>NC_060112.1:14375000-15000000 GCF_021155765.1 Diprion similis | reverse complement strand
TCGTGTGACCGAGTGACCCTCTTGAATACAAAAAGGAGCCGGCCCGTCTTGTCAGATTCCCGATCTCAAGAAAGGGGGTAAGAAAAGGGGTGAAATACCGATCCGTCGCTTCGACGGGTAGTCAGCAAATGGCGAAGAGAAAAGGCTTCGGTATGCTGAAAATATCATCAGGGGGAAATTGGAGTAAATTACCTGCGAGCAAGCATGGAGGAAAACGGCGTCGGGACAAATGCTTGGCCGTTATGCCGCACTCCAACCGATTGCCCACGCTTCATTGTGCGGTAATCACGGCCATTCCGCATAGCATATAAGGTGAAATTATACGGGATGTATTGTCGTCGTCGAGTCGTTATTCCGGGAAAAATGCCGCAGTTCTCGTTCAAAGTCACGATTTTTGGGGTCATATTGGACATCAGATCAGCTTTATACCTATAATACATGGTTTATCTTCGGTGAAGCGCTGCTCATTCTCCAGCCCCGGAATATCGAACTGTTTGTGTTTACACTAGTCGAGCATTGTGTTATCAAACTGGCACGAGGATCTCCTTCTTCGCAAGCTCTTTTTTATCTCAACCCGACTCCACGTAGACGGGATGATTTTACGGTTCTACGTCGCCATTTTCGACAAGTCCAATCCGTTCAAATTCAACGGGTGAGTATCGAACGGAAACTCGACAATGGCAATTGGCCAGCAGCCAGATACGTATTTATAGAAAATACGGCAAGTAATAGTCACTCCCTGTATCCTGGGTATCCTGGGGCACCGAACTGGTAATCACCTAACATTGACGCCTTATCAACCTGGGATACCGTTAAACTGTCAGGTACGAAACGAACAGCGAATTTGCTATCGAATCACCTGCCGCAATGCATCATGCCGACAATCATGAAACTTCGTTTTGTTCGCGTGCCAAACGAGGCTGAAATTTGGATTGACATGTGCGTTCGTTTAGTTATAATTAAAGGCCAAGGATTACTATTCCGTATTTTGTTTACTACATTATCCATACACTTTAAAGTACTAATATGACCACAATTTTTTCTTGTCTGCACCGATGACTCGGCTGATGAATTCCTCTGTAGCTCCACCGAATTATTGACTGGCTAAACTTTGACTCTCGTTAAAATATTCAATACCGGAGGCGCACTCAAATTAGTTCGGCTCTGACGTTGGATCTGGGTCACGTTCAGGAAAAGCTTTCAAACTGTCTCGTCGGGTTAGAGGGAGAATTTCAAAAGTCACGGTGAAAATGGACGACGACGGTGCGGCGAAGAAACCCTTTCCGAGTAACAGATGCAAACAAGATTCTAGTGTTTAAATATACCGATTGAACCCCATTGAACTTTTCACGAGAGAGTCTACGAGGAGGTTCGCGAGAAACTCGTTCTACCGTAAATATCGATGATGTTGGATCAATGTCGAGTGCCGGAATGTCAACGGTGTAACGTCGAGCTTGGAATCTCAACGCGGTACTTGAGCTTGGTCTGATCTTGAAGTAAAATTTTATAGACTATCACAATGACGGGGTTCATACATACACAACTTTTCCAAAGTCGATGATACTCGGTTAATGTACAATCTTAAGCAACCTTAAGATTACTCTTCAACTTCAAAGTGAATATCTTTGTATCCAACAGACACTTGACGTTTCTCATTCGTTATGGCAAAGATTCTATTTGTCGGAAAATCAGGACTCGTTATCTTTCAAAGATTCGATTTCTTCTAATCTCTAGAATTCGAATAGACACTTTTTATTCTCCCAGCTCCTGTATAGCCAAGTCGAAACTTGTGATTCCCAGGGTCTTTCCCTGTATCGTTCCTAAACACAATAATTAGCGAGGTATTATTAGCCTACTGATTAAAATTCTACACTCGGTCCTAGAGACTCAGGATGAACGGGAGATGAATTTCTCTCGAACAAACAAACATCGAAAGCGTTTTATATCGGTTAAATACAGTAATATTATACACACGTATAATCATATTCTCCCGTTCCGTCTGTCGGTTACACATGAACGTTATCGATGTTTCTATTACCGAGGTACAATAAGATAGATAAATGTGAAGCAAAAAAACTGTGGACAGACAAAAAGCTGTGGATGGATCGTGAACTGTGAGGAAAAAATTTTCCCCAAAAATTCTGGGGCGCGATGTTCGACGTGTGTGGGCGCATTCATTGATCGGGACAATACCGCGTAGCTCCGTAAGAAGCGATGCGTGCGCCAGAAAAGATACAAAGCATCCTGGTCTTATTCAATGATGAGTCGTCTTGGCAAAGATTAATCTACACTGCCACCTCGCCAAGTGGCGATGCTTTTTCACGGTGCGCGAGAAACGCGTGTAACGTGCGGCACGATATTCGAACTGAGAAGCCCCCAGTGCAGGAAATAAGTTTCGAGCACATATATAACATATTTATGGTATACCTATGTATGTCAAGTGATCGTGAAAAATATGTGGGTCGGGGTTGGATTCTGAGATCGTTTGAATTTTGAGCAGGAAAATCTCGGTGCAGCAGGTCTCTCTTATACATTATACCTTATCTGTATGTATATATATATAGAGATGACTCGTGAATCTTGGCTGTTCCGATCAAATTTTCCCCGCTTTTCCAATCCGGCATAGCCAGTAGCTACGAAGATATTTTTACTTTGATTTTACCTGCAGCTTTTTCCGCTCATCGAGTGTCATTAACGCAACGGGATCTGCATGACAGAGTGAATTTGGGAGATTATAAAGGGCGCTGCTGAAAAAAGGTCCTTAAGGTGGTTGGAAAAAAGGTCATTGGACACTCGCGTCCTTCGGGATGATCGCCGCATTTCATCTCCCTTGACCTCACATCTATTTCTGCGGGGAATGGCGATCCCGCGATTCGATTATATCTCGCGTAAGGATTGATATGCTCGGAATGAAATGACGAGGCCAGGAAATTGCGTCTCTCATTCAATTGCCCGAAGGGCTTCAAACCGAACTCTTATAAATCCGTTTATTCCTTCAACAGCAACCTCCTTTTTTGTCCAAACTCTTCCACAATGTTGTCCCGTGTATACTAATACCAGTGAAACGAAGTTGCAATTCTCATGAACCAGGAAAATTGATTCGCCAGCTCTTAGGTATATTCGGCAGTCGATACTTGTGTATAGATGTCACTGGTGTTCTCTAAGAAAGTTGTATCGTTAACGGCACGCAACGTCCTATGGGACTAATAAATTATTCGTAGTACCCCCGGGCTAGATAAATAGAAGAAGAAAATTGAAACAAAAGAGAGAAAATTGATTGGTCTTCGAGAATGAATTGTAGAATTTGTCGATGTTCCCTTTGTTTTAAAGAATCTTAGAGTATCTCTTAGATACATAGATTGTTATTATCGCAAGTGACTTAGAGATAACGTGAGAGAATTTTTTTCAAAATCTAACAGTTCTAAGAATATAAGTTGGGAAAAACGACATCGATTGAAATCAAAATGACAAGAATCGATTTATTTGGTTTCGAGATAACTTCACGATCACGTGAACACTAGACTTTTTAATTTTGGGGTGATTATGACAACTTTTTCCCTGTCACGAATACACAGAATCGGGAAGTTAAAGAACTGGGGAAAATGATGGGCATTCGTCGGTTGAAAAAATAATGAGAAAATAGAATTATGAATAAAATAAAACTCACGTGAGCGTGTCACGCTACAAATGCCGACAGTCTGGAGATTTTTAGCCACACAATGAAAAGAAGGCGAGTCGAGCTCAAAGGGGGCAAAGATGCGACGATAACGGTGACGCCGTTGCAGCTTTGAATTATTCGCCGACCCGCAAACGAACCAGAATTTCATTTTTCGCCCTTGGTAAGAAAGTAGAAAGGGAATACACCGAGTCACGTCTCATTAAGAATGTGATTAAATACCAAAAGTGGGTCATTTTTATGAGATGGAATTATTTCTCATTGTTAGCTTCGCCGAATAATACATTTACAACCCCGACAGGTTGAATTTTAAAACTCGTCTTATTATATATTTATACGTGCATATCATGGATAATAAATCAGGCACGTCCTTCTCATTATTTATTGGTGACTTCGAAGTAGGATAATTTTAGATCACGTACAAGCATTCATTACAGTGAAAATACCGCGATAAAAATTCCCTCGAGAATTATTAGATTCTCTCGCAGATTAATTTTAATCTCGAGCACGAATGTTGCGTAGTTTCGAACGATGATTACCGGTTAAAAGATGACCGTGTCGTAAAAATTAAATTCATCTTTCTGGCTGGAACTTTTTCACTGTGATGCGTATTTTTTCTTTTTTTGTTTGCTCAATTTTGAGAACGCGTTTTTAATCAAACTTTTATCAATAAATAACATGCTTTTACTACAGATAAAGCAATGCTCTTTTTTCATTCTCTTTTTCATTATTTTTCTTTTACCATTGAAGTTCCGGGGCATGAAAATGCCGTTGAGAAAGTAAACGACAGATAAAGCCAACCCCTCAAGGCATGTCGAATACGCGGACAAATCCATTCTCGAAAATACTTTTCCCCCAACCGTCAAGCTCGATATATTATATCTATGTATACGTATGAGGCATTCCAACTCAAACCGACCTACATCCGCGCTTCACCATCGGCGATTTTTTTCATTTATATGTATGGCAAAGAGCGTGCAAAAAAAACACCTTTTACCGTGTTTCAGTTTTTTTGGACCACGGGTTTGATTTTTCACTGTCCACGAAAACACGTAAACTCAATTTTCGAATGAATAGCCCCAATCATTTTTCTCACTTTTCAATTATTTGTTTTGCCTGTATCTTCTAACAATAAATCAAATGCGCCAAAATCAGAAAAATTGAAATAAGAAATGAATATTTATATTTTAAATTTATATTTAATTCGATTTTTCACGCTTCTGAACAAATTGTAACTTCAAGATGAAAAACACTCTCCCATGGCGAGGGTTGGATGTAGCTCGGTTTGTTGTGGAAAGCCTCTTATATATGGGACATTCCAGGTGAAATCGAGGAGTCATTTGCCTAATGTCATCAGATCCTTGCATACCTTTTTTTTGCATCGATTCCACTTCAAAAGAAGCCTAATTTTTTTCAAGGAATTGTCCCCGATTTCTCCACGATTTCACTTAGAATGCCCCACATAGAAAAATGTGTAGTAGAATTCGCAATAAATGACAAACATATCATCAGATAAACGCTGAGAAATGTTTGGCAGACAGATTTAATCCCTTAACTCACCAATCGGGACCGAATTGCAAATTCGATATGCAAATTTCATCGCATCGCACTCCCTTCCATTTAACGCTGATATTTTCGACTGTAACGATCAAATAAATCGGTCGCGAAATTGTCGGAAATTCTGAAAGCACCGCGAGGCAAAATTGGCGACGAGAACAGCTGGAATAGATCCATGGATGCAAAACGAGCCTTTGCAAATACAGCCTGTGACGGTGGCCGATAACCGAAGGCTAACTGCACAAGAAATTCGCATCCTTGTTTCAGCGCGTACGTGATCATGCATCAATTTCATCTTGCGAAGGTCAAGCGGCCTCAAGTAGACCGGCTAATACGTGGAATATTTAAACCGATAAACAACCCGCAAGGCCCTTGGCCGAGCTAGTTTTCTATTAATAATATTTTCTTAGCGGAGCGCGTTTCTTCTGCATGATTAGCTGCACCCTCGATGATCGTTCGTTCGTGTATATTATGCCGGCATGCCGATGTGCTCGTTTGCCCTTTTCTTCAAGGGGATAGCTGACTCGTTTTGCAGCGTTGCCCACCGTTATTATGCTAGCATATTAGGGTGATCCTTAAAGGTAATTATCAAATTTCGTCCCTTTCACCGTCTGAAATAGGTATCTCGAAGAGAACAACGAAGAATGTAGACGAAATCTCAGACTCCGATTTCAATTCGCAAGGCCTTCAAGTTTTCCCAGTTTGCATGAGTCCTTAAGATTTTTAGCAGGACCATTTTCCGCAGGGTCTGTAATATCATTACGACGCAAACCGTGAAGCGTGAAAAACCTGTCTGCATGATAATTGTTTATTTTTATTTTTTGCTAGTTCAAACAATTTAACTATGCTTTCTATTTTTTTTACTCTTTAAATTATTCTTAGGTCTTTCTCTTTCCATATTTTGAAACGGAGTCATGTCTCTAGAGATTTCTCAGAGCTGTTAAGGCTGAACGTGCAGTGAGAATTAATATTCCCGTCCCAGAATTTCAGCTTTTTGGCCCTTCAGCTCTTGATCCTTTCAGTCCGTGCACCGCAAAAATACCTCAGCAAGGTACTGATCCGGTATAATATTTCAAGGCTCAACCCTCATCAGCGGTTTTAAGCTCATCAGGCTTGTACCTACTATATTTGTAACGAACAATAATACCTCGATTTCTACTTTGTTTATTCATGCTTATATTTCTGCAACCAGGTGGAAAACCTGCAAGTATTCTACCCTCAACATTGTGGATCAATTCGGAGCGCAATTTGAAATTGAAGAGTCTCAAACCAAAAAATAATAGTAACAAAACAAAGTGCTAAAACTTCTGCTTGACGTCGAAAAAGTTAAATTTAATGAAGTAATTATTTCCCAACATGAAAAATACATTTGAAATCTGATAATGAATCGCAGCTTAAAGAGTCCGATTATAATTGACAATGCTAGAGCAATTACGTTATAAGATTAATTTTATAATACCGAAAACATATCGCTGATCGTGTTACAGCGCATTACATGCGACATTAAATTGTTATCTACAAAACTAATATCGTGAATTTTTTTTTTTCAGGCATATTCCTTATCGTCGACAACTGAACGTTCATCATTTCGCTCAACGGTTTTTGAATGTTGCTTCTCATTCTTCTAAAAATTCTTTGAATAAAATTCTATGTATCCAATCATTTTCAGTTCAACTTTTTTAATCTTGACTTCACAACTTTCTTCATTAGTTATTCTAATTTTTGCACTAGCCTGTAGAGCCGATGCACCTACAATCACCCTTCGAAAGACCTCTGAAACGAGTGACAAGTCTTCTCTCACGTGAGGCCCGTTATCTATTTACCCGCTGATAGCAGCGTAGCACTTTGCGCGAGGATCGATGTACACATTTATCGATTAGTTGTACACGAAACATTTCGGAATCGGCGGTACAAGGCAGAGGTATGAAAAAATGGTTCGGTTCTGCGATGAAATATTAAGATTTCAATTACTACAGGCCTTTGATTTAGAAAGTTTATGGGATTTAAACTTGACTTGGTTCCCATATTAATATAAATATCCCAAGCCTCGTAGTGATTCCTTTATCAGTAAAAGTCTCGCCGTAAATTATGTCGAAGTTAAGCGATATTTCGTTTAACTCGAGTATGTACCAGGCGATCGCGTGTCGAAAGCTCGACAAACCACCGAGGGTCTCGTGCAAAGAATTTTCAGTGGATTTTTCATCCTTTCAACATGCGGAATTGTTATTATTACAACAATATACGCAGCTGCGTTTCGTCTTGCGGATTAAAAAAAAAGACAGAATCGCTCCATATTTAAAAGAAGGTGAAAATTTTTCTGGATCCTTCCTCTAACCCTGCAGTCAGATGGTGTCTCATCTGCGACTTAAGCATCCCGTTAAATTTAACCGAGGGTATATTTTTCGGTCAAAGAACCCTCGGAGAATCCGTTTTTACCTCACACCTGCAATATATTACATTACGAGTAGGTACCTGTACCTACGCCATTCGAGCAGGCTGGGATGCGTTCCCGATTTTCGAGAGGCATAGCAAGTCGCACATCGTTTCGCGAATTTAACTTCCGGCGAATGGCACGTCACGCAACCCGAAGGTGCTGTTGCGAATATTCGCCAAAATTACTGGAACAGGTGGCGAGTGTTACAACTGCAACTCTTACCGAGCGACGTAAATCGTAAGTCTTTACGGAAAAGTGATGTCTGAGGTCCGTAGATAGACGACTGAACGAAAGAAGGTCGCCGTTTTTGTTCCTACGGAAAATTCCTCCGGCGAATTAGGATCTTTCCTCGTCTAGGTAGTCGTCTATATCTACGGATATTGAGTGATACAGCAACAGCTGAGTCAACATGTATCTTTTGCTTTTGGGATCGATAAAAGGAACTATGCCAGATGCAGTGCACCGAAGAAACAGCCTGGATCATAGGTTGGCGAAAGGTTGTAGGTATAGCAATTAACCCGTAGTGCGCGTGCAAATTCTCGCAGGGCATTATAACGATTACGTATTCTAGTGATGTGAGACCTTAACGCTTCAATTCCAACGAGACTCGCCGCAAATGTCGGGTGCAGTCATTTGCAAAGGAGAATAATAATTGCCTGCAGCTGCTAGATGGCTTATAAGAATGTGATAATAAGAGTACATAGTTGACGCAGTACTTAGAGTTCGCATATATTGTTCTTCGAAATAACTTTCACTCCTCGTACACTTTTTTATATTTAAGTTGTACGAAATTCTACCAACTGCTGCATCGCATGCTGCCGTCCTTTTGTTTTTCAACAAAGTTTGCAATAATTTCTGCGTCACCCACTGGTCTCGGAACTGTTTTGGTTCAACGCGCCCACACGAACGAGCTTTGTTAGTCCAATAATTACCTGGTGAAGTGACCAAGTAGATTTGCGATAAGACCGCTGCAAAATAACCCGGGAACACCGTCTAACCCCGGGTTATACCGTGGGGATAATGGGGCCCTGGTTTCGCCCGCAATCTATGCGAAATTGGCTGCAGCGTTATACCTTGTACCGCAGGTTTATGTTTATGTGCAGCAGTAAAAGTAATTCGCAAAATTGAGTGAACTCCTCCATCGTTCTACAACAATTAGCTGATCTGGTGAAATGATTGTTGAGATTTTTTTCAATTATTTTACCAGGTTGGGTGTAAGGGGTTAATGATCCGAACTTTGACCTTTTCCAATTTAGATCTCCGTCCCGCGACGTCGGTGCACGAAGACACGTTCTTTCTAAAAGTTTCTGTAGACTTCATGCGAC
Source organism: Diprion similis (assembly GCF_021155765.1). Classification (NCBI taxonomy): domain Eukaryota; kingdom Metazoa; phylum Arthropoda; class Insecta; order Hymenoptera; family Diprionidae; genus Diprion; species Diprion similis. The sequence goes on along the minus strand of NC_060112.1, from coordinate 14,991,008 downwards.
GAGAGAACGTGAGAGGATTGCAAATCGTTTTTGCGCACGTTCGCAATTTTCAAAATCTTATACAAGAGCTCTGTGGAGAGCTTTGAAAAGAAAAAAACCTGATTAATTCAACTCTGCTAAGAATTTGTGATACATTTTAAATAATTACGCGACGCGAACACAAAGCTCGTATAGAAATTTTTTAGAAAAGAATATATATACATATGTACGGTATACAAGCCAAACAGATCGATCAAAAGATGGCTTTGGAATTACTCGAGGACTTCGTCTACTTCTGCCGTTGGAATGGCGACTCGTTTATGGACGAAAATTTATAAACAAATAAAAAAATTATGTTACGGTTTTTAAACAGAATTGTAGAATTACAAGTGATCCAATTTTATTTCGGGTTTAATATACGCGATGCAGAATTGTGATATGGCAGAAATAACAATTTCGCCACCACTGCACTTGTGCTAGTTCGCTAAGCAGTTACGAGGAATCGCTTATATATAGTTTACCTAAAGTTCCTTCATTCTGTTGGGGGTAGTCGGGGGTTTATTCTCGGAGGAGAACTACGAGGATGGATATCCACCGACGGAGAACTTCTTTTCACCCTGAAGCTATTTCACGACGTGTGCGCATGTGAGAAATTGCGCTATACCAAGGATTAAACTGGGATCCAAGCACAAGGACGCTGGTGCAGTTTGCACTCAAGCTTTCGGTAGATCCTACCAAAATTCAGGGATATCCCTTACATTTAAATTTTTTACAGCAATTGACAGAAGGCACCCCAAATATATCCCTTCAATGCGAAGAAAAGAAGAAGTCACGAAAATATCGTTATTTCTAGTCGAGTTCGGGGCGGAGAAAAAATGCCAGAGGTGAAAAGCGCCTCGGCAAAACCGATGAATCTGCAGTATACGGAGTTTGCGATTCTGTTGGACCTAGGCAAGGGCGTGACGATACCTCGGGGACCGAGGGACGACGACGACGACGGCCACCTCTATGGGTTCGAAAAACTTCCGACACTCCTCTCCTCATCGCACCCTGGAGGGTGTTTTGTTTGTGATTAGGTCTGGAAGTCTGGAGTTTCTCGAACGATCTCAAAGACAATGCCAAAGCCTCGCCCCCATGAAAAATTTCTCACGAAAACCCAGAAACTTTGCCGTTTAAGGGCTTTCTCATGCTCCAAAACTCGCGAAAAGGGATAACAAAAGCTTAAGGATTTTTTTCCCTCTTTTCATTTTACATAACCTTTTGACGATGTTGCTGAACCGGAATGTATAAGGATTATCGGGGAATACAAAAGGACGTCAAACTAGTTCAAATGAACAGAACTACTTCGGTGAAAGTTCAATTTCGCACGAAAACGCGAATGTTGATAAAGTATCCTAAGCTTACTGATCGATTCAAAAATTTTAACATCAATAGTTTTACGTGATTTTCTATCGATTAGTCATTCCGATTACGGAAGTGGAGGTCTTATTTTACCCCTTTATCAACCTTTGCAGACAATATTGTGTAGCCAGAGACAAGTTTTCGTGTATATACTATAGGGTGTTGCAGAAAAAAATAAGGCACTCCTTAAAAGGTGTGCTTAGGTTGAAAGAAAGATTCTGTCAAAAAATGAGCGTTTACAATGTGTGACAGATCGTAATAAGTAGATTTTTCACGTTTTTACATTTTTTTAAACATGAAGCTGCAGACTCAGAGAAACGTATCTAAGAATACTAACATCAAACGTGGAGAAATCCGCATTTGGTTAATTTTGCTCGATACAAACAAGAAAAAATAAACTTGATGGAATTCGCCGCTGTTTTATATTTATAAACTCTTGACCGAAATTCAAGGCAATTCGTTCGCCTTAACTTTTAGTGCTCGCCGCGTTGAAATAATTAGATATGCAGACCGAATCTGCAATTCATATAGGTATACATACCTTTAACTGAACCATTGAATTGCGTACTTTTCTAGCTCAATATCGTTTGCAATTAATAATCAGCGAACAGACTTGAGTAATTTAACAATATCCAAATTTAGTTGCGTAATAAAGCCGTATTACGTAGGGTAGTAAATATGTTTCAAACACAGGCTGTTATGAAGCACATGAAAATGCAAATAGTTCGAAAGGCTGGAAAATGTAGGTCGGCCCGTTTTTCTCTGGCAAACTTTTCACCTATATTATTTTAATTTCAAACATTGTTTTTCTCTGTTTTTCTTCCTCCCGAGCGAACTTGACGAGAAAATCGATTCTCTCGGATCGTGCGTAGCTTTTCAATCCGTACTGTTATACTTGGTATTGCAACTCACCTAGATTTTTCAAGCGATGTTGAAACAATAATTCAAACCCGCATCTGGTGATGCGGCGAAGTAGTTACAACGGCTGTCATCTGCTCTGGTGAAAACTGCCTGCTAGGTGGCCGAAGGGTTGTCGAAAACATCACCTGTTGACAAATCGAACAAAAATTTTCAAATTAGGATAAATAATACAGCCCACAACATTCATCCGTTAAAATTAATTTAAATTTTCCGTTCAATCGAGCAGTAATTTAGGTATAACGTATAATGCAGGTAAAATTCCATCATGATTAATGATAACTTAGCATTAGGCATTACTTCAGATCTTATATCCAAAACGTCTATCCGACGTTTATTACACAACGATCTAGAATGTACAACAAAAGCTGAACAATCCAACGAACGAATTTGATTATCACATCCTCTTTGCTGACTACGACGTAACGATGTCATCGCCCCAGGCGAGCCAGAGTTTCTCTGTTTGGTCAATTACCACTAAATCAGGGATATATAGGACCCCGGGAAATTTGTTATGTACATGTTGTCCATACATACATACATACATACATACATACATATAAACGAACACCAGTCGGACAGGCGCCAACGTTACTGACCATGAGCCGAAACTCGGTATAGCGAAAAATTCGATATCTTGCAATTAACTCGTGCCCAGAGATCCGTCGAGTCACGAGAATCAGTGTCGCAGGTGCAAATCCTGCAGGAACCAGTGATGATAGCAACTTACCAGGGCGCGGGATCCCCGATCAGGCAGTATAAGCTCAGCAACATTTCCAACACGAGTCCGCCTACGCCTAACACGTGCGGACGCGATTAACTGCTGTAGGGTAGAGCGTACCGACGTCCAATCGTACCTCCGCTAATTTGAATTGCAAATTGAGCGCTGCGTCCGGCGGGCAGAAAGACGAACTGCGGACTTTTCTATCCTTCCGGATTCCGTCAAAGCTACAGACGAAAGTGCAGACGGATCGAAATATTCGCACCTTGACAAGGTGCAGCGGATTTGGTGATAGTGAGCTTCAATTTTTCGCAGATGATGAGGACGCTACGCGGCGAATTCGCGAGAAAACGTTGCCAGAGTTGCTCGATGCGATGGAAGCTATCGCGATAATTACAAAACCTTTTACGCACCCTTCGCTCGATGTTTCATGTCGATTCAATCTTAAAAAACGACTAGTGGACCGGGTGATGCAAGTTTTGGTTGCAATCTGACGAAGTCCATGATTGTTTGTTATTTTGTTCTATTGCGTGCTAAAAATTAGTGAAATTGTATAAATCACTAGATCGTAAGTTAATTTAGTGATAAATTTAACTGACTCATGCACCTAGTTTAATTTCATTAGTAAATTTGTGGCAATAGAATGAACAAATGATGGTTGGCGAGACTTATCGCCAAATATTGTAAGCCTGAATAAACACCCGAAATTGATCTTAATCCCAAACGACTTGATCCAGATAAATTTGTTTAGAAAACAGGGATATATACACCGATATCTAGGTGTCGGACCACAATCCCCGCCTTAAGGTTATTTTGAGATACCGTCAGTTAGAAACTTTCGCTGAGGCTTCCTCGCAAACATCACAAACATGTAAATCGCTCGACACACAACAAACTACTTACTGAACCTTCTAACTATGACATGACGCACGAGCGGCTCGCTGTTACGACAACTTAAGTGGATCTAAGTGCCGGAGGAAGTAAACTTCAAGAATTATTGTTAGGATGGAAATAGCATTTTGGAAACATAGTGTTAATCAGTTGAATGAGAAATTTGCTCTTATGAAAGTGGTTTTAAACACAATATACATACGTACATACATAGATATGCATGAGTGGGATTTTGACGTTGAGACAAAAGGCATAATAACAATAATAATGTGTATCCGAATACATAATAATAATAATAATAATAATAATCGCAAACAATAACTGAAAAATTTCAATCACAACTAAGAACGCAACATTATTAAATACGAACGATAAATAATTGCACAAACAATAAATGCGAACTCCAGTCATACTTTCCGTAACAAAACGACTATAAGAGTCGTCCCAAGTTTGTAATGGGAGAGACGGCTTGCAGTATCTGCAATTCAGCCCAAACCAGGGCAACCCTGTCCACCCAGCCACAGCTGGTGATGACAACTTGGAAAATAACGGGGTGGTAATCCTCAATAAGTGGAGAGGAACAGATACGAAAAGGAGAAGAAGTTTTTACAACAGTAATTATGTTTAATGGAATATGGGAGCTGAATAACCGCTGAGAAAGATGCTGTGTGGGATATATCATCAATAATCACTGACCTGAGAATTGTAACCGATGCTCTAGGATTGGTTGGAAAATGGATTAGAAAACCCCCTGAAAAGGGAAGCCTAAAAAAAAAAAGACACGGAAACAGAAATGAAAAACAGTATCTCGTAACTGCTTCTCGAATCTTGTCTTCAGCCGTTGAAGCAAAGCTGATGATCATACCGCATCCCGGCTGTATCAAAGTTGTATTAGTTGTTTGAACTTGTACTCGTAATCGGGTGACGGAGATTAATTCGAGGAACCCTCATCTTACGGAGGTGTAATAAATTTACTCCGAAACCCTGAACGCATTAACCCACCATATCACTTAAAATAGATGTCGGTTGGTCATCACGTCCAAAGTAATCGGTGAATCAAGTCATGATCAAGTCCGCTTCACTGCTTCTACTTCGATTCCGGAAGAGCGGTGATCTGCAAGTGGAAACGAGGATAATGCTTTCCCTAACGAAGTTGAGGCGACGATTCGTGAAATGCATCCAGCGACGAGTAATTACTCTTGTAGCCGGGTAGGTGATAGTCGATATCCGCTCTGAATAGCACCTACATACCAATTGGAAACTCAGCGATATTTTTCCAGCCGGTTTTGGAACGACGTTGACGACAAATTTCGTCGATTTCAAGAGTAGGTACACGCCAGGCACTCGGAAATTAGTTTATCCGCCGAGTGGTCCTGCGGTCGACTCTGAATACCCTTTTAAGTGTCATCGAGTCGGCTTTGATCTCGTTAAATTTCTGTCGACAGCCGTTGGATGACGGATGATTGGATGATTTTCTAGAGCCGAAACGGTTTCGTCGAGCTCGTTCAGTGCAAGGCTCGTTTTAATTGTGTTGCGTTATCTATCTATGAAACGCCGCGACCAGTAGTCGAAGGGAGAAAACTCCTCAATCATAAATGCCTTTGAAAGTTTCTCGTGTATAAGTAACAGCTTTCTTCACCGCGGTCAAATTAATGTTAATCACTCCATATACTGACCCCATAATCACGAGACGTGCGTGTTGTTGCAGAAATTTCCGGACGCGGTTGCAATTTTCACTGCAGCCATTTCTAACCGAGAAGTTGAACTAGATCCAATTACTATGTATAGTACACAATGGCGAGTGGTGAATGCTTCGTAACTCAAGCTTCCGGTTAATATATCTAGAAACGCAAGCGCATCAATAAACTGAAAATTTCAATGCTCTCGCAGATCTTCTCGCAGAACTCTCCACAGTGTAGTTCTGAAGCTGGCTAACGTGTATTTGACTTGAACTACTTAAAGCAACCGAATGGCGCTCCAACAAGACGGTAACGAGGTAGACGCATACGGCATGCTGATGCGCAACGTTGACTCTCGAATGGTAGCAGAACAAACACACGGAGAACTTCGAGTCCTTGGAGTTGACATTGCAGGAGAGAGCTGGAATTCCCTCGTGTCATTCTGCGGTAACTTTCGATTTTCCTAGTTCTTTCGCCTCGTCAGCGTTGTTTGGCGGAATCGCGTGTCTATGACGGATCAGATTGTGCACAATGCCTTGGAATGCGATAGCCAACCACGCTGCATCGGGGATGAAATCGCGACTGGATTCCGCGCGAGGGTCCTTCAAGGCATTCCGGAAACCTAGGCCGTAATTATCCTCCGAGACCGCAAAGGCTATAAGACTGGCGTCGGACAATACCTACCAGGGATTTAGCGCCCTATTGTCCGGCACTACCTTCGTCGAAATCCTGCTACAGGAGCTGCGTGAGTCTGTGTACGTGCACACCCATCTACTCCATCCGTATCGACACTTCTACAGAGCACAAAATCCCTCGGGACGCTTTTATATCGTCGCCTCGATGTGAGAGGGGTGCGAATTGAAATAAGACGACCTAGTAGCTGGATAGTCGTCTCCTTTCGGCAAGTCCTCGAATGGAACGATGCCAATGTTTGAATTCAGCTGAAAGTACTACGCCATGTTTATTTAGTCTTCAACTGCAGGGCAGAAACCTCTTGCTCTTTCATTTCACGCGATATTCCGCAAGCCCGGCTTACTTTCGGCTACTCGGTAAGGGAGAGCCTATACATATACAGTTTGTGACAAGGAACTGTATAAGTCGTGTGAAAAAACGTATTCATCTTACTTTCTGCATTCCGCAGGATAAAACGGGTATAATAACAGAGCGAAATGAGGTTGCTTTCAGAAGAATCGACATTAATTATATTGTCCGGTTATTCCATAACTTCCACGAACTTTAACGTTATTTAAAGAGCTTTCCTTTTGTCTATTATAATTATACAGTGTATACCTCTGCCTCGTAGATGTTTATTCATTCCCAAGCGATAATGGGAAAGTTTATCTGTTCCGCCTCTCCACCTCACGTCCCAGTCACTCTGATAAATCCCAATTTGAAGGGAATGGATTTTAGGATTCATCCAGGCTGAAGCTCAATTATTATTCATGAGATACGCCGAGGCACAATTCATTTTGTTTCGTTATAATCCGCGTTTGAGCTATTATAATTGGCGCAACCCTCATCGAATCGTTTCGCAGATTTTTATACCAAATTGATAACATCAGCGATCAAGCCTCGGGGCGAATCGAATCGCGCAATAATTAGCCAACCACGCGATTCCTGCAGGATAAGAAGTTTCACGTAACACGAGATAATTATATCCTACGTGTATCGACGATAGCAGCAGCTGCCTGCATCGGATTGCTCCGGAATTAGGAGATCATTTTTCAGACCAATCCTTCCCTTCATTCGCACGGCGTTCTAACTTTTCGCTTGTTTGCTTCCTGTTTCTCGTTTGGTTTCCGCACTGGTCATTATACACCTCGTTCGAGTCAGAGAGTGTTCCGGATCCGTTAACATCACTCTGCAATAATTTTAACCCCACCTACGATAAGGGTTAACCATCGACCTACACTTCATGCACGATAACCAGGAGATCAGGGACGCTCACGTGTTACGAGCTTTCTCTCTCCGATCTCTCCACCTCTCCCTTTTTATAGGAATTCCGAATCCGAATTTGATCCCACAGCTTGACCCAGAAATTCCAGGTCTTCCTTATCGTCACGCATCATTCGAATAACCCGGCCTAATCCCATCGTTCGGTTTCGTTCACAAACATCACCCTGAGCACGGCAAGCGATGATGCTACCGGATAATCATTCCCCGGTTACTCGGATAACTGCTATCTGCACTGAAATCCTTCCTATTTCACCGGATCTTTCATTTCTAAAGCAGCCTCTTTGTTTTGGCGAAAGGCAATGATGCACTCGCTAATTAACCGTGCAGCGTCGATGAATTGCCACTTCAATTCATGCACCAGGTATAACTCCGAGGTTCAAAAACTGCGTAATTATACCTTAACGATGCACAGATTAAGATTAAAATATTCGATGGACTGGAAATAATGATTTTATTTGCCGGTTCAGGTTGGACGAGGAAAATTGTCTGAAATCAGGTTCGAAGAGTTTTGATTTCACTTTAGAGAACCGTGTGTAAATTACTCAGCTTTTCGTATTTTCAATAGCTACGTGAAGCTCAATTTCGTGGTGTAGAAAACTTTTGGAGCACTGCTCCGTGGAACAAGTTTCGGGCACGTGCAACTACTTTTCAAATATAGAATGTTCTCGTTATTTTCAATATGCTGTTACGATTTAGTACCTACTATACGTTTGTCGAACGAAACTGTGCCGCGTGAAGCTGACGATGGTCGTGATCCGCATTCAGGACACGTCACTACCCACAACGTTGCACGCTCGCGTCAATTGGCTTTCAGATAAGCAAATAATAATGGAAATTTCAAAATTAGAGTAAATTAGTTAAATTGTCTCTACGTGGAAGTTATATAGGTCAAATCGTCTATGTTACGACGAAAATTCTTTCTATGATGTACCTGTCATACTTCATATCGAGCTTCTGCCATTCTGATAACCAATCCTTGTATCTCCAAACGTTACAGTAAAATACAACTCTCATTTTGAACCCCAAAAGCAAATAACCCGACGCAAAAAAAATCCCCATCGAATTTACATTAAGTACTATATATTCAATGGTATAAGCTGACCATCAGAAGCAAAACCCGGGAAAACCGTAAGATATGAAAGCACATTTCAGTAATATCTGCGTGCGTTGTAAGAACGGAGCTGATCGTCGCGTCGGAGCGAGAGGTACAAAAACTGAAGGTCCTGAAAGCGGGATCACTAGCTGCTCTTCTTAAAATCAGTATATATATACATACATACATATACATATATATATATATATATACGTAATCTGCGGCAAAGAAGTTACTGCTGAAAATGTGTCCGGTGTTCGCGATAAAAAAATTTTAAGGAGAAATTGCGAGGCTGCGTATAACGACGGACGTACCTTCCCCTTGCGGCAGCTAATCTTGGGGTGTCAGAACACGTAAGCCAACCCCATTGGTTAGTGGATACACATAACCTTACTGAATAGTGGGTGTACCTCATTCGATATACGTATAAAAGTACGCACAATATCGAGCGGGCATTTGATCCACGTACCCAGGCATACGTGGCCAAACATCTAATGCACGTGTATGTATTCCATGCATGTAGATATATATATGTATAGGTGCATATATACTCGGGACAACGCAGCCAATGTCAATGTAACGGCTATTATAAAAATGTTCTCCCAGCACGCCACCGCCGCTATGGCGAACTAATTTCAGGCTCAGCTGGAGGTTGGGTAAATTGCGAAACCAATCAGGAATCAAATGCCATTATTTTCTTTAATCATCCGTACTATCATACCGGTCCCGTATCACTACACTCTGCTCGACAAGTGCTAGCCCCGTTTCTCTATCGATTCATCTCTGCAGTTATAACACTGTGTCATCCCAACCACACGCGGCTCTCTCTCTCTCTCTCTCTCTCTCTCTCTCTCTCTCTCGCTCTCTCTCGACGCGAAACGTTGCTGGTACCTCCAATATTGCTCAATTTTGTCTTATCTCTGAGGTGCGGTTGCGTTGGGAGCGGTGACTACAATATGCAAATATTATATACGCGACGTCGTTACGTGCTACTGTTTTTCATGCTCATCCGTTGAAACTAGTCACACTCCGCGGTTTCGGTCTCAATAAGAGCTAGGAGAGGAATAAAACAAAATTTACGCGATTGGCTCAGTTTTTTGTTAATTCCTAAAATTTTCTTTCTTATTTCGCAAAGAAGGTTGTGTTCGGCAATTTCAGCTGTTTGATGGAGATACTTTCGATTTTTATATACTGTATAACTAATGCCGCGTTGGTAACGACGAGTTGATGAAACAGTTCTGTAATGTCCTTATACGTGAAGAATATAAATCCGTGATTATTCGGAAGCAATCCGGATTTTCCCCGGCGGCAAAGCCCCATTCGTCCGAGGATTAGCATAAGCAGGTAAGCAATGGGTCAGAATGAAATTGGAGGAGACGAAATGGGCGGCATCGATGAATAACGTGATCCGGTATAAAAGGGTGGAGAACGCGACTGCGAAAGAAGACTGAAGCGGCCGACCTGAAAGGGAGAAATCGTCAAGGATCTTCCTCGACGCACGTCGAGATCTCCGCATTCCACGGGATCTTAAAAGAAAGGAGAGTCGGTGCTCCAAAGTTTGTCAATTTATTTGCCTTTCGCAATCTCTCAAGTCCGCAAATTCGTCCTGCCGCGTATCTGCAGGTCCGCTAAACCCGAATAGAAGTAGAATAAATAGAGGAACGAGTTGACGGCAGGTACCATCGACTGGGCTGACTTTCCGATGGCGGATTGATCGGTAGTTGAACAGCGTTTAGAAATAAGGATTCTCCGTATTCGGTAACAGAAGTATATAATTCATGGCTGGCGTTTCTATCATAATTTCAGAACTCGACACACGTTTCGATGTTGCGTTAACAAGCCGTCGTATAATTGTGTATAGAAGAGAGAGAAAACGAAATATTGACAAGCCAATCAGCGCGCGCCCTGTTATTAGTGTAATTGATAATTGCGCTCAGTCTCATCGTAGATAATTACTCGTCCACATTGCAATTCGATTACAACCGTTACAGATCGTTTATATTTCGTTGTAATTACGATCCAAGGGCTGGAGGTCCTTTTTAGTCTCGTCATTAGTAAGACAAGTTTGGCTTTTTCACTTTTAGAGTAAATTTCAATCAACCTTTAATCAGCCTCCACCATATCCAACGCGTAAGTTATTGAATCTTTTTTTTCTTGTTTTTTTTTTTTTTTTGTCATCTTTCGAAAGGGTTAAACAAACCGAAAATTATTTTTCACTGACAACGTATGACGTTTTTACGAAAACACATTGTTTTACAGAACGGAATAGCTGATCCAGCATCCGCGGAAACTCATATGGATCCTCGCTATACATCCATTATTCATATGTCAGGGCGGACGCATCGGTGCCAAGGGGGTTCAACCGCCTGACTGCCAGGAGTGTAATTGACCGTATATTTTCGTTGCGAAATTACGCGGTTAGAACAAGGGAAATTGTGACTGACTTTGGTCCCACTTCGGGCCAGGTGAAACAAAAAATATTGTTCCAATTCGAAATTTTACCTCTCTCCTCTCTCTTCCATTTTTCTTCAGATCCGGCCGCCAATCTCTCTGGTATATAGACAGTCACAGACCATAAAGACGAAGGACTTACGAAGAACTCAGAGGAGAGATTTACAAGAAGAACGATACTCGATCGAGAGAATAAATTCAGTGACATAAAACCAAAAGACGGAATCCCTATGTACCATGTGCGTGTATATATGTATATATATAATGTATATATATATCTGTATATACACATTGATTCACTGATCTAGAGCCAAGCTCTGTCCCAAGAATCGCTGTATAATGGATACGTTAAACCCACGACAAAGAATCTCGTGACATAAATCACCTCGATCAAATTCTCGCGATTGCTCGTTCAGTTCAGATAATGCAGTCTAGTTATGACCTAAATCGATTACCTGCAGACTTAAGATTGCTGTCTTGCTCGTCCGATCGTTGTTTGTTGGGATTTTTATGGGATAAACGTAAAACGTCTTGCCTTAGCTGCAGGAGACGACAATATTCTCCGGGTTGAATGTCAATATTTTTCGACATGATCCTCCCTCCCCTTCCCCCTTGCTCCACATACTCGTTACCGTTTATAACAAATGTTCCCCGTGAAGTGTTGACGGGAATTTGAGCTTCCAAACGACGGTTTTAGAGATAAAATTACTCGCGTTGAATGTGAAAAATGATCTCGGAGCGATTGCTTGAGTGCGGACGATCATTTCCCAGAGATATTCCCGACTCCTGGGGATTCTGAATAACCACGACACGCACTGATACGCACAAGAATTCGTCGGCCAAGAGCAGCGGTATAAATTTTTCAACGCGTCGCCTGTATCACCGTACCCTACTTTACCCCACGGAAACAGTTATCTCACATCCGGTTTCGACCTGTTATTCTACGGACTTTGACTCGTCAGGTATCGTCAGGTATAATGAAACACGAAAAAACTTAATTTCATGACTTGACTTGGATAAGCAGATGCGCAGTTCATTATTATTATCGCACCACATCGTGCACGAAGAGAAATATCTTGATAATTTAAATTTCAGTGATAACCTTTCGACACCACAATGAAACACAATTTAGCAAAATTTCAGAACACGATCAATCTTTGCGAGTTAAGAGATTGAAGAGCTGCCACGAGCAGAGTTGAATCCGATTAATCTATCCTTTGAGACACGTCGAAAAAGCTTTAATATCCAGACCACTTCTTTTGCCAAGCATTCCGACTTTGTCGATCTTCGAGATATTGCGGATGGTTAGATTGAGCGAAAAAAATATCGTTTCTTTCTACATCTTTCGTTTATTTTTGTTTCGAACTTCTTTCGATCACACGACGTTAATGTCCTGTATTGTTAGCGTGCTGTACATTCTTATGCAGAACAATTGGTGTGAAAATGCGAATGAAAAAAGTTGGACCGAAGTGGAAATGGCGGTGAAAAAATATTCATTCCGAGTAAAAAGTGGCGTAAAAAATGATAGCAAATGAAGATAAGCCTAGCTGTGTGTTATTCCATTTCGTGATACGATTTTGCGAGAGATTTTAGGCCGAGACTGGGAAATGCATACAAAGCGTTTCATTGTTGGCCTTTGTTCGTATCTACAGACACTCGAGGCATTTCTTATCGCTGAAAATTTTATCGTTTACAGGTTCACTCGTTTATCTGCGTTTGGATTATACCTATTTCGGTAAAAAGCTTGGTGGGATACGTCAATCAATAGCGCGAGATATCCGCGAGCTTATATCTGTGCGGCACCGATAACGCGGAGATTTCTCATAGCTTTAAAAATCGCATCTCTGTCACAAGTTTTGAGATTTCGGTTCGTTCCTATCGCTGATCACTGTAGTCAATATACTTCACAATCTTTGTAAATAATTGATCCAATATCCTGTTCCCAATTTGCCCGTAATCCGGTGAGATCTCTTTTCGAAATAATATGCAAAACCGAAAATTTAATACGCAAAGTCAAAATTTTCTCTGCGGCTTATACGCCTCAGAATAAAACCGCGCGACGATAATAAGATTCGCCGATTTAACTTGTCGCCTGGTGTTTTTACAGCGGCGAAAATCAACCAGGCTTGGCATGACTTATCACGTATAACAATTTTGTCAAAGTTTTTCTTCCATTCTATTCTAGTGTCTTTTTTACGTAGAAATTGAACACACCACTCCGTATTCGCGATGGGGATTATGCAATGCAGCTGCAAGTTCCGTGAAATGTTAACCATAGCTTTTTTCCTGCGGGGTTAAGATAATCGCGTATAATTCTGTCTGCGCCAAGTACTTACGACAAAATTTAATAGAAAGTAAATACTTTCCATGCTACTTTAAGCGGATTCGGTGGAAAGAAGTTTTTTCGTTGCGGGATAACTCGGCAAGACATTTAGAGTTGCGAAACTTTTTCCTTTTTCTTTTTTTATGGCACAAGTTTTAATAATATTTGTAACAATGCTCCTCAAAATTTTCGTGTGGCCAAATTTTCAACAGTAACTGCGATATATGGTAGAAACAGTGTGTTTAAAAATGAAATTAAGCGTATAATGATGGCCACATACCACTCTAAGAAATCTACAGGCGAAATAAATGTCAAATGTTTTCAAGAATAGTAGCTAATATTTTCTTGAACAATTTGACCAGGTTATATATATATATCTATTCAATTACTACATGTATATTAAATTGTATCAAAATAAATCACTATTTTTTTCAAAATTCTAGTCAGAAATATTGTTCGAAATGACGAAAAAGAGATGTTGTTCAAGTTTCAGCTCTTGATATTATTATTTAGAGGTGCCTCGTCACAATTTTCCATAGTTGAAAAAATAAAATTCCATGTTATTTAAATGGGAAATAGAAAATATCAATGAGGCACCTTTAAATATTAATATTCAGAGCTGAAACTTGGACAGCATCTCTTTTTCGTCATTTGTAACAATATTTATACTTGAATTTATAAAAAAATAGTCCATTTTTTCATTAAGTCTCATATATACATATACACACATATATTCAGGCTAGAAATTCGAAAGCAAGGGTTAAGAGGATCAGGCGTTTGAATAACAGCGGAAACCCATTCCAACTATAGAGAATTGCGCAACGTGTCAAAGCGTATCGGGAAAAAGGTAGAAGAACTGGTTTTTCACATCCATCACGGTTGGTTATCTCTACTTTTTATTTATCCACGTTACACGACTTCTGTTCTAATTTTTTTTACCTTTGCTTGTAATTAAAAATTTTTTGTAATTAAAAACAGAAAACTACACTCAGCTTTGGATAAACCTCCGGCGAAATTTATAAGTATAACGAACGTACGTTGTTTTCACTTGTATCGGCTTAGCGTGAATTACGAGCAGCCAATAGAAAAACCCGTGCAAGCACAGAACAGTCAGGACTGAACAATTTCATCCACCCTATCAGGGAGAGTCGTTTGATTGTATACGGTATCAGCGATGGACCAGCGCATTGTGCGGATGAAGTCCTGGAGAGCGTGAAAAGCCATTACAGATAGAAACTTTCGTCCGCCCACCGCAAACTGGAATCGCTCTTACAGACTTTCAATGGAATTGCATTCTAACCAAGGTTTCTACAGCCTCAAGTCACAAACACTTTGCGATGAAATTCTCATTCTTTTTCAATACGTTCGTCCACCCGAAACTCGGCTTACAGAAAAGGGTTCAATTATTTGCACCATCTGCGAAAACACTTTTCTCGACAATAACGCTCGAGTGTGATCGTAGAGCTTGCAGAAGACTGACTCGCGGCTGCCGCGATTGATTGTAATGAAATTACAGAGAAGCAATGTAATAACAGTAATTGCCGAAGGCGATGTGGGATGAACAATCGAGTTTTCCTCCGAAAATTATTACCTCCCGGCTAGGAATTTTTCTCGGTATTCTATCGCCATCTTACCATCGATCCATCGTCAGATTCTGATCTCGCGTAATACCTAGATTCTTCTAATAACGCTGAATTCAATCAACCGAAAAGCAACCCCAGATTTCACGTTCAGCTGTCGGTATAATTGCTGTACAGAGCGACGTTGATCCTATCGTATCATAAAGAAAAAACCAATTGCACTGGATTGAGTGGATTTCAGTGGTGAGTGCAGAGTATCAGATCAACGCAAATGGCTACGTAAAGCAAAGAGAAAGGCGGTTTTTTTCCCTTCCAGCAGTACAACACAACTTCGACATGAAAACCAACCGCTCAGAAGGCACGCACTTCTGTATTTCTTGCTGAAAAAGCTGTTTACTTAAGCTCGTTTAGCTTTCCCTGCCTTGCGGATCTTAAAGCTACCAGACTTTTGCCGTGAACGAAGAAAGGGGAAAAGAAAAGCGAAAGAGGGTGAAATCCAACAAAATTATAACGAGCCCAAACAATATATGAATGAATGAATGAATGAATGCCTTGTGAATTATTACTTCCGTTACTAAGCTAGCCAGACTACTGGATCAATGAAAGCTTCGACGGTGTTAAAAACTTTTACGTGGATTAAAAACCCAAACCGGGTTTCTGCGCTCGGACTTGCATAAGCTTGAGATGGTCAACGATCGGTACATTCTGTGATTAATGGTCGCGTTGTTAAACGGTCGGGTTGACTCTTTTCAACCTCGGCTCGTTTACATCTGACATGAACTTGTTTATACCCCCGCCCCCCAAACACGCACACACACACACAAACACAACGTTTAGCGCGTTGAATAGCCAGCGTGGTATTACAGATTCGGACAAAGAGCTTTCGCCATTTCCTTTCAACCTCCAGCGCCTTTGTTTCCACCCCAATTATCCTTAGGCGACAGCACCGAATGCCAAATAATTCAAACATTTCTCCTTTAGAGGTTTGAAACACTTACGTAAATCCTTGAGTAGAGAAAACACCAGGCTGCTCTCGGTCACCACTAGCCGCCAAATGTTTCGCGAACGAAGCGGTTTCCAAAATACGTATCTGCTATTCACTAGTTCACTGGAATTAGAGACACTGACGCACAAACCGTAATTTCTGAACGTATCACCGCATGTGAATAAAAATTGGTAGCAACAGAGGAAAAAGGTGTTAATAATAATGTGAGAAAATGATTTCAATGAAATTCGAAACACCGATAACTCGTTAAAATTTGCTTTCACTGACCGATGAAACTCTATGCAAGATCTGATAGCGATGCATGATAGAGAAGGACAGCAAAAATAGAAGCAAAAACACGCGAGTGAAGAGCAAGAAACTCACAAAGTTCTATCGGTATTGAAAGTCGAAGACAAGATCAAGCCGATAACCAAGAGTTTCTATCACTACAGGAAGATTTGGTAGTGAGAAAGGTTTGTAGACAACCGCGTGGAAGCTCGCGCCGCGTCGCACTGCTGCTGCGAGGATACCAACCCCCACCAGGGCCAGCAACCACCACCCTCTTCCCCTCTCTTCACCCTCGCAAACGGGTCGACACACCCCCATGGCACGAAGCGAAAAGTCGAAAGCTATTTATCCGCGTATAGTGCCTACCTGCCATTGTTTGTGTACGGCGACCCGTAGAGGTGTGTTGATATCTCCGACTCACTTCCTTGTAGCGTGTGTTAGTTATCGACGACGGACACGGAGAGTAAATAGACTTCGATTCTTACCTTAATTGTCCAAAAATTTATTCAATTACATTTTCATTGCACTCGTTCTATCGAATTTCTGAACAAGATTTTTGAAAAAGTACATTTTGTGATTGTGAAAAACGGATTTCGGTATCAAAGCTCGTTTAGCACTGGAACGAAACTTGTTAAAACGAAATTATTCCCTTGCCTAATAGCGCAATTGGTTAATACCTTACGATACTTTTCTGCATCTTGAATACAGACGTGTAATGAAATAATTTCTATGCAGAGCAATCAGATTTTAGATTCTGTGTCAAATCGAGGAAAGATTATACAACGTACTATATAAAACATGCCGGGGGATAAAATTCGTTTAAATTTCAAAGTATCGATTGTTCTCTAATTCAACGAATTGACGGAAGTACCGAGGTATTATCTTCGATCACACTTCTTTTTCAATTATTTACAGGGAATTCGAGGGAACGATAAAACGCGAAAGTGGGTGGTTGGCAATAATCGTTACAGAAGCCTTTCGAGAGCCCTTGAAACGGGACTGGCTGCTTCCGCGAGTCGGTGAATTCTGGAGCCTCAGAGCGGAGCTTCGCTCTAATTCGTTTGATCCTACGAACGTTACACGGCAGGTTCGCAGTTGTACCATCTTCCGTTTCGCACGTTTTTCAACAAAAACCACGGGTTTTTCTGACGTTATTACATAATTCACCACGATCAGGGCCCTTCTCTTTCTTCTCTCCTTCTTCACGCGAGCGCTGTTATCGCATCTAAATTTTAGCTTTGTAATATTTTGAACATCAGTCACCGCGTACAAGCACACCAGGTGACAACAAAAAAAAAAAAATATATATTTCGCCTTGAAGCTAAAATAATGAGTCAACATGTCGACACCCGTATCGGTAAACGAGTTTACGATGGTATATTGCTGGAATGATACAGAAACATTAAAGTTGACTTTGTGATAAAACTTCTGACTCCTCTCATATCGATGTGCTGCCCAGTTCACACCTCTGCCAAATGCAGGCTAAACCTGCCTCGTTTTGATAATAAATTGGGAAAAAAAAAAAAAAAAATTACACTACAATTCTATTGAACAAATAGATGTTTTCGGACGGTGACCAGGAATTAGTTCGATTAAACAAAGCATAAGTATAGCCTGGAGAATTTCCGATGTTTTTTTTTTCAACAGTCCGATTTGTCATTCTCTCAAGGGATGATGTTAAGCGTACTCTGCTCAATTACCTCTGGTAAAAAAATTCCAGTATACTGTCATCCGGAATAAGCCTGCAAGGCTTCCACTTCATCGATCGATCACCAAGGAACTAGTTAATACACCTGATCTACATCCGACGATTTCTGAATAGAATCGTTCTTTTCAGAGAAAAAAAGAGGAGACACGATTATTTTCACATATCCTTCCTTCAATTTAAATATGCACATACCTATAAGCAGACAAAAAAGTAAGAAAATTCCGATGACGTGATATCGGTCAGCAAGATCGAGGTGAGGTGTGCAGCAGTCTGCTGGTACTGAGTTTGCTGAGTTCTGTGGAGAAGAAGCTTGGATTTATGAAAGTACCTAGTGACACATGATAACGCGAGACTCGAGGAATGCATGCTGGGTAGGTTATCCTTCTTATCATGATCTCGTTATTTCGGACATATTCAACGCTTTCGAAAAGAAAACAAACAATTGCTCTGTGCCTGCATCGCTTGATGTGTGTTTCAAAAAGTTCCAATCAACTTAATTGCACATCAGCACATCAATTCTGGAATATATAAGGTGCACTTTTTCACCGTTTTTCGCCTCGTGGTACGGTTGAATAGCCATATTGGTGTGGAGAAAGCACTTATATACTCTCTTAGGCATCCCAAGCCCGACAAAATCCTCTAGAAGCGCTGCGAGATTAATTAAAAAGTTTTTCATTCGCGATCCAGCGGCGCAAGGACATCGGAAAGGGGAAATTGGCGAAGGATGGTTGGAACAGGCCCCTATCACAAAGTATTCCGGTCTTCCACTTGGATCGAGTGTATTTTCGGGTTACCGATTTCGCCCGAAATCCACTCCGTCCCAATTCTTACCTCTGTACACAATTACGTGATTAAATCAGTCTCACTCAATCTTATTATTTTTAATTACAGACCGGAATCAGGTGGGCAATCATATTTTTACCTGTTCAAGAGCCGCTCCGTTCTGGTTTTTCCATGACAATCATGGCGGGAAAACTTACGCGCGCTAATTGGTTAACTAATTGGATCGACGTGATTTTTGTGCGGTAGGAATATTACTTATAAATGTACATGCAATATATATATGTTGTAATTTAAATAAATCTTTTTTCCTCTACTAGTCAATTTTCGATAATAAATTTTCCTAATAAAACTTCACGAACAATTTTTATTTTTCCTTACGCATCGCCAGTGACGTCATTGGGCTGAGTTCAACCTGAAGTTTCCACGTTTACGTTAGGTTTCAAGGACCTCTTGATTGCCCTCGATCTATTTTTTTTCAAATTATTATACAGCATTCGTTTACTTCTCAAATTAGAAGTTTTTTCCCAGATTTGGTAAAAATAGCGTATGTCATATGTGCAAATCGGCAATATCGGCTTCACACTCATCAAAAATCACCCACTTTCCGCACTTGTAACACGAACATACTATTCTCTGGATTGCATTGAACTAATTTCGCTACTTCAGAAACGGAAATGGAACATTTTTTCACAAACTGTATAACAAATGAAGGTCTGAGATATTTGTGATTTTTCCCGCACGGTTAATCCATATGTACTTGAAAATCGTTCTTTTCCAAATCATATGACATTAAAAACTTTAGTTAGCGTAAAATCTGCTGTATACACCAGGAAAAAAAAACAAGGTTACCAAAGCGGAAAAAACTTGATTTCCATTATTCTTAACTGAGCTAAATTTATAATTATGACGCCTCAACAATATCTCATCGCTAATTACAGTGTATTTCACAACCTCAATAATTTTATTTGCTGTATTATGCTATCTTGAAAGAAAAGGAAAGAAACAACCGCAATCAGATACACGAATCACCAGAAACTTCCGTCATGTGCCTACGCAACTGATTGTAACACATTTCCTTGGTACAGAATTTCTCGTTGGAAAATTACTACATCGTCGCCTAATTAGAGGCAACCCGGCTTTCACATCTGTCCATAGGCGCCTTGGATCCGCCCACATTTGTGCTATTCACAGAAACATGTACACTCAATTGCCAAAATGTAGGCGGATTTCGTTGAGATGTACCCTGAGTTGCATAAATGTAGGCGAGTTTAGTGTGTGCTGAACTCTTCACGCAATAATCTGGTATACTTGAGATTGGTGTACTCAATTGGTCTGTAGCGTAAAGTGGATTGAAGGTGATACGTTCTTATAATCAAACCTTACGTCTTAGTGGAGTTGCAAACTGCGCCGTAATGCAACATGTATCTTATCCTTGCGTCTGTTTCACAGAGACATTCCACAAAGATATTGTACTTCTATACTATTGGCACTTTGGAAATATTAATCATTTTACTCCGGTAGAAACAGTGCGCGAATTGTAGGCTCAGATAAGTAGATCGTGTTGTCGGTTCTTGCCCATAGTTAGTTTTCAAACTTCTTATACCGGAGGCTGCGGGTGTCCAGTGATAGAGGGTCGGTAAATTGCATTAAAACTTTCCTAGAGCAAAGGTGGGTACGTTTTAGAAACAACCGGCAGTATTCCGCTTCCAGCTGTTACCTCAGAGAGAGCCATTTCTGTAAGTTGGAATTTCAATTTGGCGCACGATAGAACTATGCGAGTGTATCGAAGAACTTTTTCAGTGATGGAAGAAATTACGAATCCTACCCCTAGTTTCAAGTTCTAATACTAATGAATAATTTGCCGCATAAAGCTTTATGCGAGTAATCCATGGAATTAAACGGTTCATTTGTCACGTCGGAATTCAAACGACATATTTTGACTCGAATCCAGTAAAGAAAATATTCTGTGATTTAATACTTGATTGGAAAAATATTTGCCATCAATAAAGCTGTACACAGGCTTTGTGGACGCAAATTATTTCTCGGAATGATCAGATTCACTTCCAAGGAATAACTTTACTTCCGAAATATGCGGAACGGAATTTTCGCGAAGGGGAGGTTTTCCCCTAATTATCAGTCGCGGCCAAACCCCGAAGAATCGATCACACGTGGGTCCGGACAATCCGTTGAACTGGGCGAGGCACAAGTTTGAATTATCAATACCTTGTTTTCCGCCGGTGAAAAATCTCACCCATAAGCTTCCGGTCTTTAAGCTGAAATTTACCTCTCCTCAATTAATTTTTTCCTTTGCATTCACGAGCAGACGGAAATTTAATTAAAGTAAAAAAAGGTTTTCTTCCAGTCTCGGAACTCTATACTTTATTACATCGATTACTCTTCCCCGCCCTTAGGCACAAGGAATACTTCATAAAATGACTTTTTTCTCAGTTCTCAGATCTTTTAAATGAAAACTCACGCAGTTAGTGAATTGCGAGTCATTCAAATTCTATCTCGAAGCATATGAACAAATTGTGTAATTATATGGTAATAATTTACAATAAACCTGACAGAGTTTCTGTATTAAGTTTTTTCATCTGAAGCTTTAAAAGTAAGGAAAACGAAAAAATATTGAGCTTTTGTCTTATCAAGAATTCGTTAAGTTCAGTGCGCCAATTAAGAAAATTCACTTAAAGGTATCAAGATGAGAAGATACTAAAACTTGAAAGTAAAGAGTTATTTACAATGTTAGAAATTCTGGGGTGACACAAGGAAAACTGCATGTATTTTTTGAATATAGATGTCGCTCACCGGTGAAAAGGTCGGTATCATTAATGGGCTATTCATGTAGTCAAATAACAGAGCTCATCCGAAATGACAGTTCTGAAAATACGTCCTTACGTGATCAATTATTCAAATTATACGGAAGAGCTGACATCAGCCGGTGAACTCATCAGCCGTCAAAAATTACATAAAGGTCACATAAAAGAGAGAAGAGAAGAAAAACTCAGCAGTGCCCTTCCGCAGGCTTATCGGGAATTAAAGTTCGTATTTTTACAGCGTTCGCGAGTTGTTTAAAGCGAAGATTCCATTCCAGGCTGCCCTCTTATTACCAGCCGCAATGTTGATTGAACAAAGTAACTTCAGATCTTACCGCCTCGAGTGAATCAGGAAGCTGCTCCTGATTTAAAATAACCTTAAGTTAGCAACCCGAATGACAAAACTTAGCACGCAAATGCGAAGCAGCCAACTCGTGCTAGCATAGCCTCGAGGTAATCAGCTGCCGAAACTGTTACATTAAATTACGGTGTTGGCCTAACATCATTCGACGTAATACTGCCTGAGGGCTCAATTTCTTCCGTCTAACCCCGTAGTGGTGAGCAGCAAATTAAATCTTAGCCTCTGGGCGTCAGTAGCTGGGATATTAACCAATGAACGACAATTGTAGGCGAATGCTACAATTGGGATACGCGGATATCGAGCTATCGAAATTCGTATTTGCTCATATTTGCTCGAAATGTGTACATTTATCAATCAATTTTTTTAAACCAAGATTAAGATTACAAAAGAAGATTAATTCTGTCAAAACGAAAAAATGTTAGAAATGGCGAGTAGAATGAGAGACATCAACGATGTATCGAGGCAAGAGAACCTTGTACGAGATCCTGGACAGAGCCAATTTCTATCAAGTGAATCGTGATCGCCTTTAGGGTTGGATACCGAAGGTTGTTCCGGATTGATGGTACCGTTTAAGTAAAGAGGAAAGTGTAAAGTTACGCCGAGATATACGGCGAACAGGAAGAAGAGAAACGGCGATACAGGGGAGCCAAAAAAGGTAGCCGAAAGTGAGGCACTCAAGTTCCCTTCCCGGGCCTACACTAACGAAGCTTTTAAACCCGATTCCGCCCATTTCTAGAGCTTTATGCCGCGCGCCGAGCAGCGCCTTCGAAGAGCTATCACTTGGCTTTAACCCCCGCGACCCTCGACGCTAAGATATAAAGTCGCGATTACTCGTCGCCATGCTTTGATGAAGAGCCGCTTGTTTCGTATTATCTGCAAAAGCATAAACGCGGTCAGATCATAACGTGAGGATGAGAATGAGGAAGCGAAAAAAAACCTTATTACGTATAAACATGTGTAAGTAGGATTTGACACCCTTAACGCTGATAACGCTGTGTTTTGGAGTTAAGGTACGGGTAGTTATGAAAAAAACAAGTATTCTCCGAGTTACAAGTACATCGTAACTCATGAAGACGAAATTTAACGCTCCGATAAATATAAATAATGCGAGTATCGCGACCGAAATACTGCAGCAAAACCGCAGAACATCTGGGATTGTTCCGTGTATTAATCTTCGTCTAAGGAAATATTTCGGTGATATAAAATTTATGCCGAGATAGCGGACGTGAGAAATGTACGGTTGCCGAATATACGATAATAACTGATGTCCAAGTGTCTGAGGCAATCTCGATATTCCAAAAAACCGAGGAAACCATGGAAATCTTGGATTTTTCCTGCATGATATTTGCTTTTATCAGGCATCCTTTAATCTATTCATATTTTTCTTTGCCACGTTTCGCGTGATATTTTAAAATCAGGTTTTGCTAAGAAAAAAATTTCGACATTTCATCGATATCTTCATTTATTTGACAACTTTTAGTCACCGCGATAAAACTTTTGCGACTTATCACATAAGACAGGATGATTTTGGCATCTTCTTGTTCCTCCCGTCGTCGTACCTCTTGCCTTTTTTTTTGATAGATGATAAATTATCGAACGCGCGTATCAGATTTGACCTTTTTGTCCCGTTTATCAAGCTATTTGATTTATTGAATAAACCCTCGTGAATTGTAGACCAAAGCTGATTAATAAGCACTATTGACCTATACACATCAATTTTTACAGACGATAATATTTGCGGACAAGCCCTTTGGTCTCCGGGAATGATCTCAGCCAAATATTAATTCATGTTCATTCATCCAACGATAGAAGAACTGCAGAACTTTAAGGATTTACCTAAAATGTATGCAAAAGTGCGAGATTAATTATAAAATTTGGCTTCTGCCGTCGAAAATGAAAATGTATAAAGAAAATAAAAACATTTTCACAACCCTGAATAAATCTCTAATTTTTAACATACCTTACGAGATGACAGTGTGAATGCTTGGAAAATATGCCCGCATGATGTCATGCATAAAAGCAGGGCATCTGTGAAAAGTGGAAATAGTACGCCATTACAACGCGCTAGAAGGGTCCCAACTTCCCCGACGTAGCGACGCGATTTACGCCCTACATGTGATTAAGTGATAAATGCGGTGAGAATGGGGTGAACCTTCTCAGCGAGGAAATATATGTGGAGGGTTAAGAGCATCCGTTAAATTTGACGGGGTGAAATTTCCAAATGAGATTGCCTTTCGAAGTAGCTTGTTAAATTGCATTTTCCATGCGGTTCGACAATACTTTGTCAATGTAAATGCAGAAATGCCGGTGATATGCGAGTATTTGTCCGCACGTGACGAAGTATAATATATCCGCGAAAAATTTTCCGCGTGTAGACAAAATACTTCTGGTCACATTATTATAAGTATTGCATGAACAATTCGTACACGGTATGTATGACGGACGTGAGTGACTATAGTATTTAGAGATGAAGAATATGGCCTCATCCGTGAAAATATGGATAATGAAGAAATACTTACAAGAGGTGCTGTTGAGTATCGAGCAGTCGTAAAGGAAAGCAATAGTAGCCCGGAAAATCTTCATCTGCAATGCAAAATTTCTGCAAAGATATACCGAGAGGGAATAATATGCAAAGCTTACGACATGAGAACAAACGATTCTTCCTCGAGACTTAAGCTTCAGCTCTCTCTCTCTCGACAGAGCTCGGCAGGCCATGCGATACATGGAAATGGACTTGGATGTTCTATAGGTGTATATACCGAGCTCGAGTGGAACTGGAACACTCGCAGTTTATTACATGGACCTGCATTTTGAGAGGGCTGCTTCGCTTGGCGGACCTTAGGGAATACATCAATCCGGCATTTCAAGTTCTCTGAATACGTTGCATGTATGTAAAGCCTTTCAAAAAACAAAGAAAAAAATGACAGATAGAGAGGGAGGTAGACTAGCCAGCTAAGATTTGGGGCTAAAAGCCTCGTATTATTCATGGAGTTGCATTGGTACGCGTGTGTGGAGCTACCAATTGGAATAACCAAGTACCTATGGGGAAAATGGCGCACCGGTCAATGTTGAGATTTCATTTGAATCTTAAACTTTGTGATCGTAGAATCGAAACACAGTAAATAGCTGCTAGTCCACTGGTGAGATGTCAAAAGAAAAAACTTTGCAGTTTCTGCGTCTGAGATTCTTGCGATCCGAGATTTCAAATTCCATCATAAGATAAGTCGTTTAGACAGATTTGTTGTTCCATTATTCATGTTCTATACAAACTTGCATAAAGGTTGAAAGACTTTGATATAAGCTGTCTGCATTTTTTCCTCCGGAAATATGGCTTCCTCAAGTGTTAATCAGTTTTTGAGCTTCTAATCTATGTGTGTTTATGTATCTGATCAGATTTTTTGACCGACGATTCACGAGAACGAGTTCCCGAAATTCAATGATTTTAGTCTCGATCGATGTGGTTTTTCCAAACTTAGAACTGATTAGATTTTTACTATGATCGGTTCAGTACTTTTTCAATTATTATAACAATTTTCCAAAAACGAAATAAAAATGATATCTTGAGAATTGATAAAAGGATTCGAATGAAAATTGCTACCTTAAGAATTTGGGGTTGCTGATCACGAATCTGAGGTCAGTTTTGGAAAATCCAAAATGGCGAATCCAATATGATGGGGGAAAAAAAACTAAAAATATTCAGATTTTAATGGAAATTGGTAGTCACCGATAACGAATCCAAGTTCAGAATTCCAAAATTTATAATGGCGGATCCATGATAGTGGTTCAAAATAAAGAAAATTGTAATATTTTCATGTAATATGGTATCCAAGGGCTTTTGAATCGTCAATCACGGATCTAAATTCGTAGTTGGAGATTCGAATTGGATATTAATAATTTTTTGATCCGTGAACTTGGAACCTTCGGTGTAAAAACGGGAAGTTCGAGGGCTGACTCACAGCCAGCCTGAAACCACTTGTTTTTTTTCTGCCGTAGGAGCTTTTTCTCTTTCAGTATTGAGAACTTCTAACAAATCACGTACACCTCAGCTCGGTCGTCTGGACGATGTGGTACGCTTCTCAAGTTCGCGATCAGGCGAGACGAATTTCGGTCTACCTAGTCTACGCGAAATCCTTTGATCTCTTTGAATAATTCTACGAGCCTTCACGGTCTCCAAGGTGTGCTGATCATGAATCCTTGGATACAGCTATGATCCTTTTACGAAGGATCAGGTTCGGATTGCCTCATATCTGTATCTACATTCCACACTATGAATAAAGTGAGAGGATAGATATTACATAATGTAAAATATTACAACTATGGTGAAAATATCGGAGTAAGTGTAGGCAAAAAATTATAAACGTTTATCGAATCTGAATTCCCAGTAAAATTAATGTAATCTTATTAATTTTATGCACTAAGGATCCGTTAACTTGGAGGAATTTCTCAACGAACGTTTAACGAACTTTAGCCATAATATTTTACTATGTTGATCTGTGTTAGGAAATTGATTTAACAGAACAAATTTTCTTCCAAACATCAATCAGATGACATCTTCGAGACGTCCCTAAGCCATTCCACAAAATGTCATTTCTTCAATCGCTAGAAAAAGGTTGAAAAATATCGCATTCACCGTCTTATCGACATCTTTTAGGCATCTTTTAGGTAAAACTAAAAGACTTTTTACCCGATTATAGATTATAGAGCTTCTAGACATCCCTTAGACGGCCGATGTCTTATCTGGAAAAGCATTTGGTATTACTTTGACTAAAAGTACCGACGAACCGTGCCCTAGACTTCAAAACAAAGTCTATTTTCAAAATAACAGAACTAGAATAAAAAATCGGGACTCTGTTTTACTGCTCCAGAAATAAAGGGCATATTGATTACAGCGAAGATGAGGATGAAAATACAATTTATAATGAAAAATGATTAAAAAAAAAAAAAAATGTTTCTTCCCATGGTGCAAATGACGCGAATTATATCCAATTTCACACGGTAGAAATATCAAAGCATAGGCAACACCCTGGCCGATCACACTTGATAATCCGCGGTTATCATTGAAGCAATCACGTTTAACGCGAGAAACTACACGTAGCTATATAGAGAAGGCGGCGGAGGGAAAGGGGTTGATTTGTTTGCTGTAGGTACTCGGATGAGCGATTGGTCTGCAAGCTCAACTTCGAGTTATCCTAGGCCCAGGGGAGCAGCTGCGCCGGATTACAGTTGTTCGCGAAACCTCTAGGTATGGATGAAGAGACAAATTTGTTTCATTCTCATTTGACTAAGATTGTAATGAAATTTTTGTTTTTTCATTTTTAGGCTTAGAATATGTTTACAAAGTCATGGACAAAAAAAAATTATACGCCCTTTTGGTATTTGGCACGCGGTATAAAATCACAAGGATCAAAGCAAAATATGCCATATGAGTGATCGACGTGACGTGGACCAGCATATCCAACAACAATGATATACAAGTTGTACACATATGTGTGGCATGTGTCTGACTAAATTCTGTACTGTAAATTCCGTATTGCGTACTGAGATTATAATATTATCGCCGTATTATCTTTCCACCCATTATTTATACTGATTGGCGACAAGAGAAGATCAAAGTTTGAATTACACATGAGTTACAAATATATTTGTAGGTCGGTTTATATATTGTTTACTAATCATAGGAATGAAAGATTATAAAGTACATGCTCAAGTTTCCGGCACCCTGACTAATACGGTGTGTTCTTTTCCGTATTTTGTTGTTCTCAGGGCGGTTGGAGTTTACGGAACCTTGTTGCATATGTTGCATCCTGGTTTGAACGATCATCGATCACTCGTTCCATTGGGCCGTATATTTGGAAAAATTCAAGGAAATCTTATTAAACGTAAACTTAAACGCAAACGCATCTCACGCACTCGTGAAACCCAAAACGATCCCTGATCTGTCTTCCCTAAAGCCCCTGCTGTATGTTATGAAAAATATGAATAATATCCAGGCGCTTTTCTTCCCAAGACGAATACGTGGATGAAGGACCCTTAACGGAAGACGCGAACCCGAAGGCACGTAAATATCTACGCCTTTCTTTGTGAACCCTCAAGTTCCCAGAGGTATAGATACGAAACCAATTCACTCTGAATAGAACTCTGGGCGACCCTGAGTTAAGTTCCTTTTCTTGCTTAGACCTTTTGCTCGAGAGTCATCACTCCTCGTCTTGACACGTCATTTTTACGACTTTTAATGGTAACGGTTGCCACTGTTTTCACTCCCTCTTGAAATGCTGAAATAATCCGAACTTTTAGCCAACGTGCGATTTTATCGTGGCTTTAATCGTGGTTTAATGGTCACGTTGAGATGGAGTCAACTATACTACGATACAATTTAGGATCGAAACAGTCGTAGCTTCACCTCACTTAATTGCTAATCACCGCTTAATGCAGAATGTTAAAAAAATATTGCTCGCACCCCGTATAATGAATTACTGCATTATTCCTGCGTGATGGATAGTTCTGGTCCCAGATGAGCCTAACCGCAGCAATCCTAAGTAAAGTACTGACCCAACTTACGATATTGATGCGTTTGAAATTCCGATTCATTAAGTTTAAGCATATCGCATACGTGAGATTTTCCGTGAAAAATTTCACGATGGTACGTGATTTTCCAGCCTCTTCTCATCTTCTATGTTCTCGTATTAGCTAACTGCTAATTCGTATTCATTGACCTTTAATCAATGTGCGATACGTTCACTGACGCAGACGATTTTATAAATTTATATGCATAACAATCCTAGAGATTACAATTTGACGCCCATAGCAGATGTTGCATTCCCAACTGACTCAGTTGTGAGATGATTTCCATTTTCGTCTCATGAGCAATCTTCACAAGACTCTATAGACCCATTGTCAGAGGAGTGCCTAATTTAGGCTGCATAACGCAGCTTGAATTTACTGTGTCGCTGCAAGGTTGTTAGCTATAATCAGCTTTACAAAATTAATTACGTCCTCAAACTAGATGCCAGCTATTCGGCACGTACACAGTTTAAACGACATATTTATCCCGCGTTGACAACTTCTTATTGTAATGTAAGTAAACTGTCAATTTCGAAAAACGGAGAGGTTGGTAAAGGCTGTATAAGATGAGCAAATGAACTCGACGTTGATGCATCTACGTTCCCAGAAGAATAATAATACGTCATAAAACGTGACTCGCAACAATTCTTTAATAACTGTTACAATTTTATCTTACCACTAATTCTAAGCGTGACGAGTTCCTGGGCCTGCTAAATTTCTTCGCCGAATAACATCGTCGTAAGACTTTCCTGTACGGTTAATTTGGCTATGACTACAGAAAGGTATAAATATGTATAATATGACTCGTTCCATGCCAAATCCCTTATCCAGCAGTCTCCAATCCACGCTATCACTGGTTTCATCCATAAATTTTTACTTCGCTGTCTTAGCTCGAAAACATTTTGATAAGTTAGAATAAGGTGATAAATTTTACCGTGAAAAATCACATTTCGACAGCTTGCTTCTTTTCGTACAATGAGAATTAGAGACCGGAAAACTAACCGTGACTTTATTTGATCTAACCAAAAGCAGTTAGGGTGGATTCGTTTAATTTTTTCTATGCCCTCAGGTTGCTGTCTTCGTAAGACTTTCATCCGTCTCGAACCCGATATCTTATATCTACACTTCCTTCGCATTGACAACAGAAAGCAGAACATTTTTCGGTGACGCGTTCTGCCATTTTTTTAAAAGTCTGGACGCTGTCAGCATTGCTTAAAAAATGAACAAAGCCAAATCTTAAGTCTGGAAATTGTCGCAAACTCTTAAATTATTCTAAGGGTCTGATTTAGACCTTCGTGAAACTGTCGAAGGGTGCTGCCAATCAGTCGGTAAATATTTGATATTGTCCGTATTTGCGTAGTACTTTACCTACATCCAGTATACCTATATCTATAGAGCTCCCCAATTTTCACACCTCGTCATCGATCCCTCTGAGAATTGCACCCTGTCGTGTGTGTACTTTTTTTTAACAATTTATACTCGTGTGAAAGTTGATCATATTAATTGATACGACGTCACGCCGATAGAATTTCAGAACGACTGTTACTCAATCACATGGAAGATGCAGAAGACAAGATTTGAAATCAAGGCGCAAGATTATTGCCCATATTTTTACACAGGTACACGAAATATAATTAATCAACGATCCATTTTTATTACTGTTAATAATGAATCAAATTCTACTCACTTGAATGTGCTTAATTTTTATCGCCTAGTTTACATCACATAACGGATAACTGTTTGCCATACAGTTATCAAGGCTCATTACTTCTCTGGTAAGGAAAAAATGTACGATTTATTATCTTTCGTGGTTTTTCATTGTTTGATACAAAAGCGGTGCTCAACTAGGCGTTTATTTTGGACAAAGTTGAGAGCTGCAGACTAAAGTGAGCCGATCGATAGACAGCTGAGAGAAAATCCAGAAAGGGACAATGGAGAAATGGTAAGGACAGACTGAGAGAGGGAAAGACTGAGAGTAACGGAGAGCTCCTGTCGTTCCAAAATGTATATTAATTAGACAAACATTAATTTTCAATTTCCCCCAGTTCGAGATAATTGAACTCAATTGCCAATTTGGATAATTAATCAATTCAGAAATGTGTCACAATACTCAACGGTTGGTAAATTAATTTGATATCACAAATAATGACTTTCCTTTGATGCACCCTTCAAATTGTTTACAACAAAATTGTCAAAATAATAGTTTGCTGTACTGGAGAACTCGCAGCTGTTGAAATATCGTACAATTTATCATGGATCGTTTATAATCTTGCAAAATGAAAAGCTCGGTAAGTGGTGCTTCGTAAAACTATAGGTAATTGGAATGTCTACCTAATGCTTCATGCCATCCTTCAAACCACGCACAAATATACATGAGAC
This sequence comes from Diprion similis, assembly GCF_021155765.1. Lineage (NCBI taxonomy): Eukaryota > Metazoa > Arthropoda > Insecta > Hymenoptera > Diprionidae > Diprion > Diprion similis. The sequence goes on along the minus strand of NC_060112.1, from coordinate 14,960,135 downwards.
AGACGTCATTTGTCAAACAAGATCTCCCAGTACGCCGTAAAGAGTATTCTGTATAAATCTGAAGGTTTCTACTGAGTTTTGAGCTCGCATCTACTCACATCTCAAAAGCTCTGAATTTAGAACTCGCTGTAAATAGTAGGCTGCGATCCATTTTCAGACACTCTCAAAGATGAAGTTACTTTCTTTCCAACTTGGGAAAGTTTCACTCACAGTCCGAATGACAAAATGTATTTTCATAAGAGTAAAAAATTTTTGGAAATATACGTAGGTACATCAGTTATCCAAATTAAGCTTACGAATCAAGTTCCAAAAGCGTTTCCGATTTTTAAGTCAGTAAGAAAAACTACACTAATCGTCGATGAACTCATAAATGAATATAAGAATTTGCATCGTTTCCAGCAGCACGGTTTCCAGACTGACTAATTACAACTTGAAGTAATGAATTCTCGATTAGACGTCTAACAAAGGAAAAGTTGATCTTAATTTCCTCCCCATGAAATTTTGGGCTAATTAATTATAAGAGCTTCATTTATTATTTAGTGTCACGTGACGCACTCGAGAGAGAGTTTTACCGCAGCAAAGAAATGCCGAATAAGAATATTCGCGATAAACATTTTCTAGCAGGTAAAAAAAATCAAACAGTTTTTGTAACAGAATTTTTACAGTTGTTTGTTTCTACACCATAACCATCTGTTACCTTCGACTAATGGAAATCGGATTAACTAAGGATTGACAATAAATTACAGCAGTCTTTTGAAAAAGTATAGAAAGCTGAACATGGCAAATTACTAGAAAAGTAATCAATAGATACAATTAAAAAAAAAATCAATTGCTCTCTTTCGATACGGTCTCCTTCCAATAGTAGAAAAACCCTAATGCGGTTGTAATATTACTTGCGAAAAGAATTGGAAAATTGAAAGCTGCTGTAAATGCCAGTTATTAAAAAAAAAATCTCCGTACCAAGTAATCATTTGTCAAGGCCAATATTTTCTAGAATTTTTTTTCTAAACAGCATTTACGCCCACTTTCAATTCGCCGCTTCAATTATTTTTGGATGCTACGTCATATAATTGAGGTCATGTATTAATCGATAGAATTAATTAACATGTTTTCCTGTATATCTAAAAAAAAGTTCAAAAGTTTAGCAGATTTGAAAAACCCGGGCGTTTCGCCTGCGTTGGCCTTGGGCCAATCAGAACACTCCACAAGCAACGAGTCCTGTGGTTCGCTTACCTGACGACGAGTCATTCGTAGATTACCAATTCTTACCATAAAGTGCCCACAGCCGACGATTTGTACATACACGTGCGAGAATTGATTCTGCGACAGCTAATTTTACATCATTGTCACTGTAATCGAATACGGAAAAAAGTTATCTGTCGCAGAATCAATTTCCGAATGTGTGTAGCAGACGAAAGTGTATATGTTGATTTGAAATGAGAAAAATTTATTCACACTACTTACTCTCAATCTATCAATCTCTAATCCACCGGAAATGTTCCGGATAGCTTCAAGGCTCGACAGTCTATTCAGTGCCTAAGCCTGTGCTCTGTAGGATTTTCTAAGCCTAAAAATACAAGAGAAAGGAACGGTATAAAATGGTCCCAACAGGCCCCTTCAGGATACTTTTGAACCGACCGAGCATTGATTCAGCCTCTTCACGCGCCATCAAAATACGCGCGTGGGGAGAAATTGATTTTCACGAATAAATAGTTCAACAATTACATCGGAATTTGGACAAGCGATTGGAGCGAAAAATTGAAGTCAATTAGAGACTAATTAGAGAACCGAAAGCAATGGCTGCGGGCGAGCAGCTAACTCGCTGTAACCCGTGATCCACCGAATCGAAAATATCAGGCCCCGTCACTATCCATATTTCTGGGACTCACCCAGGCCTCATTTGGTCTTTTTCAATTCATGATCTGTAATTATAGTCTTCGTTGAATGTATATTTCAAGGAAATTCGTGCGCAGTTACCCAAGGCTCGATGAATCCCCACTTCGCCGACCGGCTGGCAAGGAATGACTAGCAGTCACGGCACCATCCGACAACGAGAAACACTCCCATCAGCCTTCATCGGCGAAAAGCGAAACACAGTATACTGCTGCGAGAAAAAAATAAGTGCAAGTGCCTGAGAAGCGAATTCAGCAAAGATCACCCTGTTAGTGCATAAAGTCAATTGTCAAGTGCACTAAGCGTGGAAGAGAACGTTGCAGACGACCATTCTGAGGCGTGAGACGCATATAGAGAGAGAGATAAAGAGAGAGAGAGAGAGAGAGAGAGGAATGATGTGAAGAAAGGCATTGTGCGCATGCTTGGTTCAGTTTCCGTGTGTGAGTATAGACAGCTGTAACGAACTTCGGATTTTGGTTTATTTTCAAATGTACAAATTGTTTCTAGATATTTTTTTTTAACCGATTACGAATCATCTTGAATAATATACGGAGAGAATTATATGTACTGTGTGGTTTCGTTGGAAAGTTGACAAGTTTTTGATAAGATAGAAATAAACGAGAATTCTGCGAACAATCATTGGAACAAGTGACTTCTTTGTTAATTTCTATCAATATAAGTCATGTCAACATGTATTCAAATTACACGCAAGATGCGGCGACAGCGCACGCATACCTATTTTTATCCGTGTTTGTAAATGGTGTTTCTCAAAATTTACGCGAGACGTAATTTTTATAAGAAACTAGGTGAATGCCTATTTTATAATATAATCAATCCGTATCCAATGCTCATCCTGTATGTGTAACGTTTTTTCTCAAAAGTACAATTAAGGAGGGTGGCTACACACCTTGCGGGGCAGGCAGTAATTGGGGTAAAGCTATGCTTATACACGGGCTCCTCCGGTGGTTGCCAACCGCGAAAAATTAAAAATTTCTGTCATTCAAGTAAATAAAAATGAACAAGTACCGATAAATTCTTATCTAATATATTAATAATTAGTAGTATACAAACGCTTAAACTATTTATTTATAATATTAACATCGAAATATATGATTATCGATATCGAAATGTGGCAAGCGTGCAATTCAGTTTTCAATAGCTGCTATCCCTGACGCGTTTACGCGACTCGAGGCGTAAACAAACGTTGCGGTGTGTTAGTGCTCATGAGCATTACATGTGCAGCGACGTTGCCGGGTCGGTGGCGTGACACATAGCTTTCAGTTGAAACAATCACAAAATGCTATTTCATTTGTTAAATATCTCAATAACTATACAGACGAAATGTTTCGGTGTGCGAAAAATTTCTTCCCGAACATGTATGGAATCTTTCCGAACTATTTTCATTATATTCTTATCATTTTTGTGGAAATTATGGAGCGTAGTTATGATACATTGCATGATTTTTCTATAGTTGCCGTGTATGAGGGTCCAAATTCAACATTTAATTACAGGACACCTATGCAGACGATCGACTTGAAATTTTGCACAAAAATCGGGTTTCTATTGACGCATGTACACAAAAAATTTCAATTAATTCTTATCATTTTGGCGAGTGTAGCCAACCTCCTTAATATGATTGAAATTTTCACATAATTATTTTTCATGAAATACTATTGATTAAAAAAAGAATCTTTCTGTAACTTTTTTCATTTATAATATCGAACCTCCTTAACGCGTTCAATTATTCTCAAGACACGCCCAGCTATACACTATGTAAAACATGGCGTGACGTTTTTCGTTACACATATTTATCACAGTTTCCTAATCGCCTTCTCAGAAGGCAGTGAACCTCAACTCGCAAGAATAGTTAGGCTAGAGGAAAAATTTGTTACCTAGATCAATGGTTTTAAACTATGAATTGATAAATACGATAGAGCGGGACTCGAGTTATTTTTTTAACTGTTCAGGCACTGTTAAAAACTCTTTCGCCTCATGACCACCAGGATCGTGCCGATTGGATAATGCAGACACAAAATATATAGACTGTAGAACAGAAATAAAAACATATTGTTGACTTCCTGTGACGTAAGTTAACATCAACAATTGAAACACCACCATCACTGAAATTTGGCAAAGTTGCAAGACCTGCATATAAGACGATGGGACTAGCAAATTTCTCAATGTTTATAAGTTGAGGCTATTGTTTGTTTGTCAGGCTGGGTTGGGAGTCAACTTATTTTATCTTTTCCTCCGACAAGCAGACTTCCCTAGAATGGTGCTGGTGAAGTTATTTTTAATGACTAAACTATATTTAGAATATTTCATATCGCATACTGTGGTTATGACCTATGAACAAAATAACCAACAGTTGTTCTTACCCACGCCTAAGTTGTTTGTGAGATTTTCAAGTAGTGAATTTTGAAAAGTTGCGCTCTAACTAATATCTTTTGTTGAAGACTTAAAAAAATCTCATTATTATGAAATGCTACTTAAAAATCGGCTATTTGATTTACTGACTACGTAGTAGAACTTGGATCTTCTGTTTCCGATAAAATCCGTTTTCAAACTCGGTATGTGTAAAAAAAGCGACGAAAAAATGAAAACATGATGAAAAAAATAATAGTAAAAAATATGTCATTTCAGCAAATTTATAAGAAGTTTTAACTGCGCATAAGAGTTGCTGGCATTACTGAACGAGAATAGCAAACCGAGTACTTTGATGCGCACAAGTCTCTATCATATTACAATACAACGCATGGGTCAATGATCGTGAAATATATGAGGCACAATATCCTGACTACAGTATAGAACAAAAATCGAATCGTAAAAGGTCAGAGGTTTGTTTTTAGTGTGAAGCCGTATCTGTCGACGCCTGTATGTCTATACCTATAAGCTGCTACATTTTCTTTGTCGAATTACATTGTCAGACAAACTTGGTCATAGATTGTTTTTCACAAATTCGAGACAAAAAGTACAACAGCGCTCTTGTTTCCTCTTTTTGCCTTATTCAAAAATCACGAGCAGTCGGGTTTCACAAATCTCGAGTCAATGAGCACCAACACCATCCTGATCATCTAGTATCCTACTGTAGTGTTGAATGGTAAATCCCGCGATGCGACTTATGTTCGTGATTCTGCCGCGAGATGCTGCTATGCTCTATACTTTACTCGCGACAAATTACCTTCTTAATTAGTAATTATCCAAATCTCCAATACCTATCGAGTATTATACCTATCGAGTATGATATACAGTAATTTTCATTAATACCTTCTCCTTTCGGCTAACTTGTTTTCGGCCCGGAACAAAATGCAACTTCGATTCTATACGAATTACGTGACAATGACTCCCTATCTCTCACGGCGGCTGCATCGCTAGTCATTGTCACATAATTCGTATAGAATCGAACTCGCATTTCGTTTCAAACTGAGAACAAGTTAGCCGGCAAGGGAAAGTATTAATGAAGGTTACTGTACATTTAAAAAAAAAATAATTTTCCAAATAATACTACTTATGTTTCACTCGCGATTAATTACTAATACCCATAATCCCCAGGTATTTAAAACCTTGTACATACATAGTAATACTATTAATGTTACCAATAGTTGTCTATTGGAGTAATACGCAGTATGCAAAAAATTTCTTACCCCTTCATATTATCCCTTGTGATGATTGTACTACCAGGTTGAAACCACTTAGTGTATCCATGCATCTGTAGTTGAATATTTTCGATTGTTTTCGTTTTATTATTTTAGTTTTTTTTCGTGAAACAAACTTGAGACGAACTTTGTTGATAATCGTTCTCGTGTTTCAGTCGAATCTTATAGCACGAATACTAACACATACACTAAATTAACTGAGCTCATTCACCTCAATGACGATTACCAATTGTTGTAGAAATCGATCGTACGTCTAGCTTTTTAAGACGGAATCAGTTTGTCGCCATGCAACGGGGCAAAGCAGCCATGATGGGGATTTTTATGCACCCGCTACTTTTGCTACTGCTAACTGTGCAAGTGCAGTCATCTTGGGTACGAATATCATTGGATACAGTAACTTATTTTCCTTAAACACGTCCAAATGTCCCACGGCTATCATTTTACGAAAGCTAATAATAGAACTAAATCATTTTCCTCGTTGTTCTACAGGACAAGTTGTACAATGCCGCTACTTTCGAATACGAACCCAAATACATCGAGAACAATCCTTCTGAGACTATGAAAGAAAACGCTAAGGAATATGAGAAGCAGATAGAACTTGTATCAAAAGATAAGGTAAGTCATATGTCTAAAGATGAAACCTGGCGACAAAGATCAATAATTGATCACGACACTATGACTCTTCTTGACTGACATATTCGAGTTACACCTACGTTACGGTTTTTATAGATTACTTTAAACTTTTAAACGGATGCATAGAATCTGAAATCACTGCTTCATTACAATCTATAATTTCCAAAGAATAGCATGACGCGATGTACGAGTTTCATAATTAAACCCGGGAAGTATGTAACTAACTATCCTTATACAATTCATACCCAAACTATGTCGTAGTTAGTTCTACATCAAATTATTGGATTACTAATCAATATGTTGATTTATCAGTGTTAGCTGGCCCGAGAGCGCTTCCGAATATCAAGACGATCGGACCACAAAAAAATTTTAAGTTTTGGGAAAAAATAATTTTAATCGTTGACGTGCCACTACGATCAATAGAAGATTATGTAACAAGGAGGCAAACTCGGTCTTTTCGGTCCGAGCGTAATTTTTCAATACGAGTCGTAGTTGATTAAGCTCGCATATATGAGCCGAAGACGAATATTGCAAATATGCGAGGCGAAAGACCGTTGCTTCCTTGTGCAACACGATTTTTTATATAAAAGAGTATCTTACAGGTTTTTTCACGAAGCACCAAATTGAGGTTAGGATTTTGTAATGTCAGATTTGTTCGCGACAGCGCATGCGCGCGGTACAGAAAGGTTCACTTTTAACTGCTAGGACTTGAAAGTGGTATTTTCAGTACTTCGCAGACAAGCGAGTACTTTGCGTACGGATAACGCTCATGGTAAAACACGTTAAATGTGCTTGCGTTGTACAAATGACTTTAATTTAATATACTCTGTTTGGTAACTGCAGAGTAGTATAGAGTACAGCAATATTCATTTCACTCTGATTGACACAAAATTAACGATGCGGTATTAAAATTATTTATATCCGGTAACATAAATGATACATTTTTATTGCTCGTAATCTTAAATAAACGGTGCTCATCAGAATGACTTGATGCAGCAATGACAATAGATTTGTCTTGGTTTTCAATTTATTCACAAAACACCGTGCATTTGTTGAGAGCTTTCCTGTAGCACTGTGGTCAGTCATCCCACTTCCAGCGCTGTATCAAGTTACATACCTATATTATATCTTTATATTATCATAGGCAATAAAGCCGACATTTATATACCTAATATAAAGTGTATTCTTCCCGTTATTATCCACGTCCGAACAAGAATTTTTTCTTTTCAACATTCTACCTGGAAAAATCCCTGCTGCTTGAAATCAGGTGAAAAAATGTAAATTCAATTTCTCGTTCTTTTCACATCGATGGCGAATCGCTCGATTGAACGGACTCGAATATCTTTCACGTCCCCGCAAGAGTCACAAACAGGCAACATTTGTTCATTCCACTAGATTTGCAATATCGCGTATTTCTCGGTTATAGAGATTTCAACATTTCCTCCATTACTCGGCCATTGATCAGTAACGATTTTGAGATATAACCAGAGGCTGCTGTGCACCGATGGACGATTTTTCCGCAAGGTTAGATGACGAAGAACCATCTAACCTGCGAAATTCCGGTTAAAGTTGTAGCCCGCATCAGAAATAACGTCGAATACTTTGGTTGGTTTTGATCCGCGTTGTCGGTGGCAATTCCTTTCCTTCTACAATCTACTGCCCTTTCGAGAAGTAGGAAAATAAACGAACCAGTTCATAACTATTAACCACAACTATTGGTGAATATTTTGAAATGGATTTATACCTTAGCCGACTTTTCTTCGCTCTCCTCCGCCACATATATATTCTTCCCTTGAATCCGGCCAATAATATTGAAACCTCGATAAATTAGCTTTTACTTAATATATCAGCCTGCATGTCTGGTGTTATAGTGGAAAGTCGATTATAGATTACAAAAAGATGGTGAAATTTGAAAGGTTTGTCAAACGAAATCTCAGACCGCAACTCGACCTTCCTTCTATGTTCAATTCTTCTCACATGCCAACCCACACAAATTCTTTTTCGCTGTGCGACGGACGTTTTGTAACCACAATTCTTGACACAGAAATATTTTCAAAGCTTTTTTTTTGCAGGCACAAATCATAGTATTTCCTGAATTGGGGTTGACTTCAATACATTTACCGAGTAGACCAGCTTTGAGCAATTGGTCTATGAAAGTCCCGGACCCTAAGGAAAATATCGTGCCATGTGATGAATCAAGCTCCAATGTTCATGAGGTGAGTCATGAAACATTTTCCCTCGACCCGCGGGCCTTTTCAATATTAAGGTATCAAAAATATATTTTGACGCTTCCAGGTTCTTCGTAACATTTCATGTGCGGCAAAAACACATAAACTTTACGTAGTGATCAACCTGGTTGAAAAGGAAGACGAATATCTATATTCATCTAACGTAGTATTCAGTTCGGAAGGGAAAATAGTCTCTAGGTGAACAAATTACCTCACATTTTATAAAATATAAATCCCCGTGATGAAACTTAGATTTTCTTAATAGTTATGATTACTTTTTGTAATAGGTATGCTCAATTATAGAGCTTAATCGTACCCAATAAAATATACGAAAATTATAGTCAAGGTAATGAATGCTGCTTTTTTTTGTCAAGACAGCCCTGCAATTTTATTAGATAATTTCAATGTTTGATTAAGAAACGATTTGGATTATCTTTTTCTACTTTAAAAACATTCTTTGGCCGTTATGGTAAAAATTTTGCGCTTATCGGACTTCCCCAGCTTTCAAGAATTTCTTGACATTTCGAAGGTTTTCAGAATTCCAGGCTTCACTGCCACCATCTATTACATTCGATCTTACTTTTCCGTAGGTACCGGAAATATTATCGCTTCAACGAATTCGGCGAATTTAATCAGTCGAAAGAACTAATTGCCACGGCGTTTAATACCTCGTTCGGAACGTTCGGCGTTCTGATTGGCGCCGATATTCTCTACGAAGAACCAGCTCGGACATTATTGGAGAAGGGAGTAAAAGACTTCGTTTATCCCGTAGCATGGGTGTCCGTGCTGCCCTTTTCAAGAAGTAAGTTATCGGTGAATTGCCTTATGAAACAAGAGAGGGTATTCAGTTACAAAATAATTTGGACATGGGGTATAAAATTATATGAAATACTTTTTAAATTACATGAAATATTCTGGAACGTGTTTCTAATACTTTCAAATGATTACGAAATGGTACGAAATTTGTCTGGAATAGTCATGAGATACTTGTATGATATGGTTGACCCAGGCATTATGAGTGACCGTAAAAAACGCAGTTATTATAATTTCAAAACCATGAAAATTAAAAATTTTCATTCACTGTTATAATTTGAAGTTCGATTGCCTGACATGCATCCTAGTTATATTTCTTTTAAATTTTGACCGTCAAGCTTCGCTGACTTCTTTTCATGGACTTTAGAAATAGAGTTTTCCGATATGTGTAAAGTTTGACAAAATAGTAAAAGAATACGGTCCGAGCGAGCGGCTAAAAATTTTCGCGCATTCTCAATCACAGTCACGCCATGTACTGAAATTCAAAGGCCTCGAATCGTTTCTATAATTGATTTCTCCATTTTTCGATTTTCCAATTTGAGCCAAATGTCGGATAAATGATTTTCAACACATACCTACGTCGAACTCTCGAATAATTGATATTTTGGTTGAACTTTAAGATTATCAGATGCAGCTGGCGTGGTCCAAGGCTAAGAAAGTAAACGTGATATCTGCCCCATACTACCCGGGCTCCAAATATGCCGGTGGTATATTTCTGGGTGAGTGTACGTCGAATGTCGCACATCTAGGGTAAAGTTACCGCGGCGAAGATGTTCGCTGGATGAAAATTAATCGGTCTTTCAAACGGTATTGCAGGTGAAACCGACGACGGCCCTCATCTTTCTGAGTCCGGCAAAGCGAGTTCCTCTTTTGTGCAAGGGGAGAAGAGGATCTCTATCAATGATATAAATGAAAGTGTCGTCGCACCGTCGGCAAAGAATTGTGTCATTAAGAACAATGGCATCGGACGGAAGTTTATAAACATGTCACATTTCAAATCGAAACAAATTAATAGTGACAATGATACATGGACAGAAGAGCATGGTGACGTCAAATGCGCGTTCGAAGTTAACGCAGATTTCTCGGCAGCCAAAACAGATTTATACTATTTCTTTGTCTACAATGGAAAATATAACGTCTTTGGCGAAAAGTGCTGTTCGTTCGGTACAAGTGTTTGTGCAATCGTTAAATGTAACTCTAAATCGCTCCTTAGATGCGGTCAGGTCGGACTGTCCCTGGTACCTTTCAAGACCATAAAAATAAAGGCTATCTACAATCAAAGGGAGCACGAATTGAATTTTCAGAGTACCTTGCACGACGGGTATTCCGAAATCCCGGCTCAAATGAATTCAACAAAACTGCCCATGGGCAAGATGCAACAGACGATGGTTCTGAGCTCAGAAACGCCAGGATTAGTAGCTTTTGGAATTGTAAGGAAATTCTTTGAGAAATTTGATCCGGACTCCAATTCCAATGACAATGCCAATAATTACAAGATGTCCACAACTGATAGGGTTAATAATCCTGACGACATCTGCACCACGGAACTCACCAATAATGAACTTGTTTTTTCACCAACATCAATATATCCGTATGTCCTATCGTTCATTGCGATTATCCTTCTTGCAGGGACGTGTGTTGCGATCAAGTCCCGAAGGCAAATATTGACGAGAATCGCTATTAAATGCAATTCCTAGAGTACTCTGACTTTGACTGGTTCTGCGTTATCCATGGATTATTTTCACTCCGTCTTACATACTTTTGGTGCAAAATGGTGAAAAACGTGACCCGGTCGTCTTTAGGGTGAAAAAATCATGCAAATTGAGTCATAGCCTAGGAAGTTTTCTACGAATTTATACAGTGAATTCTTAAGAAAGTTCCGTGTTGATTGGGATTTGCATACCATCACGGCAGACCAGATGGATATGTCTCTTACTCATTTTCATATAATACAGCGCAGATGATCCTTCATTTTCTGTTCGCTACCAATTTATAAATATTGGGTCATCCAGTGTCCCCGACCCATGAGAAGAGTTTCCGTATCAGGCGAGCAAAAACCCCTTTTACTAATTTCATCGAGATTAGTTGACGGCCAAATCTACTAATACTGGATTCAACCCTTTCGTGAGCTTCGACTGCTGTGACTAGGAAAGCAAAGGAATTCTGTTCAATTTTCGACTTTAAAAAATGATGATCAAACAGAAACAACGGACGAATAATTACGAGCAAACTATTTTATACCCAGAAAAACGTACAGATTTCAAAACTGCGGAAGCTGACTTCACGGAGGTTGATTATGAACGACTTGGAACAGAATAAAATACCTAATTTTTCAGGCAAAATCAACCTGCTCGTATAATACAATCTTGCAATTTTTATGTAACGGTACTGATCATCACAGATGGATGAACCATCTGTCAAAGCCGCAAGATTTATCAGCGGATGACTTAGCCATGGATGAGAAATCACGACATCACGAAATCAAATTATCAATACTATTCCAACCATATTTGAACTGTTGAAATCAAATAGCTCACTGCAACCATGAAAATAAATTCGAACGTCAAGCATACAAGCGTTTTCGCTAAATTAAAAGTTCGATAATTGAGTTTTTATTTATATATTTTAAAAATGTATATATATATTTTAAAATTATAAATTTAGTTATTAGAACCACTGATTTTCCATTATTAATGTACATATGATTAGCTACTGAGATTCAATAATTGTAAATTGGTTAATAGGTAATAAAATAGTTATTAAAAACTTTCAATGGTGGACAATCTCTGGAAACTTTTGTATTGAAAAGAGCAGTAGTCATTATTTCCATAATAAGCACGAATATCAAATTTTTGTATTAACAGCAGTCTGATATGCATATAAATTATGTTCGTAGAATTTTGATATTTCCGGAAAGCTTGCTCAACAAATGCATTCGTTTCAATTCTCTAGTTTTTGGTAAAACTTGTGTTAGTTAAAACAAAAGTTACTGGTTCTGAGCGCCACTTAGTGGTTCTATCCATCGAACCATAACTATGGAAATAACCGGGAAATACATTAAAAAAAAACCATGTGATCATTGGGCCAGTTATGGTATGGACCAGGTAAAAAAAATCATTGCGACCAGGTTTTCAGACAATCCAACCCCATTATTTGTAAAAATAGGTACCTCATAATTATCACATTTTTGAATTGAGCAAACCGAAAAATTTCGCTTTCACGTACTAGAATTTTTGTGCCAACAAAAAGTAATTACAGGCGGTCGAAATTTATTCAAGCCACACTGCACAAGCGACAATTTCTGCTGGTAGATAATAATAAAATTACATGTGAGGTGAATATATTTTTCACGAGTGGCAATATACGTTGTTTGCTCAGTGACAATTGATAATTTGATCAACCCGACGCACAAAATATATTAATTCTCATGAAGTATCGACCCCTATATAGCGATCCTAGTTCTGATATTGCAAAAATTGGCTCCAGGATATCGAAACATGATTGAACACGTGATCGGTATAATATTAACTGGTTAAATTTTCCGCGTTCTCGCTGTTGTTTTGTAAAAATATTGACACCCTGTGTCACGCTTATGACACTCGTTGTCCAACTTATGAGAATCTACAATGCAAAACTTGCATAAAACGTTGATCCGAGTTCTCGAGGGCCGTATTACTGCATACTGATAGACTCAAGCGATGCGTGTAAGTGGAGCGATAAATGGACAAATAAAATCCTGACTCAGAATGTTACAGGCGTGATTATCATAATTTATTACCTTTTAGTGATGTAGATTATTCCAACTGCACAAAAGTCACTTCAATCAGGTGTTAGTCTCACAATCAACCGGCACACTTCTTGACTTCTCACACACACTCTTGATTTCATCGTCAATGGAACTTGACTCGGTACGGATATTTTCAATTTCGCACGTCGCTTACACGTGTTATCGGCTGACTGACTGATTGTCCGATTCATCGATCAGAGGTGGCTCGTATGTTGTTTCCCTCCCGGCCCCCTCTTTCGGGGGTACGCGGACTTGAGTATGATCAAAATAAACATTCGAGTTACAAGGTATGTCTCGGACTATAGATAATAGATTCATAGGAGGAGGTCCGACTGTACAAAAGAGAGTTTTACAGAAATTGTTTCTACGGAAAGTGAAGCGTGACTTTTCCAGTTTTGGAGTAATACAATCAGTTTTCGCGTTATTCTCAGGGATTGTGCGGGGGGTTTTGCATATACCTAACTAATTTTGTTTAATGTCGTTTTCGACGTGTTATCACAAATTAAACTCATCTTAAAACGATTGAAACCTGGTGTAGTTTGAGTCCTTCCAACAAATTGGACTCCATTGTTGATGTTATAAGTTACTGTGACCCCTAGAAAAACATATAACATTTGGTAGGATCTACGCTTGTCCATCGAAATTTTGAAATCGGAGAGAGACCGTCATTCTCGAAAATCGTGCAAATTGCCACATGGGAGACCTTGATAGAATTCTTTAGTAATATTAGTTTCATCGAAGACTTGGATTGTGCGACATTTGGATTATTATTCCATGAATTTCGTCTTCTGATCTGTGAAAAAAATATTTCTAGATGATCCTGACTGAAGCGACATGTGAGTAGGTATTTAAATGAGATATTTTCCACGAAAAGCTGACGAGCAATTTCGAAAATTGATTTCACCGCTGTAGTTAGGCCGATGACAAACGTTTCTCTTCGGCATGAACAAGCAGGTAGGTATTTTGTCAAAATCTTTTAGAGTGAATAAATATTGTACTCTTTCAGTGATGATGGGTTCTAGATAGTCAATATCGTTAAGATTAAAGTTAAGATAGATTGGTTTTTTGAACCCCGATGCAAACGGACTTCTTGAATTAAAAAAATCGACCAGGCGGTCAATTGTTCTTATGAATTCAACTGTGAGAGTGCAATCACGGAAGTCAGCGAAGTTAGCTTTTTGGAGGAACTCTAACGCATCAGCTGTAGAAGAACTCAATGTTTGGGCAGCTAATTTTACTTTCATAATATTTTTTTTTTCCAATCAATGTGTGTGGAACTCAATTTATTTACCAATTTCAGTTTCAATCTATTCTGCAACAAATAATAATATTTACAATAAAAATATTTCTCATCTCCCAATGCATTTCGCGCAAGCTTTTGTTTTGTAAATCTAAAATATGTAGACATTAATCCTCTTTACAAATTAATGCTGTGTACATTGGAGGTTTTCTAGCAATACTATTTGCAAATGTACAGTGCATAACCTGGTGAATTACTTTATACGTCGTATAATACTGCTGAGTTGTGGTGTGTTTTCGAATACTCACTTGAATAGATGTACACCGCAGCTTCGGTTATTGTTACATCCTTAAATGCAGCAATATACTGTGGCATTATGACGTTTTCGGTACAAATCTTTGATCAGCAACATTTTCACGACCGTAAACACAACGGCGGTGGCAGCTATTGAATGAGAGGTAAAATGGCGGATACCGGAAATACTCTTGAACCACGCACTTTGCTAGCCGCTGTTAGCTAAGATAATATAGAGTTATTATCTTACTTCTAGCTATCTAGTGTATGGCAAAGAGTATGGGGGAAGAGTATGGGATTGAAATCTGTGCATATCGCCATGTGCGCAGAGCCAAGTGGCACGTCACCGATGTAAGTATATTACAAACTTTACCGCCTCAATAATACATACGATTACGCGCATATATTACGACGATGTTTTTTATCCGAGAATTTATAGATTTATAATAAAATAGTTTTCTTAAGGTAAGTTGAACCACAACGGTGCAATATAAAAATTTTCGTTACAGTACCAAACATTTAAAATACATTTTTCGCTACTTTCCATTCTGATTAGAGATTATTTAACTACTGTTGAATTTTCGGAAATGAGCCTGATCTCCAATCGAACACGGTTTAGTTCCTTAACTCATGATGTCGAATTCAATCGGAATATGATTTTGAAGGGCAAAACTCTAGCTTTTTCATTAAGAAGCTCTATAAGACGATTGATAGTCCGTAAAATGTGCGAATTTCGGCCACCATGGGCGCCCTAACTAAGGGAACCCACCAACAACCACCGATTCAATCCATATTTGACACGCGTGTAGGCCATGACTAGCACTCTAACAGGTGCAAGTAGTAAGATGCGCTTCTCAGCCAATTCCGAGAAATCCAATATCGAAATATTCCCTTTCCTTGATGTACTTCGTACGTTAAAAAACCGTCAAAGAGCGCGTGACGCAGCGAGTAAGTGCTCTGTTTCATAACCGCAAGGTCGCTGGATAGAATCTCGATGCTCGCAACTTTTTTTTTATCCTTTACGTTATTCTAAAAACAGATTTATCACGATTGTGCCAATTATTAATTTTTATTAAACAATTATTATCGAAAAAATAATTAGTATTTTTATCACGTCTCCTGTGAAAAATCGAACTTCCTACAAAAATATACAATATTTACTATATATGTACGTTGGAATAATACTTTATTCTTGTACAATGTCAATAATTTTTAATATTTTATTCACACTTGATCATCATTATTCTACATATAAAAGAAAAATTAATAATTGGCACACTCGTGATACATCTGTTTTTAGAATGATGCAAGTGATAAAGATAAAAAAAAAAAGAAAAAGTTGTGAGCACCGAGCTTCGGTCCGGTGACCTTACGGTGATATAACAGTGCGATTACCCGCTACCCTTCCGCGCTCTTCGATAATTTCGTGACGTAGATAGTATTTCAAGGAGAATGAATATTTCGATATCGGATTAGAGTACTAGTCATGGCCTACGCGCGTGACAAATATGGATTGAATCGAGTGCATATAGAGATCCGTTGTACACCTCGAAAACGCGGGGATGCAAAACTTTTACACCGCTCAAGCGATCAGAGTGAAATTTGGACAGTTGATGCCTTATTTTGGCAAAAAGTGGAGCGTCTTTTTACTTTTTCAAAATTTTGAAAAAAAATTTACACATTAGTTACCATCCACAGAAATTGGCCAAATTTTCACAGTTACACTGAACTGATCGAACTATCCGGTATGATGCCGATGATCTGTCAATTTTTTTTCACAATTTTGAAAAAGTAAAAAGACGCTCCACTTTTTGCCAAAATAAGGCATCAACTGTCCAAATTTCACTCTGAGCGCTCGAGCGGTATAGGAGTTTTGCATCTTCGCGTTTTCGAGGTGTACAACGGGTCTTTTATACGGAAAAATCTCTATAGGAAGAAAAATCTCTCCCAACACAGTAATTTTTGTAACTACACCTTTTCTCCATAGTATCTGAAGTGGCGATCTAGTATCTAACTCGTAGTATTTCTGCAGTAAGTTTACCAAAAAACTGTGCTGGTCTCTCGTTTTGACAGAGTTTTAGTGAATTCGACGGTATTTTTTCCGTACATATTATTCGTACAACGTATGCACATGACATATTTGCTACATGCACGTTCAGCTCTTCGACTTTTCGACGAAATTGGGGACATTCGAGAGGTCATATCTTCACGAGTTGATTAATGAAAACAATGGCCACTTTTAGTTACGCGTTGGCTCTACTACTACTAGCTGCTCACCATGCGTTGCAGGTATGATTGGATTGCCCTTTGTAGTTTGATGACGTAACTTGTATTTACTCCAATCAGATCAAAATCAAAGTGCATGCTTTCCTGTTACTTTTTCTAGAAGTCTTTATCCAGCGATTCGACATACAGAGCCGCCGTTGTAGAAATGAAATCAGTTGAGGACATATTCAAGCCAGTGCAAGTAATGAAAGCGAATGAAATTAAAATTCTGAACTTCATAGATCAAGCCGCTGAAAAGGTAGGTAGTGATAAGACTATCAATTAACATGAGGGAGTATGGATTGCAGCTCCTACGCAACATGACCGACTCGTTGGCAAGCTTGCTTCATATAACTTTTACAGAATGTGGATATCTTGGTCTTCCCTGAATTGCCACTGACATCGCTGGCATTTCCATCGAGGAGATATTTACTCCCGTGGACGACTGTGCTCCCTGATCCTTCTCAATATTACAAGCCTTGCACTAATTTCAGCATTGCTGTGATTGAGGTAAGTCAGCTGGAGGGAGAGGACCGTTTCAAGTTCGTTTCTCCCGAACCACTCCGAAAGGTTTGTCTCCACAAGTGGAAACAAATAATCAAAATTAAATTGAATTAAATAAAAACGTACGAAATTGACAGTTAAATGTATGAGAGACGGGCTTGTCGAAACGATACCCTCTCAGTCAGGACCGTCCAGTCAAATCAGAGACCGTCCAGACAAGATCAAATCGAGCCAGCTATGGACATGATTGTTTTCACATCTGTCATGTTATACGCATACATGAACCCACCGTGAAAGGGAAAGTCACCTTAATAAATGTTCCAGTCAATCAGAAGTATCTCTTGCGCAGCTAAGAGAAAGAGAATCTACGTAGTGATCAACGTGATTGAACAGGAGGTTTGTTCAACCGCCGGATGTCCACCTGACGGATATTTGTTGTATATCAGCAACGTTGTATTCGACAGAGAAGGAAGAATAATCTCAAGGTCCAAGCTGCTAATTTTTACCGTCGTGATGATACTTTTTAACCTTCTATCCCCACTGTGTACACTTTCGTGCTAAGCGGATATTGCAAAGCTCGCATTATAGCTAGCTTTAAGATTTTTTTTCGAAGAATCAGCAAAATATTTCTATCCAAAACCTATTCGAATATAGAAAACATATTCTTGTCTGTATTCAAGAATTTTTTGAAATTTTTTTCGGGCACATCCGGGCACTACAGAGTGTCAACAGTGGGAACGATGTATCACGAAATAAAATTGGGGATGAAGGGTTAAAAGTATGGTGCGATTAGAACTTTAATACGGAGAAAACAATGCACATTTTTTTACCACGCGTTTCAGAAAATTGTCCGGTAGGAGTGCCGGCAAAATGAGACCTTACACCTCTAACCTATCATGATAGAAACTGCCTTTCACCTACAGTCATATTAACAGGTAAAAAATTTTTCTGTGTGCTAGGGCCCGGAAGAACCATCTAATTCACGAAAATGGAAACATAAACGTAAAGACACCCCAAAACGAAACCTTCACGACGGACTTCGGCGTGACTTTTGGTCACATTATCTGCTACGATATCATGTTCCAAAGGCCCTGGTTGGATGTTAGAAGGAAGCTCAATGTCACGGACTTTGTTTTCACCTCAGGATGGTTTACCGGAATGCCGTTCAAAAATTGTTAGTTTTTCTTTCCCAACAAAGTTTTAAAAAATATTCAAATTTCAGTCAAGTAGTTCAGACACCGGGTACGAACACTTTCGTTCAGTGTTTGCCCGGAAAATGTTATTTCCAAGGCGTTCAATCCCTCCACCTCAGAAATTCTTCGCTATAATAAGACAACGAAAACTATCTGAAAATGATTCTTGTTTGCTGTTTGTACAATAGATCTTGACTTTTGCTCACCTCACAGCGCTGCAGGTACAAGCTGGCTTTTCTTATGCGGAGGATGTAAACATGCTGGCTGCTGGATACAACGCTGTCCGTGGAGGGCTTACCGGGAGTGGCATTTACTTAGGTAGTTGCACGGCTAAGGAGTATTCAAAAATTGATTAATATCACATAGAGACATCAAAAGAATATCAATCGAGCTGAGAATAAAAGCTAAATATTGGCTTCCAAATTAAGTCAATTTAAAGAAACGAAACGTGCGCTAGCTCTGTTCGAGAACTGAAATTCTAGAACAAATTATGTCAAGGAGTTATAAAATATATTTACAAATTTATGTATGCAACCGCTCCACTAATTGCTTCGACACCGGTATTTCAGGGCGTCAAGGCATCGCTAGTGCATTAATGGCATTCGATGATCACGAGGAACTGGTGATAGCGGACGTACCGAAGAAGTCGCAAAATACCGTGGCAAATGCGTCCCGACAGAGTGATCAAGGATACAAAATTCGCAACGGGTTTCGTCGTAGGAAAGAATCTGAACGTTTAATCATGAAGTACGAAACGTTGGCCAATGCTACGATGAAAATGATCGTAGAGAATGGATATACGACGCAGACATTGCACCACGAAGGAATTGAATGTGAATTCAAAGTGAATCTTACGAACCTGAATCCACCAACGATATATCGATTGATCGCTTTCGACGGCACTCGTCTGGATGGTAAGACAGTAAGATGCGGCAACAGGAATTGCGCGATCCATCAGTGCGCCAATGAAACGATCGAATCATGTGGGGCCATTCGGAATTCGTCGGGGATCTTCACTTTCATTGAGGTCGAGTCGACGCACATCGACAACAACAATACCACAATGATACCAAGTACTGTGCTAACGGATTTGTTCCCACTCGAGAATTGGACATTTGATCAACACACGTCGGGGCGCCATGTTCACACGAAGATATCTCTAGAGACACCGTCAGAAAACGTAGTGACTTTCGGAGTCTGGGGCAGAAACTTTGAGCGAGATGAACGCATCGGTGCAATCCATGTTACTTATTAGCATGTATATATTGTATATGTATTATTCACTCTTTCCTGGCGCGTTTCAAAATTTTTATTGCAGTTCAACACATTCAGGTAGCGATAAAAAAAATTTCTCGCAACCATTACGGATTGAAAATTACATACACTGTTAAACCAGATGAAACTTTTTCAACCATACTCATTAGTAATTTTTGGCAGCGATGTATCTGCTTTTACACAATGCCATCCAGGCCTATATGCCTGCGTGGTGATCTGGAAAAATGACGAAGTTTGCGAGTAGGTGAAATGAATATGTGAATAGGAATGTAACAGTAATTGAAAATGGCAATATATTTTCAACATCATGGTATAATAGTAAACAATATTATTATGGGAAATGGCGGGAAAAATTTTGTATAGATACTATTAGAATATTCAATTCTTAAGTTTACAGTAGGCGTTGTAACCCAAGATCAATCGATTCAACAATTTTTAAATTTAACAGGAGGTTTGACGCTCGCAGTTTTCACTGACGCATAACATTTTTTAGGATTTTCCAGGGGGGTTTTCCGACCCGTAAATTTACGTATATTATCGATGTGTGTCAATTCGAAACGCACTTATTCATGTAGTATACTGTAGTTGAGCCTCTGAAAGCTTGTGCGCGATAAAAACGAAACGCAAAAACAACTCTAAGCAGAATCCTAAAAAAATGTACAACTAAACCTTTGTACATACATACATATATAATTATATACGTATGTAAATAATCACAATGCAGTACGATGTTATGTTTCAACATCATTCACTCGATATGTATTGCATTATACACAATTCCTTTCATATCCGATTTCCTTACTCTCTTTCCTTTTTTATTTCATTTCATCCGTCTTCTTTTATAAAATTGATATGAATAACTGCCGATGTCGATGCAATCGAAAATATTCGCTAGTCTTTTCTTGAACACAATGCATAAAATATTTACACACGGCTTTTGAATATATCTACAATCTGCATTCTGCATAATGCTTGCGTTTTATCCCTTATTGTCTACTGTACTTTAATAATTATTACTAAGTCAATTGATTAACAATACGTATGTCTATAGTGTAAATACAGATTGACACTATCTAATATTAGATTTAAAGTCTATTAGCTTTAATAGAGGCATTACAATGGTTATTGCAAGATATCGTAACTTTTTTTTCTATGTCCTAGGTATTTGAGTGAATTTCATTTCGTGTAACTAAGTTACGGTTATATAATTACTATGTTTACTCGAAAATTCGTGAAAAAACTGTTAAACATGAGAAATTCAATAAAATTCATGACCTATTATTAGTGGAGTTGAATAATCATGTATATACGGTCATCCTATATCAAACGGTGCAGCCGTTTCATGCTGTATGAATTTGTTGACACACATTAATTTTCAAAGGTTTATTTCAAAAGTAAAATTTCTTGTGTGAAATTGCCTGAAGAATACGATTCCAAAATTCCGTATGAAATGAGCAACTTTGCAGTTAACTCACCCTTATTGTAGACAAAAGTTTAAAATTGAAATCTCCGAAAAGTTATTTTCTGACAGATTTAATATTTGGTAGACACGTTACTTATTACTAGGGGAAGATAAGAAAAAAATTAGCCGCTTCGGAAATATAGGCGAAGAACGACTGCACAATTTTATATGAAATGAGCCTCTAATACTTAATAAAAATACACGCATAAAACGTGGGGGGAAAAAATTAAGGAAATAAATAATTGATAATATTTTAGGATCAGAGAAACTTCAATTGGGAAGACTGACTTCGTTTTTTTTTTAATTGAGTTAATTTTTTGTTTCTCCCTAAAGTTGGGCTAACTACTGTCACTGCTGCACTAATACGCTTGCAATAGTGAGACGAGGAATTAGAGCTTTTCTGATTATAAGTGCAATATGTATGTCTATGCACTGCCAAGTGGAGTAGATTATCAACCCAATCTTCTAGTGGATGAAAATCTGCTTGTGTTTAAGCTTGTCCATCTGTCTGTTTTCTACATCAATTTTGATTAGCTGCCGCAATCTTATTTTTACGTTCAACAGTAGAAATGAATTTGACAAAACGGAAAAATACTGGTCACTGCCACGTCGTCGATATAAGAACACTTCCTTGAATTCCACCTCAACGAGGATTTGTAAAATCGTTTTCGTATAGTTGTTATTAAAAATATTTTCATTCTTCTTTTCGAACGCCAATAAATGACTCACGCAAAGGCATTACCAACGGTTCAGTTTCTCTTATCGGCATACTGCCTTCAGATTGAATAGTCTGTTTGCCATCTTCCGGTATATCACTTGTGGTCAGGCTTGCAGTTAAATTATTGTAATTCACCGAGCTATCTTCAACAGCTACTAAAGGCACCCTCAGCATTTGGTCATCTTTTATATTCAAATATCCAGGAAAACGTTCCATACTTTTATCATCATTAGTCGGTGAGTCCTCTGTGCATGACGCGAGGTTTTCACGACTTAAAGACACGTTTGTTATATGATCGCTTAAATCTTTCATAGTTTTGCACATTCTGGAGGATTTCACAGAGTCATTTGCAGAAAGTTTATTCATTTCTAATACACGATGTGTTTTGATTGAATCTCCATTTCCAATTACTAGACTCGAGTTATATCCACTTAAGTCTCTGTCGGATTCTACGAAACCGTGCACCGGGTTGTTGAAATTTAAATGAAATGGCAAGGATCTCGCAGTTTCGCTATTATTTCTTGACAAATTATTTTTCGACGACTCACCTAGTAAGCTCAGGTCCAAAACTGTTTTGGAGCTAAGCCTCTGCAAGGTAGAATCCATGTCTTGATTGGTCAACGAATTTATCCCAACTGGAATTGACTTCTGAACCGAATTATCATTCTTACTTACCCTAGTTTCACCTGAGCATGAGATTTTCAATTCCGAGTCTAAGAAAGAAGATTCTGGTTCCAAGTTTTTCGATATTTGTGATTCGTACCGCTTGTTGACTGGAAAATTTGTACTCATTTTCGAATCAAAGTTATTACCGATATTGTTTAGTGTTCCTTTAGGATTTAGACCACTGTGACTATCAGATAACAAGGCAGGAACCTCTACGCTTGTGGTGTTCTTCAAAACTGAAACCGTATCTTGAATACCGTTAGTGATTTGACCATTCAAAATTGTACCAGGGTAATCAGAGCTTCGCACAATTCGATCTGTACACTGAGCTTGAACGTCGCGACGATTTTCTATCAAGAGCGAATCTGTTTCTGTATACTCCGGCTCGAAATTTTGCGAATGCGACGTTATGTTTCTGCAGATAGCAAAATTCCCGACAGAATCATTACTACTAGAGTCCGAATTGCTGCTAGTATTAAGAGCTGTACTAGTGGAAGTATTCAATGTCGTATTCGACGTGTTATCACAAATTAAACTCATGTTAAAACGATTGAAACCTGGTGTAGTTTGAGGCCCTGGTATCTGACCACTCGAAAAACAATGAACACTTGTCGAGTTAAGATTGTTCGGATAATTACAAGCAATCCGAGACCCCGTACCTTCGTTGTTAATAAATTCCGTAGTTAAACTATGACTATTTGCCCGCTGGACTTCATTGGAATTCAAGTTTGACACGATCGGAGCGTCAAGCAGATTTTCGCGGGATACGTACGGAGGTGGAGGGCCTTCCCTTGGGGGAACGGGTGCAATTTCAGAATACGGTGGTGGCTCTACAGGCCTTCCAACAAATTGGACTCCATTGTTGATGTTATAAGTTACTGTGACCCCTAGACAAACATATAACATTTGGTAGGATTTATTAGGCAATAAATGCAGATATTTTCTAAAGTTGAATTTTTCTTACCTCCTTGGTTGTTAATATCCGCGGTTCTATTTAAGTACACATCAAGGTCATACAATGGGACGCTATGACGTGGTCGCGACCCTGGATTTCTCACTTGTTGCGGACATCTCGAATTCATAGCACGTTTCATATGAACTCTACATATCATTATAACTAGTATTGTAACAATAAACATGAATGCCATTGCGCAACCTGAAATGTAAATATTAATTCAACGCAAGTAACAATCATATGATATCAGATGACAAATGTCGATAAAAACTATAATCACTTTTAAAATCAAATTTCAGACCAAAACAGGCACCATAAAATTACATTCAGAACAGCACAGAGTACAGAAAGAAGTTGACCTCACCAATGACAGTGTAGATGGTAGTTTGCAGAAATCCCATATCATTGAACCGCTGCTGGTCGGTAGAAATAATTCCAGGTGGATCCGGACGAACGATTGGCAAGCTTGCGTTACAGTTACCAAGATCACAACACCAAGCAGGTGGCATACAACGTTTCCCACAGAATATCTTTCCAAAACATGGTTTCGGACCGCAGCCAGCGACGGCTGATTCGTCCTCTCCATCCTCGCAGTCGGCCATGCCGTCGCACAGATATCGCCGACTGATACAAAGGGACGAGTAGCACCTGAACCAGTTTGTACCACATGTTCCGACCTCTGGAAAAACATCCGGACGATAAATTTTCTACATTTGTCTGAAATCAAAGCCACACTTACGGTTTTTTACTGACAAATGGATCTCCGCAGACACCTTAGGCTGTCTTGACGCGTTCAACGAAATGGCATGACAGCTGTAATCTCCAGCATCTGCTTCCGCGAGGCTCTCAAACCAGAGCCAAGCGCTGTTCTCATTCTGGCCACGTTTGAACCTAATTGCAGTTTGAATTGTATAAAAATGAGAAAATTGCAAGAGAGTTGTTAACTGATAAATATTATCAGGAACATTCACTGACCGATTATCATTGGAATTCAAAGCTTTCCAGTCAACGATGTAAGTTGGCAGTGGATCTTCATATGGTAATGGAATGTCATTCCTCTCCGTTTTTTGATAAACAATTCGACACGTCAAATTTAAAGATTCAGATTCTTTCTTAAGAATAATCGGCCTGATTCCCACATCTTCGATCGGTTTCGGCGATACAACCAGCTTCACTATGTGTCCTGCGGTATTGTTCATCCGGTCTGAACCTAATGATTAAATAAAGAACATATTTTCTTAAATAATACATTTTTTACGAATTTTGTAAGTTTGACATCCGATTAAAACTTTTTCAAGGTTGAGAATGTTCCAAAATAATCCAAGCTAAAAAGTGGAGCACTTCACACTTTGCAGACATTTTTCAGTCTCCATAAGATTTGTTGATAAAGCATGGTTCAAAAGAAAATGTACTATAGTCGAAAGAGTGTGAAAATCCAATGTTCTCAAGAAAATGAATAAAATTGGAAAGGGCGAGGAAGCCTGTGCCATCTGGTCCGTTATAAACAATTATCTGAGGTATATCGTATTACGGTATAAATTAGCACTGCTCATGACCCAGATCAGAGAATGAAGACCGTAAGTCCAACAAGTGTTGTTTACAGAAACATAATCCCAGGCGACGCAAGCTTGTAATTCATTCTAACATGAATAAAGTTGCATAGGTTGAAAAGAGCGAAGACCTAGAAGTGTTTTCACATTTTGTTATTGTAATGATGCTAGATGAACTGCATAGTTAAGAAATAAAAGAATTCAGTAAAATGAAACATGTTTCAGGAGCGAGAATATTATTATCACGGGATAAAGTTTTATTTAGTTAACCTTAAAACGTCAGGGACTTATTTCGCGTTAATTTGAAATGAAATTTTACTCACATTGTAGCTTTTTCACCGTCCACAAAAGGATCAGTACGAATGCAGTGAAATACTGCATTCTGGTGCATCATAACATCAGCATTGCGCAATTACAAGAGCAGTGAGTTCATTTTTATGGAAAAAACAACAATGCACAATTGTTGGGACACTGTTTGTCGAAAGGCTGTCAAATGTTTTGAAGTGTCGAACGAACGTTTAAATGATGCTGGACGAAACTGAATTGTTGATTTTCATAAACCAATCAATTTTGGTTACAAAAATTCGTCAAACGAGTCTCTTTCTAATAAAATTCAACGCCGATATGACACTGTAATATAATTCTAACCGCTAGATTCAAGTATATCGATTTGAGGTTAGGTTTAACGTTCGTTTTCTGAACGCGACGGCAGCAGGAGTTAGTCGTGAATAAACTCCCAGAATGCTCCTCGGTTAGAGAGGGAAACAGCGTATTATTCGATTTTCATTTCCAAATTGTCTGACAGTGAAGCCAGAATCCTGACGATTCGTTTCACGTTTTCATTTCATACAAATTTATTCTTCTCTCAATACTTATGATAACACGTAACAGCACTCTATTTATTTCTAAACTAATCTCATTTATTATTTGTAATATCTTATGACGCTTTTGAGAGGTTTTTTTCTTCAACTAAAACGTATAAATTTGTTACTACGTGGTATAGGTTTGTTTTGTTTATTTTTTTTTTCTTGTCTTCCTCAACCTCTCTCCCTCTCTTTCTTTATATAGGTACAATGGCTTTTAAGTTTATGTATTAATTATTTAATATAATTAGGTACATTTTATCTCTACTTGAGTATTATACTCATATCATTCGTCTCTCGCATACCATTTGAATTATGACATTTTCATCACATTGTAATGTCAAGTAAGCATATTTCTTTTAATTTTTTTCATTTTATTCTTAACAGATTTAAACGTTTAGTAATTTAGCGTTAATAAACAAAACCAATCACTAAAACGTTTTTTTTTTAAATTTGATACTACTTTAACCAAGTGACAAAAAATAATTTACCACACAATTGAGTTTTAAATCGAATAAATGCCATCACAACCATAATCTATGATTTCACTACATCAATGTATTACACATGTTTACAAAAAAGTAAACAACCTACGAGATCCGGAAGCACTGTTCCGTTCGATCATTGTAATCAAACGAATGGGCACCATGAATTTGTTATTTAAAAAAAAAATTTGTTGTCGTTTCTATAAAATATTTGTCACTCAAACTTTCACACTTTGTATTATTATATATAATCTGTTATACTTTATCATTATATTATATATTATATGTTAGCGTCATCATTATTCTTTCATTTTTATCCTTCTTTATTTCATAACTGTCATATTCAATTTCACCGTCTATTGAATAGCCCTGACTATACTAAATTACAAATGGTCCCATTTCCTAACGGCGATACACTATACACTACTTTCACCCCTGCCGACCATCGTGATCGGATAAACGTACTTCTTTCGTTTCGCGTTGAAGAAAGGCGAATTGTGCTGCGCGTGTGGAGGCGTTGGCGACAGCCCGTGAAGAAGGGGCAGAGAGGCGTCTCCGCCGAGTTTGGGAGGATCAAGTTTCCGTTTCCATTCGACCCCCAGGTCGATCGCCGGCGTCATCAGACCCTTGCACTCCGGGGAACTTCGGACACTCAGAAAGACTTCGTTGCTGCTTTCCCGTTGGCCGATCGAATCCTATAATTATCACACGTAGAAACTAGTTACAGCCAAGAACTGAGAAGTTCAACGTTCTGTAATTTGATATTACGATGTACGATATTTGGAATCTTACCTGTGCTTCGTAGAAGTCCAAACTCGATCCGTTTGTGTCGTGTTCTTCCTTGGTGAAGTCGTCTTGGACCCTGTGCGAAGTGTGAGATATTCTCGAGGATGGCGAGGACGAATTTTCAGAAATATCGTCCCTGCAGCAGGCTGCAGTACAAATTCTATGTTCTCTGGCAAAAGAGAAATATTTTTTTTTTTTTGCTCCGTTGCAACATTAAGATACAACATTCGTGAGTACCTATAGTAAGTACCGATTTCTGTCGCGTGAATGAACTCTACAGTTGCTAGTTTCAAGCCTTTTGAGATAAGGCCACACGTGCGTTTTAACCGAACACTTCCCGACCAACTCGAAGAAATTATATCTATTTATATAATGCATTGTATGCGTGTACGTTTTAATGTATTGTTACCCAATTCTACATCAACTAGAACCCGCCGTTTCTTAGTGTTAAAAATTTAACATGTTTCACCTATTACTTGTTTGTTACGTATAGAATTTCAATTCAAACAGGAAAGAATGAATCTTGTGTTCTCCGAATCAACATTAGCGACAATTTGATGATTTTGTACAGAGGTATATAATTTTCAGATCGAACGTTTTTGAAGTAAACTACATATAACCGCTATTTCTCGCGTCAAGTTATTATTCTCGCTGATTTCTGCATTCTTTGCGAATTAAACTATACACCTGCAGCTATGTAAATTCACCCCAGAAAGTCATATCTATTCCAATTTTATTTCACTTACACACCGCGAGTCACGATACCAGTATAATACCAAGAAGTGTATTGAAGTACCAAAAAAAGTAACAATAACGGCAATGTCTAATTGCAATTATACCTCCTAACAATGACCGAGTCTCTTCTCCTCGGTACCGGAGGCGGAAGTCCGGCGCCAAGACTTTTGGCGCTCTCGTAGCTCGCCTCGCTATTTCCACTGCTATGACTGCCGTTAGTTTCCTCTTTGAGGAAGTAATTCTTCGCGGACAACATCGCAAAGTGTAGATTATTCTTGAGGTCGTCAGCGGCGGTGGATAAGTTCCCAGGAATCTTAGGTGTCCGCCTCATCGGTCGCGGGGGAGGAACAGGGGACGGAGGATCGCTCGAAGCTTCGGACAAAGTTTCCGGCGTGGCCAAGGGCGCCAAAGCTCGAATATTGTCCCACTCTCCCAAGTTTCGGGATCTGTAGAAACAAGTGTTAGTTCGGTCGAAGGTTACGCGAGATGAGTACTCAGGATTGCAGGGCGAACGGTAAGAAGGTTGCTAAGAAATCTCGACTCATTATACGCACGATGGTGATTCGACAGAAAAATAAGAGAAAAAAAGAAGAAATGTGTAACGCAAGCGTGCGAAGATCATTCGCCAAAGGCGTGTTAAACTGCGTGCACGAAGGATGATTCTAGCCTAATTGTAAGTGCGGGTGCAGTTTGTAGTTTATACGGGGATGCGGGACCGCCTCGATCCCTGCTGCCTCGAGATTTCGGGTATAACGGAGCTTCCGGTTCTTACAATTTTCCCTCGTTCGTTCTCCTATCAGCAGCACCGACGTATTCCCAGCGCAGTCCTCTCGAGACTTGCCTGGACTGCAGCAGCCCCGCGTCCTGAGGGAACTCGGGGGGTCTATGGAGGGACGTGAAGCTCGTTTCCAGGCACAATCTGTGCGGGGGCGTTCCTGCGGATGTTTTAAGCTTGGCGGGACTCGGCGGGGACAGCAAGGCCCTCATCTCCGGCTCGATCTCGACCTCCTGGACCTCGACGGCCTCCCGGACCTCTGAGGCCTCCGCCGAAGACGTATGCGCCGACGTTCCGGTCCTCTGTGGCTTCGCTGGACCCAGCGTCGTTATAACCTGGGATAATTTCATTAGAGTTTCTTGGGAGACGCCCCATTTTACCGGGTCGCAAAGCGCCGGAGCAACGAGATCTTTTCCACGAATTTAATGAGTATCTGCACCTCGCGGGGGACACGTTGGGATTTAATATATAGCGACGGGTAGAGTGTCGATCGTTATTCGAATATCGTCGCGCAGATTTTTACGGGTTTAATGTTTTCATTCTTTAGTTCGTGGTATACTTGGTACGAAGTGAGAAATTCTATTTTAAACTATAATAGTCTTTTTATCAGATACGACTCTCTTGGATTTGAATGTTTGCTGTCTCCAGGAGTACGTTACTCGGTATATTGAAAGCCAATTATTGTAATCGTTCAGGTATATCGTTTAATTTCTTTTGGTAAAAAATGAAAAATTTAAATTCAAACTATTACCCGCCTTCTTACCGGATGGAACGTTATAGCATATGCCAAACATGGTACAAATCGATATGTTCCATTCAAAAAGCCCGTGTGATCTGAGAAATTCTTGCAAGTCGTTGCTGACTTTGAAGTTATAGCAGAGGGTTTCATGTTTCTACAGGGTGAGTAAAGTTTTATAACTTGGCAATAGGAAAAAGTTTTTCAAACTCAAGCCGGGATTCTCTAAATCTTTTTCGAACATCGCGAACTAATTTCCCCATATTTTGCGAACTCTAATTCTCCGTACGAAGGTCAGCAGCTCTCTGTATGGAACTTCTCCAGATAACAGAAGGCCATTTGAATTTTTTTTAGAAAGGATTTACGATAACCATTAAAGCGCTAAACGAGATAAAAATTATTTACCACCGGCAAAGTTTTTATTTCAAATAGCAACTCACTGCTTGTAATTTGCAAACATGAATAAGAATGCCAATTTGAATTATGACCAATCAGCAGTACGTTTACGTTTACAATCCTGACTGCAACGATCGTTACGTATATTTTTCCACAACTCGTGTCAATAAATTATACCGAACGATTAAATATAGATGAGTAATGACACTTTTGAAACATACCGGTAGATACACGTTTATAACATTAAAGTATATTTATCAAAGGGAATACCAATCGTGATTAAACATTAGCATTGATTAGTTGCAGTGAGTGTCGATGACCTGAGTGATATGTAGGTGAATTTTTGCATGCAGCGAAAATATAAATGTGCCAGGTAATGTAAAACGATGAAGCCAACAAGCCGTGTAGAATAAATTTGAACTTACTGCAACTAAGATATCAACGATATGATAGTGATACCAAAAAAAAAAAAAAAAAAAAACGAAAAGGTAGAGAAACTAAATACAATAAACATCCAATTCTTACGGCATAATGCTCATTCCCATGCCTGATCGACATCGAACAACTTTACGTATATATCTACTCGTTACTTTTTCTCTGGTATAACATGTTACTCTTGTACACATTTCTGTCCGTGTATTGTACAATGATTGATATAATTATGTGCAAAGGCACAACAAGTAACTGAATATCAATTCCAAACTGTGATACCTAAACACGTCTGACGCAATTCATAAAATTTGGTATTTTACATGCCTCACAATCTACTAATATCGGTGAGTAAATCGTGACAGAACGTTTAAAAATATTTGTTTTCAAGGATAATTCATTCCGCGTACAATGTTGTATACAATTAATTAAGAAACCTTGGGTTACGATCACAAGACAAAGTGCAGTGGGAAAAACCAGCTGCATAAGAATCGATATTCTGCAGCCGCCAGTAAAATAACGTAGAGACAAGGTTGTCGCAAATTTTGGCAGAGAGGCCTTGCCTGTCTAAAAATATTTTTTGTCAAAAACAGATGAACTGGTCTGCGGCTGACGAATCACTGCTGTTATATAAAACTGTGTAAAAACAGAATAAACTTATTAGCTACAGAGTGGGAAAATTTAGATAAGTAGAAAAAAAAAATTGAATACTACAATATCGCTTACGATGTGATAGTAAAAAACGCCGGAAAATTTTTTATCAAGTAATAATTAAGATACCGCTCTGATCGCGGCATGATTTAAGTCCATGAAAAACCAAACATCTCCAAGCAACTATATGTGTACGATGCACTGTAACGAATGATTACGCAACAAGCCTGCGGTGCGCTGATGACGAATTAAAAAATGATAATTTAAATGATTTCGTACGATAAATCTGTGGAAATTAAATTTGCAGTAAATTACAAACTTTATACGTGACGTGAGTGATGCGATAATTGAGCTTGAGATTACATACAACCGGTTATAAGCACCGTACTTAAGGCTATAGATTATCTCGAACGTTCTGCGCTTTAATTTACAATTTGCACAGGAATAAGGGTAAAAGTGACGAAGTTTAGCTGTGGAGAATGAGAGCTGCGAAAGCTTTGATATTACAGATACAAAAGACGAGTGAATAAAAAGTCCCGTAGAAACGGGGTGATACAAGTTCATAAATTTGAATAATTACGAACTGATTGACTCCAGGCTGGCTGGAAAGGCAGACCCAATCGAATGTACGATGGTCTTCCGATCTTAGGAAGACAAATAGGTACTCTGAAGAATTTTTTCTCGTGGTATCAAACGGGCCGACGTCGTTTCTTCATAGCCAATTACTCGCCAGACTGATTCGTTGGGCACACATTACAACATAGGTACACACATATTATATGTAAGATTCGGAAAAGGATGATGATGATGATGATGATGATGATGATGATATGGTGATCGAGATTTATTAGTGACAACCTTCTCCCTACTGACCTTAAGGAAGCATGCCCACCCAATATTTCATTAATACCTTGTATCGTGGCGAAGGGAGGGTGTGGTGGCAGTGGTTGCGACACTCTTGCCGGCGTCGCGGTCTCCGTTGCGGGCGTCGGGACGCTGCCGTGTTTCGAGTTGGATGCTGGCCGCGGAGTTATGGGTGCAGGGTAAACGGGGCGACGACCTCGCAGCCATCATCTCGGCGCTCCGATCTCTGCACGCCGACACCTGGTCCACACCACACACCCTCAGCCACATTTCCCTTTTGTTCATGGTGTACGTTATACGGACATAAACAGGCTGAGTAATTTTCCGAGCAAGATCGACAAGCGCGTTTCCATGCTCACAAAGTGAGGTCGCGCTATATGGGACGGAAGGATTTGAATAAAAAAAAATTTCACCCACTCTCGGAAGAAATTAAACTGTATATCTAAGTAAATACGGCTGTTCAAGGTATGTATAATATACATTGTCAATTGACCCAAGGACTACGAAATTATAGGCAATTTCCGTTTCATAGTGACATTGCTTTGGGAAAATAACGCAATAGCATATTTCCGACATTATTTCTTTTTCTACTCGCTAACGAATGCCCATTCACTAAAGCACCGAAACACGGGTCGCTTTGTTTTGGCACAAGAGTTCGTCAAAAAATTTCTAGGTAAATTGGTTTGTCTTATTGCGGGACCTCTCCTTGTCAATGTCGCGATTACGTATAACCATGGTATAAGCAAGAAGGCAGGACAGTAAATCACTAGGCAGAAATATGTCTACGTACATCCAGGCAAAATTTCAATCTATAACACATCGTGGTCTAAACCGGTTCGCTTGATCAAATTGAAAGAAAGGAAATCCGGAATTTTCAAGCCTTAGAACCACGATAAAATTCGCACAGTTGTTCCGGACAGCTGGTCTTGGTCCAGGTATAAAATGATTGCATGAAAGACCTCACGAGTCTTTTCAATGGGACGATATTGATCGTTTACTTTTTTATAGACCGTATTATATACGACTACCGAAAGAGAAAACGGTATCCTCAGTGAGCAGAATAAATATCAAACTCGTAACTGTAATACTGAAACTTTTATTTCAGACGTTGTTTCTTATTTGATAAATTATTTTCAAAGTTTGCGCCCTCTGGCACGTTTCTGTGGTATCCGATAAGCCTGATATTTTCTTGTAAAAACCTTACCTGAAAATCAATCATTTTGTTGCTAAACTATAACCTGGGCAATATTATCGATCAATTTATTTCCCAGATGTGTACACAGATCAAGCGTGTGAGGTCATGTAGAGTCTAGACAACACTGTGCCAGCGCTTATTGTTATATATAGCTACAAAGCGCGTCTTCTCTTATAGTCATGCTGAAAATTGATCGAGAACATTTTGTATTACAGTTAAACAAAAAAAATTATAAAGTCATTTTCTACAATACCAGCGCTATGGACAAACGTTTGATTAAATTAAGCAACTCAGAACAAAACGACCAAATTTTACTAATCATATTTGTTGACCTTATTTGCACAAATTTTGAAGGAAAATGTTCCCTACCGAGACGATAAAATATGTGATGAACAAACAGTCAATGGATTAGGAGAAACAAAATATAAAAAAAAAACCTGGCAAAAGTAGCATATATATATTAGGAGCACATAGTACAGTTGACCAAATAAAAAGTGGTATTATAACTTTTTTCTTAAATCGATAAGTTAAATAAAAACAACGTGTACAGTAACATAAATTATAATTATACATTGTAATTAAATACGAAATTTGTTTTTTTCTTGCTTCAAGTATTAACTTAATAAATATCACGGTTATGTATAAATTCAAATGCATGTGACATGTTATATATCAGTCTGTGATCTGTATATCATATATATGTTGAGAAAAAATGCAATTAACTGGATACTGTGACTTTTGAAACTCATAAGAACTCATAGTTTTCTCCAATAATGAGTACATTGCGTGATAAATAAAATTTTGAGCCTATAATCCAATCTTAAAGCATAGTATACAGTATTACAGTATATTAAAATCTACTCGTCATGCAGTGTTTTACTTTCAGCTGATGTCATGCATATTACTATAGATATATGGCAACCGGTACTATCTGAATTTAGTACGTTATATAACATTGTATTCGAACCAGAAGTAAAATAATAATAATCATAATAGTATAAATATTCAAATAATAATGACAATAACAATAGTACTGAAAAATAATGTTAAGAGTAAAATAAGCTCAACCGACTATCGTAAGAGTGGTCAAAAATTTGTCTAATTATTAATATCTATTGTACATCAATACCGGCTAAGCAATAGTAGTATATTTTAGCAATAATTAAAGGCAATAAAGATAAGACGATCAGAGTTTAAGAAAGACACAATTACAGTAATAATTATAATAGAACAATCACAGTAGGAGTCAGAGTCCAAATTGAAAATAAAATTCACCTAACAAATCCTTGGATCATATTGCGTAATTCTACTGTGCACAGTATAGGTAATTATGTGGCAAGTATACCTAAAGCGCTCACGTGTAATTCGAATACTTATGCGATGGATCGTCTTTAATTCGAGCTCGTGTCAGTGTAACATATGTAACGCATTTCCTTTGTACGTGTAATCTCCCCCCCCCCCCCCCCCCAAAATTAACTAACTATAATGATAAAAAAAATGTTGTTTATAAATAAAAATGAACGGTTCGAATTGCAAGTGAGAAAAAAAAAATATACCAAAGACGAGGGAACCTCGAATTTGTCAGAGACTATGCATAATCAAACTATCTCGACGTCGGCAATGATCGCTATGCGATTGGAACGCGGATCGTCTTCGGAAACGTTAATGAGATCCACGGAAGTCCGGGGATATTCCGGTTCGCCGAATGTCGGGCTATCCCCTGAGATACTGGAGGGAATCGGGTCCGCGTCTTTGTGAATAACTTTCCCGGCGATATCCGGAGCGTCAATGCTATCCTCGAGGGGCTCGTATAACCCTGGCTTCACCGATGAACTCCTACTGACCGACCTTCTTCTCGGCTGACCGGTAACAACGAGGGAAGAACCGTTGCTCTCTAGGCTTACCTTGTTCAAGGCGTTCAACATCGTGTCCGGCATGTGGTCCTGGATCATAACCGGACTGATCAAAACCTCGTCAAAGTCGCAGGGCCCAGCCCAGAGGGCCTGATAGACGGGCTCACGCTTCCTCAGGACTTGCCTGTAATTTTAAAACGCAGAGCATGTTCCTCGGTGTGAAAAAATTATTGTTGGTGTATTGGACAGCACTGTGTTGGGATAGATAGAAGGAGGCGTCATAATCGGACGACAGTATTAGAAGAGACAGACTTCCACGATATCCACTGTGTAGAAGCTATGCAAGGGTGGTGTAGGTAAGATTGAAAGTCGTAAAATTAAAACGGACACACGATACATTGTCAATTATAGCAACCTATACGGACTCATTACTCCATCATGCAGTGTTGGGAATAATAACTAAATCGCTATTTACGGGGGACCAGGAATCCTTGGAGATATTTAATATACGCTGCATTTCAGTAATGTTAATACTCCGACCGCGAATAAATGTGCATTAGCATGTATGAAAAATTAATAACTCCGCTGAATTTCTAACATGCTTCATATACATTTAAATATCAGATTCATTCACCTTCTTAAAAAAAGTTCTACGGCTATTCTGTATGCAAATTGTTAGGTTTTTTTTTATGGTTACCGCAGTTGTGATGTATAACCGTTTATGGAAATCGGTAAGGAAATTCAGACCAGAGAAAAAGAATTTTGCTTCAAATGCATTATTCTAATAATAGTAGTAAGAAATGAAAAAAACAAACAAAATCATCTGAGACTATGCTGACGATATTTCCATACACGAATCTAGTTATTGGACTCATGTCAGATTCCATATGCTTCTCGAATCAATGATGCGAGAAAATATTTGACGAAAATGTGCGTATATTACTAGCAGGTGCCAGTTCAAAAGACATTTGGATCATCTCAAAGTTTAGCGTACGGATCATGTGAGCAAAAGTCCAATGACGCGATATGAAGGCAGCATAAGTTAGCGGTTGTTCAACCGTTGAAATTCTTCACTTTGATACCGACCCCAAACGATATTAACAATAAGGTATTTGAACAACGAAAGAGATTGAAATCGAAAACTTGAAAGTTTCAAGGGTTCCTAGTCTTCCACGTAACTCATCCTATAAAGGCCTTTCATGACTAATACAATACTTCGTATGGATGGGGTTGAAGACAAACACGGCGGCAGGAGGGGTGGGTGGAGGAGGGGGGCGTGGATTGTAAAGAGGAAAATATTGCAGTACATTGGTACAACACGCGTGAATAGATATAACTAATATTAATAAGGCCCATGGTTGCATGCTGCGAGCGTCCCCAAGATGCATAATCCCTAGAATATGATAATTTCTGGAACAGTAGTTGTACTATATTTAATCGTGATAAACATACCTCCAACGGGACTCATACTTTTGCCTATAAATAGAAATGTGTCAGGTTAATTGGCGTTAGTATCAACATGCTGGCGTGTCTTTCTTTCTTATTTATTATTTGTATATGCACTTTTATCCAGACATGAGAAGAGGAAGTTTGCACCGAAAGCGTGAATTCAGTATTCGAAAAAGATTTGTAGAATTCCAGCGGAAGTCAATTCCACTGAAAGTCTAAAGTTTGTCAAGCAATCAACTTTTCCCCGCAAACAAGGGAAACATACTTTCAATCCAAAACTTTTGCAGGGTAATTGAGCAAACAACAAGCCGCCTCCAACACACGCCTTGGGGTAGCAAAATTTTCCTGACAAGTATAAATTTTTTTTTCTCATGTAAATGTACAATACAATTCGCCGCGCGGAGTAGAAATTGCAGACTCACTCGTTCTTGTTAGTATGATGTCGCACCACGTGAATTATCCTTCCTGGAGGATACAGCGGTCTGTGAAGCGTCAGCGCGATCCTCGAGTCACTCGGAACTACCGTTTGAGATCTTGCTTGATCCTTGTCCCTCTGGTACTCACTGATGCAGCCACCAGCCTCCAGGTTCGCCGCTGAAGTCGGCGTCGAACCGCATCCGCAGCACATCACCGAGCATGCGATCGTTTTCCACTGAAAGAGGAACAACCCAAGTCAGGGTGAATGATCCTGCGCTACAAAGTCGAAAAGTTGGGAAGACACGAGATTCTCTCTCCCGTCTACCGTAAAGGTAGAAAATTTTGGCAAAGACAAAGGGTCGGAGGGCTGGTTAATTGCGGGTCTCTACCTTCGGGTCAACGCTCCTTTTGATGGCGTTAATGAGGTCCGCACGAAGGCTTTCCATTTGTCTGAGTCCTATTCTCGGAACGACGTCCTTACCGACAACGACGGATGTGATAAATTCTTGGGTATACTGCTGGGCAGGCATGCTCAGGAGGCCGCCGGGCGGAGCGAAGGAGAAACATAACAGATCCTGATATTCCTGCCTCAATAAAATTGCGAGAATCGCTGCGGTGCCAGCACCCAACGAATGGCCGACTAATGTCAACCCGAACTGATGCGTTCCTCTTGCGGGATCCTGCGGGAGTGAGAAAATTGTTAAATTTATCACCTGGAAGACGCTGAGAAATTTCATCAGTCTTTTTACGTCGCGATAATTAAAGCTTGCTGATTCCACCAGCTCTGCAGACGTTGCTTCTAATGTGCCTCCACTTTACACCCTGTGTGTGTATGTTGGATAAGAAGAAGAAGAATAATTTACGGAATGAAGATCATGTGATATAAAGTAAGGTTGTTAAACGGTTTATGAAAACAACTGACTTTGGCCAATGCTCTAGCGATGATCCCTTCCTCCCGCAGCTTCTTTCGAATATACTCGGCCGCTTGGACCATCCCTTTGTGTCCCAACCAGTCTTCCTTGGGTGGTGATAACGGAAGTACCTCCGCCTCGGCGTTCAAGTCGGTTAACACGTCCTTCATGCTGAGAGTACCACGAATACTAACCACCACCTAGGCATGAATCAGCCATTGTCAAAAGGAGTTTTTCTAGGTAATACGAACGGTGTCTATTCCAGTGGTGAAATGATCCTAAAGCGGAACACGTTTCGCGTTCCGGTGTCTTCGTACCTTTTTCCTCGTGTAATCCAAAGCAACGAAGAACGGCGTTTCTCCAACGTCGACGTGGTAAGTCGCGTAGATGACTTCCACCTCGCCAACTTCCACCATCCGTCTAAGTGCCGCGTAATTACACTGGCAGCAATTGTCGTCGACGACTGTCGCCTCGTCATCGTTTCCTCTGCACGGGAAACAGCCGCACCTCAATCTGGGAAATGAGAATAACCACACTCACGAGGCTTTCTTTTTGTAATCCTCAAGTTCCGCCTCAGGGTTGAACACCTTGCAGACATGAGACCAGCGCGCAGAATGCTTTAGGTATAAAATTTCTTTCTCTCTCTCTCTCTGTACTTTGGATTCAATTTTAACAAATAATCGTGTATTTCGTAAGAATTTGTCTAAAAAAATTTGAGAATTCTTTCTTTTTCAAAAATACTTTAAATTGATGAGTTTTTTTTCTACAATTGTTGTCGAGTCTTGAAACATCTTTGAACAAATTTCACGATCGAGTTGTCACGATAATTTTAACAATCGACAAAAAGTCAAACGACAGCAAAGTCGCAATTCTTCATGTTCCATTCTAGTTTAATTTTAATGCGATAAAAATTACGCTTCGCCTTACCTGGTGCAGAGTTGACACAAACCAGTGGAATGAGTTATGAGGAACATTGGCCAGCCGTAGGCCGCAAGAGCGAAGTGCATGTAATGAATGGCGGCCTGAAAATGGTCAAGATCACCGTCTTCGGTCAAGGATAAGAATTTGGTCCTCGGGGTGACTGGGACTCCGGAAAGAAATTCGTAAGTGTCGTTTTTCCTCTGCTTGACAATCAGCTCCCTCTCGATCTTCTGAAACTTTCTCAGCAGTACTAATCCAGCGACGAC
This sequence comes from Diprion similis, assembly GCF_021155765.1. NCBI lineage: Eukaryota > Metazoa > Arthropoda > Insecta > Hymenoptera > Diprionidae > Diprion > Diprion similis. Next base: position 14,921,271 of record NC_060112.1, on the reverse strand, counting down.
ATCCGACGGCACAACGTCCAGGTCCCTGAAGAAATCACTCAACAGCCGGGCGATATCCGCGAATGAGTTCTGCGTACAAAAAAGATACAATCCTGGAGGCATGACGTTTGATAGGCCCCAAAGCGAACGTCCAAGTGCGTTCCGAATACATTCCAAAAACACGCTAAGCCCGACCCACAACTCACCCTGTTCCTGTCCGAGTTCCCCATGCAGCAGAACAGCAGCCTGCATCTATTGTCCCAACTATCCTGATAAGCACGTATCACTTTTCTGCACGTAACGAAAGAAAAAAGAAAAATGGAAAAAGAGAACGTGAAATTAATTAAATTAAGGCACATTTAATCAAGACAGATTTAAAAAGCTGCACAGTCATGTGGATCGGTGGACCCGAATATGCCGTATAGCCACGTTATTACCGTTGTCTCCAATTCCTGTTTCTACTTCCGCTGCGCTTGTAGTGTAGCCTGCCGCCACCCCGCGTTTCCGCTTCCCTCATACTCCGCTGATATTTCTTCATTTTGACCCAGGATCGACCAGCCGCGTCAAACGTGCACCAAACCGTGACCAGCACAGAGGCCAACACGCACCAGTTCGAAATCACGAGTCCTGGTTGCAGGCATTCATAATTCAGTTAGCAGTTGATTTCAATTGAGAGTAGTCGTTAGCCGCGGAAAAGGTTTTGCAATAATTGATCCGATGTTGAAATAAGCCGTTGAAAATTTACCGTGTTTTTTTTTTTTTTTTTTTGATTGTTTCTATCTTTTTTTTCTCTTTAACAAAATTTTGGGGGCCAGCAGCGTTTCAATTATATTAACTCACCCAAAATAAAACCCTTCGCCTGGTCAATCGGGCAGGTACTGTAGTGTTTAACGAGCCACGCAATACCAGCGCAGAGCCATCCCATCTCGACGATCATCACCACTGTAAATTATATAACATATAATTTGCATAAGTATACGTATATGTATAAGAAGAAGCTGACCGATGCCAGAAACTATATATATATATATATACAAATTACACTTTATGAACTATCTGGTTGAATTTAATCGACACAATCGTCGAAGCCGTATAAACGAACGGAAGCCTCGCACCGGAGGCAATTCATAAACGATACCTAACGGCGAGCTACCCTTTCCATAACATTGTAATCCCGAAAGGCTTCCGGTGTACAGGATGGCATTGTTCCTGTGCCGAAAACCTTTGATTCTGTATTTACCATGATCTGCAGAGTGTATATGAGAAGGCGAGTGAACGTTCGATGTCAGTTATAAAACAATAGACCTCGCCCAGATTTAATCGCAATGGTATAACATATATACCTATCTAGGGGCAGATTATCTTTCGCCGTTCCATTGTTTCAGTCATATAACTCTTCCAAGGGTCTAGGAACCTTTTAATCAAGAAGGAACGAGCTGGCCGCGTTTCGAGCGCTCCGTTTTTGCGGCGAAAGCAAAGGGCTAACCGTCGGTGGAAGAATGGATAGCAAAAAAGTCTGGTGCAACTTCAGGCTGTTGGAGGGTTCTAGGCGTCGGATCTCCAGACTTTTGCAAGGGGGGCAAACCGCCAGAGAATGGATGGAGTTAAGAATGGTGAGAGCAATCAGAAACACGTGATCGGAAAGATAACAGAGCGATTCTAGGATCACGTGAATTAGCACTGCAAAGCTTTGGCAATGGGAAAATGGCGAATGCAAAAAAAGTCGGACCTATAAAAGAGAGCCGTTGATGAGGAGGGCTAATACCCCCGTGTGTGTGAGGAACTGCAGACTCTGGCCAAAACCCGACTCGATAAATCGATTTCGACGCCTTTCCGACCGTACAGATCCGTCACGGTTCACTGCAAACCCCGTGACAATCCCTCTCTCTTTCTCCCTCTCCCCATTCTCTTTCTCTCTCTGTCTCTCGAACCCCGGGGGCAAATTTCAAAGCTTCCATAGTATTTTGAACGACCTTGCGACTAGTGAGCGAGTTTCCAGACTCACCGACCTTTCGTCCATGAATCAGTCGAACCCGAAGTTTCATCCGTAAAACATTTATAATAGTATTACGTTATTGGCAATGAGAGAGCGACATAGTGCATCATAACCAACGATGCGGCAATTTTCCACAATTGCATCAGACATTTACTGCGCTCGACGTACCGAATATTAGCCCACAAACGGACTCGAATAACGCTGTGAAAAATAAGAAGAAAAAAATTCATGCCAAATCGAGATAAAGTACCCAATACCAGTATACGAGTGCCAGGGAAATATCGACGATGAACGAATGAAAGATGGAGGAACATCTCATGGAGACGCGAAAAGCAAACACTAGAAAATTCAAGAGTACACGTTGTTCCACAACATATTTACCGCTCTGGGGCAGACGTTATTGCTGTTGCTGTTCTTTGCCATTCCTAGACATGATATATCCCATTCTCTCAGTTTTTCCCTTGATGCGATTCACGCTTCGATTCTTTGCTGGGAACTTACATTGCCCTGATTTGAATTGCCACTCTGCACGTTGTCATTCAGACAACTGCGTTTACACATTCGATTTGGAAAAATATTGCAATGATCGAAGTGATGGTGGATTTATGGATCATGGAGCTTTAACCTCCTGACCGGAAAGGCCATAACGACCGAGTAACGTATCAGGGCTGAAAGTTTAAGCAAGGTGGTAAACTTTATTACTGCACTTTCAGCGTTAACCAAATGACAACAATGTGGTTTTCGAATTCACGTTACGAGTATCCCCGTCACGCATATTCCTTCCCTAAATCGTTTCACGGAAAATTGTGGGAAGCAAAACAGTGTTTTTCTGCACGTTATTCATATTATTCAATCAGAGTTTCAATCTACATCATGCAGAGAGCGAGCTTACTTCGGTCTCCAGAATATATTATCTTGGTTTGATTTCAAGCATCGGGGTGAAGTAGCGACCGAAAATTGGGTGAAATGAGAATATGAAGTGAAATACATGAGAATTTCGGTGAAAAAATGAAAAGGAAAACTGCGATAAAAATCAAAAATATGTGGATAACATCACAATAACGTCTTTGCAGAGCGAGAATCGAGTCAACATTAAAGTAAAACTAATAAAAACTTGCTGATAACATCTTTTCAGCCTGGTATGGTGCTCGATCCGTACTTTTTTTGTAGTGAAATAATACCTATCATTTTTTACACCCCATCCTGAAACGTGCCGTAAAAAAACCTTCTTCCGATCAAGTGAGTAACTAAGGGGATGAATGTTTGCGAGAGAATTTATAGGCCTGACACAGTAAAGCTTTTCTTATAAAAATATCGATTCTACGTTTAACATGCAGCCTCGACACACACAATCCCCTTTACAAAAATGATGTTACGCGATTTATACAAACCCTACGTATAATAAAAAGCGTAATATTTCATTAGGAAAATTAGCCTGCTCTAAAATTAGCCCCCAAACTCTTAATTTCTTCACATCGCTGCCAACAGCGTACGATGTCTTTCGCGAAAAACGGGGATGTGCGTTGAACCGAAACGTGCCGAGAAGGAGCGATGATTTCGGGTGCTCGGTACCCAGTGACGAGCCTCTTTTGGACAGGGTTGGTTAGGGAGCCAAGGATTTGCAAGGACTCGGTCGGGCTGCCAAGGAGCGGTAAAGGCTGACAAGGGTCGGAGGGCGAAGGGGTCGGGACCTCCGAAGAAGTCAGTGCGGACAGACTCTCTTATTAATATTCGTCCCTCGCTTCCGGAAAATCGGGAAAACTGTCGGGGGAAGTGGACGGACTTAACCTTAAGCTCTTCGTTAACTTTTCGGGGGGTGTAAGACAAACGAAATCCCAAGGATCACTGGTGTAAGACGGCAACCGGATTGCAATTTTGAAACTCTTTTCATTTCGTTATAATCACCCTCGTGTACGTGATTCACAATGAGTCTGAAGATCAACTGTAGCATGGCGATACAGCTGGTGTAGCTTTATATTGTATTATATTATACGTATATACCTAGTTATGATTGAAGCGTTCGCGCCGTTCCAAGTTTCTGTGCTTTCGAAATTCAGAATCGATCAATTCTCCAAGTTATATTATAGATACACCCCAGGTGTATTGCAAGATTGAATCTACCTATCACGACGGTTTTTTGCTGGCTCTTGGCCAAGAGCAAATCCGATAGTCTGAAATGAACAAACGAAGCGAATATTTAGAAGCACTATACGCTGATCGATTCGAACAGCCCAGACAACGGGAAATCAAATTAAACGGTTATTTGTCTTGTCGTGTTTCATCTTGTTCCGCAATCGTGAAAAGAGAAAACCTCAAAGACTAACTCGTTATATCCAGTAACTTTGAGCTGCCGTTACTTTGATCTGTAAAGCTGATCTTTCATCGGCCACCGTTTTTTTGAGACACTCGAAATGAAAACGGCAATGGTTCGGTGAAAATGGAACGATAGTATAGTACGATTAAGGGCGGATTACTCGCTTCAGCTCCGACACATGAGGAACCGATCGATCGGCCAAATGTCAGATAATGTCACTTTGTCATTTAGGGTTTAATGGATAATCCGATTTGCGGGGGAGGCGCAGGTGGGCATAATAACTGCGTTACCGAAGGTTCATGGAGCGATTGTACGCAACAAAGGGCACGGATTCACGGAGGACGAGAAACGGATGAAAAGCTTCTCGAAGGCATTCCTTTCACCAACATTCTACGTCCCCCCTCTGCGCTCCCCGCGTATTCCTACATGACAAACCACGAAGAGCGTGACTTACACAGGCGAAAGTAGAGGTAGTACTGCATCGGGGCCCTCGGGGCGGTGTCCAGGATGCTCCCTCTCATCGCGAGGACGGAGATTGACAGCTCCACGACGATCGAGATGACGAGGATCACCACATATCCGAGGACGTATTCCCACAGGAGCCGTACGCAGCTCACGTTGCGGTCCCATTCCAGGACCCCCAAGAGGACGCTCAGCACGATGACCCTGCAGGAAGGCGAAAGGGGATAAGAGTTGCTCTTGCTTTTTTTACACCGACGAGGTTCAAGTGTCTAGAAATAGAAGACAGTTTATTTGCTCAAAAAAATTTGCGATTCGTTTGTTTTTTATTTCAGGAAAAGAAAAAGAAAGATGGGAAAAATAATCCGATTTCACCGGTGTTTCTGTATGAAGAAAGAATAATGCTACGTCAAATTCAGTCAAGTTAATGAAAATTCTTGTTGAGTGACAGCCGGTGAGTTCTAGAGGGTTATCAAGTTCCGGACACTCGTTAATACGCCTGCATGCAGAGTGTAGACCACTAATTATACCGCAGAGCATGTACAATCCGACCACAATAGGTGTTCACTAGTGCTTGCAAGTTCGATGCCAACGTTTCCATGGTCGTCGTGACATGTGTCGTCACACGTCTACATGTATGCACACCTTCCAGGATGTCGTGGTATAGATTGAAATTGTGTGAGTAACTCTGATACTCGAATAGAAACGCGCAGCTTCCACACCCCTTGGAATGCGGAATTTCTTTCTCAAGGGGGAAAAACGTCTGCAGAATTTAGTATCGTATCAGAAGTATGATGAAATTGCAGAAACCACTTTGGTCGAATAGAATAAAAGGTTTATTCGGATGATTATCAAATGAAGCTCGCGGTGAAATTGGTTTCTTACAGCCACATTTTTTTTAACCTGCATTTGGCGGTGAATTGGATCAATCCGAGAAAAAATATGTTGACAAAAAATTAATAAAACTGTACGGTATACATATACCACAAAGGTTGTTTAACTCGATTGTCTGCGGAAGATAAACTTTTTTTCGAACAATCAAGTGCGACCTGCCCATCTTCAAAAACAATTAATTCGCGTGGGCGGAGTTGCACAACATCTTTGTTTACGGGGAAATAAATAAGCAAGATTTGTGGTGATCAGAAGTAGAACACATTATTCTATACAAAACTCTATAAATAAAATGTCGATTGGTTGGGTATTTAGTTCCGCAAGTAAAAAATTTCTAGGCGGGAATCAGCCCCCCTTTTTTATTTGAAATATACGTTTTACCGCAGTGGGAATTACTGAGCTTTTCCTTCGTTGTTATGTATCGAGGCACGCTGGCGGAATCAATCTAGTCGACAAGCTTCCGACACACAAGGTCTAGAAGTCTACGGTTTATCGAATATCCAGTAGAGCATGTTCTACAAATTTTGTGGCGAGTTCTGCTCGATCGTGCGTGAGACCTCCGACAGCGACATTTACGAGATTCCTGTTATGAGGTCAACCGCGGAGCAGCACTGAATTCGCTTCAAGCAAATATTCTTCTGATAATTTGTACAAGTATATACATGTTCCTTGTTGGGCGTGTACAAGGTTTCAATCGGCATCCAACCAAGGTGAATTTGAAACTATCCAAACCCCATTCTTCGTTTCGTAATTGATTTCATCCAGCTGCAAATTTATGTCCTGCAGACCTCGGTACTTGGTTAGAGGGATCTGTGTTTCCAAAGAATCATACGATTGGTGTGCCACAATATCGAGAGGGGCATTTTTACATTTTTTACAGCGTGAGCTGACCCAGTTTGAACAATTGAAGATGTTCACATGCAATGCAAGTCCTCTAATAACGCGTTTGAGTGAGTGTGATTAAATAGAAGTCCGTAATGTAAGGTTTGATACTAGAAATTGTTGTAAGAGGGTTTTGAAACATTAAAGCGGAATAGGGTGGGAGAAACTTTGAATAATCGGTATGTTTAGATTTCATTGAAAGTTAAATTTACACAAATATTATGCAACTACACATTCGCAGCGAGAAAACAAAAAATTGACGGTCCGGTTATCGAAAAGTCCCCTCTTTGGAAACTGTGAAAGGACTTTATTTTCATCTAATCAACAGTTTCAACTGTTTAACAATGACAAATACGTATCACAAGTAGGTAAATAAATCAATTCTGCTGAGAGCTAAAATACCTTACATACAAGTGGTCGCAAATTGCCTTCACGAACTTTCGTTCCCCCGCAGTACACAGACGAGCTCTTTACTTCAAGAGCTACATATTTAGTTCCCGCCCATTTTCCCAGCAAGCTCTTAAATTTTTGTTGAACCATTCTTAGCTAGCCAAGGATTCACTTGAACCTTAAGGGCTGGAGATAATGGAGCAGTTTATTTTTGGAATCCCGCTTTCTCTCTTCGTTTTTAGGGTTCCGTAGCTCAAAAAGAAAAAACGGAACCCTTATAGGATGACTTTGTTGTCCGTTTATCTGCCTGTGTATCTGTCAAGACCCTTTTTCTCAAAAACGGGTAGAGATATCAAATTGAAATTAACATTAAATACTAAAGTCTACGGTCCCTTGAAGACGTAAAAAATTCAAGCTTTTAAGCCAACGCGATTAAAAGAAACGGCTATTTATACCAGATATTTTGATACTCGCAAACTCACTCATCGAAACCTATAGGGTACTTCCGGTTGACCTAAAATCAAGAATTTTCAAGAGAAGCAAGGTCTCGTATAGCACAAGTAAAGAAAAACGTCGGAAAATAGTTAATTTGTAGTTATATCACGTATGAAAAAAATCATTAAATTTGTACGGAACCCTCAAGGTGCGAGTCCCACTCGCACTTGTCCGGTTTTTTCTCTCCCTTTTACGGAATTAAATTTCAATTCAAGCGACTCTGGTTGTCGGTAGCAAATTTTTCCCAGCTGACGCGTTTGCCTGATTCACCACTCCCCGCTAAATTATATACCTACGTTGACAACGGATCGTTGAATGCCGTGCTCGCGCCGCTATGTCACAGCTTGTCAAATTACCACTCAAACACATTGCGCATTGTGACAAATCGGGGACGCGCTCAGGACCCTCGCAACATTTCACCGTTTGCGGAGAGAACGCTGCGCGATGCTCGGTTCTACGACCGGGATGTGTACATAACTATAACATTCAATATATACATGTATACCTGTAATATTATACCTATATTATAGCGTTTCCTGCAAACCGAGGGGAAATGGAACGCAGAAACGTTCCACGCCATATAATTTCGCACCGCATTGACCTGGTTGACAAAACTACCATCTTGTCACGTATTCGCGGTGTATCGAAGGACGTGTCTCTGGCAGAAGTGCGGTTTTATATGGGGCAGAATTCGCCCCCGTCCCCGTTTCATCCCCGCAACTCCATTGTCCGTTCGTCATCGTCGTTTTGACCCCGGAATATAAAGGTGACTGTAACGCGGCCACGAACAAAGTTTCGATCGTTTGAAAACTCTCGTTTGATAAATTGGGCTAAACGAACCGTAAAGGTGAGCGAAATTATTGCGGAAAATACCTCGCGACTCCCAAGTTCCAAATCGTTAAAATCAATTTGCTCAAGCCTGTCCCTCTTCTGGAAGAACCGCACTGATCCCGGTACTCACTCGGAATTCTATCCCTTGGGGAAGACTATTACCCATGTACTATCCGAAATGGCGGTGCGGTAGACCAAAAGTAAATTTATGAGCCGGGAGCCTCGGCCTTGGATGATGCTTTGGTGATAAATCCCTGTAAGTTCTGAAGAACACTTCTGCTCAATTCTACTTTATACCGTAATATACCTACATTCAAATCGCTCGTAAAGGACGACGAAACACATTCAGATTTCGCAAAGTTTGCAAGCATCACCAAAATGCACGTTTCGTTGCCTGCACTCGGCTAAAGTTTGTCTGATCAGCATGAAAGAAACTTTTTATACGATGTAGTATACATTGCAATTCATCGTAATTTCACCATTCCTTACGTGCAGAATACGACTTCGTTTCAACAACCTAGATCTGCAATTATTCTGCTTATAAGTTTGTTTGAAATTCATACCTGCAAGGGCACGTTTTCCATTCGTCCTGGAATTTGGATATTCGAAAAATTCTCTCTCGTTGCAAATTGGAATAGGATAAAGGAACGTGGATAAAAATCAAACACGAAATTTCTGACCCTTGTCACAATGTTCGACACATGATATCCCGTAAATAATTCCACAATAGTGAAATCTATCGAATTGAAAGTGTAAATTTATACGTGTTTCTATTCTCAAATGTGTATAATTTTTGTCTCAAAAATTTATTACCACAAGATAACTTATCGACGCGAGTGGCTCCGCATATTTATTTCGCTGTATCTGCAGTACGGTGTGAAACAAATCGACACTATATATACGGTGTACTTGACGGATCGTAAGTGTATGTTGAACTTCGCAGTATCTGCGTTACAGCAAAGTGCTTGGGATAAACCGGAGTGTTCGATGAAGAAAAAATAAGGAAAGAAAAATAGAAAAGCCAAGAGAAGAGAGCTCTGTTTCTCGTTGTGCCAAGACTTGCAGAGTTAAACTTATCAACCGTCATTGACGTCCATAAAAAGGTCTCAAAACCGATTACAGGATTACTTTAAACAAGAAGATGTAAGTGGATTAAGAACAGTAGAAAAAGGAAACAAAAATTGTCGTACGTAAGAAGCAGGGGGAATATACTTGTATAACTTGGTAAAAGTTTAAATCTCAAGAGTTGCGAAAAGCCTGACCAAAGCTTGTTAATGGAAAGCAAAGGCGACAGCTCTAGCTATACACGTACACACTTGTACAAGTCAGACTTTACACGAGGCACATGAATTGATCGCTGTAGATTTCTGCTGTTTAAAATAATTGTAAGTATATTTGCATAAATGCAGTTGTACCTATAAAAGTGCCATTAAAATCACGCGGAAGCTTCATGCTAAGTGCTATTTGATGCAATCACAGTGTTTCATACTAAATTGTTTTCTTATTGTGCTAATTGCTTCATTCCGCAAGTATCTACCATTTAAGAGAAATAGGTACACGTTTGATAATATCATATAGTGACAATTACTGTTTAAGATAAAACAAACTGAAATTGGACAGCTTTTTTTTCAGTACGTTGTGTACAATTTCTGCAATTTGACAATAACCGTACCATTGCACCACCGATATACGCGTAACAGGGTGTTTTCGAACACATCAAATACCCTGTATTATCGAAATAATCAAGCACGTGTGATATTATTGATGATTTTAACAAAATTGTTGTGCATTATGGAATAATTATATCAGTACCGAAAATCTTGTGGTTTTTCGGCAAAATCGTGAATCCAAAAATAATTAAAGCAGACTTCATGGTTGAAGGCAACAAATGTATATACGACTATATCTCTCAGCGTAATCGCACAAGTATTTGCTATATACGCTACCACGCCGGTCATATTTCAGCAACTGAAACCGTAAGCTTTCGGACGAAGAGAAAAGAAAAAGAGGTCTGTAATGACCGAGTATATATTACTTCGCGAGCTGTTGTTGCATTGTTTCCTTTTTTCGTTTATCTCTTTTTGCGCCATGTTAGTGAGTAACTTGGATTTTATGTTCTTCACCGTATACTATGTATCGCCTAAGCTAAATGGCCCTGTTACTCACTGTTGGGTGTAATCGAATGAATAAATAAACACCTAAACGAATGAATATAATGTATTAAATTCAATAATACACTGCAATTATTTCCTCCAATCATACAATCATGAAGAAATGATTGCTGCGACAGGTGCTTCGTGAAGCGTGCAGTAAAGTAAGGTACAATAACAAGCCCGAGGATAGATAGTGCAACGCAGGTGGGTCCACAGGTGTTCGAGGAAAGTCGGAAGCATGCAGTTCACGCGGTGTCACGGATGTTGGCCCGAAACCAGGTGGAGATTGCGTGCGAGGGGTAGCGTGGAGCGGAGTGGAGTGGAGTGCACTGCGGGGTTGAAGGAATAGGAAGCGGGGAAAGCGGGGAAAGCGGGGATAACGGGGAAAACGGGGAAAACGGGGAGCCGACGAGTCGTCGAGAGAGACGGGAACCCGAAGGGATGCGATGCGAAGGTTGGGGTTGCGTAGCGGCTATCGATTTGCCTTACACCGGGGTAACGGCGGCGGTATAGTCACGGTGCGACAACCCACCCAGGCGTCGCGACGCCCGACGCCTGACGTCCTTCCATGCGGCCTGCTCGACTGTGCCTACTCTCGCCTCCTTTTCCTCCTTTTCCTCCTTTTCCTCCTTTCCCGACTATACGCGTGACTGTAGCGACCCCTGCGCGGAAAACACACCGCAAGCCCATGACGAAGGAGCGAGTATTCAGCATAAGGGAAACCGCTTCGTTGAATATGTTTGTCGATGAGTCGATTGAGTTGAGTCTGATTATGAGAAGGAGTGCAGGTAAGCGGAGAAATTTGAAAGTAAAATTAAAATCAAGGTCGGTCAGTGATGATCGTCTTCGCGTTGACGTGATATAGGAAATATCGATACTCTGCGGTGCTTGTGCAGATACTTGCCAAGAATCTACTGTATCAAGAAAACTTTCTCAGAAATCTCTCTCTAATATGAGAGAGAGAAAGAGAGAGTAAGCAGTGGGGGAAATATAATTATGAGAACTTTTGGACGTTGGAAGAGGTCGACCCGGAGGACGAAGACGGAGAAGCCATCTTACGCAACTGGGTTGAAAATCAGAAGTCATGGAATGAGAGAGAGTTTCCGTGAAGAAGTTACAAGGGATAAAGAAGTAGATGATTAAGTTGTTGATTTTTTTGGGGTGGAATCAGGTCACCCGAAAAAATCGTGTCTCGTTTCGAGTACAAGCAATGAGTGGATTACACCTAGAGCTTCGTGTGAAGTATCGGAAGAAAAAGAGAAAAAGAGATTAATTGATTGATTGATTGATGAAAGATTTTTATTGCCTATGGAACGTCTCTTGATCAAGCTCATTACAGTCGCAAAATCCTGCGCAACGGCCGAATTTTTGAACACTACTCCGAACGTGTCCACCATAGGAGGACATAAGTCAACAAATAAATCTTTCTCTCTCGTTCCCTCTCTCTCTCTCTCCCCACGGAAGCTAATTATCATGGGCTGGTACCTCCATAATCCTCATCGACTAATACACGGTACTGCTAATAAATCGTTAGGATCTCCGAATCGAACTATTTTTATGATTAAAATCAAGAATATATAAAATAAAATCTCACAGTTTATTACACAAAAAAGATAAATCATATTTGTAAATCGTATAGATGTATAAATGAAACGAGAATAAATCTCTTATGCAAAAACGAGTGAAAAGTGAGAGTGAAAGATAAATGAATTCCCACAGCGATTTCGTATCGAAACGAGAATGAAAACCGTCGACGTGCAAGTGACAAATGGCATTGAACAAAGAATTAGAAAGGCAGAGAAGCGCGAGGACAGGGAAGTATTAAATCTCGTAACCTCTGACATTTGTGAAGGTTTAAGGTCTAGGCTTCCTTATCTCTCAGGCGCTCTCTGCGAGATGCCGAAACTGGACGAAGATGGAAAGGGCGGGAACGCCTTGCGTATATGCGTTTGGGAAGAACGGCGAGTTATAAATTTTCGCCGAATGGTTGAAATATACAATCTAAATATATATATATCTTCGTGAAAGAGGAAGGATTGTAGCCACACTTTCGCAAGATTACGACAACGATTTTATGCGCAAGTGACGCCGTCACGGAGCACAATTTCCGCAAACTGTGCGTTCCGGAAAATAATATAAATCCTAGCGGAACGTTAATCGAAGTCCTCCCTCGAAGTTGCGTGCAGGATAACAGAACCCGATTTCATCATCGCAGAGATTTGTCCTCCGCGTCCCGAAATCTCTGGGTCGAGTAAATGACTTCACTCTATCCTCGGCCTGAGAATAATACGGGGTTCAGATAGAGAAAAGATGAGGGGCAGGAAGGCTGGCGAAGGGTTGGAGCATATCCATTTCTGGTTATTGGCTATCGGCTACTTTCACACCGAGTATCGTAAAGCCCGGTAAATACACGGTGCGGACTTGGGGTGCCGACTGAGGGAGCTGAAAGATTGCTCAAATCCCTGTGAGGAATTTATGGAGGCTAAGATCTGATTTTACGATATTAGCCCACACACCTTAAATACCTAGAAAGCTCCTCATAATCTTCGAATCCACTCGGATATGAATCGATTTTGAAGGGAGGACGAACGGCATGTAATACCTAATTCCATTCGCGTTCTTGCTTTCCCAGAATGCGCTCATCGTCACCCCTAAACTTAACTAGTCCAAGACGTTTCAGCTGAATACCTTCGCGATTAATCAGCTGCAGATTTTTGTCGAAGTTCAAATGAGGCTTTTGAAAATCTCACGCCAGCAAAGTGCAAAGGGTTCATGCTGCACACAGCGATATGATTATATATATTCCCAAGGTTTGTACAGTAACGTCGATTAGCGATTTAATCGACTTAATTTACTGCGAAAGCAGCTACTCATAAGCACGAATACGAAAGAGTCTAAATCTCATTTTCCTGTGGATAAAAGATCAGATTTTGAGACGTAACCTTAAACGTTCCGAGTTACGAGTATAAGGCAGGTATACGTGGTTATCACTTAATAGGCAATCCACGAAATGGCGAACATAAAAGAGTTGAGCGGGTGCAATCAAATAGGACATCTTTCTAGGACAATCGTGTGGTTTTGAAGATCGAGCGGTGGTGATTCCCTCTGGCCTCTGGCGAAGAAGGAAAATAAATATATTATGTATGTAATAAGTCAACGATATAACGTGCAGGTCTGTATAACCGCTTATAATCTACGAAATTGTTCCTCCGGCGTGACCTGAGAGAAGTTAAGAGAACTTAAGTGAGTAGCAAGATCCCTGAACGATAATCAAGTTTTAGTTTTATTTGTTACAACGCTGGCTGGCGGGAATTACAAGCATTCGTCTTCCGTCCATACCTACCCTATCCACTTCTCGAGCGAACCTTTCCCTGGCGAGAACCCTAATGAAAAAATACACCCGTATGGGGAAGATGAAAGTCCCAAGGGTCACAATCGGAAGGTCGGCGGCGGGTCTGGGTTCGAAAGAGACGAATTTCGGAGATGAAGTTGCACGGAATATTGAAATTTCAAGAACGACGAGGATACGTTTTTCCGTGTAAGTAATTCCCTGCATTCTCAATACTCTTTTGCCGTCTTCCTTCTCTCCGTCTCTTTTTTCTTTTCTCAAGTAAACCCTCCCCTCTCAAGGGAGAGCCTTTTCATTGAAAATTCACTTCACAATATATGCGAAAAATATATTACAAGGAGAAAATTTAATCTCGTTCCCAGAGTCTGAACCTTTAAAGACTTCCGAATGGCACGACAGTTGCACATATCGTTCGTAGGTCGTAAGATGGTACAAATTTTCATTCGGTTTTAAGGAAATGTTCAAGATGAAATTTTACTTTTCATTTTTAAGATTTATTCGAACACGAGTTCAGATGATTCCGGGCTATCGTTGCCATATTTTAATCAAGCTACAGTGCATGCCCATTGAAAATGACAAGAAAAAGAGCAGCCCTTGAACCCCGATTGCCTCGTATCGACAGGGTAACAAATGGCTCGGATAACGGACCCTTTCTTCTACACCGGTATCAGCCGCACACCCGGTGTGTCTGCATTCCTGTATATCAACGTCAAGCCTGGTCCCTCGTGACCAGTACAATCATGTAAACGGGGGAATTTCGAAAGAGGCATGGAGCCGTGTAATCTGTATCCAATGACGAGAGGTAGCGCGTATTTATGAGCCGATGAGCGCGTGCTCAGAATAGACTAAATCATAGGTACAAACGTATATTTTTCTTTCTTTGAGGAGCGATCAAGCTTCGTCAATGACTTCAAACGACTGACGTAAGTGACCAAGTTATAGTTTCGAATGGGACGACGACATCGCTCCGAAATGATATCAATTCTCAAGCGAATATTCCGCAAAGGTCTAACGAAGGAACTACGTAGGCTGCTTTTGAATTGACTATCAGCTTGAATTTCGTTGGCTTATTCCAAGCAGCCCTAGAAATGTGCTGCAGTAGTTCCGACGTTGTGTACGTGGTTATTTTCCCCCCGTAAGGGGCGTAATTTAATTAAACATTCCGTATATACTAGATCTACAACCTCTGATTACGATCGGCTGGATCTCGACCTGCGATCGCTCGTCATTCATGTACCTATTCAAAATTTAAAACAGCGCCTCCTCGCTAATCGATGGGTCTACAGAATTTAAAATCAATTCGCCAACTCCGCAATTTTTCCAATATTCTACACACACCAGAGGCATTGGATTTTATACGGCTGAGCGGAGACAAACGTTGCTACTATCAATCACTCCGAGTCAGTGGCTTGTATATCACTTTTCACGCCAATCACTCGACCCTCTGAAGAAAACGCGAGCATTGTACAGACACGCGTATAAATTGCGGTTACGAATAATCAACAATCCCGTTACCCAACTGTGACGACATAACAAATTGTAGAGTAATTAATCGTTCGGCGAAATCTGTCGTACGAAGAAATTGTTACGTATTTGCTTGTTGCAACAGTAATTCATTATCGATTACGCAACGCGGTTATTAGGCGGGATTCGCAGTGTTACATAGATTATAAAATCTTTCTCTCTCAACCGATTGCTCCGATCCTCATAGACCATCAATCAGACCGCTGCCGGAGAAATGGCTCCCGCTCTTAGCCGGAGGACCAAAAATTTATAGATTCGTATTCCCGAAAGGGGAGCGAAAGTCGCGGGGTGTGAGTGTACGGATCTCTCGAAAGCTCCCGAACCAAAATCATTCACTCCGGTATTCATGCGCTGTATCATAGGTATACATATAGCGCACCTCCCTATCCCCGAATTCGCCTGGGTACGAGAATAGAATCACGTGAGCAAAAGATGCTTGACTTATTCAGGAAGAATACTCCATGAAACTCTCACGAGACGCCAACAAGTACGAATAACAAGTCTTTCTCTATAGTCAGGGTGAATATTAGGGTGAATTGCATACAGAAGCGTTTGGAATTTTGTTTGGAAGAGGAAAAAACTTCGAGGGAGAAAACTTGGTACTTTTTGTAACAGTGGTAACGACGCGAACGTCGGAATCGGCGGAATTATGCAGCTACGGCTATACATATTATGCAAGTTCAATTTTACCGAAAATCACATGAATTTATGGATTTATTCCAAGGCCTACCCGATATACTGAAATTTTTATAAATCTACGCCGAGCTATGCGTTCCTGACCTTCTCGATTACATAGAATGGATAACAACGCTTATATGTATTACACATATATCACAGTCACGGTCTTAATCAATCCCATTCGCGTGACTGCCATCATTATTTTCAAATATTTTCCTTCAGCTGTCCAGATTACAAAGACGTAAAGAAAGCTCGGAATTGCGGTATTAAATTACAGATCTACTAATTCCCGAAAACGGTAACGCAATATTAAAAAAAACCGTGATACCACATGTAGGTCAGCTACGTCGATACTTGAGGAACTTGGCCAGCTGTGCGGATGTCTTTGTTTCCTTTTATAATGAGAGCGATAAAACATTTGCGATAGATTACGGTAGCTGAATCCGCTATGTCAGGTCTGAAGAAGAATCTCGCTTCTGGTCGGGAAGAAACTTGATAAAACTCGAGAGATTTTAAGGACTCAATTGAACAAGTTTTGAAGCACATTCCAAGCGTCCCAGCATCGCAGCAACGAAGTATAAGGGACGTTTGGCGGTGAATAGACAAGACTTGGGTAAATTCAGTGTGAGTACAAACCGAAAGGTGAACACGACGCCCAGACACAATGCCGAAGTGAAAGAAAGACTTCACGACGTGACATCGGAGAGAGTCAATGATACTCGAATGTTAAAAGGCGAGCGTCTGCTGGTGCAGGCGAGCTAACCCCGAAGGAACTGACAATGAGTGACATGGTCCCTGTAGTGAAAAAGGCGTTTTGACAGGAGGAGGAGTATATCAGGGTGAAACTTAACCCGTCGTCAAACCTCGTCTTCAAGTCTGAGCACCGTTACCAGAGTGGAGATCCCGAATGAAAGCTCGATCAACCCTTTCGGGGTTCGGGAAGCCTCGAGGCGGGATAAATGTGCCTACATCACCGAGGAGAAAAAGAGAAGAAGAAGTGAAAAGGGCGTCGAGTCATAAGGAAAGGGCAGTTTATGAAGAGAATGTTAAATATGTGGCACGACAGAGCGGAGGGTGCGGTATCAATGATGTCACGCAGCCAGGTTTCGCTCGTGAATGAAGGTGCAGGACGTCGCCCCGCGTTCTCATTAACGGAAAACCCGTTTTGTAGGTAAAACAGCAGCCTGCTTAATTGCGCCTGCGTTTCGGGCATGAATGAAAGTGTTCCGAGTTCACCGCGATCGCTGGGGTTGCTGGCTGCAGTCTTCCAAATTCAACTGTGAAAGGATGCATCAGGAATTCAAAGAGAATAAAAAAGTACATTATTTCATAGAAATTATTGTTGCTTGAATCTTCAAGCTTGTAAGAAAACAAATTTCAGTTTCGGTTAGGCGTACCGTTAATGGTCGTATTGGCAAGCCTGACGCGACGTGGTTACAAGCTAGGCGAGAAAATAATAGATTTACTGTTTGTCTGGGGAACCTGATCGTATCTCTCGTCTATAATGACGTTCCATATCAGTCTGTCGCTAAAAGCCTAGTCGCCTATTCCTCATAACTTCATGGGCACTATGGGCAAGGCCTGATATACACGTAGGTACCTACCTACCTACGGTAAAAGTATTCCCGAAGAATATTACCAAGTAAAAACTATACGCATAGAGTAAGACCCGTGGGGTGAAACCATGGCGCAAAATCTCCCCGTTAGACAAAGGCTCGTTTACCATATAACGAAGGGCTGGCTGCGGCATGACGCCACCCTAGCTTCAGCACTGCAGCCTCCCCCGAGTTCACGAAAGTAGAAGCCTAGCGAGTGGGTGAAACGGCAAAACGAGGCGGGGGTAATCTGGGTAACCATTTGCATGGAGCCGCTGCGAGGGTGCGAGGGGCACTTGAACGTTCAACTGTTGATGACGTATCCAGTGCCTGCAGGGGTGGCGGCTTTGTCGCGATGCCCCCCGAACCAAAAACGCCGAAAGCTCGGGGGTCGGCTTGACTGTTCGGTCCGAAGAAAAAACCCGCGGAGCAAATCATCGTCCGCAGAAGAAAGAGAGAGAGAGAGAGAGAAATTAGGATAAAAAATTAGCGAGAGCCGCATTGATTATATCCACCGCCGAGCCGATTCCGCCGTGCGCCTCAATTCTTCGCGGGGGTTCCTCCAGATTGACGATCGTAATCATTCGGAGTACATGCCCCTGGATTTTGTCATTCCAGCGGAGTATCTTCCGGACGTATGTATACGTATACATACATAGTGTACCCCGGGGGTGCGAGTAATTCTGGGCCGTTGGATTATTTATTTGCCTGATTACAAGACCACCCCGCACGACCACTTTCCACACCCTCGGCTGAACGAAATCCCCGTCAAGTCACTTTCGAGATGAGGAGAAAAATATCTTGGAGGCTCTCGTCGTCGCCGAATAAACGGAGAGCGTTATAACCGAGGGTGAAAGCGGTTATCCGTTAATCGCGCGTCGAGCTTCTCATCGGCACTGTCAACACCCGAAATCGGGGGAGGCTCAACGGCCACGAAGACAACGGACACTCTTCGCCGCGTGCATTATCCGCCGGGTCAATACGGGCACGTGAAAGCCCAAATTCCATGGGTTCTCATAACCAGGTAGTCGTCGAACGACCCGAGCGTAAAACGAGGGCGTTAAAGATCGCGTCGTAAAAAACGGATCATCTGAGAGACGGATTGTACATACAAACGCCGCTGCTAGTATATTTGAAATTGAACTTAGGGAAGGGATTTATCGGTTCAAAAAGTTTCTCGGTTCTTGCTCGATAAAACGGTGAGACAACGGCGTTTGATGTTGATACGATGAGACACTGATGATCCTGCTGACGACACGCGGACAAGAAAGTTAGGCATATCCGGTTCTATTAACGCGCAAAGCTTGCGGCGGCGTCAGAGACCAAAGACGATGTTTGATCGGTTAGCAAGCGATCGCCGTATGATTTTTTGAATTACACATACGATCGTCCAGCTGAAGGTGATTCTTTTAATAGATCATCCCGCTCTTGGCAATGAGGCAGATGTGTGTCGGTTTAATGCGTGGAATTCCGCATATAGGAAAAGGCGTGTTGTTATAGGGTCGTAACTGCACTGCACAGCCTCAAGCTCTTAAAGACCTTAAACGTTGGTATTCCGTAGTACGGCCGAGGAGCTTTCAAACTTTGACAAGATTTACTGACACCAATAAATTACAATTTAACGACTAATATATTTTACACGATTAAGCACGTTTCGCTTTCCCGCTGATAAAAAGCTCGCCGCAAAGAACTCCACGTACAATATAATGGAACTGAGCTGCAGGAATGACGACGACGACGATGACGATGATGATGATGATGATGATGATGATGATGAAACGGCGGTGAAAAATTACGCACCGTATTTCAGGTGTTGGGCCCAAAAATTGTTGAAGAAGTGAAATGCATTTGTTTAATTCTCAACTGAAATACAAAGCATCGTTCAATTATTCATATACGAACGTCCGTAGCCACATACCTTTGACAGAAACGTATGTTATGAATGCAGATGCAGATATCCAAACAATTATTGTTATACTCAGTTGTTAATTGCTACGAAAAGCACGAATAAACGTAAATTTATACGTTAAACTTGAACCGACAGTTGATTAAAGCGCGGTTTGCTATGAGTTTTCGCTTATCCGCATACCCGTATTTACCCGCGCTCAAACAATGGCGCTTTGCAAAACGTGAGCTTGCATATTATTTGCGCCCTTCTGCAGACACGGTCTCGGGGTAGATGATTAATTGTATGTTGTATAATTACATGCACCCTCAGATCTCTAAGCAGCATGCGAGTGTTCTTGTTTTTGTTTTTTTTTTTTTTGTTTTTTTTTTACACCACTGCGGATTGAACTTTGAGCACATGAGAAGAAAAGTTGCACTAAGAACTCATAGTGATTCGTTTAGTACAATGAATTTTCTGAACGATTGTCAGCGTCTGCATTTTTGTGATAGGTTAAGAGGTGACAAATTCTACCGTCAATTTTACATAATTATCGGGTGTTTGATTTTCATGAATATTGAACGGTAACACTTGAGATGACAGGTGTATACATTATATACTTGTTAATTAAAAGATAAGAAAATTAATGAAATCTAGTTTGTTTACATTAGATAAAGTTGAAAAGAGAACTTAGGAGAGTGTAATTTAACTCGAATTTAATAGCCAACGTGATTGCAGCGATGACATAAGTCGATACGAGGTCATCGCATGCAAATGAATATTTTAACGCTTCACTGATGTTGTACACTCTTACTTTTGGGAGTGGTTTAAATAATTATACCCGATAATAATGCCATTTTGTACAGTGAAGCTACGATTCGGCCAACCACTAATCATCCGGAGTTGAGTCAGTCTATGTTGTAATAGCAATGTTACCAGTACACTGCAAGCTAAAAACCAAATCTCTGGGTTCCATGCAGGTGTTTTTTTCTCTGTTAATCAATCGAGTTGAATGACGTAGCTACTAGCTACTAGACTTATATAATTCAACATTTTGCTTAAGCTGCAGCGGTCAGAACATTAAATGACAAAACTATGAGAAGCTGTTTTGTAAAAGCTAATTGCGCAAGTGCCGTATATTATGTATTATGTTCAGCTATGAACTCATAGTTGCAGCGAGATTTGCATGTAATGTTATTTATCCACGCTGCACGCGTCAAGAAAGAAAGAGTCATGCTCTGTGTGATGTTTCTTTCACGAAGAAGCGAGATGAAAAAGTTCAACTTAAAAAGAAGAAAAAAGTGCGCAAGGGAAGAATAAAGTAATTTGTATATGATGTTATAATGCGTTCAAAGTTTTCGAGAATCTGTGAAGCTGCCAAGATGTTTCCGCAGGTATTTATGACCCGGGTTTCTCTTACAGGCGAGGCAAAATACATGTACCTATACTTAAAGCGAGTTGGCATAATATTATAATGGTGAAAATGAGATACTACTACCAGTCTATTCGACGCGCGCGTTTGCGCAGTTTATTTTCAAACGTACTCTAGACGCCCACTATTATAATTTATGAGGCGCTTCGAGTCTCCTTTTCATATACATACCTGTATACAATATAGGCGAGTGTAACAGTGCAGAGTTGGGCAGAGTCTGACACATTATTATTACAAACATAAAGCAAAATTCATCAGCATTAATTCATTATCTGCAACGCTGTTGAGAGCTAAAGCGCTAATCAACTTGCCACCGAGACGGTTAATTGAACGATCGTTGAGCAGATTTTATCGCCAGGTGGAAATTAATAATTATTACTTCATTACGCTTTTAGCGTTATCGATATTGCATTGTTATCTTCTTTTCATTTTCTTGAACAAGGTTCGAACGCACAAGGAAATATTGGGCGAATTTTGAAAATGAGACTGAAATTTTTAGTCTCTTGAAATAAATAAACTCGTTCCTGTACAAAGTACTATTGATTTTAAGAAGAAAGAAACTTTCACTTGAAATTTTGTTCCGTCGCATCACTTCCTACATTCTATGTTACATATTATTTAATACGAACGAATTGAACGTGGTACGTTACTAAAATAATCAAGCCATTTTGCTGCAGTCTATTATGGATTCGTCTCCAATTTACAAGATAGCACTTCAACTTTACTGCATTGAGAAGTGGCCTACAGCAATGATTTGACGTTTATTGAACTTGTATCGACTGATTACTACGATGTCGAGTGCTGAAGGCTTCGAATAAACTTCTTTTCCGATAAACTTGAGGATTTGAAGAATAAAGCAGTGAGTGGCTAAAAAATATGTATCGAAACAACGACAGCATCGGTGAGGTGAAGCGTATACCAATTATTACTTCGTTCGGATTATTTCTGTTGAAAACAGTCGAGGTAAAAAATATGCCATTTGAAAAGTGAAATATACGTCTAGGAGAGCAGACGCTGCTTTGTGATTATCGTCTGCGACCAAAAAGCCGAAGTGTTTCAATTGGCACGTATCTGCGTATTATGCATATGACAGAATGACTGGAATTTGACTTTTATTCATGCGTGAGGAATATTTGTTTCGTTTGTTCAATCGACCATATGGTTCTACATACGTATAGTTCTTTCCCCCATTTTTTTTTATTATTCTGTTTCACCGACGCGGAAAACCTGTCGTACCAGTTATCTGAAGCAGTGCGGTAAAAAAATCTAGTCGTAATAAAAATTTTCCGCGTTATTGAATCCCGACTTTCTTTCCCACCAACAATTAGCGTTTGGTAAGAAAAACTCGTTGAACAAATTGACGTTCCTGTAATTTTCTATCGTACGAAGGCTACGTGCTGATTCATTTTCTTTTCGGTAACGCCGGGTCGATTAGTTTGAATTATACCATATGAACCATCCGCCACCTGCTGTACGTAAGTAAGGTTTGTCTTTAAATTTTCCCTAATTAACCGAATTCAACTTAAATTTTTCCCTCTGCCGCAGTGCCGAAAGCTACGTAAGTAATCTCATCTGCAACTGCTGCAGGAACCGCAGACAGTCCTGCCTGTAAACTGGTGTGCAGGGATCTGGAGGAGGCAATCTGGGACTCTTCATTCTTTTTCTTGCCCTGCGTTTTCTCATGGCTCCGGAACACGTGAAGCCTACCTCGCGAATGAAACGCATTTTCTTTTATCTCACCTCTTGAGTAATCTCGTTTTTTATTTTGTATTCTTTTGATCTACTATTACAAACGATCTATTACGATAAAAATTTATACAATCCTTCACGTTATATTAACAATCTAATCAAAGTCCTTTTGTTTTCGTTTAACCGTTCTTACTGAAGCAATACGCATTCTGATTATATACCGAGATGATTTACTAATCTTGATGGAAAATACTCGGTGTTACCGTGTAACTCACTACGTAAAAGCGTGACTTACTACGTGACTCTACTTCTCGTCCTTCGCGAGTTAATCCTGAGAGAAACCTCTTCTTCAAGACTTGATCCGCATCAGTGGGTAAGTAAAAGTTTGTCAGAGCTTTGCGTTTTATTTTAATCTTATTATTTGGTACTTCGCAGCTGCTGGCTCAACTTCGAAATCGCGCAAACAATTTTGCCAGCAGAAGTCTACAATATGGCATACGTGACGTTTCGGAGAAGAGAGAAAAAGATATACTGTCTCACACGAATATAACGTCGGAAAAGGTGAGACAGCCAAATGTCATGAAAGACTAATCAGTAATTTGCAAGTCGAGCAGCAAGACTTAGTAAATCATTTCGTACAACAATAGGAGATACACGTTATACTCACGCCGGATGCATAAAGAATTTCGACAAAAGGTGAAAATAGCCGAGAAACCTAGTTTTTGGAACAGGGAATGGAGATTTTGGCGTATCGCGAGTAGTACGCAAATATTAATTATTTATGACAATAAACAGGGTGATCGGTGGTATATCGTAAGTCGATTAGCGTAAACTTACTATACACGGTAAAGATATTTATAGATCTGATATGTATGCGAGATAATTTCATGCAGAGATTTAATCGGAACGCCGTTTACGGAGATTAGCTACTTCAGATACATATTTCTTTCTGGCACTTGAAAAGCCTGATTAAATCCAGAGAGTCAGTGAATCATAGAAGATGCATATGTATCTTCAAGTTCTAATTACGGATATACCTTCATTACGGAGCTTGAAACGAGGTGCGAATTGAAACACGTTTTACAAAGCATTTGCGCCATCGATACGCGGGTGCGTAACCTGATTTCTCTCGAGTCATCACGACTCTGCAACTATGTCCAATGATGTATCTGCTAATCAGATAAGAGTCGTGACCAACTGTCTCGGAACTTTTGGCGGACAGGCACGCGTGTTTCCATTTCGAGATAAGAAAGCTTCTCGTGGTTACGTTGAAATGAAAATTGGGCAAGTGCAAGCAAGCCACGTGATTTCGAGGGTTACGATTCGTAACACAGTAGGAATGAAACAAAACCTTTAGACACTACGAGAGAAATTCTCTCCCTGTTCACGCGTGACGACATACCGCATTACATGTATATACTGCACTGGCTGCGCAATGCTTGAAGAGGATGTATCACTGCCGCAGGTGTGGAACACCCTCTCACATAATTTAACACAAATTTTTCGGAAGAGATGCTTTCATCCGACACTATAGACTTTACTCTTAATTCGAGTCATTCGTTTATCTTACACTATATACGCTGATTAAAAAATTCATCTAACGCAAGGATGATATCAACAGAACATTGTATAACAAGTTGAGGAATCACTCGAACTTGCCTAAAATTATGAAATCACGAGTAGTTACATTTAAAACGCAAGTGAATAACCATCATTTGGTAAAACAGCATTGGTAAAATTCAATAATTTTTCTTCTGACTCTCAAGTTCATCGTTTCGAGTCTATAACAGACTGCGTGAAATAAAAAAAGTTCGGGCAGGCCAATTACACGGGTAGTTATAGTTCCAATTAGTCGCATAATGCTTCAAAGATCCAAAAAAGTAACACGTAACGACGGGGAAAAGGTCGCAGGTTATATTCGTGTCGCATGATTTTGTTATTTCATTTTTTCATCGACTTCGCGTCTTCTACCTGCACCGTATCTATGGATTTTCAAAGGTCATTCGAGCGTGCGATTTACTCGCGTGTGCTTTCACGGGGCATATGGTAATATAGGTACCCAGGTGGGTGGGTGTATAGCGAAGAGATGGTTCAGCCTGTAAAATACAACGTGGCCTATCCAAGTCTTAGCCCTAGCATTACCTTACCCAGCGAGGGTGTAACCTTCTCCATTCCGCAAGCTCTATTTCCATATGCTTTAACAATTCAACTGAACAAAGCGATATTGAATATTCAAAAGAACCAGCGAAAACTGGATATTCCGTATACAACCCGCGCATATTTAACTCGACACTCTTACTTTTACCTTTTTGCTTTTCTTAATAGCCTAGATCATTATGTGTATAATTAGTACAGATATAGCGTATATAAATAGATTTTACAAGTGTTCGCTACACCGCGAAAAATGTCCACCTGTAACAACTGTTACGAATGCATAAATGTTGTACGAATTTGCGCCGGTAAAAATGTATGCAGCATTATTGACCGTTATTTGACTAAACTTTCTAACTGCTCGCAGGAAGACTAGAAATTAGTTTCAAGGTCGACAGAGATTCAAGGCAAGCAAATATCGCGGGACGGTTGAGCCACCGTGTATGTTCGAAGGTAATTGAGTCGATAGCATGGACTAGTTGATGCTTTATCAACCGGACGTTCAAGGGAAATTGAAGAGATGAACGAAACTGGCTGCTACTAAATTTTCGGATCCTACAGTCGTTAACCGGAAAATCCATAATACTGGACGAGATGAACAGGCAACGAGCATACACGCTTATACATCTCCCTAATTCCCACATTTACTTGTCTCCCTCGGTTGGGTACAATGTCCAAATCTTCCATGTCCAAATGCAGTGGATTTCGGTTGAGCAATTGGCCGTGTAGACGAATCTTTCGAGAGTATTAGTTTTTGGGGAAAAGTTAAACCTCGTGTTACATTCTCACGAAACGTTACAACTAAATCTGATCTATTCGCAAGGATAAAAGAGACTTGAAGGTTTTTCTGGGCCTCAGCGAGACTGAAGGATAACTTCTGGGAGTGAACCTTTGGGAAAGGTTTTACCCGAAAACAGAGACGTCTTCAATGTTATAAATATTAATGGCCAGAAAGTTATTACATACGTGATATCGGCGCTGTTTGACTAGGCGGGTATAATATATGAATTATGCATCATGCTGAATGATTTTGATACACAACGGCGGACGAAGACGTAACGGAGACGTAACGGAGTCTATATAACATTATAACACAAATGTGCCTGCAGGTTCGCATTAAAGACAATCTAATTCCGACGGTGAAAAAAGTCTCCCGTCTACATTTAGGTAGATTCATACAGGTTAGATTCAATTTTCGAGTAATTCTGGAGTGAAATCAGTTCCGGAAGCAATCATACCGGTAGGTAAATCTGTGCACAAAATTTAAATGACTAGCTGAAATCCTCACGGAAGCTGACGAAATTGAAGGATAAACATATAATAAGCGGAATCGATTAGGACATAACGATCGATGTATCGTTACAAAGTATCAATTGACCACTCACATGAGAATATGAAGACCGGCCAAATTGAATCCAGGAATCCAGAGATCGTCGCTTCCGATTCTCCATCGTCTTCCAAAAGCGATTAAACTGGGCATTTCAATGACCGTACATATGAAAATGTGATTAATTAAATTGACGAATTAATTAATGCAACGTTGTTTCTTTAGCCAAAAGTCAACTTCGACAGCAGACAGTACTATATACTCGCCGATGACAACAACACTGAAGTACCACGCGGACGAACAGGGTCATATACTGTGAAACTTTCCTCGAGTGACGACTGCTGCGATAAAAGCCTCCAATACGCACGACCGACGCCAGATATAGACAACTCTTCCCCACACTCTCAAATTCTGCTGCAGCAGAGCAGCGAAGTGCTTACTTATACCGGCAAAAGCTGCAGCTACAAAAGTACACGCGGAAGTTAACATGCTGATAAGCATATGCTCTCAGAAATTAGCGATACTGACAATGAACGTGTGGATGATGCGCTACTGATTACACGAATTCGGAGCAATGCCGGATCCCGGGACGTCTGGAAAATTGGATGGTTGAAGGGGGCTCTGAGAAGCCTTGAGACGTGCGTGAAACTAGAGATCATGGAGGCGGTCGGGCGAGCCGTTAATCTGGTGGCACTGACCTTCCACTCCGAAAACAGCATGTGCGGGAGCGTGCTGAGAGGTGGGTACGTATGTTGGATCTTGTTTTAAATTAAACCCGAGTTCTGGCCTGGCTGAAGAACCTCGGATATCGAGTGAGTCGAACTGCACAGCTTCCAGCTTGGGAAGTTTCGACGATGAGGTTCCTTCGGACGCGTCGTGATAAAACCTATTTCGAGATGGAGAATTGAGGCACGAGAGAAGAGCAGTAAATGATCGAAGGAATGCATCCAACAATCAAACGACCGGTTCAACCTCTGACTAACAATGTATAAACACGATGATTCGGAAATGGCCGAACGTTTAACGACTATTCTCGTATACTGCACCAATTTTATATGTTTACACGGTAGTTTTACGTAGCGTACACGATATTTACTTGTCAACGCTACCTGCACACACATTCTCTGCTTACTCAGGAGTGTCACCCAGCTGTCCCAGCAGCGTGTCTGCTATTTTCAAACACCGCGGTGAGCTCCAAAGATCTGGTTTTAAACGCGTTTGGGTAACAGTCAACACTGAGATTTCTGTTAAACTTTTCCCCAATCTCACATTGATCTTCGATACATCAATGACGGCAGTATAGACATAGACATAGACGTTTATCAAGCAGGTGCCTTAGTTGGGTATATCGTGTCACGGATGAAGATATGTACGCGTATTGATAAGCGTTGACGGTATACCGCCGGCATCGATCTATGGAGGGAAAAAATTCTAGCGGCACGGAGTGAGACCTCACAAAAGTGCAGGGGGACATGACTTGCCCGGGAAGATTTTAACAATACGAAATATGATTTTATTCCATCGATAATAAAGTGACCTTGATTTTATCAATCAATTTTAATTATTGAAATCCAATGGCCAAATTTTTTATTTTTTTTGCCATGGGTTTGCTCAGTTTTTAATTTCAAATTATTCATTTCGAGTTAATAATTGCAATATACCATATTTTGTTGTTGCCACGAAGGCCGCTTTTCAAGTTAAAAAAGTATAATTCAAAAAGGACTGTAAAACAACATTTATTCATCCTGTTTTCCGTCGATACGATACAGGAAAGACGTAAGAGATGAGCGATATCTGGAAGATGACGAAGAATACTGAAAATATGAGAATTGATCACAGTATTACGGAAAGTGCATAATATGCGATAACGCGGGTGATATTTGCTCGAATGCAAATATTACAGTGATTCGACGCACGCTATACGAATCCTCGCCCACTCTAAACGAACACTGCATGCGTTTCTTTTGGATTTGACAGAAAGTAAGAGCACTGTAACGGCGTGACGGCCGCAGAGCTTTGACTGAGAAAAAAGCGCGTAAAGGAAAAAGGGAAAACATTCATTTGAGTCTGGACAAAGTGCAGTATAAGAGTGCATACGCTTTTACAAAACCGCCACTGACGCAGAAGTTGGTTGAAACTCCATCCTACGCGGCACTGTCTACCTATCCATCCGTTGGGTGGAACGGAGATGTTGAATGATAAAAATAATTTCCAAATAAGAATAACAGCTCAACGGAAATGCCAATTGAATAATCGAGTGCAATCGTGTATAATGTTCATTGTACTCGATTAGATAATTACAATAGATTCAGTCAAGAGCACGTTAAAGGCTTGAAAAATGAGGATGTGAACCTTATATTACGTAGTCATAAGAAATTGGCTGCAATATAGGCGTGCATGTATAATAAGTTTAAAAAATTGATCCGCCTGCAGCTCCGGAGAAAGATTAAAACGAGTTTCAAAACTCAAGGCTTTTGTAAGCGAGAATCAAGATGGTCAAGAAGTGCAACCTCATATACGCACACCTATATTGAACACAATTTAACTTACCATATGAGATGCAGAACGAAGAGGAAGACGCCGGGAACGACCAGGTCGTCACTGCCGACGCTCCATCGGCGTCGGAACACCACGATACCTGGCATGATCCCAACCGATCTCCAATACTATGTTCTAACGACGCACTTCATTATTAACAGCTCGTTAAAGTCTGCCAAAATATGCACAAATCTTGAGCCAATTGTTAATGTTTCCGAGCTATTCGGCAGCCCTTTTAGCCGCGTCGCTACTTCCATGTCTCTCATCTGTGTCTTTGCAGCACCTTTACTCGATCCACTCGACTTTTATTAAACACGTTGCACAGTTTCCATCTATATTCACTTGTGCGTATTATATTGTTACTTTACAATTTCACTCTTACGTACTTCAAAATACAGCTGTGTTTGCACGCCACTTTTCTCTCTTTGCATCGTACATATTGGTTTAAGTATAAATATTCGTATTAGCTGTTTTTTCACAAGATCCTCGCGAATCAAGAATGCAGCGTGTGTTACGGATAAATTCAGCTCACTTATTTATACGCATTATTTTACTGGTTTAGTGGTTACTGTTTATGTAATTTATTTATTATCAAACGAGCGTTCATCCACCGTGAAATGTATCATGTCACGGTTTGTACAGGAAACTACTGACCCATGTGGAATACCTGATACCCGATATCGTCCAGGCTCTTGAAGTAAGATCATTTTACACATCAAGCAATGATGATCAACCCGTCAGCGTTATTCCAAACCGGAAAAACTTTACCACGAAGTAAGAAAAAAATTGCTGAGGAATAAACGTATCGAATACAGAATTTCTTGATTCTCGTTAATTCATTGAAATCCATCATTTTGCACATCAAGCAATGATGATCAACCCGTCAGCGTTATTCCAACCGGAAAACCGTTACCACGAAATGAGGAAAAAATTGCTAAAAATTAAACGTATCGAATAGAGAATTTATTGATACTCATTAATTCCTTGAAATCCATTCACCTCGATTTCGCGACCACAACGGACGTGCACGAATTTGCAGCATTTTAACAATAATTTCTTTCTTTTTCACAGGAGTAAGATAATCTGTTGTGTCCACCGAAATTGTTATTACCTAGGAGTGGAAATAATTAGTAATTAAACAACATCAACGAGTATACATTATAATTCACATTTGGAGGAGACAAAAATTTTCAATGACAAAACTTTATCCGCCCGCTAATGTAACACCGAATTAACTATGCAGATTATACTACCACTATAATTATACGTGAATTGTACGTTGACACGAGCACCAAATAATTTGGTTAAAAAAAAATAGAATGACCAGTAGGGTATACAAATATGGTGTAAAAATAGGTGAAACCGAAGCAGAAGAAAGTATATCGGTGTGGCTGAGAGTCGTACCTCGGCGAGTAGTCGCCTGTATCTAATTGAACGCAACAGGAAGCGGCCTTTACAATTTGAAATAGTCATGAAAGTTCATTAGTTAATTTAAAGTGTCTCGCGATGAAGCTTCCTAATGCTTAGCCAACCTTAAATTCGTTATACGCATCGGAATTTTCTGAAATTAGGCTGAAATATTCTGTATTAAGGTAAGAAATTCAAGATACGTACAATATACCCGGCTGTGTGTACTGTAGAAAGGAAGGAAGCCAAGCGAGACGACTTTGCTAATTATGGATTACTGTATTATCTTGATTTTGAAACCACACGTGTACAAAAGTCTTGGATATACAATCGAAGAAACTTCCCAACGTTACGATTTGGCCGAGGAACTCAATTACTCGACGATCCAAAGCCAAAGACCGACGATCATGGATGCGGGCAGGTATATTATGAATCGATTTGATTCCACGAACCCATGACTCGATAATGATCGTAAGTATACACCGCAACCTATATAGGAATATAAGAATAGCCGAGTTTAGTTTGGCTGTAAAAACCGGGCGTAAGCTTATTTTTACGTTAACGTAATGCTAAGTGTGGCTGGCCACCGACGGGCAGAGGGTCACATTTTCTTTTTTTTTTTTCTCTCTGGATTTTCTCGGCAACGGTGCCAATGCAAAGCCTCGAACTGAGCTGGCTGCCTTCAACAGGCCTGCCTCAGGTAGAATTTATGTCATCCTCGTTACGTCGAGGATCGTTTCGTTGTATTGAATGAGCAGCGAGGTTGCGAGGAGTGTGTAATTGCACACAGAAATACAGGCGAGGTCCGATTTTGCCGGGATATTCTTGCTCCGAAAATCAAATTATTTGTCCATACCTGCACGAACTAACTTACTATATTTTTCTACTACGCTTGGACTTTCAACCGGCGTGATATACGTAGCGAGTAGTTACCTTGCGGAGAATTTTCAAATCATTCAAAATCATGGTGTTAAATTGATAGCGTTCGTTTGTAAAACAACTTGTCTAGGCGTGAAGAGGAGTTATAACACAACCAATCCTCCAGGACGAGTTAATTACGGTTATAAACCGGTTAAAAATATTTTCGATAATTTATATTACGGGTTGCATACATAAGTAATCGTTAATCCATACGGTGCAGTGACAAGTAGAGAGAAATTTAAGACCACTTTAATTATTACATCACACACATACACACACACGGTATTTTTTATTTTATTGAAAATTATTGTAAATCTGCAACGGAATACCGAAGAAACACTTGTCAAGTACGATATAATGTTAATTTAAGTGTATTGTAATAAATTGAAAAAGGATTGACTGTAAGTGCGCGAGTGGTAAGAACGTTTCTCGATTGGCTTACGTTGCAGTTTGAATAAATCGTCGAGTCAACCTGCAACGCACTTGAGCAATCAGCAATCGCGCGTCACACATCGAAATACATTACAACCTTAGACTCCTGCAATTATTAGTCATGTACATACTAATAACGGTGTGCATGCAGCGTATCGTCACATCGTTATCGACTACTTTTCCAAACATCACGGCCGACGGTGTATTGTGTAATAAATTTTTTCGATTAGTTTGAAAAACGGTAAAAATTCAAAGTGTAAAAGTGTACGCGACGCAAGTATAGTAGTTAAAAATTATCATCCCCCGTCTCGTCACGGTCACTGGAGCCTCGCACTATCGTCCGCTTAACCGCCGCAAGCTCGAGGAATTTGTCAGAGGGTTAAATCTCTCGGTGCACCACGTGCCACGGCCATCTCCGTCGGATCCGACGGATTGACGTCCGTCGAGGGCAGCTTCCTCGCACACACTGCACAACCCTCGGCGTCCCGGCGCTTGCGTCGAGCCACCCGGCGCTCCGCGCCGCAAACTCTGCAGAACCCCCTTCGCATCCCCCCACCTTTCATCGCACAGCCCTTCGCGATGCCGAGCCATCTATAGTCCAGTCGAAATGTACATTAGGCATTATTGCCTAATTTAGATACGACAATTTTCTTTTTGTAATCGTTGGGGGGGTCAATGGTAGTCTAAATCCACAATTTCGACCAGATTCTGCAGTAAGTTGGACCGCCATTGTGAATTTATCATTTAAGTCGGAGAATATCGATCCTAGACAAAAAATTGTTACAACCAAAACTGTGGAGAATTAAATTTCCTACGAATTTAGTTATTACCATTTTTAGTCGAAAGTCGAAAATTACCGAGTTATTTGACAGAAACAAATTCTCAACAAATTCGAGATGACGACCGAAGCTATTGCAGAATCTGTTTGAAATTTTGGATTTAAACTACCAATGACACTCCCCATCGATTGGAAAATACAAATTGTCGTATATAAAAATTGCAAATTCGGGTGTTTTTTTTCCGTACATTCCGATTGGGCTAATCGGCATCGCTGCTACTCGGTGCGAAATCCGAATTGAGAAACATTCAAAGTGCCTGCGACGTGCCCCGAGAAATTCGTTCTTTCTGCCCCTATGCATCTCAACCCCTGTCTTAAGTCAATGCTTAGGAGATGAGGTACTAGAGGTAAACGAGTACTTCAAGACCGAAGGGTGACAAGCGCCAGCGATACTTTACCTCAATAAGAACCGAATGTAGTATACATTATACTGCGTATACTATGTAAATATGATTCTTAAACTTTTCATTCGCCAAATCAGGGCTGATATTGATACAGCTATATCATAATAGGTATAATATACTTTATCGGAGCATAAATGTCGCGTCACGGGGAACGGGGAGCATTAAGTTCACAAGTCGCGTGAAAATTTACTGCTGAAACCCTTGATTTTATAGACTGATGAAGAAAATGGATTGCACCAAACGTGGTTTGGGCATTCTGAAGCTCACTTTCGTTTGACGGATGATTGTGATTGTATGAAAATTGATTAGCTATCGATTGTAGGAGGTCGATAAATTGAAATAAAAATCAAAATACCAGAAGACAGAATTCTCTTTACAATTGGTACATATTTAATGTTAAACGGATAAATTTTGTGAAATTTGTACAATTTCTGCTCAACTGTTTATTATACATCTATCGTCAATGAAATAAGAGTTTCACAGTGTATATGTAAACAAAAATAAAAACAATTTTCCGGAACAAGTAATATATCTAAAACGGTAGTGCTCAATTCTTGAAAATAGCTGACTACGTTGTAAAAGAATTTTATACAATTCTCAACGAGATAAATCGTTATGTTTACGATATAAGCATCTATTCCTGTATTTGTTCAGCGATGTAAATTTTCTCAGTACTTTGAAGATAATGATATATATTTGAATATAATCGTTAATCCTGCACGAAACGCAGTCAAAACCACCGAACGAACAATTGATAATGAGAAATTATTTGGGCTAATAAATTAAATTAGCCCCTGAGAACGGCTCGATTAATTTAAAGTGCCGGTTAAAGGTTGGACCGATTCAGTGAGCTCTCGAGCATCAAGAGAGTTGTAGTGCGACTAATTATTTTACACACGGTACTAACAAAAGCTCCACGCTAATAAGGCTGTAATATACATATTGTAAACGACGTTGATTTTTCTCATCGTCATTAGCAACAGCATAAAATATTCGGAATTACGTATTTTCATTCGGTAGTACGTGTTTTTGCTGGTACCTTGGCAGATATTTTGTTTTCTTTACCCAACAGAAGCAATATAATTCTTTTAGCGCAGTGCTGTAGAGATATAATTGTGAATATAGAGAAAAAGGGAGAACGATCGAATGCAAAATTTTAACAACGGGCGAGGTTTTATGGCTGATCGTAAACTTTGTTAGAATGCATCAATTGACTCAATTACACGCGTCGTAAAAATAGCAACGCTGACGCGCAGGGATATAGGATTTGAACAATAATTTTAAAGCACGTCCCAATCGCTAAGAAGAATTATTTTAGTGCCGCATGCGAAATTTAATTCGACGTTTTTCGTATTTCACTACGGAAATAGGAGTAAGCTCTCTTTCTACACGTTTGGGAAACGCGTATGGAAGTCTAGGTAGGATTGCTAATAATACAACTTTTTATATTTATATCCTGTGAAGTTTTTTAGTTTTAATGTAGCCGACAGCACAATAAAATAGACTTCAAGTTGGTAGTGTACTTCGGAGTTTGCAACAAGTATTCGAATGCTGACTGACTTATAATTTATTTATTAGCAGCTGACATTGATGCGGTTTCGTGTAATGTAAAGAAGAATCCAAAACACTGCTTACTGTTTGGCGAATTGAAATATATGTCCCGTAAAATATTTTCAAAACAAACTTCATTATAAATGACAAATTATATTGTTAAAAGTATGTGTTACGTTATATTCAAGTAATTCCACGCTGAGCATTATATGAACTTTATTTTCATCCCAAAAATACAGATATCATATTATAATACAATATTTATACATTTTTTCAAGTCTGAGAGTATTATAAACGTCAGTCTATTCACTGGTCTTAGAGTTCCGATTGATTCAACGAAATCTTGTATGGTTACGGTTAATCACGTTTTACAGTCTCCAGTAGCGTGAATCAGGTGCAGCGCAAATTCGTTGAAGCATTTTCATGTCACCGTTAATTAGGTTTCAAGCGGCGGAGTGTATGATTGTAACAAATGATAATGTATGAATATAACACGGTGTAGTTGCTAAAATCATCTAGCTATTTATATTTTTACTGTTATAATTTCACTAAAAAGATTATTGTCGCACAGAAAACATTATTAGTGTTTCAGGTCTGTACGCCATAAAATCGATTTTCGGAACTGCTGGTTCGCGGCACCATTTTTCACACAATTATCGTGATGACAGTATATCAGACATAAATTTCCTAATTTCTGGCCTGGTCATAATTATCTTGATACCATTCAACGGTCTTTTTAATAGCCTGATCAAAGGGAGTGAATTGAAAATCAGGTAAATAAGTTCTCAACTTCGCGTTACTTGCTGTCTTTTTATACTGTCCGTCTGCAGCTGAAGTGTCGTATAC
The DNA here is from genome assembly GCF_021155765.1 of Diprion similis. Taxonomy (NCBI): domain Eukaryota; kingdom Metazoa; phylum Arthropoda; class Insecta; order Hymenoptera; family Diprionidae; genus Diprion; species Diprion similis. The sequence goes on along the minus strand of NC_060112.1, from coordinate 14,886,314 downwards.
GATTTTTCCTTTAAAATCGAATGCCTTTATCAAAGCTTCTGCTACTTCGGAAATTGTTACTTCTTGCGATTCGTCCACTGAAATTTGGAAAAGATTGGCTTGCAGAGTTCGTTTATCTCGGGCTACTACTATACACTGCACCACAAGATATGAACCCAGTTTTGATGAATACCGATTTGTGCAGCACATTTTTTCAAATCAGATAAGGTAAAATTGTAAATTACAACTTCAAAACTTAGTACCTACCTGACAATATGATTGGCTCCACTGAGTCGTACTCCCTAAGGACCCAAATGAAAAGCTTCGCCAAATCTCTGCTGTAAATGAATTGTCGCAACGGTTTACCAGACCCCAAGACTGTGAAGACCTTGTCCTCGGTGTTACCTGAAACAAAATAGCAATCATTAGTTTGAACCAATTTAAAACAAGAATAGAAATTCAGCAAATCCTAGTATCTTGTTTCAATATTATTATTGTTACCATCCGCAATTATATCATGAAGTTTCCTCATCAATCCAGGAACAACATGACTAGCACTTGGATGAAAATTATCGTGAGGTCCGAAAACATTGCAGGGAATCACACTGGTGTAAAGTCTACCATGTTGTTGAGCATAGCCCTTGTTTGCTACATCAATTAGTCGCTTTGCATAACTATAACCATAGTTAGACGGGTGAGGGGGGCCATTATGAATCTGAAAATTGTTATTACATTCAATTGACACTTCTATTTCGATTTAACTGGTTTGATATCTATGGTCCACGATTGAATATCTAAGGTATTATTTATTCCTGCACACTGATCGACCCTCAATTACCAATCTCTTAACGATATCAAGTAACTGACGATAATTTCAATCTTCTACAATTGACTGAAATCAATCTTAGGTCACCATTATTTCCCACAATTGAATGAGTAATGTTTGCCTAAAAGTGGTACAATTTTTACTTACCATAGTTTCGTCAATGGGATAAGTTGTTTTATCTGGAAATATACATGTCGAAAGGCAAGATACTACTTTGCCAACGTTATGTTCATGCGCAGTTTGTAAAACATTGTCGTTCATGTGTAGATTTTTTCTCTGGAACAATAAGAATAACTCATTTCTTGAAATTATGAAACAAATTCCGCACAAAACTTTGTCGGTATTGTAATATTTACCAAAAAATCCAAATTGTGAGACATGTTATGGAATAATCCTCCAACCATAGCTGCTAGGTGTATTACATGAGTTGGTTTATACTTGTCAAATAAAGCCTCTGTGCTCTGCTTGTTACTGTAAAATATTTTGAAGTTTAGATAATAGATACCGACTCGATTCATTAGATTGCTTTTGCTCTTTTTTGACATTTTTCTCGTAACTGCTTCTACGAGTATTTCAATGCTCAAGGAAATAAATAAGAGATTAAGCATTTTCTAATGTTCTAATATTCCTAAAAATATGTGAAAATATTATTGCAACCAGATACCCCTTGTAGCATAATTTCATAAAAATAATGGAATACAGACAAATTCTGAAAGCAACAAGCGTACACGAACTAACGAATTGCTCTCATTGTCTCCAGATTCCTTTTAATCCGCAATCCGCAAGGCGACGTATACTCACCATAAATCTGCATCTTTAGAGCCGATAAATATCCACTTCTCATCCGGTCTCGAATCTTCATCTACAACTTCTTGAATGGCCTTACCGACAAGTCCAGTTCCCCCTGTGACTAGAATAATTTTCTGATTTCCAGACATCTGCAAAGGAATTTTGTTACGTTTATTCTTGATCAAGTAAATAAAAGATTAAAAGAAAGCATAATACTATCCACCGAATCCTGAATTTATTGTTAACAATATTCTGAACATAACCTCGATTTCGAAAGACAGACTACAAAATTGGAATGTTAGGTTGAATCCTGAACTGGGTGGTAAAGTGGTTCCTCTGCCTCTCCAGAGCTACGGTACTTGTTACGATATTGAAATAGATTGAAGAATTTTAACTGAACAATTATTGACGTCAGCACATATTTACCTTCCACGTACGTAGATCGCTTTGACAGGTGCCGACGAAAGAGTTTGTATCTACTTGCCACGTGACATGGCCACGGCGCGTGTGCCGACGTCGCCTGCCAGCTGCAACACGACTGAACATTGTGTAAAACGTGTTGCATATTCGCAAACTAGCAGGCGTTTCTACCCAACAATTATTTGTATAATTGATAAATTTCCTACGAATTTAATGTATAAGTATACTTACCTGGCATACATGTTGAAACGATTTCAGTATCCGAACGTAGAGCTGGAATCATAATTAGTTGCCAAACGCGAACTCCAATCTCTCGGTTACGTGAAAACACCGTATTTACGTATCTGGTATCCATATGGTAACGAATTCAGCTTGGGCCAGTTGGGCAAATAATAACCATACGTAGATTTAAGCAAAAGGTCGAGCAACATTAGACGTATAGAGCAACTTACTCGAATATTATCTGAAAGAGATTTTCCGTAATTCTTTCCAGCATATATTGGAAATAAAACTTCTTTTTGTATCACAGTTACGAAATGCATATTCTTATTTCGTTTTTCTTCCCCTTTCCGCACACAATGATAAAACAAATTATGCAAGTATTTGTATTTTTAATAAAATATCAAACTTTATTTTATTCTTAGCTTAATTAAGTTCCTTAGAAAAATAGGTGCATCGGCTCCATCAAAATTTCAATATTGTCTCAAGATTTTGATATGCCAAGGATCGTTTTGGCATCCAAATCTTTTGGAACAGTACACATGAATTTGATTATCAAAAGATTTGGAGCCCCGTGGTATATCTTAAGTATTTCTATTTTATTTAAGTCTATGTCTAGATTTAATCCTTAGTTACGATATAAATTAAAATCAGACCTTAGGGTTTCGAAAATGTGTTTGAGATGTTTTCTTGCGATACAATATAGCTTAATTGGAATGGTTAAATAAACAAGGGTGTTCTACCACGTTTTTCGTTCTAAATTTCGTTAAATTACATTTTCTTTTTCCAAAAATTTTGGTACGTGAAGAACGTTTTTCCATATCTTTTTGGAAATATATGGCATTTTTACATATTACTCGTTCGGTAGCAGTATAATTTTCACACCGCTCTTACGACATACGATGGTAGAAAGGTATTATCATCATTGCAACAAGAGTTGATCGCTTGGTCACTGTTTACACTGGCGGAAGGTACTGGTTGAGCGATGGTGGAAGATAGCTCTTCTGACAATCACAAACTGGTGCTGGCTGCTGGACTTGTTGTTCAAAAGTTGGTGACGGTGGGGAAGCCAACATCTTTTTCACCCAGTTCGTGTCAATTAAAGCATAGGTTGCAACCTGCAAATCGAAACAATAAGAACCAATCAGAAATTCTAATGCAAATCCTAACCGAATCATGAAAATTAGAAGCTGATGGAACTTGGAAGATTATTCAGAATTGAAAATCTTACCTGATTGGTGGGCAAACATCCGGTGTCGTAGCTGTAAACCCCGGTAAGCTCGTAGATACCGTCTCCACGGTCGCAAGCCAATGGGCCACCAACATCTACTTGGCACATGTTGTTCCTCTCCTTATGAGCCTTCACGCAAGTCAAGGTGTTGTCGATTTCTACGGGGGATTCAGCGCCCTGGACGCGTTGCCTGCACTCATCCTGAGGTACTATATCAACGTCAATACCGTGCATCAAGGAACCAGCCGCATGTACTAAAAAATGAACCGATCGATTGTGCTCATCACGTCCGTAACAAAAGTGCCACAAATAAACGGTGAAGATGGTTATAGACAGTCTTTGACATACCTTGAAGAACGACCTTTCCCCATCCCGTAGCGATACATTTTCTGCCAATCGTAGGCTGGGGAATGTTACCCAGGCAAATAGTATCAACGTGCTGTTCTAGATGCATGGGATGTACAAGGAAGAGCATGGCAAGGTCGTGACTTGAAGAACCTGTGCTATAACCTGGGTGCGATACGATGTTCTGAACTTTTACGATCTCGAAGGGGAGCGGCTCCTCCTGTTGGATTTCGGACCCCAATTTCCATTCACCGGATTTTATTGAGACTTCTTCAGGCCTCAATCTGTCATAAAAAAATGTCAGTACCGTCAGAAACCATTTCAAACCATGGTCTAATTTGAATATTTCGGTTGTTCATCCGTCGGTATGTGCCTAAAGTTTCACATGTGCGATAATACGACTTTTGAGAAACTTTGAAATGAGGATAATCCTTCAACATTTGCAACGATATCAAAGTTATTTCAACATAGCACACGCATGAATTATGCGCCGTGTTAGATTCTCATGTCAATTACGTTACTAAAGATGCTTCGTCAATTTATTGATATTGCGAATGCATCAGGATCAAAAAAGACATTCGTATGGTAATTTTAAAAAATTGTTATTCAGTGCCAACGAAACGATTCAGTCTGTCGCAGTCTAATAAATTTACTAAAAATTGTTAATTTCACTATTTAGAAATAATGCTGTCAAAATAATTGTTGATCGCGAAGACCGTTGGATGAAAATTATGCTCACCCGTAGACGCAGTGAGCGGCTGTCAAGACTACGTTGGGAGATACGATCGCGCCAGAACACAGAAGCTTACGATCCGTGGTTGACAAAATCATTGCTTGCCATGGTATCTCACCAAAGGCGACGTCATCTCTGTCCAGATAGCTTGGGCGTTCAACCTTTTTTAAAGTTGAAAATAACATTAGTCAACGTTGACGAACGAGAGCTACCAATGACTATTGAAAATGGAAGAGACTTTGATATGAAATCAGCATGACGTTTAACTGTACTCGAGAAAAAAAAATTATACCAAAAATATCGAAAATCTGTTAAAATCTGAACAGATATCAACTGGATTGAAGGAAAAGCAATTCCGTAATGTCAAAAGCTTATTGCAAAGACTTTAACCTAGTGAAAATAGCACAGAATAAGGTTAACTAATTCAACCCTAAACTTCTAATTGCATTTGGAAGCACTTACTGTATTTCTCAAACCGCACTGAGCTCCTGGGGTGTGCGGAGCAATTATTGTAGGGCTATCGTTGGAATCGGATGCAAAATAATTTTTTGATGGAGGTGAGACAGGAGCTGCGCTGGGAGTCTGCGTGGGGAAAAATTGCTGGCCGAATCCGCCGATGGCGGTGGTAATATTTTTAATTATACTTGAAAAATCGGGTGGTTGAAATGGATTTGGATTATCGGTTTGTCCAAATGGATTTGAAAAAATAAACTGTCTAGTTGGAGTGTTAAGCTGTTTGAGTGGTGGAGCTCCACTGACGTCTTGTTGGGAAGGTGAAGGAATTACATCGACATTTTGGGTGGGCTGAACAAAACTACCCCTACTTGGAGGCCGTCTAACAGTTTTGGTGGGTTGAAAGAAGGTACCCTTGGTTGGAGGTAAGCCAACAGTTTTGGTAGGCTGAATGGAAGCACCCTTGGTTGGAGGCGGCTGCTTCTTAGGAGGGCGAGTCTTAGTAATGTTCCAAACCGTTGGGAAACCTTGTTCGTCAAAACCTCCAGAGTAATTTGCGGGAAGGTTACCCGTTGGCCAGGGATCAACGTAGTTCGGATCACGGCAACACTTTCCGATAACGCCATTATCCGCGTTTCTGCACGACTGTAAAACGCAATATACATAGAATTTTATTAACGCATAATCAAAACGTTTCGTACAGAGAGCTATGAAACATGAACCAAAACAAGAAGTTTAAATCTAGGACAGTGGATATAGTTTCTCAAGTATAATATACCTATAAAAAAATACTGTATAAAACTCACGCTAAGAGGAGCTCGTCTTTCGATCTGTTGTTTGGTCAACGTCACCGGTTGTGGGCTAATCACTCCCTCTAGGGTACAATATTGTTCTTCCACGCAAATAAGTGCGGCAGCACATCCGACCTGTACTGTGACTGGTGCGAATTCCAAGGGTCTTGGAATGGGAACTTTGACGATGGGGTCTGCATTGAGGGGTCTAACTGAAATTCGAACAGACCAAATTTCATCGTGTAACTAAAGTCAGACTTGGGATATTCCGATTATGATCAGAACTGAGACCGGACTAAGGAATACCCACTTTGCCCTCCTTCCTTTGGTATTGGCGGTGGCTTAGCGAATGCTGGCACGTTACTGCTGGGCTCACTTCCGAATGGAGGCAAATACCCGTTTGATGCAAAAGCGTCTTGGTTACCTCCTGAAGACCCTGTGAAACTGGGCTCACCAGCGCTCAAATCTTCCCCAGAATTATCGGATGATCCGAAGAGACCGGTCTCCACTGTGCTCGGCTGCTTACCGCCTGAGAAGCTTCCCTTGTTGGGCAAAGATGGTGTCGTGTAGGTGAAGGTGCCAGTACCTGAACTGGTTTGGCTGGATCCGCCGGAATTAGCTAATAAAAAAAACGTTGGATTTGATCATTGTATGGATATTATGCAGCGAAGTTAACGCAATTGTGCTTCACTTTTCCATTTGTTCAATTGTCCTATTTATTACCTCCGCCGTAGTTGAAGCCAGTTGGTCTAGGGAGGCCAGTTGCCGAGGCTCCCGAAGAAGACCCCGAGGGTATCTTTTGCGTGAATCCACTAGCTACGTTGCTTCCTGAGCTTGCGCTGCTACTTGCTGAGGCTTGCCCAGTTGACGTGAAGCCGAAATTGCTGGATTGCTTTTGCTGGGTTTGATCATACGAGTTGCTCGAACCATATTGTCCACTTTGACCAGAGATTCCGAAAGTTCCGGGTTGAGTAAAGACTTGGTCACGTACGCCAGAAGATCCTGTTTGTCCGAAGATACCCGAGCTTACAGCGGATCCAGTTTGTCCTAATTTGTCACTTGCTCCAAAAGAACCTGATGTTTGATCGAATTGGTTGGAACTTCCGAAAGATCCAGATTGCCCGATTTGACCAACAGTGGCAGAGGAACCCGTTTGTCCAAACTGGCCGAAGGTTGATGAAAGTCCAGACTGCCCTAGTTCATCATAAGCACTCGAGGAACTGGGTATCCCAAATAAACTAGAACTTCCCGTAGATCCAGTAGATTGTCCAGACTGTCCAAAGCTTCCTGTAGAACCAGACTTCACTGGTTTAATGGAGCTACTGGAAGAGTCACCGTAGTTTCCTGAACTGGATCCAAAGTTTGTAGTCGAAGACGAGCCGGCGGAAGCGAAAGAGCTACCTTGACCGATTCCTGATGTCGATACTCCAGAATATCCGGTTAGAGTACAGCAGACTTCGCGGTTCACCTGGCACTGCTGAGGCTGAAAGGTAAAATTTTCAATAATTAAGTATTTTCGATAGAGTCGATGCGTCAGTTTTATTATATAATTGCAAACAGCAGCAATTAGCACCATTAATCCTTCCCATATTCGTGAGCTTATTATTATTTATCATAGCAAGAGTTATTTATAGTAGCGCCCACAGGGACGCCCGCGGTATTAGGCATCCTGATAAGGTTGGAGGGATCGATTTGTGTGGGGCTGGCTGGTGAAGTGAACTGTATGAATTGATCAACGAAAAACACTCAAGTCTGAATTCGTATTTGTTATCCCAGCATCTTTTCAACCCACGTAAATCGGAAGACTTGTAATGAGTCATCCGACGATTTGCATCACGATCTGTACGTTCGCAACTTCCACCTAAAGCGGCCGTTTTTACGAGGATTGGTATGTGTAATAAGGAAGCTGCGCTGTGATAATAGAGTTTCTAAAACATCATCGTCAGAGTTTCTAAAAAGAGAAGAATACAAATCATATCTGAGCTCGTTACGCGCGCCAATTTTTTCCACGAATTCGGTATGCAATTATACGGGCATGTACCGCGCTGATGATCGTTACCAAGATGCTAATTGCATTTATTAATACAAAGTTGAGACCATCGAATGTGTCGACTGTCTCTTAGTCACGGTTTTACAACTACTAAAAACTCAATTACCAACAGATTGCAGATTGCGTAATATACGTCTGGTGATAATTCGCGTAGGGCAGGTACATTCTGTGTGCGAATAATCCTTGGCTTTGAAATGTATCTAACGGATGGTGAACGATTTGAGCTGGATTGTTAACTACAACGCTGTACGTTATTTTCTACCAAGTGATAATGGCCAACCTCATATCTAATATAAATAAATATGTATCTTTAAGAGTGACGAACGTGCTAAGAAACGTGAAGATTAGCGTCTAGGTTCACTTGTCGGCTGAAAAGTATCCTACCATTCTAAATTAAGACCTGTACGAGTTATATAGAGAATATCGTGTTGATTTCACCGTTGGGCGGTGATTAAGGTGCGGTGAAAAGAATCTACTGAGATTTAGAGCATAGATTGTTAAGAACCATCTGTTTCTCTTTCTCTTCATATCTTTCTATTCTTAGTGTTCTTGGCAAATGAAAAATGAAGAAAGAAATTTGATACAGTCTCGAATATCAGACCAATGCACAAACCATTTTTAAAAACTTCATATGAAGTGATATTGGAAAGTGGATATGCAAATCACGCTTTCGGAAGCTAGGAGGAGAGAAATACATGAGTACTAATAATTCGTTGTAAAAAATGATCGTTTAATTAATAAGAGACTGAATAATGTCGATGGAATCAGTTTGCGGGTATATATGTAGCTAATAAGAAATCGGAACTAATACCGCCGCGCCGCTCTTTCCTTTTTTTCTTCGTTATTATGATAGCTGGCAAGAAACAACGATCGGTAGTCGATATTATCGATCGACATGCGTAATTAATACACGCTCTCTTTCGACGGTCTTATTTATTTGTTTCTCATTCTTTTCTCGATACCATCGTTTCTTTGTCTCCACACAAATCACTCGCACGGTACGTCCGGCATCGGACATGACACTTACATCCGTAAGAGACTTTTGTCAACCAATTATGCAGGTTACGTATGCTCTTAATGCAATACGACATATTGTAATGAACTCACCGATTTGAAACGTCATCAGTTGCATGATCGGCGAAATTTTTATTTAACCATAAAAGCTACACCTACACGTATTCAGGTCTCAGCAGCGGCGAAAAAGTGCCAAAGCTGCGTATAATATACTTATAATATATCTTCCAAGTTAAACTTTTAAACGCGACGGGGGATACGGGAGACTCGAGTTATAAATAAAAGATTAAATCACTTTAGCCCACTCCGATACCGGACTAGGTAGTTTGGTCTACTCGTTTGGTCACGCGTGCGACATTGGCATTTCGATTCACAGATCCAGGTTTATAGCCAATCGACCATTATCCTTTTATCATTTGAATTTATGTTATATTTGGACAGATTATTGGAAAAAAATCTCCAGCCTATAACGCGAATAACACGAAAAAATCAAACATCTCTTTAAGAAGTATACAATTCGTTCCACATAATACTTATACAGGCCCCTCTGGCCTTCGGCCTGTCGCTTCTTTGCATCATTTCTTATAAGTAATAGCGGCGGCATTCCGCAAATTCGCGTAAATAATATTCGCACAAGGTGCGGTCGCCTCGGTATAATGTCATAAAATATGCGCGTAATGAAAATACCATAATTTTTTTCTCTCACTGACATGCTGATACTGAAACGTGTGTATCATACGTGAAAGGGAGATGTGGTGAGGAGGAAAATGACTTTGAGGATAAATCGACGCGAGCCGACTTTTGCCCAAGCCAAACGTACGATATTGTGTACTTACTTGCGGCTGAGACGCATCAGGCCTTTCTCGGTGAAGAAACAATTAGCGGGACGATGGTAACAAGCAAATAAATGGATAAATCAAATGTAATCGAGCGAAACGCGTGACTGAAATTCAACGTTGATATAACACCACGCTTCGCAGTATGAATTGAGTGGCACCGGTTCCACAGTGATTAGTATCTCGAATCTAGTAATTGTTGTGAACACGACGCATGGGTTCATTGTCAGTCGGAAATCAGGTAGCTATGCCAGCGGTAACTTGTTTCTAACATTGGCAGTTGTCTTACTTTGGATACGGGTCCAATCACAATTGTCGATCGAACATTGAGATATGGGATACATATCGATCCACGCCTATAATTCGCGGTGACATACGTCACGCGCAATTAGCAACGACTTACATGTAATAATATAAAAAGTTCGAAGGCAGAGTGTGAACCGTGGGTGAAAGTTTACGCGAAAAGTTTTTTTCGACGATTATTGCAGGTCGAGTATTTCGTCAAATGAAAAGTGACAAGAACTACGTTTCTACAGAAGAGAGGATTGAGGAAAAAAAAATCATACCGAACACGTACTCCTTGAATATTCATGTATATAAGTATCCAGCTGACCGAATAAATGTTTCAAGTCAAGACGAGAAATTCTGGGATTCTGATACCTTGAGCAAGAAGATGGCTGGTTTCGTAAGTAAAGCTGCACACACATCACGCGGGCAGAAATAAATAAATAAATTATCGAAGGCTGTTGAGCGACCTTAAGTGCGATGAACCTACACACAAGGCGTTCAATGAATAGTGAATATACATACGTATAACAGCGACGTATTCTGATAAACTTGCGAGTTAATAAATGCGCGAAAGCGTCAAACACATGTACACAAATCGTATCTGCGATTGCGTAATACGTTCACAACCGCTGCAGCGAGATACGAATATCGCGTAATAATTGGATGATACGTACCTACATAATGAAACAGAGAGACACGGATCTATACAGCAACTGCGTGTAAGAGAAATTTATCGGCATTTCTCTTTACGCTGGGCCACGAATTGAGCGAGATTTTCTCCGGAATATATCAATTCACACCCAACCGCGAAAACTCCTTTCATATTTCTCTTTCATCAGTGTCAATACACATGTCCAATATATGTATACACACATATATATATACATAGAAACCTGTGTTCATCTGTTTGACGATCGTTTGGATCTCTAATTGCGAGAAGCACGAACAGCAATCTCCATTGTCACGGATTTGAAAGGTGTTTCATTACCCCGAAACCAAATAATTCAGCACGAATTATCAATCGCTCGCCTACGACGATTCGCGTAATAGTGAAAATTAGATTTAAAAACGCATCAAAAAAAAAAAAAAATCAGAACAAGAATTTCTTCCAACCTGTCACGCGCCGCGGAAATTTCATCGCTGTCAACGCTATTCAGGTTAATGTTGGTAAACGCTCCAGAAACTAGAGGAGAAGTCCGATATATCAACTCGTGCAGACCAGGAGTCGATAACATATCTCGTAATACTTCCTTGGCCTTTCCAAGGTAAAATTTCCTCTCGTAAATCTCCGACACGGTTTCGCGATGTGCGATAGGAATTGATACCTGCCCGTGCGACGCTCAAGAGTTTACACGAATTATGCCAAGGAGCTATCAATAGTTGTGCAATTCCCAGCTCCGAGAGCGCCGTTAATACCGTCGCATTGAAATTTGAGGCTAGCATCGCGCATCGCGGCTATTTCTCCGTCAATCAGTCTCTTTTACCGCGTGCAAGATTCCCCCATATTATGCAACGCCCGACGCGCGCATTATACCTTATACCTATATGCCAACCTCCAATTGACCACTGGCTATCCGGCAAAGCCATCTTCTTTCTATGAATTATTCAGGCGTTTCTCCTATATAGCCGTTGCTAAAACAACATGCCGCTGATGTGTTTCCTTTGTGTCATTTGACACAAACGGATTGAGACACGCGTAATGTAACGGCTATTGCCAATCGACTATACTGTATGGATAGTTGGCATAATCGTACTCATATACCCTGCATATTCCCAATATACAAGCACCGCGCGCATTGCTCATTGCCAATACATGACACATCGATCTTATCGGCGATCTTCGATCGGCCATCGATACCTCGGGTAATTACGACAAATTGACTCCTGACTCGATTCGGGTCGTGTCACTCTCGCGTCCTGGAGGAAGAGTCGAAGAGTTGTAAAAACGACGCGGTTCTTCGATCACGTTAAAAGCTATTACCGCATCATCGACGCGTCATCCGCAGTGCGGCAGATGCTGGAGCAACGGCGTTAGGCGAGTCTTGAAAAGGCAGAACCAGCTGCTGCTTGCAGCGGGTCACTCGTGACGTGCAGAAACGCGTACACGTCTTACATAAATATGCATTTTCGATATTCGCTGCATGGAAACTGCATCGACTGCGCGTAGCGACACCTGCAAATTGCACGCGAGATCGGAGGGAGATACGATCCCCACGCACATCCTGCGTGGCAATTCTGCATCCTCGTGCAGCGATGCTTATACGGAATGATCGGATGTGCGAAACGTGGGCGCGGGCATCTCAATGCCGCGGGATAAAACCGGAGGCGTGAGATTCGCGACGCACCATTTCCGAAAGCTCCAAATAGAAACAGAGCGGACCTGCGGTGCCGTTCAAGGTCCAGAAGAGCGTATCGCGGCCGAAATTACGCCATGAAAAGTTGTTAAGAAAAATAATTTCGGAATGCGTGGTAAAAGCGTGTACAGGTATCTACCTACCTACCTACCTACCTACCTAACTACCTGTGTATAAGCGAACGAGCGAGAGTAAGAGGCGCCAGTCAGGAATTCAAGATTGTTTCATAATACCGTCCGAAGATGCCAAAGACGAGCGTTCTCCACGCTACCGCATCGGCAAGTCAAACGATTAGCGTCCCGACCCAACGTCGTAATGTCGTATTACAAATCATGTGTATTACGAACGCGTTACATATGTATGTTCGCCGAAATGACCGTTTCGCCGGGGTATATGAAAGAGGGAGACGAAAAGCAGGGGATGGGACGGAGTTTAACGAGTGGGGAGAAAACCTTCCTGATCATTCGCGGATTGATAAATCCTGACGTAACTTCGCTTTCGCCGATCTATCACACGCCTCGCATAAATAAAGATGAAACGTACAGTCAACGGACCTATGACCCTGGAGCACCGGACGATAAGTAATGATCTTGTGATTTGAATCCCTCCGCCTCTGATATCGCCCATTTCTGTTTCACTCGACCGTGACTGTGCAGTGACTGCCGAACGAGATGCGAGGCAGAATGAAAGGACGTTCCATTACACGCATTCACGATTCATTCTCACGCCGTTTTCCAGTATATAAATTCCAATGAAACGAAATTCTTTACGGTAATGTATTCATCGGCCGGAACCCAACAACCAGTAACTAGCAAACGCCCATGCCCGTTAGAAGTGTGCGTTCTTACTTTGCAACTAACGATTATTATGCTTTAACAATTCGATGCCCGATGACTGTTGCCAGGCATTGGATGAGCAGGAATGAGGTTCGTTAAGAAATGAAACGAGGTGGGATTAGATTATCAGAAACTCGTTCCTGGCACGCAACCAACAGACGATACATAAAACGGGCGCGTTGTGGTCGCAACAATTATAAACGATCGAAAGACGCCCAGCAGCGGTGTTATTAAGTTTCCAAGGTGCCTCGAGCGAATCGATGCGAAAGAAAAAAGAAGAAATTAAAATTAGGAAGGAGAGAAAAAAAATTGTTGTAAAAAATCACGCGTGCCTACGTGAGTATGCAAAGGATTATAACCGGTGGCTTGATTTTGCCGAACCAAGGATCTTTGATCATCGTATAATGAAAATGACATTTTGAGAATCGAAAAATTCCACGAGATTCGACCAACCGCGGCCCACTTGGATTCGCCATTAGATACGGCAAAGTTCATTGAGCGATTCCAAAGCCGAGTATTTAATATATGCAAATCTGTCGCGTTAGATCGCGGATCTGAGATTCCGAATCATCGCGTGGTGGTTATGGAGTAAAAAAAAATCACTTTCAATATTGGGAAACTATGAAATTAACAAGGCTCTACCCGGACAATTATCGCCCGTAAAAACGGCAGCTGTGGAACGGCATTTTTGCATGTAGGTAACTAATGACGTCGTGGACGATCTCAAGCGGCGGATAACTGATCGAGCTCTTACGTCTCGTAAGTTACAGCGTTATTCGACCGATGGGCAAGGAATGTCAGGCAAAACCCACAAACACCGCCACCGTGTTTGCTTTACAAATTCCTGATCACCTGACCCGGAGACTGGACTTGTCTCCACGTGATGTCGCGTGCGTTTTAATGCGTTGGAAGAAAAAAAACCTTGAAGGTTAACCAATTTAACCAAGTGAATCACGATGCTGAAATATCAACGTTTCTCAATGTTGAAAAGGACAACATTTACAGATATGGTTGTTGGAAATTGGTATATACCTTATTATTAAATCAATGCGAATCGTTTTGACATTGAAAATTATGTGTCAGATTTTTCCGTGACTTTGTGATTACCGCGAAATCGAGGGAGTTTTTGGCAACGTGTTCAAATTTACCGACGGGATCACATTTCTCAGTATATCGTTTTCTTGGCAGGGAATAACGCGCAGGTATATTCAAGAACAACTACTTAGCATATCATTACTAGACAGTGTGTATGAGGGGACATTTTCAAATTTTGGGCATGATTTCACGTTTCAAAAATAGAAATGAACACCGTCTCCAAGCTATAATCTTATTTTCTGTCTTGAAAATTATTTATACACTTTTCGAGAGCTCTCCGATCCCTGGTTATCGGATTTCAATTGCCCACAACTAAAAGAAACGAATTTGTCATCGACCCAATGAAACCTTACGCCAATCGGCACGAGAAAGTGACATATGGCCTTGATTTCAATAAGCCCAGGTAAACGAAATGAATTTGGATACCATTTAGATGCGAGTAAACACCAAACACACTTTCTACCGAACGTATATGCCCTGGCAGCGACTGCATGCCTGTGTACACGTATGCACATTCGCCTATGGCTATTAATTCTTGATATACAACAATTACAGCAAGTAATGCTGTGACATTCCAAAACGCTAGAGTGATGGTCTGTCGGTCACACGTAATACGTGCAGCTTACGAGCTTCACCTTACACCCATGCGGGATAACGAGCATGACTAGGTACTCCATAGTAGTCTGGAGTCATACCTAATCCATTCGATTGTTTATGTTCGTCGATGACATAATATTGGCACGTACCATCCACGGTCGTTATTTCTATTTACTATGCAAACAAGACCGGATCCAATGCGTGGCGTCTTATAGGCTGACAGTAATGATCGGTGAATAGAAAAAGTGGGTAAAGTGGATGGATTTACGCCACCCTGGTGGAAAGCTGAAAGAATGTGCATCAGAAATAATAAAATTCAAACTCACCCCACTCCTGATTTGCGTCAATCCTTGTTGACTGGTGAAAACTCTGCCGTTCACGCATTGGCTCGTGAGAACGCAAATTCTTCCTTCGCCGCTGCAATCGATTGTCAAACCATTTTGATTGTCGGAGGATTCTTCTTCAGCGCTCAATGTCGACGGAGTTGGATATGCGGCGGTTGAACTGCCGAATCCGAGTGTAGACTGGCTTCCGAATGAAGACGAGACTCGGTTATTCTGATCTTGGAAGTCTCCAGTTCCAGCATTCCCGGCAGAGCCGGAAATCGAAGCTCCGGGTGTCGAGACCGGGCTGAAGAAGGGATTGCTGCCGGAGGGTGTTGGCAGTGGGCTAAATCCAACTGTGGACTGGCTTCCGAATGACGAAGAGACTTGGTCATTCTGACCTAGGAAGCCGGGAGTCGAAGCTCCGGGTGACACGGTCGGGTTAAAGAAGGGATTGCTGCCGGCGATCGGGGAGGGCGAGGTCGGGGACTGATCGGAGAACACTGCGACCGTCGGTGTTACGACAACGGATCCAGATCCTGGCTTGAAGAAAGGATTGCGAGAACCGCCGTACCCGGGTAAAGCAGTAGATGTTTCTGTGACTACCTGGGGATTCTGAACGAAAACAGAGTCGGGCTTTAGGAAGGGATTTCCGATGAAGCTCCCTGACGAAGAGGCGAAAGATCCAGCAGATCCAACGGATCCAGCGGATCCAGAGGATTCAACGGAATTTGGTGTGTAGCTACCGCTGAAGAACGGATTCTTTGACCTGTCGATGGAAAGACTGTCGGAACCAGAGCCGAAGGATCCGGAGTCAACGTTTGTCTGACCAAAGGAGGCACCGGCCGTGATAAATCCAGATCCGGAATTAGGTACAGCTCCATTAAAGAACGGATTTCCTCCGTTGATGTTCAGGCTTGTCTGGCCACGTGAGTTCGAGGCCTCAGCGCCACCGGCGCCCTGGCTAAGGTCAAAGCTTCCGGACAATGTGCAGAGGTTTGAAGTGCATCCACCCGACGGCTTGCCGGACAATCCGAAGGGGCTGCCAGGTCCGTTCCACCAATATTGAACCTCGCCGGGCTTAGAATTGACTCGATCGAAGGAAATGATGCCGGATGATGGTGCGAGCGAATCGGATGTCGGATTGAGAACCTGGCCGAAGGTCACTCCGCCAGCGGAGTTGTGACTTCCGGAGTTGAAGCCAGAGCTGCCAGCAGCAAGGCCAGAACTTGACCCGATTCCAGCAGTACCATCGTAAGCACCGGATGAACCAAAACCAGCTTGTGTTCCTTCGGTGACCTGATTACCAGAGCTTCCGGAGCTGCCTCCCGCGTTGGAGAAACCGTAGGAGAAAGAACCAGCGCCGTTGTCGCCGAGTCCTAAGCCCGCGGTGCCAGGATTACTAACGGAGAGATCAATCTGGTTGTAACTACTCGGGTTCTGGGTTGCGTCTGGAATACCACTGCCGGCGATAATGCCGAAGGGAATGTTTCCGTTGAATGAGGCGGAAGAGTAGCTGGAACCGTGGCTGCTGCTTCCACCGTTGGTGTTATAGCCGGACTCTCTAGTTCCGGAGAAAACTTGGCCCCCGATAACACCACCAATATCAGCCTCGTCGTGGTTCGACTGGCTGTAGCTGTTCGAATTCGAGTTCGAAGATGATTTCTTGAAGTGGTATCCATCGGGGTGGAGAGCCACTTCTGGTATTTTTGAGTAGGGGTGAGCAGACGCGTATGCGACCAACGTCACTGCACCCAGCAGCAATATCGTGGCCACTTTCATCTTGAGGGACTCTGGAAATTGGAGAACAGAAATAAAAATAATAATTAATTAACAATCGCAGTCTTGAAATCCGAGTGCCGTTAAATCGTTTTCACTTTATTGGATCCGTTGACGTAACGCGCCCAGGGTTACGTGGGACGTGGTCTAATTAACGATTAATCTCTCTGTCAACTTGCTTTAATTAAAGACTCGAAAGTTTCTTCCGTTTCAGTCATGACCCTGTTAATCGTTCGTCGTTCAGTAACTAGGCTCTTGGTTCAAGTGCACGGACCCCAACTGCTTTCTTCGAACATGCGTGACAGATATTAGCACAAATATTCTAACATCAATGACCCGAACCAACACGTACAAAATGGGCATGCAGGTATGAAATAAACCGCTAAAGAAGAGGAAAAATCAAAATAACACCTCTAGAACCGGATCTTTGTCGACTTGATACCTAGTCGCATGTAGGATGCTAAGGAATTACTTTGCTACGATTAAATTCAACCCGACGATCGCACTACCAAGCTACAGGAAGTGAAGCGGCAAGATTATTGTGTGAAAAAAAAAACTGATCCAATGCTACGACGTTCGAGACCTTACATGTCTTATTCCATAATGAAAAAGAAAACATTGGACCACTCAAACCATGACGCGCGATTAGAAATTTACATGGTTCGAATATTTGGGTGATGAAATTGAATAGAATTTTTGGTAGCATTAAGTAGTTCTTATTGAAAAAAATGATTACTACTTTTTGCGAAAATGCGGTTTTTCTTTAATCGCACGCTGCACAAAATTTGGCCGTTACACTTAAAGCCAAGTGCTGCGATCAGATAGATCAGGCTTTGATTGATATAATAATGAATATCTAATTGAAAAATCCTTAGATCGTTTACGGTCGCGGCAAAGAACCCGAAGCACATCCACTGATAGATCGCACTGTTGCCTCCTTCGGTCTCGCTTATCGGTAGTTTAATCACCCAATTCGTAGTTTCACTGTCACGTCGTTTTCATTCGGTTTGAATAGATTTTACGTTTACGGATAATCTAACATCACGCAATTCTATTTTTCATACTTTAATTTTTTACCCCGTTCCGTTCCTTTCGTTACCGCGTTTTTTTCTCAACCACTGCGCGATTGCTTGCAATTTTTTTAAATCTCTACTAAATCGTCGCCGAATATCTGTGACCCGACGAAACTTCAAGGGATCACTGGATCGCGTCCCCGATGATCAATGCCATACGCTAGTCCTTCGCAAAGACTTTCGAAGGGCAATATACGGCACGGGAATCGGGATGACCTGTTATGCTACTCACCTAACACACGTCCCTTGAATATAGTCGCGGGTTTCACTCAAAGGTAAGTCAGTGTGACTGCCGACGCCTCCACATGCTGGCCCACTCTTATACCATCCACGAACCTCTTTCCCCACCATCGTCGCATGCGATATCCTGTCATAGTCGCTATCACAGGTTTGCAGCGGTCCAAGCTACTCCCGGACCGACCGGTCAGAGATCGTTCATCGAATCCGCCACGGTTTCCACCGTTGAAATTTCAGATCGGGTGGGCTACCAGCGCGACTCAAATTTCTGAGCTTTTAATGGACCTTGATTTCTTGGTACCAGAGCTTTACTGGTAAAAAAGTTTTACGAATTCACCAGCTGTATTTGCGTCAAAAATTTTCTTTCGCATCTCACAGATCCTACTCATGAAATTGATCAGCATCGACCTAAAACAAAGTGCGGTAACGCCGACAATTTTTATTAGTAAGAAAAAGCGTAACCAATGGCTGTCTAATTCCAACAATTTCTAAGGCAATGGGTAGTCATGAAATAAACAGAGGTGCTCCCTCGGAACTTGAATGACGGAAAATTCGAACTAATCCAGGATGTGCCTGAGTCTTGCGGTACGAGAAAACCACAATTACACATATGCTACGGGTTGTATTCGTATCTAGTCTTGATGGATAATTGTAAGAAAGTCAGTTTTTTACGGGTATTCATAGAGCATTTAGTTTATCGAGAACACGACATATGAGTCGGATGGTGCGGTTACCGAACAGCTCACACCGTCGAACGTCCTTGGTACATCAATTATTGCGTAAACGGAATTCAGAAGAATAATTTAGCGGATGCAACGCCGCAGAGCACGCAATCGGTCGTAGATTTAATCCAAGATTCAATTATTTGCATACGGAATATTCGTACTAGAATTTTTTTCCCACAAAAAAAAGAAGGCTAGAGTTCTGCTTTACTCGGCAGACGTGCGCGAGTCAGCTAGATCTGACGAGCCTGTATCAATACCGTTACCGTGGTAAAGTCCAACAAAAATTCCCCACCAGGGAAATAAATTAGCAAATTTAATAGCCGCCATACGAATGTAAGGGTCAAATATAGAAGCGCTGCAAATTTGCCGGCGAATCGTGAGTAAGTGTATTATCAAGAGGTTACGGATTCGCTGTTTGAAAATCTCATCGCAGAAAGCGGATGTGAACGTGTCTTGTTACAGCCAGCTCGTTAAATTGATCACTGATTCGATGTAATAGTTAGTAATCACCTCACACGTGGACAAAACGTTTATTTGAAAAGGAAACTTCGTTAATTGGAAGCTCCTCGAGTCCTTGAAGTTCGATCATCGAGCAAAGTGCTGTTCTGAATATACAGCTCGTATGTTTATCGTAGCTAATACTTGACAAATTCGTCATACTCTCGATACTTTTGGACCCACTATACACGTGGACGGTAACTCCGAATACACCTGCAGCCCATGTGTGCGATCTTTATTTGCAAACGCCGCGTTGTATAATATATAGTTTAAGCGTTTCTGTAAATGGTCCATAAATTTGTGGTTCAATTTTAAATTCTGGTTAAACCTGTATCTAACTATCGCTGCCATTATCAAGCCGGAACCCCGTGAAGCCTTGTAATAGCTAGGACTCCGTGACGTCTGGCGAGATGCGTTAAAAGAAAAAAATGTGGTTATACTTTTATGGAGTTCTTCCCAGTAGACTGTGGCAGGTTCTGCTATAACTTTCTGATCTTCAAATGAATGACATTTTCTACTATCGAGAAGTGATCTAACCGCGATCCAAGAACACCTGAGATCAATCAGCGTCTTCCAATTAATCCGAGGTCTGGTCTAATAACAGAAGTGCTGCTGTGAAATCGTCACCCTGGAATTATTCTTTGGTGTGTTAATAAGCGTTTATCTTTCTCTCCGAGTATTGACGGAACGATGAAGCCTTTGTCGCTGCAGCGATGCATTACAATGGTATTGCGATGATGTGAACGGTGACAATTCGCAGTGCGATCACGACGCGCCGAAGCTAGGCTAAGGCATTGTAGTCCTCGTCCAAGTTTTCATGCAAATCAGATCCATATTACTGTTTTCTGTTCATCGAAGATGGAAGGTTACCGGATCATGGATCTCGGCCAATAACGTGCAGCGGCAACACCCACGTGGTTATTTCGTACAAACAAATTTCTCTCCGATGGAATTAAATAGATATTGAGTTATTGGCTACTCCTCTAACCGAGGTTAAGTGGTTTTATAATACCGCAGGGTGCGCCGCCAGGCCTGATCGAGACTTTGCTTGATTATAATTGAGAGATATTCTCTGCAGCGGTAATCTGCAGTCGAGCACCGAGAAGCTTTTTCGGCCGCAAGAACATGAAGAGCCGAAACAAATATAAGCGGTGCAAATTTCGCAAACCATCGCGGTATACCGCGTTGTGAAATAATCTGCTTCCCACTGACCAATGTGAACGAGGGATAGCCAATAAAACGTTGTGTTAATTCTCGCACGGGGTAACAAGTCACCCAGCCACGTGAAATCATAAAATGTCAGATTAGCTCTCGCGCGCTGCTTACCGTAGGTATAATATACTTATAATGGCAAATTCAGTATTCAAATAAATTACCGTATTCCGAATCCAAGCCATTCCAGTTTCAATGCTAAACCTGTAATTGGCATCTCTATTAGTTTAGCGGGAATTGATCACTGGCCAATTTCGAAAGAAACAAAGATGATCGTCGGATAAGCGGCTTCGGCGTATCTAGATAGACGGTCGATTGCATTCGTAATATTTCAAAACACGACAGGACTGCAAGGTAACTTCAGAGACATTCGATGAGTCGCGCCTGTACCCTGGCATTAATCTGCATGTGGCACCAAATATTACCTGATATAACATCCTGCGAAGACGAATTAAAACGAATTGAACGTATAACAAGACTAAAACCGTATAGACAAAGAAATAAAAACCCGTATTTCCCACCGTTGCGTAAAGGTACCTTTACATTTGACCAATCAGATTTGTAAGCGGATCTGCGATCTGTAAATCTGACAATGAGACAGGCCGCTTCGAATAGCTGTCAATCGTTATTTTCATCGACGGTCCAAGCTCTTCTTATAGGTATACATCAATCGCAACTCGTCCGATGGGCGCAAGTTTCGAGGCGATGAGCTTCGGCGCACTCCTGCTGCAGTATCTCCGAATCTAACAATAAATTACATCTGTCAAAATGAGAGTCACGACGTACCCTCGTATAATGGAAGATGTAGATTATACGTACATTCGTGTGCACATAATCCCTACCTCCGCGACGTTTCGGATACGCGTTTATACTCGTCTGCATGTGTTGAATATTACATGTGAATTCGAAATTGTCATCTCCGCAAAGTTGTTACGAAATAGTTTCAACACCCTGGATGACAAATTAAATTATACGCTAATCCGACGTATCGGGTGTCGAGAGGTTAAACGAGCCAGCGTTGACAGCCATCTTTATTTTTTGTCCAACAATATCCGTCGAAAACCATCCGGTCGGGGTGCCACAAGTCCTCCGCTGATATCGGCGTCGTCGTGAAATGACTTTCTCACGACGACGGCGTCACGGTCACTTGCCATAAATTCAAACTCTACTGACATGTCGATGGGAAACCCAATCTTCTGATGCATAATGAACTATGGCTGCAACCGCCTGCGTTACACATGCGGTGCTTGAAATTATATGCTGCACATCAACGCTGCGGGCCACGCAGACTAAATTGCATACACTCTATATGCCGTCAATTTCAAACACAAATTGTCTGAACACCAGTTGAATTAATTGCTCTATGTTATAGTATAACTAGTATAACTATAACATAGAGAGATTGGTCAGAACGTTGGAACCGAGGGATCATCTCCTAGTTGAGCCGCGCCTGACGTATACCGCATAAACATGACTGCACTAAAGTCCGAAGGCACCACCGACTGACTTTTGATCGGTCTTAAATGTCAAACGATGGACCCAATCGTCCTTTTAATTAGCTCGATTCAGTTGCTCGAAGGTCGAGCAATTCACCCATCCACTGCGCAGGAGTTTCTTTATTTTATTTTTTTTTATTCATTTTTTATTGCACTCCTGCATCCTCTTCTCGCTACGTCCACAACTTTCTTTCATCGAATATGACCATGCACCAAATAAAATCCATCCAATATATCACCCGGAGTATTACCATTCGTATTAAAGGTTGCGCGTAAACGATTTCATCGCTCAGACAGTATATCGAAAATTGATCATTTCATTTTCTAGATCGATTTATTTTTTATCATTACAAGATTCAGTGTGACGATATTTCAAACTCTGATCAGATGCCTTTTCTCCGATAATGAAGACGGTTTGTGCATGAAAAAATTCATTTCGTTGGCTGAACCATCGCCTACATCAGGAAACGCATAATTTTGCATTTTGATGTAGGAGGAGACAAAATGATGTTCGACAGTTTTTGAACTGCGATACCTGTTTAATAACTTGTTATAGATACCGGACACTACGTAGGCGTTTCACATCGTAAGCCGAAATCGGGGCCCTGCTTTCTTTGTTACAACCAAAAGGTATGAAAAGAAAGAGAAAAAAGAGAAGTCATTTTTCTTACGATTCGCGCGAAGGTTACAAATAAGAAAGAAATAAAATATTCCTTCTACTCAATTTTGTGTAAATCATTATTAACCCCATCCCAAGCAGTTTTAATAAATGTATGAAAATTTTTCGGCATTAAATTTGGCGGCTTTGATATTATACGGTTGTCACGTGTAAAAAAATCTCAGCTTTTATACGTTGGAGAAATCTCTTTGGTTCTTCTAAACCCTCCCGCCTTTGGGTCGAATTATAGGAAATAAAAGAAGAGGAATAAACTCTTGTGACACGTTTTTTTAAATCGTCGTTACAACCTGTTGTTCAGTTTCGAGACCAGATGTGCGGGGGAGTTCCATTCTAGTGTCCAAGAATTAAGTACTAAAAAAGGTGAGCAGGGAGATCAGGGCTCGAAATAAAAATCTGCAAAAATTAGAGATTTCTTTTTTTTTATACTTAAACCTGATCTACGACCATCCAACATTGAAATTCCCCCCAAAAGAAACCATTCAACGATCAGCCTAATATATACAATGATCCTCAGATCCATCAACTAACTGAAATTTTCTACCGTTCACAACAATGATCGAAATGCGTACGTCCTTCGGTGAAATAAAAGCTGGATGTAGGTGCGAGCGAATCTCAATATTTCACGCAATGGAACTGACCTGGAGCGAAACAATTGTTCAACAGGCATATCGAGTGAATTTTGTAGCGTTGGAAGGCGCCGGGAGGTCACGGTCATCCTCAGAAACAATAGGAGCCCACGTCACTACCTTGACACTCCGAATACACCTCCGCCTGGGACGAAATAAAATCCCGCCTTCGACACGCAACGTCTGTCTTCGGAGTAGTTATTTGGTTTATGAATAAGCGATGCGTTTTAAACATATTTTTAGCCCATCGTGGAAAAACCAACGCGGTTCTGGCACCGCAGCCGAGTCACCGATTAGGTAGATTTTTAAGTATAGTCGCAGAGTTCCGCTAGCAATAAGCAGAAAATGAATTATACGAAAAAGAAGGGAACGAAAAGGAATCATTAGTCCAAGCCGATTCTGGTATCCTGTATAATTCTCTAATTTAAAAGGACCGTTATTAGCTGACTTTGACGGATCGAATCCATTCAGTCACGTTGCAATTATTTTGTGCGAAATGTTACTTCTTTTGAAGGAACCATAAACCATTGTGATACTAACGAGGTAATTCAAGCCGGTCGATACTCATTTTACTTATCAAAATATGGGCAGAATGTGACAATTTTTCAGTAAAATAATGTTGTTGCATTTATAGCTCTAAGTTCATCATTGGTAAACAGAAAAAAAACATTTTTTGACTTGATTTCTGTCGAACTATTTGCACATGTCTAGAGATATTAAAACACAATTTAACCAATTAAGATGTATCATAATTTCAAGCCAACGTTCGATTGAAAACAATGACCAAATCTGTATTTTGTCTGCGTGCGTGTTTATGTGAAAGTGAACTCTCAGAACGAACGACGCTTCGTGTTTGCTTTTCATTACCGTCATAGCTCAGGTATTAGTTTTTGTTCTCTTTACAGTAGCCGAGGTGGGATCAAACGCAGCTCCGCCGCCACGATGCTGGCGAATCGCTTTGGACTCGCTGCCGTTTTGCGTGGGACGGAATAATGGTACCTGGACCATGAACGGAATGGTAGCGTTGATCGCAGGGACCTTCGGGGAGACCCACGTACAGGCGTAACTCGCCATCCGGAGTCGATGCTTCATTCTCTGAATCACGATTGGTGACGTCACGTGATGTCATAGCCACGGCGAGTATTTAGAATGTGAATATACATGCATACATGCTGAATCGAACCTCCTCTCGATGAGCGTTCGGAGGTGACCGTTGAATACCTAATGACAATGTCACAACAACATATTCCGTCGCCGAAGAGGATCCGGTAACAACGGCGGAGCACATGCCGCATACCTATGCAAACTCGGCTTGTCATTGCTCTTGTAGGTGTCTTGTTTCCTTTTTTTTCCTCTTCACTCATACGTCCAAACAACGCTCCTCTTACTGTATTCCAGACTCCGACCGCACGAATCGCAAACTCGAATACTATATGCAAGTAATAAGTGCAGCGAGTCGTTAGTGAATTTATTCTTTGGTTATTTTACATTTTTTACTTATTCTCTCGTGATTTCAATTTCTCTTTGTCCCTACGGAGAACTCATCCAGATTTATGGGATTCCTGTATATACCGGATTCCGGTTCCCAACGCATCAGAGTGCAAGTTTTTTTCAGCGCGTTGTCGGCAAGTGATAATGAATGGTCGCCAGATAATGCCGTTGGAACGATTCAGATTCGTGTAATTTTTGGTTTAATCTCGGGCTTATATGGGGAATCTAACAATTTACGGCGATCAAAACATATACCTGGAGGAATGAAATGATGTTCATCGGTGTGACGATATAACGTCTGCACACAAAAAGATGGCGTTTTTCTTTCTTTCTTTTGCTGCACTTAGCTGCGGGTGCGCAAGGCATTCGGGACTTTGACCTTTCCCAACATAATTCTGGTGAACCGAAGGTGCAAGTCTTTAGAATAAATAACATCTTACACCACGCAGTGGATTTCGTCTAACTCCGGCGAAGCGAAAATTTCTAAAACCTGGAAGAGGAATGATTTTCTATACATAAATGCGATATACGTGAGCCGACGTTTCTGATGCGGAGTTTGGCAATCGGTTTAATAGCCAGATTATAACACACGCTATACCGAGTTGTAATTTTCATTACGTATACGTATAATAACGATTTTCTGAGCACTAGCCTCAGTCATGCATCCCCAGGAGTTTATAGAAATTTATCGCTAATGGTCGTTCCACCGAAACGTGTGTCAAAAGTCCTTGATGACACGAATTCAATGATGCCACTGGCAAGAAATTTGCTGCAAGGTCTTTTGATGAGTAATTTTAACCACGCTTGACTCAGTTACAGGTTAACCGCCATTCTTGCACCACTGCAATAGTTTGAGACAAAGAAGAAATCCTCGAAGACCACTCGAATGAGTTGGACATGTTCAAGAAAGTTTTAGTCAGCAAATTTATTTTTAAAACCTGCTGGAATTCAAGAAATTAAAATGCAAATAGCTCCTTCGGTTTCGTCAAGAGAGAAAAATTATTTTCTCGATGGTAGACCGGTTAATTGGACAGCAAAAAACACTTTTGCCTTCATCGTTGAAAGTGCAAGCGTTGACAATCCGTACGATGACTCTATAGGTATATAATGTGGGATAAAGTTTTGGACCTGGTGTCGAGAGCGTTATCTCGTAGGCAACATTCGGATACGACCTTCAAGTAACGGTTACTGGGACCGAATTCATCAGTTTTATAAATGTTGCAACCCGCGTGGCATTATACCAGTGGGAACCAGTACCCTCGATGAGTTTACTCATAGATTGGTATCCGCACACTTTTACTCCATGACGCAGCGTCAGGATACGACGGTACTCCTGAACCAGTTACGAGCATTCACCTTAAACACATTGTAAATCACTTTGTCCCTCACGCACATTCTCCAACAGGATATTTCTGCAATTCTTAATAAACATCCGGCTCGTTCACAATAATCTGGATTGCATTGCAATTGTAATCGCGATGCCTGTGGCAGTCGATCCACTCATCGCAGACGTGATATCTGCGATAGTTTCATACCTTGGATTCAGATCGTTATGAGCATCCACGACTGTTGAGTCTTCACGGATTGACAGAAGAATTAATTTCATGTAAGCTTGAATTCTGATTGCATAATGCCTTTCTGCAGAACGACAGGAAACAAAGGATGAGAACCTGCCGTTATAGCAGATAGAGGGTTAGTAATTCTTGACCTCTGCAACATTTTGTATCTCTATGATTTCAGCTAGAATTATGCAATCCATATCCATGAGCGTCAGGAACCATTTACACCAGTGTACCTAAACAAATACGTGAATATACGTCGTGACGAAGCGCACGCGTGACTGTTGATGACTGTTATTTCACGTGTTTCGAGCATAGTAGCGTAGTGCGTATGCCCAAGGAGTGTAAAGTGATTGGAACAACTGAAAATTGTACGTTTGCGCAAGGCAGTTTGACGGCGCCGACACAAGTTCGTATATCACTGGGTTCGTTTGATTCCTCATTAATCGCATCGACTAATTTCAATTTAGTATGTATCATATTTTTTTAATTATCCACTTCATGGCACTGCTCCAGGGTATTTAACTTTTGATTTTATCGTATTCTTGATAGTGATGTTCGTAAACAGACCTGAGGTGTTCCAGTGTTTAGAAAAACAGCAGCGTTGGTCAATCCACATTTATGCTCTTTACGATGACAGGATGATACAGCAGTGAAGTGGCAATATTTTACATCGAAGTAATACGATGTAGTTTCGTTTACGACACAATACTCAATAGCATAATCTTTCAGCCTTGGTATTATATGCTGAGAAAGAAAGTTGCGCAACATCCGAATTGAAATGGAATAGCTTGAAATTGCGCGGCTGCCGCGTCATTGAAAAATTCCTCACAAAGCACTCAACGTGTCAGATATATCCGGTGCCGCGATTTCAAGTTATTCAACGAGCTCTAATTTCTCTAATTTCGATAAAATCTCAAATCTAAACCTGCAAGTGAGTTCACTCACAACGCAATTTCACCAAAGACGAATTAGGTATTCTCAGATCGATAGGCGATAGAATGACACGATCATTAGCCATTAGATGGCAGCCAGATTTATCGTACATGAAGCTCAAGCATGAAATTACATTTGGAGATACATTCGGAGATAAAATTGTTCACTTATTACGGTCCGCACCTATTATAATATCCTCTTGTATGCATTATGCCCACACACCCATCTATGCATACGCGAGCATTAAAATTTCAAGCACCTCTAAAGCTCGTTACATACTCATATATACAGGAAGGCACCAATATCATTGTTTCTCGCACCATCGAAACGTCTTTGCTCAATCGAAACCTGATACGGCCAAGTGTTACTTGTGTTTTTCAAAGTCATCTGCTATTAGCATGACGTTAAGGTAATGCGCTGATGCACGCGTTGTCAGTTGACTAATTATACTGAAAATACGTTGGAATCAATTAAGACAGATTATACGAACCGGAAAAGGAAGAAAAAAACGCTACCACCATACAGACATCCAGAGATCGAAATTGGAGAGTGTGAAACAGGCTTAAGGACCCCTCGGTCTGACCGACGTGTCAGTCATCGGCTTTCTTCGTGTCGAATCAACGACTGATAATGGAATCATTAGCCAACGATTGACAGAGAATGATGACTGGCTGAGGAGAAATTATGATATTAAACTTTGACCCGAGAAAATGATGGTTGAAATATATTCGCTTTTACGAATGCGTCACTCCCACGAGAAGAGCTGTATAACGTACCGTGGTACGTATATACGTGCAATAAGGTACGAGAGGCGTTTTTGGACGTCTTAGACAGAAATGCCGAAGCAACGAGACCCGGCGATATGCGGTTCAAATGTCAGATAATCAATTCCATCCAACACTTTTGCCGGTTATACTCCTCGGACAAATTTTTTGGTATGTATCATAATCGCTTGGCTCTTACCAGCCCGACTGAAATGATATCGCAAAATCGCGTTCAATTCGAAATCTACTATGGACGCGTTTTATTCGGAGAACACAGCAGTTGACCATCTCGTGACCGCTTTCTCCACGGGCGGCTATCTCTTCTTCGTTGTCACATTATTATAGGCATGATCGTAACGGGTGCTATAGTAATACCCGGATTAACTTGCGCCTCCTACACAATACGTAACAGGTGAGAGCACATACAGTTGATGTGCACTTACAGGGTGATTCATCTTGGGAAAATCTTAGAGCAAAACTATCTACGTCACGTCGTTCTCATTTCTCTACGCCAATTTAATCTCTTTATCTCCACCATTAGTTGGTCGTTATTACAGTATGAATCCAGACGAGAAACTGGCTGATGTCTTCAGTCTCAGCAAAGCTCGCCATTTGGAGTAATTCAAGGTCTGAAATACTGTGCAACGATGATACAAGTTTGCGATTTCAATGACACTTGATTGAATGATCGGGTAGCTGGAAACAAGTAGCTGCACTTGAAAATAAAACGTTCAACAGAGTTTGAATGATTCATTGGTGCGTTGGTACAATTCTCTACGTAAGGTCTACACGTAGCTGTAAGCTTTAATCGGTATGAATACAACTCGAAGCAAATGTTGCACCGAATTTCCGAAAATTGAGTAGTCATAGCCATTCAAGATTAGGGATTTTTTACTTTTTTATTTTTTTCACAAAATATCGCCATCTTACATGAAGTTATGCCTTGAAGTGAATAAATCAAACAGTACAAGAAAATTCTGGAAAGGAAATCCTCGGAACAACTGATTGTCTTACCTAATTTGTTCGACTACTCGAGAAGACAGGAATTAATTAGAAATATTTCAGTAATTAGTTTTTGCACTCGATCGAAAATTTCTGGTGACTAAAAGTGAGCGATTTCATTTTGAACGAGCCTTTAAAGGATGGAAAATTCCGCAGGACGCGTTTCGATTATATTTATACACGAAGAACAGGTTTAGGCGGATGTAAGATCGTAATATTAAAAGGTACAAACCCCCAGGTTTCTCATTAATTGGATAGTATAACAAAATTCATTACTTGAGCTATAAAATCATTCGTTCGCCCCTTGTAAGGCCGAGTCAAAAATTCCTCGCAGCAACCACCGAGCGCCTATTTCTACCCATCTTATTGCATTCCGTTACAGCACCGGAGTGCTGGTAGATACTTGCTGCCTCTCATTGCCCGATACTGGACAAGTTAGAGGGAAATGAATTGCTACGTTTTTCTCTTTATCTCTCTCTCTCTTTCTCTCTCCCTGTGATAGGAAAAAGACGAAAGCATTTCATTAGTATTTATATTACCCGACGCAGCTCCGTGGAATAAATAAATTTCATCTGCGAATATATCATTTTATTTTACACGAGACGCAGGCACATTTGTGATCGCACTGTACCCGTATACCCGTTAAGATATGCACCCACATTCGTGTTTCGCATGGTAATATAGAAATGAAACGTTAACGAAACGGTATGGAACGGAACGGGACGGTGCGATACGATGTGCAACCTCGAACAGCCTTGCCTCCGGACGTATCTTCGGCATCCGAAGCATCGCGAAAATCAAGAATGAATGGGCGGGGGACAAAAATGTGAACGACCGAAAATTCGACGAAATGCCGAAAGTCAAATTACCGATAGTTGAAAACGTATAAGGACTATAAATCCGTAAAGTTGTCTTGTGAAAGAATGAAAATCGAAAACGCAAAAATGTATAAATAAATTTATACCGAAATTTATTTTCGAGAATGGGCAAGATTACGATAGGCATAATATGTAATTGCGCAAATACCAAGCAGTCAAAAATTCGACTTTTAGAATGTCAGATTCGTGCCTTTTTCGAAAATTTACTCATTTTTTACAGTGTCACCAGTTGCAGCTAACAGATGGTGTGACGCTTATCCAATGACATGTTGTTTTTTTAGATGACACAGACGATTGTCTAATATAATGAGATAATCTTGACGAAACTAGCATCGAGTTGACGACTTTCACAAATTCAAAATCTTCACGAGATTCGGTATTTCGGTCTTTCGGTATTTCACCTTTCGGGATTCTGGTCCTTCTGCACTTACCGAATCTAAATTTTGCTTCTTCTGAACTTTGATTTTCGACAGATAATTTTTTTGCTTTTTTGGCTGTTCGAAGTATCAGTCGTTCCAAATTTTCAATTTCGAAGCTTTCATTTTTATACATCTTGACACTCTGTGCTTTGTTCTTTCGGAATGCAGACTGTTCCGAACATACTTTATCGGATAAAAGAGCGTTCGGTTGAATGAACTTTCAAGAAAACAATTATTTTCTACTGGATAATTTATCGAAAATCCCAATTTCGGTACGGCGATCATTCCTTATTTTAAAATTCGTATCTCGAAAGTTTCGGGTTTGCGATCAGTCAACTTTTTGCTCTTTCGGGATTGACCCTCACCCGAATGAATAGGTGGGTTGGGATACCTGCGCCTACAGCTCTACCTACCTCAATTTAAGCTACACGTACGACGTGGCGTGGATGTCATTTGTACGCCACGTCGTGAATAAAAAGTAACATAACAAAAAGCGAAGAACTCAGAATTCTCCGGGAATTCACCGAATACAGACTCACTGACAAACAATACGATGTATACTACGCTTCATATGGGATGCTTCGACAAGTTTCGTACCTCTGGATGTGGGTCAATCGATAAATCACACCGCGGTAAATTATAGCTGTTCGTAACACGTCGCCATTTCAAATTGGTCATGTCACTTGGGATTTTACTTTCAATTCGAAATGGTAACAGGCGGTACCGAACGCTTACCATTAGGTTAGATGAAAGCCAAAGGATCCTGTAAAAATCAGACGGGTGTAAATCGAGAAGTGGGCGGAGAACGGCATCACTCAAAATAGGTGTTTTAAGACATGTGCTCGATACTCGTCTATCGGAGACCGTGGATTTCAAACTCCGAATGGCTGATGGAGGTGAATTTGCAAATTTGCATTTGCATTTGCAGACGATCTCTCGTTGGTATCACAATCAACGATTCCCGTAATCAACTGACCGACCGACAACTCTTGTTTAATTTTGACAGAAAGACATTTCGGGCCGGCAATTAACCGGCTTT
Organism: Diprion similis; assembly: GCF_021155765.1. Taxonomy (NCBI): domain Eukaryota; kingdom Metazoa; phylum Arthropoda; class Insecta; order Hymenoptera; family Diprionidae; genus Diprion; species Diprion similis. The sequence continues at coordinate 14,854,722 of NC_060112.1, read as the reverse complement.
TCTTAACGACATTCGCGAGAAAAGATTTTGCAAAGAGTTCCGACGATCCAAGCTGCTGGAATTCTCGGTCATGGTTCTGCTGACTCTTCTTTTTTCCTCATTCTCTCTCTTTCTCTCTCTCTTTTGCGCAAATACGTCAAGTTCGTATAACAAAAAAGGATAGAAGTGAGGAAAATACAAGCTTGTGGGTAACTCGTATGGCAATGTCAATCCGTGACCTACGGAACGAAATATTATACCACTTATATACGTACACCACTGAAAGTAATGATTTAAAGAATACTCTTCACTAGGTAACTTGGACAGTAAATAAAAATCCAACCGACAATATTTGTGTCAAAGCACTGGTCAAGTTCAACCAACTTACTTACGTCTGACATATGAAACATCCGGTTAAACTGGGCGCGGTTAACGATACCTATGCGAGAGAAAATGCAGAAAACGCCTGTATTTACAGTTATGTCGAAATTCTTCAAGTTGACAAAAGTTCACGAGGAACTATTTGAGGGCTGAGCCCCTGGTGCCAGCCAGGGTCGTCTCTCCTCCCGCGGAATGAAATATGAGACTTGATCCCCGGCTTTGGCTGTCAGTTGCCACACAGCGTATTATAAAGGCCGCGAAATTTTTGTCCGCCTTTAGGAAAGTCCGGGAAAGATCAGGCAGCGAAGTTGGACGAGGATCGAGCAAGTTCGGCAAGGATCGAGCGCTCCGCGGTTATACAGAATGAAATATGAGTCTCAGGTTCGTTTAGTTGCAACATAACATATAACAGCCACCAAATTCTTCGCTGAGCTGGCAGCCACCTTTGAACCAAACTTTTACTCGTGTCCGCCGAGTCTCTACCAATCCGCTCGCAATCAGCTCTTTCACTCGGATCCCTTACAGCCGCCTGTTCACAATTCGAGCCAACTCCATGCGCAGAGCGGTTTCACGGTGTACAAATTTCTTGTCGTATAAATCTCCGGATAATTATAATCGTATATCGATTAACTATACGCGAAAGAAAGGGAAAGAGGAGAAAGAGAGTGAGAGAGAAAATTACTCAATGTTTTGATACGAAAGAGGCAAGAGTATAAAAGCTTCCGGTTCGAAGAAGTGTTAAATCTTCGTATGTTTTTTTTTAACTCTTTATGTACTAATAAATACTAAATAAACTACATAATACTACACGTTATACACGGCGCATATGAAAGTTTCTAGCTATAAGAAGTGATCTTTCGTAAATTAAAGGCTGTAAAATTGCAAAACTTGTAGGTCTTTATTACACGAGTCAGATCTCGAAAACAGAAAATAAATTTTTTAAATATACCACATTCCTCATTTTATTTTCACGCCTCTGAATCCAATCGCGTCTATCAAAGCGAATCGACTCTTCGTCGCTCATTTACCTTCTACATTATTATGTGGACCCATACGTAAGTTATAAACTTTCGCTCGCTATACTTGTGTAGTATACCTGCTATGTAAGATCAATTTTAGACGTTCAAAGATATGAAGAATGAATCGACGAATTAACCCAATTTCAACCGTCATTCGTCATCTGTATGGAAAAACTTCTGGGTAGATGAAAAGTGAAATCCAGCTAATACCGGGATTATCGAAATTAACTTAGAATGGCGGATTTTTCCCACCTTGCACTTCGAATGGAAAAAAAGTCGTTCTACCCGCATTATGGACTTCTGGTACAAGGAACAACCGAGTCGTTTGACGCCCTTAATCTTCTGAATCCCATTAAAAGTGGGAAAAATAATTTTCGAAGGTTGTTCACATTGGCAGGTTAATCAAGTTCGAAAATAAGTTCACAATGAATCACTGGAAACCCACTGCTGCAGTTATCGGCAGCTATATAATGAAAAAATATCCCGGTTACAACTGGCCCATCGACATCACAATTCGGTTTCACGAAGTTACGTACCAAAAGAAAAATTATTGAATAAACTGAATACCAGTGGTTTTTGGGGAGTTAAAACCGACAGTTTTATTGTTAGACAAAAGTTGTCAAACTGCGTATGTACCTTTCCTGCATATAACGATACGATTCCTGAAAACTGAGCATTGAAATAACTATCGTGTTTCCGGTAATTTTTCACACTCTGACCGCACATCTATTTACGAACGGCAAAAACTAGAGAGAAAAAATGTATGTAATAGGTTTGGTCATATCCTCTTATTCACGTTGGGATTTTCAGCTACGCAGATACTTAATCCTGAAATTTTCTAACGATGGTACAAAACTGGCTCATTTTTCATCCTTTGTTGTTCGCTGAGAGCACAGTTATTATCTCGATAAAGATCAATCCGCAAATATTTCAACTTGATCCTCGTTTATGGTTAGAATCGTTAGCGCAAATGACCATAATCTTACGTGCGCGTTATATTTGAACGTGTATAAAACTAACGCGGAAATATTTGTAAAATATCTGCTCCTGATATGGTAAACAGCTCAACGAAATAACCCAGTCATTGTACAAAAGGCACACCTATAGCCGTGCCGGCTGAGATAGCACTTTGCTCTGGGACAAGTATAATGAGTCGAGGGAAAAAAATGTGATAATAATAAAAAAGAGAAGAAAAAACACGAGGAAAAGAAAAACAACTCCGATAAAGATGTTGCTGAAATACTTAGCTCAAGGTAACAGAAGATTCCAATCGATTATAACGTGCGTTCTTCTCCGTAAACGGTCGCAATATGGTATCCCCTCTGTAATTAATTCGTACCGCACAAAAATCTCATCCGCATTCTGGCGGTATGTAGTGTGCGATGATATCTTGCGTGACGGCAAAATATATGTATATCATCCACGTAGCTACCCGAGGTGAGGACGAACAGCATTCAGCGATATATGGATGTCGGACGTTGCGAAGATACGCGGGGGCGGCTTAGATAATTAAGAAAAAAAAAGCATACGTATAATATTATATTATAAAATGGACATAAGTAACAAATAGGTGCAAAAAAAGTGAAGAAAAATAAAGCTCCAGCGCTTGGCTTTAAAATTTATCATCACCTCTTCTCCCGTAACATCGATTACGAAATCTGCAAACAATGCGAAAGGCACACTATTTCTCGAGCGATCGTGGGCGATCGAGACACGCATTCTTCGGTAGCGTGGCTATACGAATACCGCGGTTCCTACCCAGCATTCGGTTGCAGATCATTGTGTAATTGAAGATCAAACGTCTCTTTTCCAAATATAGTTTGAAAGAGAAAAAATGCATAATTTTAAACATATAGGGTGATCCGAAATCGTAGACCTCGCCAAAAATGTCGATCTCGTAGAATAATCGTGATAACCTTGTAGGATGCGCACAGTTTTACTTTTTAGCTACCTTATAATTTGTCCAGTATCTAACCAATAGCACACACATATCTACATACACGTTGTAGGCGGTCCAAGAGAAGATACGGAAGCTGGTGAATCAGCTCGGCTTACTTAGAATGAAATGTGATGTGAAGTAGTTTGACGCGCAAGGTAAACCTCGTGTGCATGGATTTAAAGCGGTCCGAATGAACGAGGAAGACTCGCCTCAACCTTGTTCTGGACTAAACAGACTGGACATCCTGTGTGGAGATTGACTTTTTTTCCATTTCCTTGGCATATAGACAAGATTTGTGTGTAGAATATTCACCGATTGAACAAGATTCGATGTCACATTAATTAGCTAGGCGAGTTGACTAATCGCACTAACTGTCAACGTCGTGATCGTGATCGTGATCGTTAATAAGAAATTTTTATTAATGAAAAAAACCGCGGTATAGTAATCGTATATCCGCGGGTCGTTGTGCTCGAGTATAGATTTACCCTCCGGGCTTCGAATGATTTAAATTTATCCAATTCAGCGATATTATACACCAAAATGCTAACGCATTCCCACGTAGGTAGACGATTCCAACCTTGGAGGGATCGCGGATGCTGAAATATTTCAAGACGATCATGAAAGGCCGAAGAAGCTGGCAGCCGTCCTATCAGAATGCGGTTTTTTTAATGGGGCAATCAGACGGTTCAATCAATTCCCAGGACACAGCTAGGTATGACTTAGTCCTTGTCGGGATGCATAAGTTATGCTTTATCAGAACGGTTTCGCCTCCAATGTGAAGAAGGCTACGATCTTCGGGCGGAACCTTCGGGAAGGATTCGAGCGAAAGACCCGCCAGCCGAGCAGCTCGTGAAACTTAATGACGCGTGTGCAAGACCAAATGCCATCTTGCCTAATCTTGACACTGAAATCTCTCGGTAACGCGAATACCACCTCGGGCAAACATGACGAACACCATCGAGTGTACGACAGTAATTAACGATTGTTGTTGCAGGAAGTTACGCTTCCTACACCCAGTGTCCATACGCAGAGATGTAAGCGGTTATTTATGTAACTTTTGCATGTTCACACGTGACCCCAAGAGTCCGCCCGATTCTTCATAATTTTCGGAAACAGTTTCAACGAAATTCTTTTTTTTTTTTCTAGCCGGCGCGCCTATGAAACACTTTGCTGCAGAGATCGTGGATACCATTTGCGTGTTTAACAAACTGTTAACCGTCGTGTTAGATCCTCGCCCTACACACGAATTTTCAGCAAATTTGTAAGGCGGTGTAATAAACGCACTGATCACGCGAGGAACGTTTTTATGGCTTGAAAAGATTGCGTTTTTTTTTTTTTTTTTTTGTTTGTTTGCTCGTTTTGATAGTTTAGCGATTTGTAAAGGGAAAAAAAATTCAAAGACTCCTTTTCAATAATATTTCTTTTATTTTTCTCACGCCTCGTTTACACCGGCCAATCCCAATTAATGTCGACTCTTGACTGATCTAACGAGTTAGCGGTTGGTTACGCTTTGACGAGTAAAGTGGAATCTTAATATGCAAATAAAAGCCGTCCCGATGATTCGTATCGCTATTCAACGAGTATTGATTTCAATGCATAGGAAAAAAAAAGAATGGTAATAACAACGGGGGGAAAAACGAAAAAATTTGCCGATATGGGATCTCACTTCATTCATTTGTTTCGCTAATTTCTCATGACGTCATTGGCACGTACGTCGTTCGCTTTACATAATATACATAATTGGAATATTATTATCACTATGTTTCCTCTCGCACGATTCCTTGACTGAAGTGTGTCTGTGAGTGAATCTGTTCCCCTCCAATATTCCCAGTCAATCAAATATTCCTCCTCGCACTTCCTAGTCTTTTGTTGTGTCCGAGATTCGGTGACCATCAATGAGCTAGTCATTTTTCGTATATCGTCCTGGCTGTATGTAGAATTAAACACCTGTAACAGCCTCGTCGCTCAATTTGCCATTTACAATTTTTATTGGCAGCCTTTTTTTTCGTCGCGCAGCTCTGACATTTCGCACAGTCCGCTAATCGTTTGGTTTTGTCTGTTTTTGCTGCCTTATCAGGCAAGCTTGTCCCTGACGTTGTCGAAAAATTATAGCCAGAGTAGATTATGGTTATATTCGAATTCTCTCATTAGTTTATATTAAGCCCGTTTCGACCCACCCGAATTCTTTTAATCGGATGTTAATGATACGTCTAATGGCGAAAATGAATACTTACAAGATTTGATTTTTTTTCACCAAACCGTGATTCAATTTGAATCGGCGAATGACCGCTACTCCAAACGGTAAACGATCACGAGTGCTTGGTCGTGATTCCGGGTCGTGAATTTGACTAGGGGCATCGCGAACAGGATAAAAAGCTATGAAGACCCGTTCAATTGAACGGGAAAAAAAGGTCCATGTATATTTGTGCATGTATATTAACCGACAAACAACCGGACACCTTCTAACAGTGGGATAACTCCGTATACCTATATATATATGTAAATAAATACGTTTATATGCATAAATTCGCCGCAATGAAACATCACGCATACCTACGTATGGCTCTTCAACAATGATTTACTACCATTCTTACAATCGCTTACTACACGAGAATGGCTGCTGCACACGGCGCTTACCTCCGGTTCAAAAACGCTCGCAGGCATATAGTATAAAGTAATTGCGAGAACAGGATTAGCACGACTGGATATTTTCGTCTCCGAAGATGTTTTCCTCACAGGGAAATATATGTATAATGGAATGGGTTTTCTTTTTTTTACCCCCTTATCTTTAGGTGTTATTCTTGAGCCTCCTCTTCATGTTCTTAGTTTCTTTCTTCGACTCCTTTTCTTCGTCTACTTCTATTTCGACTATTAAGACATGCATGGTAACGTGATCTTCAAGCTAACGCATGTTGGAATAGAAAAGAACACGGGCCGATCTGCCAAGTCCGAATGATATAGTAATTTGAATTATACAATGGCCATTCATAGACTGACGAGAGTTGATAGGTTCAATTTGAAGCGTAACTGGTTTTCATGAAATCCGTGGCACCACTCGCGTACCTACCTTTTTTTTCTTTCCACAACATTTTTCTTGTCTTTTCTTTTTCGTTATTTTTTCTTTCTCTCTTCCTTCCTTTCTCGGCATCGCTTCATCTCAAGGCGAGCAGAATTTCTCCGCACGTCTGCCCCCCGGGCTCAGTGAACTTGACAGCCTTGCTATTACGAGTATATACGCCTGGCGACTGTATTATACATGTATATAGAAGAAAAAAAGAAAGAAAGAAAGAAAGAAAAATAGTACAGAATGAAAATGGCGAGCGGTGGAGATCGTGATCCAGCATCTAGTACGAGCCTCTCAAGCTATACGTCTCTATGTTCAATACACTTAGGATATAACCAACCAACCACCTTGTACCTCACACCTCTCACCGCCGGACTAGAAAGCCAACAAACAACAGCGATCATACGAAGAAAGAATTTCTAGCGTCGACAACCATGAGGTACTCCGTGTACTTTGAAACCCCCATATGGCTTATCGTAGCTACCCACCATGAACCAACTTGGTCGGATTTTGTAACTATATGGATGTAATTGTCCGGCCATGTATCGCTTATCTGCAACACACCGTGTCGATGAATTTCAATGCCTCGGGTGTCAGTTACTTGGCAGCTGTGTCCTATACATTTCTATATATTCTATACGGGTTTCCTTTCGGCGTATTCATTTAATGGGGTTCGCCTTCTCTCGAGAGAGCAAGAAAGTCAAATGGAACTCGGTTGCCTTTTTTCTCATTTATATATAATATATGTATACATTGTATATTATTAATGCTGTATCGTTATGACAGTTCCGTACAGCGTATACCGTGCTGCAGTATAATTTCGACTCGACGTTCGAAAATTATATCTTGAAGTTGATTGTTTCCAGACCAGGAACCACCGGTTTGTTTCTGGAAAGAGGCCGTAACATGTACGTTGTACGAGAATTTTGTTCGACACTAATACCACTTTCGTTCAAAATAAAAAAGTAAATTTTTATAAAAAAGACAAGCTTAATGTCAGACAGCAGTACATAAATATTCGTTAACGCGACTGATCTTTAAAACAAAACAAAATTAAAAGATGAACACTTTCTAGTATAAAGTATAAAGTATATGTATATAGACGGTAAACACTTCGCAGCTTTTATGATGAATAACTCAGGTATAGTGCGTTAAATTAAATGATTGTACATGATATACACAGATAGTAATCATTCTCCGAGTTGCTGGTGAAATTAATCCGCAATCGATTATTCGACTAATTGTAAATCATTAGCTCTAATCGGCGTCGTACGTTATGCTTTGAAATAGGCAATTACAGAATGCTCGCTTGCGGAGGCGATGAGAAAATCGTAAATCTGATACCGCAAGTGTTTATAACCTGTACCTAACTACCTACGAGCGAATTGAACTTACCCGGATAGCACGCGAGGTTCGAATATATAGGCATATAGGTACATACCGACCGACTCTTCGTGGTGCACGAGGTGCTTGAGTTAGGATTTACAGCCTACGTGAAGAGGAGAGCGAAGAGGCGTACAAACGACGTCCTCATCTCCGCCCACACTCCAGGATCTCGATGAGCTGCCCGAGTATTCTCCGCCAATAATTAATCCCCACTTCTTCATAAACGTGTATGTATATCGCACCAATTATCCACACAAGCGCGTCGCATAGTATATACGTAAGACAATCTCACGAGATGTTGAAATGTTATTCTTTATACGGTAGTTCTGCTACCGAATGGGATCCCGACACTCCAGAGTGTTTGTTTGGCACAAAAAGGGACAAGCCCCCACGTCTATTCCTGCAGCTGCTTTATTACGATTTCCATCAGCACGACTTAGTTTCGCTTGATTCCTAATTCCGTTCGAAATGCAATTGGGGGTCAGTAAATAACAATTAACGTCGCGGAGGAAAGATTCTCGGGGTCATCGGCTGACACTGTTTGACTTTATTACCACCGAAGTCACGGCGTGACTTGAAGGTTGAATGGAAGTGTTTGCAGGATACTGGTATCGGCGCGACTTCGAACTTGTAGATCATAGTAATTAGGACTTCGTAATTTGAGAACGTCGAATGTCACGGCTCGTCAAACGTTTCTTGGCGAGCCTTGGTGCATGTGACGCTTATTACTCGCAGCCATGTAGAGAGGCTTATACCATGTATTATACAGCTAGGCGAGAAACCTTTCGACGAATTGCGATAGGTTATTTTTATGATATAATTGATTACCGATTATCGTAATGGAGTGTCGCAAAGATCACGTATTGCATAGTTTTCAGATTGGTGATCGATGCATGGCCGCCGAATTCGTTTATCTGGCGCCAAGTGAGACCAGAGATATTTTTACATGCTTAACTATAAGGAAAAAAATCTGATGCATATTGTGCAATAGAAGCTATTCGTTTGAATGACAATTTTACATTGTATGCATGCATTTTCGATGAATAAGCGAAACTGAAGGTGGTTTTCAAATGCCACAGATTCAACCTTTGATTTAGAAAATTTGAAATCGTGTTGAATTCATAGAATATATGTCACGACTTTTACTGCAGCCCGTAAATACTGTAATATTTGAAAGACGCATCGAATTTTTGTAATTTGCATGAAATCTGAAACACAGATCATCGGTAGAAGAATATAGTTAAAGTACACTAGGCAAGTGCAACTCCTGCACTGCAGCTACGTGCCTCGGAGTGAATTACTCGGCGATATCCGATTCGAATTTCGTCAAAATTATGTAAACTTAATTTTCAATCAAGTCGTCCAGCCAGTCAGATACATTACATTGAACAGGTATGCGTATACGAATACGTGTACATGCCGGGTATGCTTCTGGTCACTGGGCCAAGGTCGTCTTCTAACCTTAATCCCGCGTTAGAGCTGCCGTCGCGACGCGACGCGCCCATCGAAGGCGTCGCTTCACCTCGTATGCAAGCCTGTATTCATTTCGTGGGTGGTCGGTCCGATGCTGCTCTATTTGCTCAATTTTTTCGGCTAGTCGATTCGCAAGAATTTTGATGTTCTACAAGCAGAAATAGTGGCTGTTCTCTCAGGCTGACTTTGTGCATTCGCGCCGATGCATCACTCGTTCTGCATCACCTCGCTGCGTTTTGAATCTTTCAAATTTATCACACTTACGAGAGAGAAAATATCGTCGATTTTTTGGAACGTGGTAAAATACGAGCAGATATATTATAATTATTATACCGACAATCAAGGGCAGATCGTGGAATCGTGATGGTTGTGAAATAAATGTACATATTATACTCACTACGGACCACGAGGTCAAAAATACGTGAATATGTTTTGCTGTTTGTTCGTCGTTAATCACGTCTATTGAGTCTCCAAATATTTTCTAGCCGCGGGCAGTTGAACTTCTCCTGTAAGAAGAAATAACATGATTATTGCGTTCACACCGCTGTTATTAACTTGAGAAGGTTTTTTTCCTTCTCTCTGTAGCTGAATACCAATATTCATGCACTCTTATAAGTAGGTCCATGTGTAAGACTTTCCCACGTTATCTTCCGATCATTACAGCAATCGAAATCCTATCGAAACCAGCCCCGTGGAGAAATTTTACAAAATTCCATTATAAAACAAAGGAAAAGTAAATAATGTTGTCCCCACGTGTCCCATGCAGATATACCTGTGTAAAATGTGTTGGTGCATACTTCTATATTCTCAAATTTCAATAACAACCGAGCACCATATCGCTAATTGACAATACGAGGATCTTATCGTGGGCTTGTATCTTAAAGTGAAAGGCACTAACCGAGCACTTTTAGCGCAGCTACTGTCCATAATCGCATTTCCGTACATCAGCGCGTCTGGACAAAAGGGATAAAAGATATAAACTTTACTGCACGAAGATCTAATTTGAGGACATCGGAAATCTTATTGATCAATGATCAATGCTTGGACGTTATTGCAATGCGATTCTATCACGAACCGGCTAAGCATGCGCATCGAAACGCGACTTGGTTGAGAATCACTGACGACCGAGTAGACTCGGAGAGAATCCCAGCATCCGGTTTGGGTCCAGTTTCTTGGCCATCCTCGGGTCCCAGCTTTCGGTGATGTCATCATGGCAGAGTCCTCTGGGTCGGGAAATCCCGTCTCTATAAAACTCAGTCCAACCGACCGATCGCCTCGAGCTTAATGATCACTGCAGGATGTTAGGAGGTGTATAACCAACATGTGCAGACCGAGCGATTGTTTACTCAAAAGACGTTTAGACGTCTCATCGTGAATCCCGCAATACAAGCAACGCGATGCATGTTTCATGTTTGAACCGACTGGAAATAACCTTTTTAACTTTGCATGATCATACGTATTTTCGTTGCATATTATTGCACGCACGCGCTCGCTCCTACGCAAAGTTATACATAACGTACGTAACTGCAAGAGATTCTCCAAGACGTATACAGATGTTACACGTCTTATAGGTATAACACGCGTATTGCAAATTACTTGCAGGCGGATGATAGAGGATCGTGACACCTTTAGGGGATATATCCGCCTACCTGTGTCGACTTCGCGTTCAGATAACCTGCAGGCTACGTGACACTCGCTCTATCGTGTATTTCTAAACAGCTCATAGACACGAGTTCCTCGTCTCTTCGATATACCTAACTTGCAGATTTGCCGGTGACAAGAGGTGGGATTCTATCAGATCTGGTGGCACTAAATCACCGGCGGATCACTCGAGAGATAAGAGGAATTATAAATTGAGCTTAGAGAAGATTTATTCAACGGTGATTTGAGGCGGTGGCGGTGTATCTTGCCGTCGCTACGCCTGATAAGTATGCGTGTACTTAATAGCCACGATATACACGCGGAAACGATTAAGCATCAGATGTTAACAAAAAAGAAGAAGAAAAAAGAAACAGGTGGCACGAAATCGGTTTTAGAATCTAGGAACTATGTACATTTTTTGAACTGGACAATTTTTATTCATTTTCTTTTTTTTTTGTTTTTGCTCGTTTTTTTTTTTTACAATTCGACTAAAACTAATACTTTTCACAGATATATAATAAACAGCAATGACGTAAGCACGTTTTTCTACTTTTGGCTAAATTAATAGTTTGCTTACGGCATGACTTCCAGGAGCATTCTTGAAATATTTTAGTCATACGAATAACCTTCGTAACTTAATTAATTTATCAGAAATTCCACGTATGCCGTTTATTTAGGGTTAATCAAGTTTGTGTGAGAACCGTTTCTATGAGGTTTACAGAAACATTTTGTACTATACTAGTATCAGTTATCATTCGACCAGAGTGGTAGTTGCGAATTATTTTTTAAAATTTTTCTTGAGACCGAAAGTTCAATTTTTCCATACAATTTATATTGAACGATCGTATTATACTTATATTCAAGATATCTATAACGACATATATCTAACTGAATAAAAACTTTCAGGTGATTGTACAACTATTTTCCAGATTCTGCAATCAGGAATTTGAACCCAATAGAATCTTGTACCACTTCCTTTTACTTTTCGTCCCACCACTATTGGATCGAATAATTTCAATTTGCGACAATTGGCACTGCAGATTTGGAATTAGCAGCTCGAAATTTCCCCGGAATTGAATCAATCGATTTACAAATATCAATACTTGTATAACACCTGAATTCTAGCTAATACACCGTATCGATTTCACTGACTCATTCCGTCTGACATGTACGGTCCAGCTCTACTCGACAGCCTCAATTCCTGCAACGCGTAAGTCTGCAATCGAAACTTGCATCCTTCCATAAAAAGAAACACCTCGCCGCAGGTGTACGCTAACGAAGGGTCGGAACGCAAACATCATGTGTGGGTCGTCTCTCACCGTGTAATTGACAGTTATACAGGCAATACTCGTATGCCCACGGAGTTCGCTGATGTGTACTTTAGAATTCCATTTGCACCTCGTCTCGTAGCAATTTGCAAGGATCAAGGAGGTAAACGCAGGATGAGGCGCAGGTGGGTAAAAATCGTCCGAGAAGCTGTCGCGACGAGGCATAAAAGTGTCTTGAATGTGGGAAGCTGTCACCACGTCTCTCCACCTTGAGAACGAGTGTGATATTCGAGGCTGCGGACACGCATCGCGGAGATTTAAACGCGGGCGTAAGAAGCTCGCGTTCGATGGAATTATATGTGCAATCATGGGCGACTTCAACGGCAAACTGCCATACCTTATACCACAAGCCATCGTATTATGAGAAAATCAAGTTTGCGTTTTCTTACGAGCCCTATAAAAAAATTTCCTGCAGCTCGGCAAAAACGTTCGATTCGTTTTAAGCAGTCAATGATATTTATAACGGATACTATACGTGCATTGATACAATGAAATTTGATTCGTAAATCACTTCACAGTTTTTATTCTTTCGCTTCTTTTTTACACGATCGTTTTATATTCTTCGTCATAGTATATTGTTATACGATCTGCACAAGTCGTAAATTCCTCGATGCAATGGGACAAGGTCATCGAAACAAGCATCCAAGGGGCACGGCTGAACGTGTGCTGATATCAACCTGCACGAGACGGCGAAAATTTAATTTCTTCTTTTCAGAAATCCTGAATAACAGTAATAAAGTATTAAAGGCGAGAGAAAAAAGGCGTGTCGATTGAATTCCCGAAGGTATAAACCCGGACGTACGGGAGACTCCAAGGAGACACGCGAGGGCGGGGATCCGAAGGTGGAAAATAAGAATGTTAAAGTGAAACGGGAGACGAAAATAACAATAATAATAATAAGAAGCAGAGGCGCGCGATCAGCTCTGCGAGGCTCGCCCCCATCTTGCGGAATCGGTATTGTTTCATCCGCGTCTAAATATAAACCGATTCGTACCGCATGCAGGAGTTGGGCCAAACCGGAATGCGCGCCGAGGTTCCTCACGACTTTTATATCCTACACGTATTACATGCGAGTAGACTCATGCAAGCTGTACGGAGCAGGATGAAAATAAAACGACGATGAAACGCATCTCAGGGAATAAAAATACGTTCAATGATATTGTCATGTGGACGACATTTGTCGTCCGAGTTTTTGCAATTTACTTCCATACACGTAACCAGACACGTTTTTATTTTTTCTTTACTTTGCTATTTTGAACTACGAGTAGATTTGTAGATATCCACTTGACAGATTAATCCTGTGAGAATGGCATGCATGAGAGTGTCATTAGTTGAAAGTATCGCGTGTCATTAACTTTACAAATGATTTCTGAGAAACCCCCGCGTTTCACCGATCTATCGAATCTTAAGTACACTCTGAAAATTTACGAAGTGGATCGTGTATTTTGAAATATTGAGTTGCCCAGTACCTAAGTTGGTTTGATTTTTACTTCAGTCTATCGTAGGTATACGAGGAAGAACCAAACAAACTTATTTACCAACCCGATATATTATACACTAAGCATTCGGTGATTTAACTCAATAATTATACGATAAAGTGAAATTACAACTAACTTATCGCAGTTCTCTATCATTCATCTGCGAAACTGCGATGCAAACCGTGTGGAATGACATTTTGTCCTAGTCGTAAATTCAGCTGTTCTGCATTTTCTAAAATTTATTACATATTAGCGAAGCTTGCGGCACTAATGTTATCTCATTTTTCATCCTCTTATTGAGACTTGATTTTCTCCTTCCACAACGGATACACATCAAAGACGAATGTAGCAACATTATTTTTATTTTATTTTTTTTTTTCTACTTGGTAATAATACAACCAAGCAAGGCAGTCAACTTAACCCATCACAAAGTCCTAAGCATGTGACTCGTATTATGCAACGGTAGGGTATATTTACGAAAAAAAAGAGACCTTCGGTCCCAGCATACGTGATGAGAAGGAGAGAGATGAACTCTTGTCAGATTTGAATATCGAACGCATAAAATTCCGCGATAAATTTTCAAGAAACCGACGCGGGTCTCACTCACACTTACATATATATGTGTGTGCGTGCGTGTGTGTGCGTGTGTACTGTAACAGCTAGGCAGCACTAACAAACTATGTTATACAATGTTCATACGTATAAGGCCGAGCATCCAGGCAATACGATGGCCGAACCGGACGACATAACACAGCCACGCGGATTTGTGTGAATTTCTGACACATTGGAATTTTCATAGACCAACAATTTTAAAGTTCAGATGTCGGATTTATGCAGAATGGGATGTAAAGTATCGCCTTACCGCCTATTTTATAATGCCGGGGCTTTTTAACATCGGCAATACATGATTGCGCTACTGTGCAGGCCTTATTTCATCTCATTATATATATATATATATATATATATATAATATATACTTATAATACATGAATATTATGTAGTACTTGCTTCTTACATTAAAAATGGCGTTTATCCAGGAATGCCAATGCCAATTACACAAGATTGAATCTCTCAGTTTTGTTGCAACTTCAAGCCAAAAAATTTGTATTTATTAATTAAAAATACTTTACATCGGTAAGCAAAAGACTTTCGCAGCATTTGAGGACTAGGAGAGTCGATTTTGCATTTATGGTAATTCATTTAATGTTTTTTTTTATTTCTTTACTTTTATTTTATTGTACCTACAATTATAATTTTTCGGTTGCCCACAGATTATGCATCTAGTTTTATTAATTAACAGCTTGATTAATTAATCTCCATAAATGCCGCGTCTCTTAAGGTCACCCATTCATCATTGGTATTTACATTGTGGAGATCGTCTCTCCGCAAATTCTTCATTATATTAATGATCTAGAATAAGACGTTGTTAAGCAGTAGGCATTACTGCACTCAACTGACATTTTTCATACATCAATAAATTTAGACTTACTTATTACCGTTTTTCGAATAAGCAGATCATTACAGGTCTAGATTATCTTGAGAAAAATAGTTCAAGGTAAGTCTATAATATGAAGAAGAAACTTTATTTTCGCAAAGCAAAGTTACGGAAAAAAAAAAAAAAAAATTAAATGTTCAATTTTGTCAAATTTTACGCAATCCTTTTAATCATAATTTTATCTGTAAATCCTTGAGTAGACTGAGATGAAGTTATAGTTGTTACCTTACTCTGACTCGACTTGCCTGCAGCGAACATATGGGTAAATATAACACCAGTTGACTTTCTGTAAATAGATCAAAACAACTTTCAATGAAAAGTGAGTGGAAAAAAAACTATCCGACCTTTGAATAAAATCTTCAAGCGTATAGCAGATTCTTGTTTTTTTTTTTTTTTATTTTTTTTTTACAACTAAGGAATGCAAGGAAGTAGTTGGCAAGATGATATATACCTGCCTTGTTCAGATGTGTAAGGCTTAATTGAAGGAATCATTTTTAAATAGCAAGGTTAGGCGAAAATAGAATTCATATGTACAGGCAGCCGAAAGAGAAATAATAGAAATGAATAGAAATAAAAAATATTTGAAATTAGAGAGAAATAAAATAGCAGAAGAGTATACAAGCCATTTGCAATTTTGTTCCATTTAGGTACTAGCATGACTAATTGGTAAGTGAGAGAGAGAGAGAGAGAGAGAAAGAGAGCGAGAACAGAATTTCATGCATCTCTTCAATCCGAATGCGCGTTCTGACGACCCTACAAATATTTAGCCTTTATTTGTACACCGATAAATATGATTGCAGTTATAAAACAGGATGGCATAAGTCACGAGAATATTTTTTCCTTTACTTCAAATTTGTCTCATTATTAACATCGAAATCATTGGAACTTCTTTTTAATCACGATGAAATATTACCTGCGTATAATACTAATTTTCGTGCAAATTACAACTTGCATAATATATAAGCATCGGCCATTCAAATATTGAAAATCTCTGCTGGATGCTAATTAACGACGATCGAATGCGAGTTTGAAATACGTGCGTATAATCGTGTCGCAGTTTCAGAAAACAGTGAAACAACAGGAAAGTAATCAATTAATTAATCAGTTAATTAGAAAAAATGTAAAAGCTAGGCTCGCCTAGCACCGTTTTTATACACACATATCTATATATATATATTGTGTGAGTGAGTGCTAAATCCTCCATCATTCGGCCGGACTATGCGCAATCGTTAATTAAATCATACCTGCGTTGGCAGACGGGGCAATATTCGAGACTAATTGACACAATAAAGTGATAACTAGTTGATTACGAGTTGCTCAATAATTATGACACGTGGCTGTCGCGCGTCGGATCGATAGATATTTTCGTAAACAAGTTATCTCGAAAGATGAACGATGCTGCAGCAGGCAGCTGAGAGTCCGACACAAATTTCCATATTTCGTAAAAAATCATTGACCTGCACCGCGAGATTTCATTTTAATTTTTCTATCGCTAATGATTATTTCACTAATTGGACAATTTATAATGTAAATAATTGGCTACCGGATACTCGCAAGGACTCCGCACCACGACGTTATAAGGTTGGGGTCATCTTCTACGGCGATTCGTCATCTCCTTTGGGTAGTGAAGATTAATACTATCCTCAATTTAATCCGCGCAATGACTGCTCCTTTTTCTTATACGTACAAGCTCCTTACAGCGCTGACCATTCGTTAAACTCATCACAGTTTTTGGGAGGTCAATATTAAACCCCAAGGCACATGGGTACATAATTTCCTACAATTGGAGACACGGTGTATACTGCTGCGCAGATGTTTAGTAAAATTAGTGTTACGCACTTCTGATTACATGTGAGCCAGTAAATTTCGTAGTATTATAGGTGTACACTCGACCGGTTGAAAATCCAATGCAAGAAAGAATAAGAATAGCTAATTATTTTTGTCAAGATGGAATCACAATAACCGATTTGTTTGCAGGTCCAGGTAATTTGCATGAAAATCTAATTTCGAAAAACCATGTATATGCTTTGAGGAACTGGGAGGATTCGATGTACCTACATACGGCAGATTATACAAATTATTTTTGAAAAGTGGTTGAATATAGACGCATTGTCAGTCCCGATTTTATTCTTCTTCAAGAAACTTAATTTTTCAGACCGACAAGGCCTAATAAATTAATTCTCAGAATACTTGAGTCTTTGCATCGATATCACTAATATCTTGTCATTGTACTATTGACCAAGAAATTTAACTTTCCGAAACAAAATTGTGTACAACAAATTACTTAAAAATATCAATATTCTATACATTAACAAAATAAAAAGAATTTCAATCAGCGTAATACTTGAATCCTCTTAAAATTCCTTCTGTTGCCGGTACACATGACAATTTTAAAAAGCGCAATTGTACAGGCGTAAGATTAAGAATTTTGAACCGCACCGTTCGCGACGCCATCATGACAATGCGTGCAAAAAGGTCGAAAGTGATGTTTCTAGATAGATACACGGACGGAAAGGATTATTTGAGTCAAGTGATATTCGTTTGATTCAACTAAAGGCTGTAGTCAAATACGGCAACGCAAAACTTACTTAAATAATCAAAATACTTTTGTCGGACGACATACTTATAACGTGTTAATATAGAATTGAATCAAGCCTTTGAATGATCAGGCTGACTCCATTTATTCAAGATGGCACGACTTGAGTTCCTTGCGATAATGTGGGTTTTGTATCAAGAAAATGTGTGATTGAAATGACGAAATTGTTGTATCAAAACAAATTAAGCTTGTTTTATTTCATGATATTTTGAGTCAATATTTCAATGGTTGAAACAGGTAATTAAATTTATTTTCAAAAAAATCTCTTACATCCATGAAACACAGAACATTACGAGTTACTCGAGCGCACAAAACGTGTTTCTCGAATACCATTTATAATTTTATTGCCTCAAAATTTTGTGGGAATTACTCGATATTTAATGGATAAAACCCGTAAACTTATTGTTGTACATTATATGTAGAAGTATATCCAAAGTGAACCTGTGTCAATAATTTTTATATATTTTTAATCGATATCGATTTCGATGACTCGAAACTTGAAATTATGCTTTCTTCGTTTGTACTAGGTCTGATGGCACATTAGCTTATGTTATCCGTATCTGATTTCTTAGCCAACCACACAGTTTCATACGTTTTTCTGAAGCTATTTCTGTAGAGAGAGAGTTCACGGCTTACATTAATAGCCGTTTAAAGTACTAGTATACTGATGTTTAGGGTGAAAACTTTCTTTAGTTGATTCAAAGCATTTGATGTTTCCGTTACCTTGTAAAACTTAGTGCAACTGATTCAACCAGTTACGCCAAACAAACATCCAATCGAAGTAAGTTTTTTTTTTTTTTGCTAAAAATACATGCACTTATTTTATCTAAAGTACCTCATTCTTTCTGTCAACAAACATACGATCCGGAGGAACGATACATGAACTTCAAATGATACGATATTTAGTTGACTCAACTTCAGAAACGCATTAAAAGGTTCGCTCGAATCAACGAAAGAAAGAAAGGCTTTTGTTGAATGAACGAATTCGCTTGACTGAATCATTTTGAGAAAATTAATTAAATCAAAATTGTTGAATTGAAGTCATTATATTTGAAACTAATAAGGGATACTAGATTGCCATGAACGGACTCCACCAGAATCTATTTTGTCGCTTCAAGAATTCCTTTTCCTCCGTGTAGCGAGCAGCAAAAGCCTGGGATTGGACGTTACCGACTATTGCATATAATACTGGGATGGTATTGGAGAGCTGCGAAGGTGGCGGACGCGTCTCGTCTCGTCTCGTCTCGTCTCGTCTCGTCTCGTCTCGTCTCGTCTCGTCTCGTCTCGTCATCTCGTCTCGTCGGTGGTTACATACAGCCACCGGAGTTACAGCATCGCCCACGCGAATTTGCGCAACGAGCTTCTGCGACGGCGTCCGGCTGCCGCCTTCGGGACGAGAAGAGGAGGTCTGAGGTCTTCGAGAGCCTCGCAGAGAGCTTTGGTCCCCCCGAAGACCGCCGCTCGCCCCCTTGAGTGCGCGGCAGACGACACTTTCTTCCGAAGTGATCGGATCTATGATTCGAATTACGAAAGCGCATTCCGCGCATATTATTAACCCAACCTAACCGAAGCATCGCCTGTAAAACGGGGGAATCCATGCGTAACTAATTGCCATAAATATTCGCAATCCTGGCCAAATTTTGCAAAATTATTATACCGCCGGTTTCTGTTTATGTTAAAGATCACGGGGGTGGGGAAACTAATTTACTTTGCTGATTTGCTTGTTTATTGTTTTTTTTTTGCTCGTTTTTTAAACTTTTTAATTCTTGTTCATCTCCTTAACTGGAATTATAGGTCATCATCGTCGATCGAGGGAGTAACTTTGTTTACGATATATATATTCTGAATTTTTGAATAATCGTTTGAGGCCATCGCGAACGAGCATCGATGATATCTGCGAGAACATTGATCGTCTGCTATACATTATACACAGACACAAATATTTATAAGCGTGTGTTCATTAAAGGCTTGTTTACGTGGTAGAAAAATCGTAATTTTTTTTATATTCACTCACCACCTACCCTCCGGATTTATTATTTTATTATTTCATATAAGCGATTAATTAAAGTATCGATGAATTCCGGGCCAAGGTTCCCTGCGCAGTTGTAAGGAATTGAGTCCGGACTCCTCGTAAATGCGAAACCCACAAAATCACCGGGCGCACGGCGCACGTCTTCTTATTCAAAGACGATAATCGACGTCGTTGACGTCATCGGATCATTTCAGGAATTTCAACGAAATTCAACGCACAACGATCGTGCAACCTTCGCTCACGCCAAGATTCTGGAATCCTACTTAAAACGTCGCAATATTTCATGAATTATTCCACTCAGGCGGACCCCGGTCGCCATATATATTTCTATCGAGTATAATCATCATTCAACGCGCAGATATAATTACCGTACACATCGGCGATTCAAGCTGTGTGAAATCATAATCCAATCTCGCGAAGCGCATCGCGTCACATCAGCGGCAGTAGGTATATCGTCATACGCATCTTATAATTCTCCCGCGAATATACAGCGCGCGATACGCTTAATTAAAATAAAATAACACAGGGAAATACGTTTTGGGTGCCGAAATAACTGTCTTCAAATTTACTATTAATATTCATTCCGTTGGAGGAAACATGGATTGAATTTTTAGTGGCCTAAACACCTCATCCGAAACTGTCTGGTATAATGTTGACTCAGGCCTGCAGGAAGATAATAAAAACAACTACTGCACCGTAGATCGCTATTTTCGATTTCTAAGTCCGATACACGTCCCCCTCATAGTTGTACGCACATATTAATATATATGTAGACGGGTATGTTGGTGGGAGCAGAACGCGGCGTGTGGAATTTGACGGCGAAAAAACATCGTCGTATGTCTTAACCCTCGTCGTTTTCCCCACCGTACCTCATGAGTGCAGATATTATACGATTTTATACGACGGCACGGGCTGCACGGATATCGGTATTATATACTTCGAATCGGCTTGAAGAGAGGGCATAAACCGGTCGTCATTTTTTTTATATGACACCCCTGGGTTGTAATATCTTTTACGTAACCTGTGTAGGTATATGTGTAATGTATCCGAGGAAGAAAGTGCCAAGTTATTAATTACTGTGATTAAAAGAGCCTTGTCTGCACTCGCTAGGAGGCTCTCATCGGGTGTCCGTTATACGTCAGAAATAAAGTAGCAAAAAGTCAGCTCTAATAGACTATCTGTATGATTGACTGTTATAATTACATTGTTGTTATTCCTCTTTTTCCTCGTATATCACATTATATACCTATATTGTACATTATGTTATGATTCGAAGATGAGGAAGTATGTTGCAGTTACGGAACATCGAGATTTCATCATCGCCGTTAGGAAGATCGATGCCCATATTAGTTTATACCGTACATTTTCTCATCATCTCGTCATCGTCGTATTTTTGGCATGATTAAAAGCATATCGCTCGCCACTCACCTCACTTACGTTAGTATCACAGAATTCACATGTATTATCGTTAGGTACGGTTGCCGTAACGCAAGTATGAAAATGTTGTTCGACGTCTTCGCATTTTATGTTCAAACGCGGATACCTGGATACGTCAGGCTCGGGTTTTTACCGAAAATTATAAAATCCACTTGTACTATAAATACTCGTAGTAAATACCGTATGAACAGTAAAACTTACGGAACGGCATCGCCGCTGGAATAAAAATGATAGGCGGAAACCGTTAAGCAAAGAGCTAAATTTATCCGTAACTACATGCTTACTATGCCGGGAAGATTATTGGCAATAGGAATAATCGTTGACGATATACTACAGATGATTGCAGCGCTAAAAGTCATTGCAGTTCGATGTAACAAACGTATGAGGTTTTCATTACCTCGAAATGACTTTCTGTGAATTCGGAGCAGCTGCTTTTCTGATATTGGCTGCACCTGTCGAAGCATGAGGTGCGTTTAATACGATTACATCGGAATCCCATATAAAATTGAAACCTATACGATCATGACTGACCTCAAATGACGGCTAATGAAAATTCATGAGACCTTATATCGTCGAAAAATAAAGTAAACAATTTTTTCGATGATACACAACTCATAAAATGCATGTTTCATATGAGAGTATGCGCACTCGGAATGACCTCGAAGTATTGGCAATTCAACGTAAGTTTCGAAACGAAAATTTCCAGACTTCTGCGCTAATTTAATAGTCTACTGGAACTGTGGTGTTCAAGATTTTTACCACCTTGAAAAGCGGTGAGTCATTGAATCACTTCCTTGCTATGGTGTATGGAATTTTCAAAATTAGACTACAAACAAAATCGAAAGCTAAGTAGCACAGTGCCTGCTAGAATGGAATGGTTTTAATTCAAGCTACAAATGAGTGAGTCAAGATCAACTCTATTGTTTACTGGTACCATGTATAAATTATAAGTTGGCATCGGACTGCACAAATAATAAAACCTGTAGTCGTAACAGCAGTAATCAATTTAATGGCACACCTTCGCTGTATAAATATTAATATATCTGTGCTCAGTCAATGAATCCCACAGAAGGTAATGTAGACACGAAGCATGAATAAAGCGATCTTCTGTTGACACCGTAGGACAAAAAATTTAAACATTTCGAGTTATCATAGAAACATGTTTGATCTTGAGATAATTTTTAATAACCGCACGTTCACAAAATTATACTTCACTATCTGTGTAACAAACTCTGATCGAAATAATTAAAACACGATAACAATAAGATGAATTTACTGGATGGGTAAGATAAGGCAAAAAAAACTTGTATTATTTATTAAAAAATCCAAAATCGCTGGATCGTAAAAGAAATCTTCCTCACCTGAGTAGCATCAGGTAGAGACATCTATGAGAAAAAAATAACTCATCCGCACGTATTTCGAGCGTGCCGATAAAAAGGATTATCACACGAGTTTACAACATCGAAACTTCGAGGACAGAAGCGTTGATTAAAAGTGTAAAATTTTTATCACTGAAATTTTCAAGTATAACGAATGAAAAATTTCAAGTTACGGCAAGGTCATAGAACACAAGATTATCCAGAGATTCGATTCACCAAAACGATTCCTCCACAGCAACGACGTTATATTCTTCAATGTACGGCACGGAACAGGCTCGTGTAACGTTGGGTTGCCGCTCCTACCATCGTTAGGCGTGAATTTCAAGTTCGACAGTTCCATAATTTCTCTCAATCAACGATGTCTGAATTCAAGCTGCATAGCCACGTAATATATTGTAATCCGCATTAATGAGATAAGTTTTATAATTAGATGTTTCAAACTTTGGGTACATTGAGTTAGATTTCATGCCATGGCACGTATGGTTATAAGTAGGAAAAATGGAAGCAGTATCATAATTTGTTACCCAAAGATGGAACATTGTTTCGTTGCTGATAACTGAATGAAGAGTGCAAAGTTCGCGTTTCAAGAAGATGGATTTATATAACTTGTTTTATAGACCTATTCTCAACGGCCTCCGTGGCGCAATTGGCTAGCGCGTTCGGCTGTTAACCGAAAGGTTGGTGGTTCGAGCCCACCCGGGGGCGTTATTTTTTTTCCAGTTTGGATTATGGAATTTGCCGAAAAGTGAACAGAACGGATTAATTAATATTTATTTCTTGAGTTCGTTGAGTAGGGCGGGTTTGGGGGTAATGGCAGTTTCACGTATTATCAACTAAGTAACTGACCACGCCGGTAAGAGAAGTTCTTCGTAACCAACAACTATCGCGTGCAAGACGCTGGTAACATACCGTCGTCACTGTGAAATTGAAAAGTTGAGAAAATTCCGTACAAGAAATTTATGCACGGCGAATTTATGCATCGGGAAAATAGATGTCAATCAAATACACGAACGTGTATCGTTTATGAATATATCAATTCTTTTACAGACGACAGAAGCATCTCTATAAGATGATCAATTTATTTTTTTACAAAGTCAACTTAATTGAGCGGCAAATGTTTTGGAAAAATTTTGAAATACTTTATTTTTAGTTCTAATCGTTTTAAGAATGTTTGTATGAGGATTTATTTTTGTTTTATGATTTGTTGACCACTTCAAATTATGATTCGAAAAAATTCAATATCTGAAGTTTTGAAAATATCTGAAAAATTCCAAAACACTTTTCTATTTGCTAGAAGTGCGTTGAAGATATGTACGAGGCTAAACCTCTCTTCTGAGTTTTTCTTAAAATTCGGAACAGGTAATTGGGTTTTAATTGAGAAAAATTACGTGAGTGCTTGAATAAATATAAAAATGAGTAATGAAAATGAATCAATGATAAAGTACGTAGCGAATTAACTAGAATGTAAAATGGAAGTCTCGAGAATTTATTTAAAATTTTGTCATTCAGTGACACAACTCTTTGGAAATGTGACGAAAATTAGCTAACAAAATTATTTTATCTTCTGTATAATATCGACCTACTTCGCAAACCAGATTTTTCGTCTCAATTCTTGAAATGCTAAACATTGATTATTGTCTATTCAAGAATCAGTTTGTTGTTAGCTACCAAGAGTTTGGATGTGAAAATACGGGATTGTGAAAACGGGTGAAGCAAGACACGAAACTTGAGCCCAACATTTGCAAAGAAATCGACAGTACTTAGTTCAGTTAACAGCAAGTCGATTGCATTGCTCAACTCGCTGTTATGACTATTGGAGTTTTAGAATTTTAGCGTGGCTCTTGTGTGCTCATCGTAGCCGCTGCAGCAGGCTAAATTCGCCTCAACCACCAGAGTCGGACGAGCGAACGCATCAGCTCGCATCGCGCTGTCGTGACATATATGTACGTATTTCCACAACCGATATCAGTTGCTGACTGTAAATCATATATATTTTCATTGACGTTCTCTACAAGTATGTGTATATCTATTTCACCCATCGCCGAAATACTTATATTCTATTTTTAAACAAGCTGATTTATAACTCATGCGTCAGCAAATTCAACGTTATTATTTTATTTTGTGAGATCTAATTATTACTCTGCAGGTATCGTTTCCAACATTCATTAAACCTGGAGACTGAAAATTTCTAGTTCAATTAGGTACAAATGACCCCTTCGGATTTGATGGAAATTTTAACGATTTTGGATGTCTGCTGGGACCAATTCCTTCATATGGTACATCGATGTAATGTAGCGGGAGGAATCCATTGCGCGCAGCCCGAATACACTGCGAGCAACGGATGAAGAGTTACATCCAAAACACAAAACTTTCACGGCATTTTCAGAAAGGTGGGGAAGGCAAATTGCAAATTCCAAGTGACCAAGTTTCGGATGTATATTCAATATGACATAATTTAAGTACGAGTGTTTAAGTATCCGTGTGTGGTAACTTGACAAGCTGACGAATAGAATTGAAGTGGAAGACAAAGGAGAATATGAAAACATGATTTAACGATACATGAGGAATCTAGGTTTTATACGAGTGAATGAGCGTGCAGTATACTCTATACTATATAGTATACACTGTATACATTGTCTCGAAGGCAATATGGAAAATTATATATCTGATAATTGTTATCTTAGTAAAAACACATAGTTTAAGTTTCGGCCTGCACAGAGGTATAACAAACCTCTGCAGTATACCATATATAATGATGAAAGACATTGTGTTGTCTCTTTTTCATGTAACACGTATTGAATGAATAAAACATCAATTCTCCTAGAGTTTCCTCTGTATTTCCTTAAATGCGGTCCGCTTGCTGTACTAGATTTATTGATCGCACACCTGGAAGTCCAATTATTAAAGATGGATTAAAGCAATTCAGATCCGATACAGAAAATTTGTCGCTCAGAAAAAAGAAAGGCTGAGCCCTTTGAATTTTAGATGAAAATTTGAACGTTTTGAGAAAATGCTGAAAACAATTTTTTGATCGCCCATATCGCCGTAGTTTTGTGAACGGATTCGATTGCGCGCAGTCCGAATACGCTGCATGGGACGGTTCGGAAGTAACAGCCAAAAAACGGAAGACTTTGTTTTCTGCTGCTGGTGTTTTCTTCGTAACCACTCTGCTGCTGGTCCTACGCTTTTTTTTATGTGTTTTCTGAGTTCCTGGGGGTTGAATTACTCTGGAAATAGTCATACAAATTGATTAGAAGACGAGAAATTTTCGGCTGCGAAAATGACCAAAAAAGTAAGGCTAACCCCTTTGGATTTTTGGCGAAAATTTCGACGACTTTGGAAAGTGCTGCAATTAATTCTTTGAGGCACTATTCCGACGTAATTTTGCGAGAGGAATCGATTAAGCGCAGTCCAAATACGCTGCGAGCGATAGCTGAAAAGTTACGGCCGAAAAACTCATGATTTTCATCGGCATTTCTCTGCTGCTGGACCTACGCTCTTTTTGATGTGTTTTCTGAGTTCCTGGGGGTCAAATTACTCTGGAGGAAGTGATACAAATCGATTCGGAGAGGACAAATTTTCGGCTCCGAAAATGACCGAAAAAGTAAGGCTAACCCCTTTGGATTTTTGGCGAAAATTTCGACGACTTTGGAAAGTGCTGCAATTAATTTTTTGAGGCACTATTCCGACGTCATTTTGCGAGAGGAATCGATTAAGCGCAGTCCCAATACGCTGCGAGCGATAGCTGAAAAGTTACGGCCGAAAAACTCATGATTTTCATCGGCATTTCTCTGCTGCTGGACCTACGCTCTTTTTGATGTGTTTTCTGAGTTCCTGGGGGTCAAATTACTCTGGAAGAAGTGATACAAATCGATTCGGAGAGGACAAATTTTCGGCTCCGAAAATGACCGAAAAAGTAAGGCTAACCCCTTTGGATTTTTGGCGAAAATTTCGACGACTTTGGAAAGTGCTGCAATTAATTTTTTGAGGCACTATTCCGACGTAATTTTGCGAGAGGAATCGATTAAGCGCAGTCCCAATACGCTGCGAGCGATAGCTGAAAAGTTACGGCCGAAAAACTCATGATTTTCATCGGCATTTCTCTGCTGCTGGACCTACGCTCTTTTTGATGTGTTTTCTGAGTTCCTGGGGGTCAAATTACTTCGGAAATGGTCGTACAAATCGATTCGGAGACGAGAAATTTTCGCCTCCGAAAATGACCAAAAAAAGTAAGGCTAACCCCTTTGGATTTTTGGCGAGAATTTCGACGACTTTGGAAAGTGCTGCAATTAATTCTTTGAGGCACTATTCCGACGTAATTTTGCGAGAGGAATCGATTAAGCGCAGTCCCAATACGCTGCGAGCGATAGCTGAAAAGTTACGGCCGAAAAACTCATGATTTTCATCGACATTTCTCTGCTGCTGGACCTACACTCTTTTTGAAGTGTTTTCTGAGTTGCTGGGGGTCAAATTACTCTGGAAGTAGTCATACAAATCGATTCAGAGAGGACAAATTTTCGGCTCCGAAAATGACCGAAAAAGTAAGGCTAACCCCTTTGGATTTTTGGCGAAAATTTCGACGACTTTGGAAAGTGCTGCAATTATTTTTTGAGGCACTATTCCGACGTCATTTTGCGAGAGGAATCGATTAAGCGCAGTCCCAATACGCTGCGAGCGATAGCTGAAAAGTTACGGCCGAAAAACTCATGATTTTCATCGGCATTTCTCTGCTGCTGGACCTACGCTCTTTTTGATGTGTTTTCTGAGTTCCTGGGGGTCGAATTACTTCAGAAATGGTCGTACAAATCGATTCGGAGACAAGAAATTTTCGCCTCCGAAAATGACCAAAAAAGTAAGGCTAACCCCTTTGGATTTTTGGCGAAAATTTCGACGACTTTGGAAAGTGCTGCAATTAATTCTTTGAGGCACTATTCCGACGTAATTTTGCGAGAGGAATCGATTAAGC
Organism: Diprion similis; assembly: GCF_021155765.1. NCBI lineage: Eukaryota > Metazoa > Arthropoda > Insecta > Hymenoptera > Diprionidae > Diprion > Diprion similis. The sequence goes on along the minus strand of NC_060112.1, from coordinate 14,827,129 downwards.
GCAGTCCAAATACGCTGCGAGCGATAGCTGAAAAGTTACGGCCGAAAAACTCATGATTTTCATCGGCATTTCTCTGCTGCTGGACCTACGCTCTTTTTGATGTGTTTTCTGAGTTCCTGGGGGTCGAATTACTTCAGAAATGGTCGTACAAATCGATTCGGAGACGAGAAATTTTTGCCTCCGAAAATGACCAAAAAAGTAAGGCTAACCCCTTTGGATTTTTGGCGAAAATTTCGACGACTTTGGAAAGTGCTGCAATTAATTTTTTGAGGCACTATTCCGACGTCATTTTGCGAGAGGAATCGATTAAGCGCAGTCCCAATACGCTGCGAGCGATAGCTGAAAAGTTACGGCCGAAAAACTCATGATTTTCATCGGCATTTCTCTGCTGCTGGACCTACGCTCTTTTTGATTTGTTTTCTGAGTTCCTGGGGGTCGAATTACTTCAGAAATGGTCGTACAAATCGATTCGGAGACAAGAAATTTTCGCCTCCGAAAATGACCAAAAAAGTAAGGCTAACCCCTTTGGATTTTTGGCGAAAATTTCGACGACTTTGGAAAGTGCTGCAATTAATTTTTTGAGGCACTATTCCGACGTCATTTTGCGAGAGGAATCGATTAAGCGCAGTCCCAATACGCTGCGAGCGATAGCTGAAAAGTTACGGCCGAAAAACTCATGATTTTCATCGGCATTTCTCTGCTGCTGGACCTACGCTCTTTTTGATTTGTTTTCTGAGTTCCTGGGGGTCGAATTACTTCAGAAATGGTCGTACAAATCGATTCGGAGACAAGAAATTTTCGCCTCCGAAAATGACCAAAAAAGTAAGGCTAACCCCTTTGGATTTTTGGCGAAAATTTCGACGACTTTGGAAAGTGCTGCAATTAATTTTTTGAGGCACTATTCCGACGTCATTTTGCGAGAGGAATCGATTAAGCGCAGTCCCAATACGCTGCGAGCGATAGCTGAAAAGTTACGGCCGAAAAACTCATGATTTTCATCGGCATTTCTCTGCTGCTGGACCTACGCTCTTTTTGATTTGTTTTCTGAGTTCCTGGGGGTCGAATTACTTCAGAAATGGTCGTACAAATCGATTCGGAGACAAGAAATTTTCGCCTCCGAAAATGACCAAAAAAGTAAGGCTAACCCCTTTGGATTTTTGGCGAAAATTTCGACGACTTTGGAAAGTGCTGCAATTAATTTTTTGAGGCACTATTCCGACGTCATTTTGCGAGAGGAATCGATTAGGCGCAGTCCCAATACGCTGCGAGCGATAGCTGAAAAGTTACGGCCGAAAAACTCATGATTTTCATCGGCATTTCTCTGCTGCTGGACCTACGCTCTTTTTGATGTGTTTTCTGAGTTCCTGGGGGTCGAATTACTTCAGAAATGGTCGTACAAATCGATTCGGAGACGAGAAATTTTCGCCTCCGAAAATGACCAAAAAAGTAAGGCTAACCCCTTTGGATTTTTGGCGAGAATTTCGACGACTTTGGAAAGTGCTGCAATTAATTCTTTGAGGCACTATTCCGACGTAATTTTGCGAGAGGAATCGATTAAGCGCAGTCCCAATACGCTGCGAGCGATAGCTGAAAAGTTACGGCCGAAAAACTCATGATTTTCATCGGCATTTCTCTGCTGCTGGACCTACGCTCTTTTTGATGTGTTTTCTGAGTTCCTGGGGGTCGAATTACTTCAGAAATGGTCGTACAAATCGATTCGGAGACGAGAAATTTTCGCCTCCGAAAATGACCAAAAAAGTAAGGCTAACCCCTTTGGATTTTTGGCGAGAATTTCGACGACTTTGGAAAGTGCTGCAATTAATTCTTTGAGGCACTATTCCGACGTAATTTTGCGAGAGGAATCGATTAAGCGCAGTCCCAATACGCTGCGAGCGATAGCTGAAAAGTTACGGCCGAAAAACTCATGATTTTCATCGGCATTTCTCTGCTGCTGGACCTACGCTCTTTTTGATGTGTTTTCTGAGTTCCTGGGGGTCAAATTACTTCGGAAATGGTCGTACAAATCGATTCGGAGACGAGAAATTTTCGCCTCCGAAAATGACCAAAAAAAGTAAGGCTAACCCCTTTGGATTTTTGGCGAAAATTTCGACGACTTTGGAAAGTGCTGCAATTAATTCTTTGAGGCACTATTCCGACGTAATTTTGCGAGAGGAATCGATTAAGCGCAGTCCCAATACGCTGCGAGCGATAGCTGAAAAGTTACGGCCGAAAAACTCATGATTTTCATCGGCATTTCTCTGCTGCTGGACCTACGCTCTTTTTGATGTGTTTTCTGAGTTCCTGGGGGTCGAATTACTTCAGAAATGGTCGTACAAATCGATTCGGAGACGAGAAATTTTCGCCTCCGAAAATGACCAAAAAAGTAAGGCTAACCCCTTTGGATTTTTGGCGAAAATTTCGACGACTTTGGAAAGTGCTGCAATTAATTTTTTGAGGCACTATTCCGACGTAATTTTGCGAGAGGAATCGATTAAGCGCAGTCCCAATACGCTGCGAGCGATAGCTGAAAAGTTACGGCCGAAAAACTCATGATTTTCATCGGCATTTCTCTGCTGCTGGACCTACGCTCTTTTTGATGTGTTTTCTGAGTTCCTGGGGGTCAAATTACTTCGGAAATGGTCGTACAAATCGATTCGGAGACGAGAAATTTTCGCCTCCGAAAATGACCAAAAAAAGTAAGGCTAACCCCTTTGGATTTTTGGCGAAAATTTCGACGACTTTGGAAAGTGCTGCAATTAATTCTTTGAGGCACTATTCCGACGTAATTTTGCGAGAGGAATCGATTAAGCGCAGTCCCAATACGCTGCGAGCGATAGCTGAAAAGTTACGGCCGAAAAACTCATGATTTTCATCGGCATTTCTCTGCTGCTGGACCTACGCTCTTTTTGATGTGTTTTCTGAGTTCCTGGGGGTCGAATTACTTCAGAAATGGTCGTACAAATCGATTCGGAGACGAGAAATTTTCGCCTCCGAAAATGACCAAAAAAGTAAGGCTAACCCCTTTGGATTTTTGGCGAAAATTTCGACGACTTTGGAAAGTGCTGCAATTAATTTTTTGAGGCACTATTCCGACGTAATTTTGCGAGAGGAATCGATTAAGCGCAGTCCCAATACGCTGCGAGCGATAGCTGAAAAGTTACGGCCGAAAAACTCATGATTTTCATCGGCATTTCTCTGCTGCTGGACCTACGCTCTTTTTGATGTGTTTTCTGAGTTCCTGGGGGTCGAATTACTTCAGAAATGGTCGTACAAATCGATTCGGAGACGAGAAATTTTCGCCTCCGAAAATGACCAAAAAAGTAAGGCTAACCCCTTTGGATTTTTGGCGAAAATTTCGACGACTTTGGAAAGTGCTGCAATTAATTTTTTGAGGCACTATTCCGACGTAATTTTGCGAGAGGAATCGATTAAGCGCAGTCCCAATACGCTGCGAGCGATAGCTGAAAAGTTACGGCCGAAAAACTCATGATTTTCATCGGCATTTCTCTGCTGCTGGACCTACGCTCTTTTTGATGTGTTTTCTGAGTTCCTGGGGGTCAAATTACTTCGGAAATGGTCGTACAAATCGATTCGGAGACGAGAAATTTTCGCCTCCGAAAATGACCAAAAAAAGTAAGGCTAACCCCTTTGGATTTTTGGCGAGAATTTCGACGACTTTGGAAAGTGCTGCAATTAATTCTTTGAGGCACTATTCCGACGTAATTTTGCGAGAGGAATCGACTAAGCGCAGTCCCAATACGCTGCGAGCGATAGCTGAAAAGTTACGGCCGAAAAACTCATGATTTTCATCGGCATTTCTCTGCTGCTGGACCTACGCTCTTTTTGATGTGTTTTCTGAGTTCCTGGGGGTCGAATTACTTCAGAAATGGTCGTACAAATCGATTCGGAGACGAGAAATTTTCGCCTCCGAAAATGACCAAAAAAGTAAGGCTAACCCCTTTGGATTTTTGGCGAAAATTTCGACGACTTTGGAAAGTGCTGCAATTAATTTTTTGAGGCACTATTCCGACGTAATTTTGCGAGAGGAATCGATTAAGCGCAGTCCCAATACGCTGCGAGCGATAGCTGAAAAGTTACGGCCGAAAAACTCATGATTTTCATCGGCATTTCTCTGCTGCTGGACCTACGCTCTTTTTGATGTGTTTTCTGAGTTCCTGGGGGTCGAATTACTTCAGAAATGGTCGTACAAATCGATTCGGAGACGAGAAATTTTCGCCTCCGAAAATGACCAAAAAAGTAAGGCTAACCCCTTTGGATTTTTGGCGAAAATTTCGACGACTTTGGAAAGTGCTGCAATTAATTTTTTGAGGCACTATTCCGACGTAATTTTGCGAGAGGAATCGATTAAGCGCAGTCCCAATACGCTGCGAGCGATAGCTGAAAAGTTACGGCCGAAAAACTCATGATTTTCATCGGCATTTCTCTGCTGCTGGACCTACGCTCTTTTTGATGTGTTTTCTGAGTTCCTGGGGGTCAAATTACTTCGGAAATGGTCGTACAAATCGATTCGGAGACGAGAAATTTTCGCCTCCGAAAATGACCAAAAAAAGTAAGGCTAACCCCTTTGGATTTTTGGCGAAAATTTCGACGACTTTGGAAAGTGCTGCAATTAATTCTTTGAGGCACTATTCCGACGTAATTTTGCGAGAGGAATCGATTAAGCGCAGTCCCAATACGCTGCGAGCGATAGCTGAAAAGTTACGGCCGAAAAACTCATGATTTTCATCGGCATTTCTCTGCTGCTGGACCTACGCTCTTTTTGATGTGTTTTCTGAGTTCCTGGGGGTCGAATTTCTTCAGAAATGGTCGTACAAATCGATTCGGAGACGAGAAATTTTCGCCTCCGAAAATGACCAAAAAAGTAAGGCTAACCCCTTTGGATTTTTGGCGAAAATTTCGACGACTTTGGAAAGTGCTGCAATTAATTTTTTGAGGCACTATTCCGACGTAATTTTGCGAGAGGAATCGATTAAGCGCAGTCCCAATACGCTGCGAGCGATAGCTGAAAAGTTACGGCCGAAAAACTCATGATTTTCATCGGCATTTCTCTGCTGCTGGACCTACGCTCTTTTTGATGTGTTTTCTGAGTTCCTGGGGGTCGAATTACTTCAGAAATGGTCGTACAAATCGATTCGGAGACGAGAAATTTTCGCCTCCGAAAATGACCAAAAAAGTAAGGCTAACCCCTTTGGATTTTTGGCGAAAATTTCGACGACTTTGGAAAGTGCTGCAATTAATTTTTTGAGGCACTATTCCGACGTAATTTTGCGAGAGGAATCGATTAAGCGCAGTCCCAATACGCTGCGAGCGATAGCTGAAAAGTTACGGCCGAAAAACTCATGATTTTCATCGGCATTTCTCTGCTGCTGGACCTACGCTCTTTTTGATGTGTTTTCTGAGTTCCTGGGGGTCAAATTACTTCGGAAATGGTCGTACAAATCGATTCGGAGACGAGAAATTTTCGCCTCCGAAAATGACCAAAAAAAGTAAGGCTAACCCCTTTGGATTTTTGGCGAGAATTTCGACGACTTTGGAAAGTGCTGCAATTAATTCTTTGAGGCACTATTCCGACGTAATTTTGCGAGAGGAATCGATTAAGCGCAGTCCCAATACGCTGCGAGCGATAGCTGAAAAGTTACGGCCGAAAAACTCATGATTTTCATCGGCATTTCTCTGCTGCTGGACCTACGCTCTTTTTGATGTGTTTTCTGAGTTCCTGGGGGTCGAATTACTTCAGAAATGGTCGTACAAATCGATTCGGAGACGAGAAATTTTCGCCTCCGAAAATGACCAAAAAAGTAAGGCTAACCCCTTTGGATTTTTAGCGAAAATTTCGACGACTTTGGAAAGTGCTGCAATTAATTTTTTGAGGCACTATTCCGACGTAATTTTGCGAGAGGAATCGATTAAGCGCAGTCCCAATACGCTGCGAGCGATAGCTGAAAAGTTACGGCCGAAAAACTCATGATTTTCATCGGCATTTCTCTGCTGCTGGACCTACGCTCTTTTTGATGTGTTTTCTGAGTTCCTGGGGGTCGAATTACTTCAGAAATGGTCGTACAAATCGATTCGGAGACGAGAAATTTTCGCCTCCGAAAATGACCAAAAAAGTAAGGCTAACCCCTTTGGATTTTTGGCGAAAATTTCGACGACTTTGGAAAGTGCTGCAATTAATTTTTTGAGGCACTATTCCGACGTAATTTTGCGAGAGGAATCGATTAAGCGCAGTCCCAATACGCTGCGAGCGATAGCTGAAAAGTTACGGCCGAAAAACTCATGATTTTCATCGGCATTTCTCTGCTGCTGGACCTACGCTCTTTTTGATGTGTTTTCTGAGTTCCTGGGGGTCGAATTACTTCAGAAATGGTCGTACAAATCGATTCGGAGACGAGAAATTTTCGCCTCCGAAAATGACCAAAAAAGTAAGGCTAACCCCTTTGGATTTTTGGCGAAAATTTCGACGACTTTGGAAAGTGCTGCAATTAATTTTTTGAGGCACTATTCCGACGTAATTTTGCGAGAGGAATCGATTAAGCGCAGTCCCAATACGCTGCGAGCGATAGCTGAAAAGTTACGGCCGAAAAACTCATGATTTTCATCGGCATTTCTCTGCTGCTGGACCTACGCTCTTTTTGATGTGTTTTCTGAGTTCCTGGGGGTCGAATTACTTCAGAAATGGTCGTACAAATCGATTCGGAGACGAGAAATTTTCGCCTCCGAAAATGACCAAAAAAGTAAGGCTAACCCCTTTGGATTTTTGGCAAAAATTTCGACGACTTTGGAAAGTGCTGCAATTAATTTTTTGAGGCACTATTCCGACGTAATTTTGCGAGAGGAATCGATTAAGCGCAGTCCCAATACGCTGCGAGCGATAGCTGAAAAGTTACGGCCGAAAAACTCATGATTTTCATCGGCATTTCTCTGCTGCTGGACCTACGCTCTTTTTGATGTGTTTTCTGAGTTCCTGGGGGTCAAATTACTTCGGAAATGGTCGTACAAATCGATTCGGAGACGAGAAATTTTCGCCTCCGAAAATGACCAAAAAAAGTAAGGCTAACCCCTTTGGATTTTTGGCGAAAATTTCGACGACTTTGGAAAGTGCTGCAATTAATTCTTTGAGGCACTATTCCGACGTAATTTTGCGAGAGGAATCGATTAAGCGCAGTCCCAATACGCTGCGAGCGATAGCTGAAAAGTTACGGCCGAAAAACTCATGATTTTCATCGGCATTTCTCTGCTGCTGGACCTACGCTCTTTTTGATGTGTTTTCTGAGTTCCTGGGGGTCGAATTTCTTCAGAAATGGTCGTACAAATCGATTCGGAGACGAGAAATTTTCGCCTCCGAAAATGACCAAAAAAGTAAGGCTAACCCCTTTGGATTTTTGGCGAAAATTTCGACGACTTTGGAAAGTGCTGCAATTAATTTTTTGAGGCACTATTCCGACGTAATTTTGCGAGAGGAATCGATTAAGCGCAGTCCCAATACGCTGCGAGCGATAGCTGAAAAGTTACGGCCGAAAAACTCATGATTTTCATCGGCATTTCTCTGCTGCTGGACCTACGCTCTTTTTGATGTGTTTTCTGAGTTCCTGGGGGTCGAATTACTTCAGAAATGGTCGTACAAATCGATTCGGAGACGAGAAATTTTCGCCTCCGAAAATGACCAAAAAAGTAAGGCTAACCCCTTTGGATTTTTGGCGAAAATTTCGACGACTTTGGAAAGTGCTGCAATTAATTTTTTGAGGCACTATTCCGACGTAATTTTGCGAGAGGAATCGATTAAGCGCAGTCCCAATACGCTGCGAGCGATAGCTGAAAAGTTACGGCCGAAAAACTCATGATTTTCATCGGCATTTCTCTGCTGCTGGACCTACGCTCTTTTTGATGTGTTTTCTGAGTTCCTGGGGGTCAAATTACTTCGGAAATGGTCGTACAAATCGATTCGGAGACGAGAAATTTTCGCCTCCGAAAATGACCAAAAAAAGTAAGGCTAACCCCTTTGGATTTTTGGCGAGAATTTCGACGACTTTGGAAAGTGCTGCAATTAATTCTTTGAGGCACTATTCCGACGTAATTTTGCGAGAGGAATCGATTAAGCGCAGTCCCAATACGCTGCGAGCGATAGCTGAAAAGTTACGGCCGAAAAACTCATGATTTTCATCGGCATTTCTCTGCTGCTGGACCTACGCTCTTTTTGATGTGTTTTCTGAGTTCCTGGGGGTCGAATTACTTCAGAAATGGTCGTACAAATCGATTCGGAGACGAGAAATTTTCGCCTCCGAAAATGACCAAAAAAGTAAGGCTAACCCCTTTGGATTTTTGGCGAAAATTTCGACGACTTTGGAAAGTGCTGCAATTAATTCTTTGAGGCACTATTCCGACGTAATTTTGCGAGAGGAATCGATTAAGCGCAGTCCCAATACGCTGCGAGCGATAGCTGAAAAGTTACGGCCGAAAAACTCATGATTTTCATCGACATTTCTCTGCTGCTGGACCTACACTCTTTTTGAAGTGTTTTCTGAGTTGCTGGGGGTCAAATTACTCTGGAAGTAGTCATGCAAATCGATTCAGAGAGGACAAATTTTCGGCTCCGAAAATGACCGAAAAAGTAAGGCTAACCCCTTTGGATTTTTGGCGAAAATTTCGACGACTTTGGAAAGTGCTGCAATTAATTTTTTGAGGCACTATTCCGACGTCATTTTGCGAGAGGAATCGATTAAGCGCAGTCCCAATACGCTGCGAGCGATAGCTGAAAAGTTACGGCCGAAAAACTCATGATTTTCATCGGCATTTCTCTGCTGCTGGACCTACGCTCTTTTTGATGTGTTTTCTGAGTTCCTGGGGGTCGAATTACTTCAGAAATGGTCGTACAAATCGATTCGGAGACAAGAAATTTTCGCCTCCGAAAATGACCAAAAAAGTAAGGCTAACCCCTTTGGATTTTTGGCGAAAATTTCGACGACTTTGGAAAGTGCTGCAATTAATTTTTTGAGGCACTATTCCGACGTAATTTTGCGAGAGGAATCGATTAGGCGCAGCCCCAATACGCTGCGAGCGATAGCTGAAAAGTTACGGCCGAAAAACTCATGATTTTCATCGGCATTTCTCTGCTGCTGGACCTACGCTCTTTTTGATGTGTTTTCTGAGTTCCTGGGGGTCAAATTACTCTGGAAGAAGTGATACAAATCGATTCGGAGAGGACAAATTTTCGGCTCCGAAAATGACCGAAAAAGTAAGGCTAACCCCTTTGGATTTTTGGCGAAAATTTCGACGACTTTGGAAAGTGCTGCAATTAATTTTTTGAGGCACTATTCCGACGTAATTTTGCGAGAGGAATCGATTAAGCGCAGTCCCAATACGCTGCGAGCGATAGCTGAAAAGTTACGGCCGAAAAACTCATGATTTTCATCGGCATTTCTCTGCTGCTCAACCTACGCTCTTTTTGATGTGTTTTCTGAGTTCCTGGGGGTCAAATTACTTCGGAAATGGTCGTACAAATCGATTCGGAGACGAGAAATTTTCGCCTCCGAAAATGACCAAAAAAAGTAAGGCTAACCCCTTTGGATTTTTGGCGAGAATTTCGACGACTTTGGAAAGTGCTGCAATTAATTCTTTGAGGCACTATTCCGACGTAATTTTGCGGGAGGAATCGATTAAGCGCAGTCCCAATACGCTGCGAGCGATAGCTGAAAAGTTACGGCCGAAAAACTCATGATTTTCATCGACATTTCTCTGCTGCTGGACCTACACTCTTTTTGAAGTGTTTTCTGAGTTGCTGGGGGTCAAATTACTCTGGAAGTAGTCATACAAATCGATTCAGAGAGGACAAATTTTCGGCTCTGAAAATGACCGAAAAAGTAAGGCTAACCCCTTTGGATTTTTGGCGAAAATTTCGACGACTTTGGAAAGTGCTGCAATTAATTTTTTGAGGCACTATTCCGACGTCATTTTGCGAGAGGAATCGATTAAGCGCAGTCCCTATACGCTGCGAGCGATAGCTGAAAAGTTACGGCCGAAAAACTCATGATTCTCATCGGCATTTCTCTGCTGCTGGACCTACGCTCTTTTTGATGTGTTTTCTGAGTTCCTGGGGGTCGAATTACTTCAGAAATGGTCGTACAAATCGATTCGGAGACAAGAAATTTTCGCCTCCGAAAATGACCAAAAAAGTAAGGCTAACCCCTTTGGATTTTTGGCGAAAATTTCGACGACTTTGGAAAGTGCTGCAATTAATTTTTTGAGGCACTATTCCGACGTCATTTTGCGAGAGGAATCGATTAAGCGCAGTCCAAATACGCTGCGAGCGATAGCTGAAAAGTTACGGCCGAAAAACTCATGATTTTCATCGGCATTTCTCTGCTGCTGGACCTACGCTCTTTTTGATGTGTTTTCTGAGTTCCTGGGGGTCGAATTACTTCAGAAATGGTCGTACAGATCGATTCGGAGACAAGAAATTTTCGCCTCCGAAAATGACCAAAAAAGTAAGGCTAACCCCTTTGGATTTTTGGCGAAAATTTCGACGACTTTGGAAAGTGCAGCAATTAATTCTTTGCGGCACTATTCCGACGTAATTTTGCGAGAGGAATCGATTAAGCGCAGTCCAAATACGCTGCGAGCGATAGCTGAAAAGTTACGGCCGAAAAACTCATGATTTTCATCGGCATTTCTCTGCTGCTGGACCTACGCTCTTTTTGATGTGTTTTCTGAGTTCCTGGGGGTCGAATTACTTCAGAAATGGTCGTACAAATCGATTCGGAGACGAGAAATTTTCGCCTCCGAAAATGACCAAAAAAGTAAGGCTAACCCCTTTGGATTTTTGGCGAAAATTTCGACGACTTTGGAAAGTGCTGCAATTAATTTTTTGAGGCACTATTCCGACGTAATTTTGCGAGAGGAATCGATTAAGCGCAGTCCCAATACGCTGCGAGCGATAGCTGAAAAGTTACGGCCGAAAAACTCATGATTTTCATCGGCATTTCTCTGCTGCTGGACCTACGCTCTTTTTGATGTGTTTTCTGAGTTCCTGGGGGTCGAATTACTTCAGAAATGGTCGTACAAATCGATTCGGAGACGAGAAATTTTCGCCTCCGAAAATGACCAAAAAAGTAAGGCTAACCCCTTTGGATTTTTGGCGAAAATTTCGACGACTTTGGAAAGTGCTGCAATTAATTTTTTGAGGCACTATTCCGACGTAATTTTGCGAGAGGAATCGATTAAGCGCAGTCCCAATACGCTGCGAGCGATAGCTGAAAAGTTACGGCCGAAAAACTCATGATTTTTATCGGCATTTCTCTGCTGCTGGACCTACGCTCTTTTTGATGTGTTTTCTAAGTTCCTGGGGGTCAAATTACTTCGGAAATGGTCGTACAAATTGATTCGGAGACGAGAAATTTTCGCCTCCGAAAATGACCAAAAAAAGTAAGGCTAACCCCTTTGGATTTTTGGCGAAAATTTCGACGACTTTGGAAAGTGCTGCAATTAATTCTTTGAGGCACTATTCCGACGTAATTTTGCGAGAGGAATCGATTAAGCGCAGTCCCAATACGCTGCGAGCGATAGCTGAAAAGTTACGGCCGAAAAACTCATGATTTTCATCGGCATTTCTCTGCTGCTGGACCTACGCTCTTTTTGATGTGTTTTCTGAGTTCCTGGGGGTCGAATTACTTCAGAAATGGTCGTACAAATCGATTCGGAGACGAGAAATTTTCGCCTCCGAAAATGACCAAAAAAGTAAGGCTAACCCCTTTGGATTTTTGGCGAAAATTTCGACGACTTTGGAAAGTGCTGCAATTAATTTTTTGAGGCACTATTCCGACGTAATTTTGCGAGAGGAATCGATTAAGCGCAGTCCCAATACGCTGCGAGCGATAGCTGAAAAGTTACGGCCGAAAAACTCATGATTTTCATCGGCATTTTTCTGCTGCTGGACCTACGCTCTTTTTGATGTGTTTTCTGAGTTCCTGGGGGTCGAATTACTTCAGAAATGGTCGTACAAATCGATTCGGAGACGAGAAATTTTCGCCTCCGAAAATGACCAAAAAAGTAAGGCTAACCCCTTTGGATTTTTGGCGAAAATTTCGACGACTTTGGAAAGTGCTGCAATCAATTTTTTGAGGCACTATTCCGACGTAATTTTGCGAGAGGAATCGATTAAGCGCAGTCCCAATACGCTGCGAGCGATAGCTGAAAAGTTACGGCCGAAAAACTCATGATTTTCATCGGCATTTCTCTGCTGCTGGACCTACGCTCTTTTTGATGTGTTTTCTGAGTTCCTGGGGGTCAAATTACTTCGGAAATGGTCGTACAAATCGATTCGGAGACGAGAAATTTTCGCCTCCGAAAATGACCAAAAAAAGTAAGGCTAACCCCTTTGGATTTTTGGCGAGAATTTCGACGACTTTGGAAAGTGCTGCAATTAATTCTTTGAGGCACTATTCCGACGTAATTTTGCGAGAGGAATCGATTAAGCGCAGTCCCAATACGCTGCGAGCGATAGCTGAAAAGTTACGGCCGAAAAACTCATGATTTTCATCGACATTTCTCTGCTGCTGGACCTACACTCTTTTTGAAGTGTTTTCTGAGTTGCTGGGGGTCAAATTACTCTGGAAGTAGTCATACAAATCGATTCAGAGAGGACAAATTTTCGGCTCCGAAAATGACCGAAAAAGTAAGGCTAACCCCTTTGGATTTTTGGCGAAAATTTCGACGACTTTGGAAAGTGCTGCAATTAATTTTTTGAGGCACTATTCCGACGTCATTTTGCGAGAGGAATCGATTAAGCGCAGTCCCAATACGCTGCGAGCGATAGCTGAAAAGTTACGGCCGAAAAACTCATGATTTTCATCGGCATTTCTCTGCTGCTGGACCTACGCTCTTTTTGATGTGTTTTCTGAGTTCCTGGGGGTCGAATTACTTCAGAAATGGTCGTACAAATCGATTCGGAGACAAGAAATTTTCGCCTCCGAAAATGACCAAAAAAGTAAGGCTAACCCCTTTGGATTTTTGGCGAAAATTTCGACGACTTTGGAAAGTGCTGCAATCAATTTTTTGAGGCACTATTCCGACGTAATTTTGCGAGAGGAATCGATTAAGCGCAGTCCCAATACGCTGCGAGCGATAGCTGAAAAGTTACGGCCGAAAAACTCATGATTTTCATCGGCATTTCTCTGCTGCTGGACCTACGCTCTTTTTGATGTGTTTTCTGAGTTCCTGGGGGTCAAATTACTTCGGAAATGGTCGTACAAATCGATTCGGAGACGAGAAATTTTCGCCTCCGAAAATGACCAAAAAAAGTAAGGCTAACCCCTTTGGATTTTTGGCGAGAATTTCGACGACTTTGGAAAGTGCTGCAATTAATTCTTTGAGGCACTATTCCGACGTAATTTTGCGAGAGGAATCGATTAAGCGCAGTCCCAATACGCTGCGAGCGATAGCTGAAAAGTTACGGCCGAAAAACTCATGATTTTCATCGACATTTCTCTGCTGCTGGACCTACACTCTTTTTGAAGTGTTTTCTGAGTTGCTGGGGGTCAAATTACTCTGGAAGTAGTCATACAAATCGATTCAGAGAGGACAAATTTTCGGCTCCGAAAATGACCGAAAAAGTAAGGCTAACCCCTTTGGATTTTTGGCGAAAATTTCGACGACTTTGGAAAGTGCTGCAATTAATTTTTTGAGGCACTATTCCGACGTCATTTTGCGAGAGGAATCGATTAAGCGCAGTCCCAATACGCTGCGAGCGATAGCTGAAAAGTTACGGCCGAAAAACTCATGATTTTCATCGGCATTTCTCTGCTGCTGGACCTACGCTCTTTTTGATGTGTTTTCTGAGTTCCTGGGGGTCGAATTACTTCAGAAATGGTCGTACAAATCGATTCGGAGACAAGAAATTTTCGCCTCCGAAAATGACCAAAAAAGTAAGGCTAACCCCTTTGGATTTTTGGCGAAAATTTCGACGACTTTGGAAAGTGCTGCAATTAATTTTTTGAGGCACTATTCCGACGTAATTTTGCGAGAGGAATCGATTAGGCGCAGCCCCAATACGCTGCGAGCGATAGCTGAAAAGTTACGGCCGAAAAACTCATGATTTTCATCGGCATTTCTCTGCTGCTGGACCTACGCTCTTTTTGATGTGTTTTCTGAGTTCCTGGGGGTCGAATTACTTCAGAAATGGTCGTACAAATCGATTCGGAGACGAGAAATTTTTGCCTCCAAAATGACCAAAAAAGTAAGGCTAACCCCTTTGGATTTTTGGCGAAAATTTCGACGACTTTGGAAAGTGCTGCAATTAATTTTTTGAGGCACTATTCCGACGTCATTTTGCGAGAGGAATCGATTAAGCGCAGTCCAAATACGCTGCGAGCGATAGCTGAAAAGTTACGGCCGAAAAACTCATGATTTTCATCGGCATTTCTCTGCTGCTGGACCTACGCTCTTTTTGATGTGTTTTCTGAGTTCCTGGGGGTCGAATTACTTCAGAAATGGTCGTACAGATCGATTCGGAGACAAGAAATTTTCGCCTCCGAAAATGACCAAAAAAGTAAGGCTAACCCCTTTGGATTTTTGGCGAAAATTTCGACGACTTTGGAAAGTGCAGCAATTAATTCTTTGCGGCACTATTCCGACGTAATTTTGCGAGAGGAATCGATTAAGCGCAGTCCAAATACGCTGCGAGCGATAGCTGAAAAGTTACCGCCGAAAAACTCATGATTTTCATCGGCATTTCTCTGCTGCTGGACCTACGCTCTTTTTGATGTGTTTTCTGAGTTCCTGGGGGTCGAATTACTCCAGAAATGGTCGTACAAATCGATTCGGAGACGAGAAATTTTCGCCTCCGAAAATGACCAAAAAAGTAAGGCTAACCCCTTTGGATTTTTGGCGAAAATTTCGACGACTTTGGAAAGTGCTGCAATTAATTTTTTGAGGCACTATTCCGACGTAATTTTGCGAGAGGAATCGATTAAGCGCAGTCCCAATACGCTGCGAGCGATAGCTGAAAAGTTACGGCCGAAAAACTCATGATTTTCATCGGCATTTCTCTGCTACTGGACCTACGCTCTTTTCGATGTGTTTTCTGAGTTCCTGGGGGTTGAATTACTTCAGAAATGGTCGTACAAATCGATTCGGAGACGAGAAATTTTCGCCTCCGAAAATGACCAAAAAAGTAAGGCTAACCCCTTTGGATTTTTGGCGAAAATTTCGACGATTTTGAGAAGTGCCGCGATCGATTCTTTGAGGCGCTATTTCGACGTAATTTTGCGAGAGGAATCGATTAAGCGCAGTCCCAATACGCTGCGAGCGATAGCTGAAAAGTTACGGCCGAAAAACTCATGATTTTTATCAGCATTTCTCTGCTGCTTGCCCTACGCTCTTTTTGATGTGTCTTCTGAGTTCCTGGGGGTCGAATTACTCCAGAAGTGGTCATACAAATCGATTCGGAGACGAGAAATTTTCGGCTCTGCAAATGACAACAAAAGTAAGGCTAACCCCTTTGGATTTTTGGCGAAAATTTCGATGATTTTGAGAAGTGCTGCGATCGATTTTTTGAGGCGCTATTCCGACGTAATTTTGCGAGAGGAATCGATTGAGCGGAGTCCTAATACGCTGCGAGCGATAGCTGAAATGTTACGGCCGAAAAACATATGATTTTCATCGGCATTTCTCTGCTGCTGGACCTACGCTTTTTCTGATTTGTTTCCTGAGTTCCTGGGGGTTGAATTACTCTAGAAATGGTCATACAAATCGATTCGGTGACGAGAAATCTTCGGCTCCCAAAATGACCAAAAAAGTAAGGCTAACTCCTTTGGATTTTCGGCGAAAATCTCGACGATTTTGAGAAGTGCTGCGATCGATTCATTAAGGCACTATTCCGACGTAATTTTGCGAGAGGAATTGATTGAGCGCAGTCCCAATACGCTGCGAGCAACGGCTGAATCAAATTCAATATTCACCAACTTTTCCGCCAGGAGGGGGAGATAAATGACAAACTCATAGTTTCAAAGTTGCAGCTTCAGTTTATTAAACATGCCCTAAATATATTACAAGTGTTACATGTAATTGTGTAGTACTTCAGCAAGTCGCTAAATAGTATGAGCGTGGAAGACACAAAGAAGTGCAAAAGAATGTTTGAATATTACTTCAGAAAAATACATTCTATTCCAGGAAGGATAGGTGCAATGTACATAATTTCAGGCATAATCTGAAATTTGTTATATACGATACTTATTATTGCAGTTTGTCAGTGCAGATTCCAAACTCCGGCCTGCGTGCAGGTGCAATGGCTCCCTGCAGGAAAGGACATGTACATACAATATTGTATTCTTACCACTTCATCTAATCTGTATTGACACAAATCAATAGATGAATTGATTGATCCACATTTAAAGCATGTCGGTCTCATGATTTTTAAAATTCCATCTTGCCTTGGCTCAGGCTCCAATTTACCTAAAAAGGGTCATTTCTCTTCTTTGCAGCACTGAGGGTTTAAATAGTTCAGAAAGGGTCCACTAAATTGACTCTGGCACTGCAAATTTCGATTCCTGAAAATCCACATAAAGGTGATCGGTCAGTTGTTATTCAGGTGATTAGTTTCTAGATTAGATTAGTATTCAGGTGATCGGTCGTTTTTCATATCCAATTTAGAATTATAATAATTTGAATCACTTCTCAACAAGTTTTATGAATGTAACGAGGGATCAACCGGCAATAAATTACGTTCAATTCTTATTTACTCCACACCAGGCGTTGACTGAGAATATGTTTCCTCAGTCAATGGGTATAGTTAGAACATTCAAGTAAAGCCGCTGAATACCTTACTCTACGGTCGATAATAGCGTAAAAGAGTACCTTACAACACGGTCGATAATCAAGATCAGAAGAATGTTAGATCTAATATACGGGTCAACGCGTCAACCGATTATTGATCACAGAATTTTGGTTAAAGCGTCTCTCGTTTTTCGATTAAGATATATTATATTCCCATAAATTATTGGATTCACTGAATATGGTGATTTCATAGAATGACCATTAAAGATTCAGATGTATGACCTGTTATATTTATGTACTTACCTATCATATGTACCTGATCTACAGCGGAAAATTGGAATTGATTTTATCATTCTAAATTTCACAATACCGTATTTCAATTCCTCTTATTTCTGAGAGATTAGTTCATCAATCTGTATAAAGTGGCTGTACAAATAAATTCAACGGATGACAACAAGCTCTTGAAAGGCTTGAAATTAAACTGCCAAGTGATATATTATCATAAGTGTTCTATAAGGTGAGTCTTCAGCGACCGAACGAGGTGCACGTAATTTTTTAAGCCTTTTATATGATTTTATTCTAATAAATAGTTTTTAAGTGCCGTCTTCGTTGCACCTCCACTCGCTACGACACTGTAAAGAAATGGACATCGACAACATGTGCTGCTTCTGTGGTTTAGGGATGAACCATGGAAAGCAAATCAATATCGAACCATTTTGACCTTGTCGTGGGATATCATACTTGTTTGCAGGTCTATGGCTGTAGTCAATGTGAGCGAATGGTTGGCTGGTTGACAGCTGTCATTCGAATAACTTAACAGTGACATACATGACTCATAAGTATTGCACACTCGAAAGTTATTTGTTGTGAGGTAAAGCCATTATTTGGCCTTTGGTTGGTTTGAATCGGTATGCGGTATGCCAACTTGTTAGGGTAACATCGGTCTAAGTAGGAAGAAAAGAAACGGGAATAAAACGGGGTGTGTTCGTTCTCCGAAAGTTTTACACGTTTAAACTAATAGTTAATGGATTTGCTAAGTTGTCGGCTATTTTAATTGCACCATTTTTTACTGTTGACATAATAAATCATTCACACAGCTTGTCGCACCGTTCTTTAATTACTAATCGGACTAGGGTATCAGAGAGATGTCCAGGCATTTTTTGTAAGAAATTTTATTTTCATAACCTGGTAACGATAATGAGCTAATCGTACATGTCTATACCATTATTTCAGTTAACCACAAAACCTGTCTTCTCTTTGTAGCGACATCGCTGGAATGGCATCGAGTTCCGTTAGTCAGGAAGACTTTGAGAACGACTTTGAACTTACGTCCCGTCGATCCAGAATCCGAACCGCTAGAGCCCGAGTCGTCCCACCCAGAACTGGCGATGCTGCCTTGAGCAATTATCAAAGTCAGTATTAATTTTTTTCCATATCATTTCCTACTCGTCTGATACCATTTTAATCATTGATCCGTAATTGTAAATGAGTCATGCGTCACACGCACACCTATACCAATATTTGAATACCAATCGGCTATTAAAAACGTCATCTCTATCAATTCCGCCAAACTGTTTGCTTGAAGGCTTGCAAACTTCCAGAAACTTCTATCAGTTTAAAACAGTCCCCAGCAAAGCCTTGAGTGTTCGAAATTTTTTTATCCAACTGAAATTAGAACGTTCCGTCAATCAGATCTGTCATACGTAAAAGAAATGTTATCGACGCTGTTTATCAAAGTAGAACCCAGTAAAGATCCAAAAGCGTATATCACTGTATCAAGAGTACAGGTTCTCTCATCACATGTAATTAGAGACATTAAGTTCTCATCAATCACTAACTATAATCTACAAACGAAATTGTTCCTAGCAGCGATTATTTTACAGTTACATCATTACCGGTTTCAGAGGCTGCAGGAGACGTTGAGGAGATATGCGATTTAGGCTCCAATTGTGTTATTTTACCGGAACATGATAATCAACAAAATAAACCAATCATGAGAAAACAAGATAAACGCCTGACCAATCGGTAGGTTAATATCACACAGTTTCATAATTTTTAAGGATTTGAGAAACGAAAGATAAGCAAAGGTTTCTTTTTCTTCACATTTTAGTTTTCAAGTTACTGTTAAATGATAGACAATGCATGGAATTTTTTTATTTTATTTTACTCAGTTATTTATGTGTTACCCCTTTACAAGAAATATGAATGAATATAGCGGATAGCCGAGCGCACAATTAGATAAATTTTCATCCGATAGATTTGAAAAAGTAAATAAAAACTGCTAAAATGAAAGTGTGTGAAAACCTTAAATTTCACTCAAGCATCTTATTTATGATTATCATATTTTCAAATTTCGTTTTCCATCTAGACCAACACACATAAACAAAGGTAAACAACAACGAGACAGAAGAAAGCTGAGAGAAAAACGACGTAGCACTGGAGTTGTGCATTTGCCATCGACCGAGGTAGTATGTTACAGTAATTGGTGATCAAATATTGTAATGATCACATTTTGTGATATCGACAATTTCCTGACTCAATGTATGGTTTCATAAAGTGAAATCTGTGTTTTTCAGAGTACAGGCGGCAGCACTGGTGAAGATGAGGAGGAGATCGGCGGAACTTGCCCCGAAACCAAGCAAAATACCCATCACAATGAATTTCTCGATCAAGAACTTGTAGAGGTAACTTTCAGGGTTGATCGACATTTGTTTACCATTGTAAAAATAGACTAGAATGTTTTTAGTGTAGCAGAAGTAACTGAAATTATATGTAAACTAATTCTCATGACAATTACTACAAAGATTGTGACAGTCCGAATTCAGTATAATGAAAACTTGGACACTGAACTCTAAGCTTTTTTTTTGCTATTTTCAGGAAAAGACCATCAAGACGTACACACAGAGACGAGATAAAAGGTAAGGAATGATAAATATAATTTGAAAAAGGTAGCATTTAGATTCACGTTGGTGCTTACTTATATACTTGCTTTACATTAAATATACATTTGTTTAGCCACTCTGATCTCGAAGCTGATGACGAAGAATTCGATTCCTTGAACCAATCAGACAGCGTAAACCAATCGGATCAGGGTAATCAGAACGAGGTACAAACCTCACCGACAACGAGCAAACCCAAAACGCCTGTTTCAACTGGGGACAAATTGGTAAAAAATAGTTGAAGATCATACATGATATCGTCATAGATCGAATTTTTGATAAAGCTAGTAACAAATAGGATTTCTTACAGCTGGTTGAGCTTGCTCAGAAAGAGAACAGACGACTCTTGTCTCTCCTGGAGGAGAGAGACCGTAAAATCACGGCTCTTGAAGCTCGTTTAACCCATCAGCAGAACGAAATGGCCCTAGAAAGGCAACGTCTCAGAGAAGAGAATACTGCATTGATAAGAGCAATGGCTGCTCTCGCTAGTAACTAGTTACTCTTCGTCAATCAAACTTTCTTACATCCATGTCAGAAGCAACGATAACAAGAGTTAAAATATCGATTCTGGACGACCCACTTAATTCCTAAAAATGTATTTGCTGATAAATGATTCCTATAGAAAAAGTGATGTACAGCACACTTGTAAACATATTCTATTATACATATAAGAGTATTAGGCGCGGACACAATAGCAAAGCTTACAATAATCTATTAGACATGCATTTTCACACTAAATTTTATCAAAGATTCGCATATTTTTGCTATTTTAGCATAGTCGAAATTTATATCCGTTAATGTTATCACTTTTTTCGGATTCGAACTTTCAGCTTGCTTCGATACGCATGCTTTGTTCATTAGTTATCGTGTGAAAAGAAAAAACTGTAACTTGATAAATTGTGTTTCCTGCAAGTCACATAGAGTTCCCAATATTTACTAAGAAATTTACGTTAGTGTATCTTCCTGAAATTGTCATTTTTAATCATGTAAAATATTGCCCATGAGGGTGAATTTTTTGGAAAACAGTTTTTTCTCTACAGCCTGTATAGGCAGCTTATGAATTGACACAAAAATATCAAAATATATTCGTTTAAACTCGTGCCAAAAAACGTCTGACGATATATTGAAAAGTGCAATACGTATAAAAATTTCAACATGTCACAATCTCTCTATAATTGATTATACGTTCAAATGATTTTCACATTATACATCAGGCAACTTTCAAATATGATTAATATGCATAATATTAGATATAGTTTTGAGTACCAATATTGCATAATAAAATAAACTGCACTGCGTTAGAACCGAAACAAACATTTATTTCTTGTTTAACAGCAACTGATATTATATGAGACTATTCTTATTATACCCTCAGATCTTATTACTAGGTACCGATATCATTTCATAAAACGAAAATCGAATTTCTAAACGGAAGTATTATACAATTCTGAAATTCAATTCTTTTTCGTTCTCTAATTGTTTCGTCTTTATCAAACCGTGTATAAACAGAGTAGTCGCAGACATATTATACCTATGTTTGTTATACCATCGACTGCAACGTTAGATCAACTAACGACGCATAAATATAAATATACCATACATTCATATTATTTTTCCAATAAAATATGGTATAACTGTAACATCCTTATTTGGAAACCAATATTTGTACCAGAAACATTCTTCCGACAATCGAAAAATATTTTTCATATACAGATGTCCTTCTTAAGTTATTTTTACGTGGTCTTAACCACAATACCTGATACCTGTCTAAAATCTTTAAAGCGGACAGGGTCTTATATGTTTCAAACTGACTATCTAACTTTTTGTATGATAATAATTTTTTTCTACTCATCGCTCACGCAGTAGACAAGACTAACGGGATAAACATATTTCCCAAAACTTATCGATGATAATTTTTGAAGATGCTTGGGGACTTTGGTGGTTTCATTTGGTGGATTACATGGCCCAATGAAAATAATAACGCATTAATTATATGCGCAACTCTAGTTGACGTGTATTTATAAACCAAATTCACGAAACTTTTAAATACGCCTGAGAGAAGAAAATTTGGTAAAATTGATACAAACAGGTAGTAAGTATAAGAATCAAACCGAATTCGTTTTCATTTATTGACAAACAAAAATAAAACAGACGAAAATACTTCTGACCATCATGTATACTTAACAAGATACGACTAGCTAATTTCTTCACATGCTAAATCATACAGTTATTCGTGCACCATCGAGAACAATAACTATAGCTGCTACACATTATCGTCAGAGAATTACACGAATAACGTTAAATAAATAACAAAATTTACAAGCGATAGTACGCTAATACCAGAAAACATTATTTTAATGTATACATATATCGTAAAATATTTTGTTGGAAAATACACTTGATGAGTCGGAAAAACAGTCATATATAGCATACTTTAAATATTATTAATCGTAGATTGTGTGGGTATGTAATATGCTACAATGATTAAATATGTGATCTTGTATTCGTTTGAAACAAAATATGCCGGGTTTCACCTTTGTGTATAAATTATACAGAAATACAAATCTCGGTATCGCGAGTCCTTAAAAATCACATTATCGTATCGATCTCCATAATTCAATCGAGTTGAATTTAAATTATACCTGTATCACACCTATATCGCTATCAGTAATTTGAACGCACAAAATATTTATGAATACGTATGTAACACGAATCTACAGCACGAAAAGAAAACCGAATGTTCGATAACAATTGAAAAAATACTAATCTAAAATACACATATCGCATATGTACAATTAGTTACCCTCTGCATGATCCTCCTGCCTTCTGTAACCACGAGTAATACAGATAAATAACTTTGTTCAATTATTACAACAGTAATAATTCAATTCGCGATCAAACGATCCTCAAAACAAATTTTCACCGGTGGTTTCGGTGCAACTATAAATTCAAACTGCAATTCTAGATCTTCGGTAACGCTAATGTTAAATTCTCGAACCATCTGAAACATGAATCACAAAAATTGTAGAATTGAAAATCACAAACCATTTGACCATCGATATTTGTTTTGGCAAAAATTCCCTGCAATTATATCATGATCGAATTCTTATTCTTCCCATTGCGAGTTTAAAAAATCTAACTTTCCAAGCCATGGGCGCTTAGTACACAAATAATCGATAGTACTGAGAATGAGTATGAATTAATATCGATACCTTAGCTAGTATCAATTGAAGAGCTTGCTCCACGAAACGCTTTCCCGGACATATTCGTCGACCGGATCCAAACGGGGCAACGAGAAGAGGCGAATGAGGAACAACACTTGTAAGCCATCGTTCTGGCATAAATTTGTCGGCATCTCGGAAATTCTCTTCTTCCAGGCCTGCTATCCACGTCTGACACAGAACTACGGTCTAACGGGAGAAAAGGATTAAACCTTTCAATCAAGGAATCTCAATGAAAAAATATGCACGGTGTTCTACGAATATTATTTGTCAGGGTTTCCCTAAATATAAATTCTTCAATACTCCAATTTTTCCTACCTGTTTTGTCATTGAAATCAAATTCTCTCTGCCAAGCCTTCTACCAGGTTTTGCGGTTAGTTATTATTATTCTTCCTGTACGAATAACTAATACTTAACAAAAAAAAAAAGAGAGCAACTTTCACAAGGATTTATTATAGCATTCACGTTCATCTGATTGTCGATAAGCCATGTACTTTTTGGCAAAAATAATTCCCTGAATTTAAGAAATTTTTATTATCGCTTTTGTTAATAAACCGTAATAATTCCAATAATTTTCTCTCAAGCCCTAACATTGAATTTTGTGTTTGCCGCATATGAAAACATCTTTAGAAACAAGATATATGTGTACTTCTTTTCTGATTTAATAGTAATCAGTGGAAAGAAAACAAAAAACGTATAGTATTGTATCTGAAGTCTTTCTGGGTATATTCTAAGGATTAATATTTCGAACCGTTTCAATGCTTCCATCGTAAGACCAGAGTCTCTGTAGCAAACAATGATGCGACTATCTTTGCGGATTTTCGTAGAACACCCTATAAATCAACTATACGACAGTGATTTTATAAGCAACTTATTGTATAATGCATATCCGTCAGATATAAAAAAAATAGAATTTAAAAGTCGTGATACACTCGTTATATTTACGAGGTATATGGATGAAAAAATGAAATCATTTTAAGTATCGTATAATGATAATCATATGTATAGTCTTACGCCAGATTTGATATCATATCCTCCCAATTCCATAGGCTCTTCAAGTATGCGGGCTATGCACGGTGTTGTTGGTAGAACTCTATAACGATAAAAAAAAACCAGCTGTGGTATCGCCGAATACAAAAATATGTTATACCTGTTCGATATCTTAAAACTACGCGGCCACGTTTCGGAACAGCCAATTATTTCCAAGTTGTTTTATTTTTCCTTCTGAATTCGGGTGAAATATGACGAAAGGAAAAAATCGATTCAATAAAGATAACATAATATAAATAAATCAGCATCATCAATGTAAACCGCAACAGCACGCGTCTGTTGTCTGCAGACGTCGACGGAAATCTCGTCGCAGAAGTACCAATGTTAATTATCAAAAGCGATAAACGTGCAGTAGACGTACATACCTATGTACGAGTAATGTATACTTAGCATCGTGCACAACGAGATAAGCGATTATACATTATTATCACGCATATATGTATGTATATGGCCTTCGCGCGAATTTCAAGCGTTCAAGTTCATTCTTGAAAGTTTTGGCAACTTATCGCCGATTGGAATTAGAATATGTGTGTGTGTATGTTTATACACCGACTGGCAAAAGATCTTGTTCACTCATGACATTAAACGTCTTATTTATTTACTTTATTTTGTTTCACTTTTTCCCTCTCTTATATAAAAGATTCAAGGCGATAAGAATATCATAAAAATTCCTGAAGAATCGAGGATTATAAGATATACATACATATATCGATGGGTTAGTCAGCTATTTTTAAACACTTCAAAAACTGTCGTTTCTGCTGTCTCACCGTCATTTCTCAAAATCATATAACATCTGGGCATAATAATATAATCTCCGTAGGTGATACGATAGAATAAATGCGCGCATGATATAGATTCTAAAATTACCTGTATGCCTCGAAAATGCAAGCGCGGAGATACTTGGCGTCGCGCAAATCATCCGCGGCAAGATTACATCCCGGTGGTGCAAGGGCGGATACTTCCTCGTGAAGACACCTCTGCACTTCTTTGTTACGTCCGATTAGATCGAGAAGAAACACGAGGGTGTTACCAAGCTGAGTGACAGAGAATAAAATCAAACTCCGCATATCGAGCGGCGGTTGGAAGTATCATTCCTTATATATATATATTTAATAAATATATATTATAACCTACATATTATAATACACGGGGGTTAACTTACGGTATGAATACCAGCGGCAATGAAATCTACAATCGCAGCTTTCTTATCCCGCATATCCAAATTCTTTTCTCGCAGTATAGATTTGAAAACAGCTTCGACCGATTCGTCGTTCGCGTCATCTCGCTGATCCCACGTTGTGGTATCCAGAAGTTCCGATATCGTGCTACGCGATAACCACAGAATAAATATCACGTTTTGCAAGTTACCTTGAAATTAGCAAGTCGGCATGTGCATTAATGTACCCAAAAAATGCAGTTACATAGTAATTACTATAAGCACAGTATTTTAGGGAGTATTATAGGTGCTACATGCGGATGATATAAGTTAGTATTAGTGCACCGAAGAAATATATTAGGATCCGTACAATAAATAATATTTTCTAAGAGCCAAAGTTTCAAAATAGCCTTACTCGATTAAGGGGAAAAAATGACATCCCAATGATTATCACGCTTAACGTAATTTCTCGAAGGAATTCCACCACCATTTCATAGTAATTAATTATTCAACGTCGAACTATTAATTTTAGTGTGTGTATATTTTTTTCTTCACTACAAGATGTTTACTGTTTGGTTAAGCACATCTTCGGGTCGGATGAGATCGGAATTCTCTTACCCACCAACAAATCACACGCTCAAATGTATTTCACTGTATCATAAACTGCTTTATCCTTGTGGGCCGAAATCTGAACTATGAGAAGTTTAATTTAATTCAATATTTCTTTTTCTACGTAAATATTCTTCAAGTCTACGAGGTATATGCACCGCCCTGTAAAAACTTTACTGATTCTATCCAACATGTAACAACATATCCCTCGATACTCAAAACAACGTTTTTCATAATATTTCTGTATTTTTCAATACTTTTCGACGCGTACCTATGTTACAATATATATTACTTGTGCCATGACGAGTAAGTTTGTAAGCGTGACAGGCTCACAATCAATTTAACATTATACGTAGAAGGTGTATGTACTCGTAACGCAAGAAAATGCTATGAAGGATTGGCGAAGAGAAAAAAAAAAAACAATAATGACATTGCAATAAGAGAAGAAAACGTTCGCGGAAGAATTGCCTGGGTATTGATTGTACTTGAATACAATCCGAGTAGTACGTGCATATAAAGGTATAAGCACACCACCTACTTTAACACCCACCTATACGTATACGTATGCAGATTGCAATTGTGAGGAGATGGGAGGTTGTTGCCCGGTGAGAGGTTGTTGTACCTCGAAAAACGCTAATTCACGTAACTCTCGAGGAGCTCTCGGTTCGGCTTATGTAGTATGTACATATGTGTGCATATATGCATATACATATAGATGTATACAAACACACGTATAAGCTATGAGTTTAGACACGTCGATTATGCTCTATGTCATATACGAATATATCTATGACTATGCACGTGTGTTTGTGTATATATAGGTATGCACATGCGAACGCGATCCCCACACGTATATAATTAAACCATAAGCAAATTTTGCTACATCGTAAACGTCTATAATATAAGACCTGTTATCAAGTGAGGCACTGTTACGTAAAACACTGTCTATACACCGCTGTTATACATATCCGAGTACACACCCTATATCCTATATAGGTATGTATATAGGTATGTTTGCGTTGCAATAAACTGAAGAGCCACTACCGCGCGAGTGGTGTATAAATATATGCACAATACACACACATGCATGCATACATGTATATGTGTAACAAGAAATCTCAGGCGTTATTTAATTATCTAATTAACTAAGGCTCATTTTCCCAAGACCCTCTCCGGTCTCCTATCGCTATAAAGAACAAAATATCACACATTGTAATAAAATATGTCGTGGAAACAAATTATATATTTGCTCGTCACGGTTGATAGGAAGATAAAAATATACACGATAAGCAATTTGCGCTAAACACGCTTGTTGATCTTATGACATACGTGCAATAATAATATTGTAAAACAAAAACTATATTCTTTCGGCATTGCCACCGGATCTGTATATGTATATGTATACATATATTGGCTGCCAAGTATGGATAATTAGCTAGAATTGTCACATGCAGCAACAGCTAAACAGAAATTCTTCCTTCGATAAAGCTTCGATATACCGCATGGTATGGGTATGTATATAGAAGGTTTTCCTGCGAACCAGGAGGCAAAATGTATGAAAAATAATTCTACTCACTCATAAATGGCATCCTCGCTGGAAATCAACTCTGCGTATGCTTTAGTAACGACTAGCTTCCACAAAGGGAGACCGTAAAAAGCATCCCGCGATGCCCGGAAGTGAATGCGCACCGCGTCAGCCAGCCTAGCCGTCAGGGCTCCGGTATCTGGCTCAAGAAATCCCAGACGTCGTCCCAAAATCAGGGTACACGTACCTGCAAAAACCGAGGGACACGGTGTTCCGATGTTTTTCTCTTTTCGAACCAAGACTATGCAAATAATATAAAATATCAGCCTTTAGCCGCAGTTTCGTACCTTCGGACAAACCCGACTATAAACGATCCTGGCTTCTCGCATTTTTCCCTTTTCTTAGCTCACCATTTTCTCTCATGCATTTTGTTTCTTTTCTGGGTCTTTTATGTTTCTGCTTATTTTCATCGCGGCGGTCTCTATTGTACCCGTCAAGTCTGATATTCGCGACAGGTTGGCAGGAGGTATTTTTATACATACAAGTTAGAGTATGGGTTTAAAAATACTAATAATAATAATAAGAATAATATCGGGTAAAAAATTTTCAAGCAAAATAAAGGAAGACCGCGATGTTTACGAAAATTCGTCCCACGATGACGATGTCATCGATGGTATTATCATATAGAAATCAACCTGTTCCCTGTGATTATACCTCTGTATTAACACACACAGCCGTCTTTCTTGGCCACCACGGATAAAATTCGCTCGCGTTAAGTGAAAATTATCCGCGTATAGTGCCATTATTATTCCCGAGTCAAATGAACCACCGATTTCACTGCTGTTTACAACGTGTAAAAAACCAACGTGCTTCAGAGAATTTTTCCATTGCACTCGAGAATACTTTGTGGAGAACTTTTTTTTTTTTTTTTTCTTAGCGCAATATTACAAATATTATTATTACCAAGTGACAAAAGAGTGTATATTTACTTGTAATTTACGAGACACGTATTTAGGGTACGTTATTTTCAAAATCTTCACATCGAAACATACGATCCGCAACAACGTTTGCCAAAAGAAAATATAAGATCGTACCATGTACATCGAGGTGAAGAGAAAGAGGTAAAAAAAAAAATATATAGAAAATAAGAAAAGTCAAGCTGCGTAATAAACGAAACACTGCAAGCACAACGTTCTCGTCAACCGTCACCAGCGATTCTGCTGGTTTTTTATTCTCGTTGCAGGTAAAGTTGTGTTGCGGGATGAGGAAAAAATTATGAGGAAAAAAAAAACTAGAAAAAAAAAACTCACTTTCGAGACCCATCCTGTAGGCGAGTTCCTCGAATCCCGTGACACAGTTGTGCTTCGTCTCCTTCTGCTGACGTATAAGACTAACGAAATCGTCGGTGACTTGATTCAACGCCGGAAGGAAGCCAAGGACCGTTGTTGCACTCATTAACTCCGGAGTGAGAGCGCTCCGTAATTTGTGCCAAACTTCCCCCTGCCTGTTCGTAGCGTTGGAAAAATTCAACGTTAATCGTGCATAATAAATACTCAGAGTCATCGTCCAGATTTTCATCCTCGAATCCATCGGCAATAATCCTTGCGGGATTCCTGATTTTCATTTCGGTATTCGCGATACGCGTTAAACTCACTCGTTCACGAGTCCAAGATTTGTGTAACGATCCGGTCTCGATCGGCGATAGTACGAAATAACTTCGGACGGAGGTCGGAGGGGATACCGAGAACTTCGCCTTAGAATCGCCTCGATGTCCTTCTTCGCGAAGACCGAAACGACAGGCCAATTCCACAGCGCCTCCTCCTTGCATATGCTTCCGTAACGGCGATGCAGGTCTATTCTTGAATGAAACATTCCTCATTTGACTATCCGTCGTTTGTCAGTTGTTCGTTGTACATTAGCGAGTTAATATAACGGGCGTTTTGGTAAATGAAGCAGCGATCGAAAACCTTACCTTTGTACGCGTCGTGTATTTTGGTCATCCGATAACTACCCAGAAACGTGTATATCCACCTCGTGCCGAGGACGGGGAGGCCGATTGGTCCTGGCACATCTCGCAGAGTCCTGCGTCGTTTCAGCCTTTCCGTCGACGATACTACAAGAAATTTGATACATGAGTTATAAATAATTAACCAACTATACGGACAGCCTCTATGTTTCTGATCGTAATCTCTGGTATTCTTACCGGGACTGGTTGGCAATGAACTTCCTGTGGAAAACCACCACGTGGGCCGACATCGCGTGGCGAGTATTACAACGGCAAAAAATGCGGCAACCTCGAACCAAGCTCCAGACAGTACCATGCCGAATTGGGACACGAGACCTAAGACACTTGGGTTATTATAGCGTTATAATCCGCCGCGTTCCGTCTTTTACCACACTATATACAAACGAATCTATGGACATAGCGCGTATAAGACGGAGACTGCAGCTTGCACGAGGGAGTGTACGTATACATATTATGAGACGCGGACCAGTGGACGTTTTTCTTTTTTGTTAAGCGATAGAGGCTTGTAAATATTAACAGATATATTTGGTCTCTGACTGCACAAATAAATTTTATTTTCTACTGTATACAGGTGGGTAAGTATAGTATACATATATGTCCGTATAAACGTATAACGACGCGGACCCCAAAAATACGCAGTTACGAGGCACACATTCACATTATTATAATAGCCTGCTCTCAACATTATCTTACCAACAGTAATTTCTGTTATTCGGCTCAATTGTACACAACTACAAGCTATACATGGTAATTAATAATAATCGTTTTTGATTAAACGAAAAATAAATGTACAGTTTGCCCACATATTCTGGGTGCAAAAACAACTCGACATCAGCTGGTTGGAAATTTAAATTTGAAACCGGTAAGTTACGTGTTTTATGGATTCGACGGAAGCCAGACAGCAGACTTGTAAAAGTTCCGTTAAATTTTGGTAAAAACTTTGAGCGTTGAGTCGTGTTTGCACAATTTTTATACATTTTTTTATATTATGAAAACAATGTTATCTATTGCATAAACCTTGCTTCGCACCATGAATAAAAGTATCATAAAGCAAATAGCGGAAATTTGAATAATTATTATCTGATATAATTAAACGATAGAAGATTTTGAGTAGTTCATTTTCAAAACGAAAGACCGAAATATTTTTCCGTAAACTTCGTTCGATAAGTAATATGAAAACATGCACCCAATGAATAACAGAATAATCACGAACTATACTGAAACACTTTGCAGAACATAACCTCTTCGATGAATTTCATGTTACTTTATTCAAACTTCTCTCTCGCAATCAGTTATTGTCACTTCGGATCAGCAGTATCTAAGTTACGTCAATTTTATTGCACAATCGATGGAACCATCTATTCGCGCAATTCCCCGCAATATTCTGATTGTTTAAAAAAATAAACGTTGAAACGTATGTCGAATCGGTGCTACATACTGTGTACGAGAATTACTGCCAAGATCTCGGTACTTTAAACATGCTGGGAAGAGCTAAGCTCAACGGACAGGATTTTGCAGCAGCAGGCCAAGATATGCAGTTGCGAAAAATTTAAATATATGGTATTCAGATATCTGATTTTAATAATACGGTATATAAAATTAAATTATACGACTCAACCTGCGCCCGGATCTCCAATTTTTGTTAACGATATTTTCCCGCAAATTATACTGCAGTGTATTTACAAATTCGTGCGGAACTTTCATCGCGAAATTATGAATGTCAACGTAACAAAGTATTTAAGTAAAACGCACATTGTTGCTGTTTTCGCAGTTATGTAGGCACAGTGTGAATCCTAACATCTGCTAGCTTTCCGAACGAAGTTATAGCCATTATTAAGACAGCCATGACGCTTCAACTGATGCACAAACGAGACGTGTATGAAACAGTTCGTTGCGTTTCATTTTAATTTCGTGATGTGCACCACACATGTATATAATATGGTGTAAACTTGGCGGGCGATAAGATTTATGTCTGTTACCAACGTCGCAGTGGATTTGAAACCGTGTTGCGCGCGCAGAGACTCGAATGTTACAGATAAGCTCAAGATTTCCGCATCAAGAACAAACGCTTCATTTTCATCAGTTCTTAATCTGTACTGACCGAATACCAGCAAATTCAATTAAGGTATCCAAATCTCTTTCACGGATCGAATAATTCTCGTTTTTAATTAAAGTGAGCGGAGCACGAAACTTGTTAGTGAAAAATAGAATTTGTTTTTGGCGTGAATTCGGAATTTACGGATTCAGCGTGTTGCTGTATGAATAACCAAACAGCGGCAAAATTCACAAATTCCACGAACTGTTCAAGCTTCGGAAGCCACTTCGAAACACGAGGTTTACCCTATTACCCTACTATTGTGGCAACCCTTGAAAATCCACACGTGTATTAATATCGCACACGTGAAAACCTGATGCTTCTTGTACTATCTGGTACTACAGAAATAACACAGTGAAAGTATATAATGATAGTCGGCAAAAGGTCCGCTCCTTGGAGATTTTTACGTCCCGATCTCGCAGCCTAGGCGAATGTGCAGTGACACGAAAAAGTTCTTGTAGAATGTGGAGCTTTCTACTCCCAACGAAGCTCTGATATCCGAATAGCAACGCGAATGAAAGCCTCGAATGATCTGGCTATACAAAACTTTCCCGGGTCAATGTGCGTAACTTTTTGATAACCAAAGTCGAAAGATCGCACATCGTAAAGTGGTTGATTGTATAGAATTTGGATCGCACAGATAACTTTCGCCCGATTAACCGTTCGTCTATAGAACACTGTTCAGTTTAATGATCTCATCGATATCTCCGGCTCAAAGTCAGAATCGGAGAATATAACTATTATCCATCCACTCGATCACATACTTCAGTAAAATCTGACCCTTCTCTCTGATATTGAACTAACGTTAGGTGAAAAGGAGCCATATTCATGGCCTTATTAATTTCGTTTTACTCCGCAGCTGCATACCTTACACTTATAACTGAACACATTCACTATACGACCTGACTTCCGAGTTAGAAACAGCTGCAAGAACTTACATTTAGTCTCGATCACACATAGTTATGCGACCCAGTATTAATGATCATGATAAAATCGACGTCATTTTATTAGCACGGTTTACGTTACCACGACTTTTACCTATCGAAAATTTGACACTGTACATTTATAAATCTGAACAGGCATAAAAAATTACCTCAGCAGCAGTTAAGCAATTTTCAATATCTTTGATAGTCGTTTGAGAAAATTTAATGATATTATTAACTGAAAAAAAAATTTCATAATCACAGAAACAACAGTATTGAGAAATATTAATGACGGTACGATGTCCCCGTGATTACAGAATAAGGAGAAAATGAGATATTCCAACGCTGCGATTGCACGATATAAATTTTTTCAATCAGTTCTTTAATACTTTCCACATATTACATATGCAAATTAGGTGCGTAATATGTCGAAGTAGACGCACGTGTAACCTACAAACGGGTATATTATATACGGAAGTGATATGTCATATATGATCAGAACGCCGAGAGCGGACTATGCACAGGTAAAAAAAAATGTGATTAAAAGAAGCGTGTAAAAATAATTACAAGTCACAATTCATGTATAGCAACGTGCGATAGCATATGTGCTACACATATCAGACGTAAGCTAGGTATAAGTAATGCGATTACTCATTGTGTACACTTTCTTCCGGCAAACGAATACGTCAGCGGATCCCCCAAAAGCAAGAAAAGTACATATCAAGAAATAGATAGAAACCGAGAACACCGATTCGAAGAATAAAAATTGCGAATGTACAGCTCAACGTGATATGAATTTATAGGCGACAGGTGTTAGAGCGTATATACCTATATATACGCAATAAAAGGTGAAAAATATATGGTTTAACACACAGTGTTATCTCGAGTGAAAATAATCCCACTTCGCAGCGTTAATTCTTTCTTTAAAAATCTTGCGAAATTTTTAAATATTTTCACAATGTCACAGCTGCAGATAAGGCGTAACTGACATTTATTCTGGAAGCGTAGCAATTTTTCTTACTGACTATAATGAAACAAGTTTTCACCACCGTACAAACATAAACGAAAGAGGGCTGTCAGCGCTGTATGAAGGGTGCGTGAATCTCGCGTTACACCGCACCATGCGCATGGTGCACTCAAGATTATATAAGCGTAAAATACGTCGAGCTAAGAGTGACACGAGAAGATCAGAGTAAAGAGAGCGGAGAGATGAGTGAGAAGAGAAAATAGAGAGCATTAAAGCGAGCGTCCAGTATAAAGATTGAGCCTGCCATGTGCGTTAGTGAATCAAATCGTCGGAGCGCGGGGCTGACGATGAACGTCGACGTTTTAATGTATCAACGCGTCGTTTGCTTCTGTACCTACTTGATGGGGCATTGAGTTTGTGGTCAAGAATAATTGACACTTCGACGACTTCTCGCCCCTCGGCTCCGCATCAAGACAATGCGTCCGGCTCTCTCAATCTTTCCCATACAGAACGTACATAACTTATGCCACATAATGAAATTCCATGAGAATCTATTCGGTTCGGATGCTGCGCCAGATTAATTCTCACAATTTATTTTCTATAAATATTTCGTAGAAATTATCTGCAAAGTCGTGAATAAATTTCTCACAAGATTTTCACCGCTTATATCGTCCTTCGTCATTTTTCATTTTAAATTAACGTATAATTTCAATTAAGACATCTCAATTATCATACATAAAGTACAGCTCTAGGCTCACCCGGATTTGTCGTTAACAATAAGTTTAATTCATTAAACTCATTTGAGCGCAGTTCCCCTTGAAAATTACGTGCCTTCCAGGCAATTCGAGCATTAGAGAAACTCAATACGATGATTAATGGACGGGCTTTAGACGAGTGGGTCTAAGCTTTCAATTTCTACAGAATTTAATTCGCGATACACGTTTCCTCGATACTACAACTATTTATAAGAATTATCGTGTATGAATTTAAAAACAGCAAGCAACGTAAATTACTGAATCAAGTTGCCTTTTGATCACAAGCTATAATAATATACAATTGTGCATGTAAAAAATACGAATGTGAAATATTACATTGTAATATAAGAGTTCAATACTTGCTCGCATACAACGAGCATGCGGTTATCAATTGTGATCAAAATGTACACAATAATTATGGACATATATCAGTACGTGATTGTAAATCAATAAACGTATGCAGTTTATAATTTTCTTTTTTTTCCGCTATTGTATATTCCATCCATATTAATCATTATTAGTCAAGGATAAATGTTTTCGCTAAGTCTATGTTATCTGTACAAACGATTACAGCATATTAAAAATCACCTAATTGCCACACAATCTGATACAAAAACCGATTCGATCGGTTTTAAAAAACCGATCTCTTACACGTACGCTTTTATACAATTCACGCATAATACTTTGAAATGATCAGGTCAAAAGTTACCGTTTCAAATATCCGTATGACACCCGGTTTAAGTACTTAAAGACGTGGTCTTCGATTTTCTCTCCGAAAAAGTGCAACATCAAAAAAAAAAAAGAAAACATTTTTTCTATGACTGAAAATGAAATATAATGTTCTGCAAAGCTTTCAAATAAAACTACACGTGCAAATTTCTACATACAAAACGGGCAACAACCATTCTTCGAACTGATTGATCGGACGTTGCAAATCATTTAAAATCCCCCAGATATGTTATAATTAAGAAAAAATAGATTCGACTTTGAGTTACTTGTATTACTTTCTTTGCCACGAGTTACTTATGGTTTCAATTTGGGCATTCGTTGTACTCTGCATGATTTTCAGCCTCCGTGATTTCAATATAGATATATGAAATTTTTTTTTCACTGTACCTAAATATACAGCAGCTCGTACCTACAATGAGTTTTTAAACGGTGTCTATAAAATAAGACAATGTTTGTCACCACAATGTGAAATTGTCGGGCAAAAGTACGCGGTGTGTCTGCGGAGTAAAGCATGGATTACCTATCCTCGACGTAGAGAGAAACGCGACCATCTGGAATGAGCGGGATTGACAAACTCTCGCGTTTTCCAACTAGGAATGAAGATGCATCGTTTTACGAGTCGTTTTATGCATGCGTAAGGTACGTCT
The DNA here is from genome assembly GCF_021155765.1 of Diprion similis. Lineage (NCBI taxonomy): Eukaryota > Metazoa > Arthropoda > Insecta > Hymenoptera > Diprionidae > Diprion > Diprion similis. The sequence goes on along the minus strand of NC_060112.1, from coordinate 14,791,702 downwards.
GTTATCGATATTTTATAAAACCTGAAACTAGATGCAATCAGGTGTAAGTTTACAAACCGCGGCTGCAAACGCGCTTCATTGTCATGGTGAAGCTATGTTGAGCAATTTTATTCATGTAACCACCAAGCGGTATTATAATACTACGGGTACAAAGCGAATTGTACTTTATGGTACGCCAAGCGAAAGAAGAAAAATACACAGAGATACAGAAATGAATTCCAAGTAAATATGGGTCACGCGGTATGGAAAGACGTAACTCAGGTAAGTATCCTGTGTTATAAGGTGCGTGTTTGCATATACGTGGTATTGCGTACGTCGTACGTCACTCGCGAAGCGTATATAACGTCCTTTAAGGGACGAATTCAGAGGAGTAGAGATAACGGAGAACGATATTACACTCATCCGAAGGAAGAAAGTGTTTGAATAATAAACAGGATTGAATCATAGCGGTGCGTTAATTTCAGTCATGCGTAAATATATAACACGAATATATGCACCATATGGGCAACCATCAGTTGCCCGGGTCGTTAAAGAGGCGCCGGTCATTAAATTATATACATATATGCATATATACACATTCGTAAGAGTGTATCTAAGGTATTCGCTCGGCAAAGTGAATGCGACGCGTAGTTGTGCGTATAGCGTACATGACATCATGGATTTTGAACCATGCACCAGGACGCATGTGACGCCGCAGGTTTCTCATGTTCGTTAATGTAAATAGTGCAGCAATGTGTAACCAAGTAACGAGCTGAGTCTGCAATGTGGGATATTATGAATTGTTTGTATAATAGAGAAGTTCGATAAGGCCGCTATGATCGTTTCGTATCTGTCATCCGAGTCCAACAAACACCGATTTTTCTCATTCGCATAAATTGTACACATTGTTAACGTACATGTATTGTAGAGAAAATGTGTACACACGTATACGGAGGTCGGCATCGTTCGTCAATAAAAAGGAACGTATTATAATTGGTTTATCTCGACCCCCGACCCATTTGTCAACCCGTACGATCGGTCCGACGACGCTAGGACGCTTTTAAACGCCTCGAGAGCCGCGCGGCGCACCCTTGACGCGAAACGCTCCGGACGTCCTTGACCATCCGGCAAGATCAGCCCTGGACTTCCCTCAAGGTCCTTAAAGCGGAGATACGCGAGAAAGCGAAACTTACAATCAATCTCCAACACTCGATCCACGCAAGAATAAACAAATACATATTACTGGTACAACACCACTACTTGCGAAAGTAAGTTAAGAAACGAAATAGTTTTCCGTTTTCTTTTGATTTTTTTCATGTTTCATTTTAATTCTTTTTTTAATTTCTACCACCTATCCGTGCGTACAACTATACTCACCGTGGCGATCGATGCAATAGTTGTTAAGTAAAAACCGGACCGCAACCCAGGCGAAAAGACGAAGGATAAGCGTAAAAGCCGGTAGCGCGGGACCCACTAGGCGAAGGATGCCATCACGCCCGACTACTTGTGCCATGTAACGTGCGGGGGGTGTATAAATCCTGAAGGCTTCGGAACGACGAGTCGTGTGTCCTACGGAGGGAGTTAGTTGTCCCCTGACATTTGCAATATCTGGTAGAGCTGGGGAAGGCGGCGCGGGCGTCGTCGGCATCGGCGTCGTCGGCGTCGCGAGGTGTATTAACTTACGATTAGATGAGCAAACCCGAGGGTATATGTGTGGATAGCGTACGTACACGTGCACATGCACATAGGTGTACATACATGTAGGTATATACCTGAATGTTTACGCAAACGCAATACTAAGTTTCGAAAAATTTTACCGGACCATCAAGAAGTAACTCGGTTGGCTCGCGTGGCTCGACTCAGGCGGGACTTGACGCGTCGTCACAACCTAATCGACGTTCTCCTCATCCTCTCCTCGACACCGTATAACGTAGAACGGGGCACACGTTATTGTTACAGAACCTATCGACAGACGTACGGCGTGCGCGCTGATAACAACCGGCGTCCTCGCAAATCCCTGCAGCTTCTTTCCTCTCCTCCCCGGTGAATGTTTTTTCTTTTCTGTTTCTTCTCGCGCGCGCGTGTTTGTTTGCGTGCGCGTGCGTGTGTGTGTGTGTATGTGTGTGTTTGTAGTTTTCACGCAGCTTCATGTGTAACAAAAAAGCGATCGAACGGGAGACCCCGCCACTGAGCTGAGGGCGAAAAAACTTGCTGCGATATGTTAAATTCGCGGAATAAACTGGGAATTTTTACTCTTGCAGGAAGCGGACTGAGTGACTCCGTTAATTATCACATTATACAACTGCTTGGAGAATTATAAACGCGGGGCACGACTCTTGCTAACGAAATCCAAGACTCGAATGCGAACGCGACGGTGTTACAACCTATATTATACACCTATAGTATATTGTGCAGAATAAAAAAAAGCAATGTGTGCACCACCCGCCGGTCTCGCGTATTACAGGGTTCAAGGCAATTAAACGTTACGTCATTGCATACTGCAGAATAGTGTGTATATTATATATAGATACTCGTGTACGAAGGGAGAGGCGAATTACCCACGTGTACCGGTTGTTGTCCCCGCGCTACCGGGACGCGGTGATAACCGCGGACGCATCCGGGATCGCGATGTACATGCGAATGAATAAGCAGAAGCAGAAGCAGAAGAAGAAGAAGAAGAAGAAGGAAAAGGAGAAGAAAAAGAAGGAGAAGAAGAAGGTGTACCGGTGTGCAGAAGAGGAACGAGGATCTGCGACGACTGGCTAACTGTTTCCCCGTTTTCCTGGCTGCGTCTCCTTGTCTCCTGGGCGTCTCACTGCGTACTCAAGACGCGAAGCAGCAAAGGCTCTACCCGACTCCTCGGCCTCCCGAGGGACCACCGACAATCGGACCAAGCAAAACAGTGACAAGACTTCTATGATAGAATGGAATACAGCTTCCTCGACGCACGATGTGGAGGGCAGCAGTGATACAGAGTGATGAACTTGGGGGGGACTCTCTTTCTCCACGACGACGACGACGACGACGACGACGACGACGACGACGACGACGATGAAGACGATGAAGACGAAGATGAAGATGATGAGCGTGATCGTGATAACCGGGAGAGCCAATTTCCTCTCCTTACTCTCCCGGTGCCGACATTAAGCTGCAACTTGTTACTAGCTCTCAGCTTCTTTGATTACCGTAGATTCGTATCGCATAGACGTAAAGCTACGTGTACTCGAGAGAACTCGTTTCTCTATACACCGGTAACATCGATGATATCGCTGGTGTTCTTCTTTTCCTTATTGGCAGTTATTTTATTGGCTGTGTACAAAAATTGGAGACGGAAACGTGAAATCAAAACTACGCGCTCCGTTGTCGCCGTCGTAGTCTAGTTGGAAAGTCTATTCCATGTTAGTCGCAAGTGGCTTACGACTAGATAGAGAAAAACTCAAAGTATAAGCTTTAAAACGATTGTAGCGTTTGAGGCGCACGCGATTGGGTTTACAAATATCTAATGATTGAGAAACAAGATCGTGCAAAGACAAATTTCGGACACTTTCATCTCGCGATCCATGCGATAAACGTATATAACAAATAAACTCAAGAGCCGAGCACCGTTTACTGTGCGGGTCGATAAAAGAAACGCTTCGTTATAGGTATACGAAAAAACAGTTAACTGACTGCAGCCTTTCTCCTATCAAAAATATTCAAGTTACGTAATCACACCTGTATATATATACACATATATATAAATATATAAATGACACGCCGCACGTCAGGAATGTAAAGGCATTTTAAACGTGTTGATTTTTACCGAGTGCAAAAAATAGGCAACAAAAATTGAAGCTAAGTTTCTACCTTATTATACACGGAAGCCAACTATAGAGACCACTATAGTAGATTTCAACCCACTTTTAACATGTCAAAATTGAATTTTCTATTTTAGTATCATTCTAGTAAGGTGAATGAAAAAATCGGAGTAGGCGTGTGTTTTTATAAACGATGAAGTAAAAAATATTTCAACTTTTAAAATTGAAAAATCGTTCACAAGCATAATATTCGCATTCGAAGGCTTCGATAAGCCCTCTTTTTTCTGTCTTACCCTTTCAAAAACCTCACGGTATTCCTGAGAAGTATTTGACGTTTCGCGTCTTCGACGTAAACAGGATTATTATACGTTGCGCGAGGTTGTCAAGTCGCGCGGTATAGACAGCTGCTTTTCGCGTCCATATAATTGTTAATTGTGCAAGATGAGCGATCAGACAAACTGATATTTCCATAATCAAGAATTCACTCGTTTTCACAATTTTGAATACCGAGAGTATCTACGCCATGAATACAATCGAACGCACTCGAACGCGAAACAACTTAAACCAACAAGCAAAGCTTGCCTAATAGAAGCAAAGTTTGCACGTCAGTACGTACCGTTTAATTTGTCGGATGTGTAAGAAATGTGGGATTCAAGACAGAAAAAAGTGTAGACAGCAGGCTTAAAGCAGTTGTAACTTTTTCGAGAGCACTTCTAACTTTTGAACCGATATTGCAATCAACCGCACCCGACAAACTTTGAACTTGTAATTACGATAAAAAAAATTTTTTTTAAATCAATCACAAAATATCTACAATTTTGTAAGAAGTTGTTATAATTTTTTAACCATTCAACCACAATTACGTATTCACAATCACGTATTATTTCGTTCGTTGAAAACTGTTTTATCAACAAAGAGAAAAAAAAAAAAACCATACAAATAATTACAACACTAGAATAGTAGTAGCATCAAAATGTTTTCACATGCCTTGACGGTTACACGAGCACGTATGATGTTTGAAAAAATCTCTCACTTCGGCCGCTGTCTCTTCCAACGAAGTGCGAATCTATCCTCGTATTTAACGGTCCACGGTCTCCATATAACCGAAGGTGCGAGCGTCGCGATGGAATGATGGAGTGACGGTTATACGTCGGCGTGAAGGCGAAGGTGGTGATCGGGTCGCGACCCAGGGACGACTATATGCGGGGGTAAGAATACGCGGAAAGTGCCACCGACGAAAGGGAAGAGAAAAGGGGACAAGAGACAAGTCGAATATAACAAGAGGGGGTGGACCCCTTATTGTTAGGTGGAATTACGGCGTTATTCCACCGCGCATGTTGCGCTTGTGCATCATTAAACCTATCCTAAAATCACGGAGATTACTTATCCCTCCCTCCCATCGAGGTCAAGCGATCGTTAACAATCTGCAAGAAACGTGCCGAACACTCGGAGTTCACTTGGCTTCGTACGAATTTGAATTAGGGTATCATTCGATAGCCTTTTTTTTTAAGCGATTTTAAAAATAGACGTGATTAATATCATTACATTAAGTGACGAACTGGTATACCTATAAGTTGACACATCACCGTGCCCCGTGCGTGGTTTCAATGCCACGCGTCCGTGATAAACGGTTTTTTACAATCGACAAGAACCTCACTTACGAAACGGATTATTCCCGATTTATCTGCGATCACGTGCACGGTGGGGTACTTTCTTGAATATTTATATACATATTCTTACGCTTGACGATCACATAGGATCGTATCGAATTTTCAGGCAATACCCGATGGCATTGCAAAACCAACGAATCGATTCACCTTGGCCATAAATGTTTTTTCATTCATTCGTCTGATAGTCAAGTACGGTATATTAACACGTGGTTCGACTTTTTATTCGAAATCACTTTCGACAATGATTATACAGAGATGGTCTAAACTATACAATTTGAAGTAATAAATCCGGTAACGACTACGCTAAACTACCCTGTAATCATCGAATCGCTTAAAGATTCTTCATTCGGTAAAAGGATAACAATTCAACCTCCTTGACCTTCAACTTAGCGCGAGACAAGTGTGTATAAGTAATAACGGAGATCTTACCTTTTATCACATCGGCAGCCTATAACGCCCCTGGCATCTCGTGTCTTGGAGCTTACTAATTGGTCTTGAAAAATTCTTTCACTCCAGGTGTGATTTAGACACAAGAATATAGCAGAAAGTCGAAATGATCACAGCACGGGAGATTACCCCCCAGGGGTTTTAAGAATAAACCGAAAACACGATATACAGATGCAGCAGGAGTTCTGCAGAGCTTTGCCACCACGCACTGGTTTCAACTGTCGCACTTGGATTGAACGTACTGGGACTGCCTACGATACAGAGAAGGCGGGATAAAACGAGCCGGTCGCGTCTCAAGTTCGCGATGTATAATCAACGGTGAACGGGTGTCGGATAATAAAACGTGGAATTTTCGCTGCTAAAAGTTGTTGAAATTTCATCCATGTCGAGAGTACTGCGGGTACCGAACGAACGGTGAACCGTTATCCGCCGACATCGGCAGCAAGTACCTGCACGATGCAGGGTTTCTCTCTGTTATATCAACGAGTCTATATTAACCGGGCGAGAAGGAAGAGCCGCTTGAGAATCGGGTGTGCGAGAACCGGCGCGTTTCTACCTCCATAGCCGTCTCAATGGTCTTACCAATTGTAAGAGGAAGCTGACCACTCCGAAGGTCGTAGAGCGATTAAGTCTGCATTATGTGAGCGGTATACGCGCCAAGTCTAGACGGCCGTTTGTTTTCGTTCCTCTCTCGTTCTCGTTCTCGTTCTCGTTCCCATTTCCCGTTTCTCATTCCCCCTCTCCTCGTTGTCCTAAATCTAGAGTATTGTCCTCTCGTGCTTCGGCCACTAGCAACCCTCTTCAATAGCGAAGGATGTGGATTAGAGCAGACCTACGGCCTCATCCCCGGTACCTTTGTGCCAGACTGTTGATCAGACCGGGTTCCGACGAAGTTTCATCACATAACAAGACAATGTTGGTCCGACGAAGGTCACTCGAGAGGCCAAGGGGTCTCACCCCGTCACACTTCGGTAGGCGTGTAGAAACAGGTATCCTCTGACAGATTCGTTGCAAAGTGAACAGTTAGTTTCGTTTCATTTTTCTGTTTTTTTTTTGTTCAATTTTATTTTTATTTTTATTTTCTTGTTTTTTCCATAAAAAAAAAAAACGAAAATACGCACAGAAAACAATTCGACACGTGTCGCGGACGAACTGAAAATCAAACGCATGCATTATTGTTGATTGCATATTGTAATCTGAAATTTTGTATCGAGCTCGGCATAAGAAGCTGGATCAACTTTTTCAACGATCCCCATTCACAAGTCATACGTACACATATGTGTACATAAATACTTACCTACCAGACTGGCGTAGTAACTCCACCTTCGACTACTGCTACAACGACTGGTTTGACCAGGAGAATCTGTTCGCCCCGTATATTAAACGTTGTCAACGATTTCTTGTGAGCTATCTTTACTGTCTTTAACACTATTTCGTTGTTTTCAGAATGCTTCAACTATATTTTCTTGTTCAAGAATTACATCACTTATGTTTTACAGCTATATATGTATATTAAATATGTATATATATATATATATATATATATATATATATATATATCGATGAGTTTTTTAATATTACACCAAAACAGATGACGTCAGTAACGGAATCTTGTAGATCATCTGAATTTCTCAGGGTTAAACGACAATTATCATATGTCGGGATATGAAAATGAATTTCATGGACAGGAAAAAAGTTTCAACGAAACAAGATACACGCGTGGTAGGTATAACCGATCGATTCGTGCTGTAACAAAACCGTTATACACCGGGCGAAGAATTCGTCCGTAGATGACGTAACGCAGGGTCTCGAAAGGGCCAGAGTCTGGATCCCGGTCGACGGACGAACTGATCGTGAGACCGAAAAAACACGCCGTCGAAATGATCGCGTTGCGAAAGGAACAAACGAAAAGATAATCCTAGATGAGCATATGATTATTACCTAATTTGAAATTGAGATTAAATAAGCCTCATATCGCGATGTGACCTCACGAGTTACACCCATGCTAGAATCCCTGCTCCGAATGACTAATTAATTAAACGAATGACGCTAATTAGCGGTAAACGATTTTATACGAGGTACCAAACGGAGTTCCACAGGCTGATGACATATATCATCTGAATGTGTGGATGATGTTAGGGGCCACGCATCGCGAGGTTCGCCAGTGAAAGTTCAAGACTTCCGAAGTAATGCTATATAGCTAAGATATAGAAGCTTCCCAGAGTCTCGTCTCGACTAGCCTGCAAGGTCTAGCTATAGTAGGTAGGTAATTAGGTAGATTCTTCCGAACGCCTGCTCGCCAATCCGTGATTCACTCCCGGTTACGTGTGGGCTGGTCTAACCTGAACTCGTCCTGACTCTTCCCCGATAAGCTACACGCCTATGCCTACGATTAGTCCCTCTAGCCAAGAAACTACGGACTACTCCTCAGACTTCTTGCGTAAGCAGGTTCACCGGCGCATACAGCACACATCCCTTCTTGCTTCGATAGGTTTGCTTTCATCTCCGATCCTCCTCTCTTCTCTCCTTTACAGATATCAGCGCCATTGAGTCAAGTACGTGTAATCGGGCTTGCGGCATAGTCATATTTCTATGCTCCACAACCTTCTTCGCGATGTAGGAGAGCTTCGATATAGACGCATGTCGTATACGTATACTTATACGTATAACACGTAGGATCGTACATTCTCACGTATTTCTCTCGGACGCACGCCTGAGACTGCGATGCTATATACATTTCAAAGACAGCTCGCGGTTCTTGCATGCAAAGAGAGGTTTTAAGATAAGTTCTGCAATGCTCGGAGCTATCCCCCACGTGTAGCGATGTGATGCGAGGAGAGAGAGAAAAATTGGGTAGTTAAAATGAAGCGTGCATACGAGATAATCGTTATCGCTGACCGTCATATTATGGTGGTGATTACTTGCTGTCGGATGATATTGAGTCTTCGTATAACGAAATTACGCCGAATCGCCTGCAGCTGCAGAGATTATACAATAATAAGCATTCATGCATTAACGATGTGCTAATTATTTCACGTTTCAACTCTAAAGCGATATTGAAATACCTAAAACGAGTATCATCTACAAATCCTCGATCTTCATAAAACTTTATCTCCCACTTCTGGCAATTAAATCTGAAGAATTACCCTCATTTTCTAGTCATTTATGTACGCGGAAACCAGAGGAGAAAAATATTCCTGTGGACGTCGGCAACGTTTTGAGCATCGCATATCGTCCTGTCCAGTTCCCCAGAGGGTTCAACGTAACCGGAATGTTGCTTGTCGGAACGCTTTACAGTACGCGGAACGTTTCGACGTATACATATACGTGTATTACTTTTATGCATTGAGAATATCGGATGTAGGGGTAATCGCCCTGCACTCGGTGAGTATTCGCAGATATATTTGGTAGAAGCTGCCGCGAATCAGGAAGTAACCTGACGACCGCAGTTCGCTGTAACTCTGTTCAGTGGTACGTGAGGCGACTTGTCATACCCGATATCGAAAATCCAATAAAGAGTTTGCGATAGCATGGCAGGAACGAAAATCATTTCCGCATCCGCATCCGAAGCCAAAAGCGTCCAAATTGTTTCTGCCGTTTTTTTTTCGGACTGTGTCAATTATTGTCTCGGACACAATCAAACCTTCGGTATTTTCAAAAATTCCTTTCTGATCAATACTCCAAAAATTTTATACTGCACGTATGTGGGGGTGTATCGCATACGTAGACGTGTGTTTGAACTATCTGATAAGAATTTCTGTTACGCGGCTTTTGTTCATTTCTCAAACACATTAATAATAAACCATCCTCTGGACAAAATGAAAGTGAAATTGAGATCGAAGATTGCGTGATGAAACTGAAAATTGGCCCGTGGTAGACAAGTCCTTAGTTCTAAAAACTCGATTTACTATCAGCTCGCGGTATGAGAGGTATAACATTGCGAGCCAACCGGTTATCCGTCATTATACACACGGAAAAAAATGTAATGTAGATTTTACATCTGTTGCGATAAATATACGGACATCACTTTTTTAGACTCAGATTTACATCAATTGTGGTAGAACTATCAAAGCATGTTGTAACTCTTAATACCTATTGGTTTTGTAACTCTTATTATCGGATTTGTAAGTCTTGCCACAATTGCTGTAGATTTAACTCCAAAAAAGTGCTGTCCCTGTATTCACCATAGGAGATGTAAAATTTACAATATTTTTCTATCTGTGTACAGATAACAATTGCGTATTTTAATTAGACAGTGCTAGACTACCTGACATTGACATCATAAAACTGCGATCGATCGTAGTTTTAATCTGTTTTACCACGGAATATTCTACACACTTATCAGAGAGCAACGTCATCGGTTTATTTTTATCGGAAACTCACGGTGAAACGTTGTGCTTTTTTCATTGTCTGGTTGCGAGGGCGTACATTGTATTTTTTTATCCTATCTCTTATGTAACCAAGCTATCTATCTTGTAGTTCGCAAACAAAAACAACATATTGCTTGTCTGGATCGTTCTCCTACGCAACCAAACACACATATGATGATCCATCTAATTATAAGTATATGTATAAAATTTTGTAGTCAGTACTAATCTACACGCATGCAAGTTCCAAGATTATTCAATATCAAGGCGATAAAGCGAATCGATCACGTAGTCGGTGAAAAAATGTATATTCATCAATTTTCCATATTTTTCTAAACGAACGATTACGTACCGTTATTGCAGGTCTGCCGTCAATTCTCTAATATGTCGACGTTTTATTTTCGAATCCCATACACATTCTGTGAACCTACAGAAACATGAGATATAATACATGTATCTGAATTCTCGTCTCAATTCGATAAAATATTTCCGTACATTAATACAAAATTTATCTACCAAACTAACTTACACGTCTTGATAGTAAAACAAACGTCGTCCAAATTTTATGACGGTGATCATGGAGCGCGAGAAATTGAGATAGAACGTCGTACACCAAACTGAATTTTTTTATGAACATGTGAAGCAAACGGTGTCATAATAAATTGTTTTATCATTGGCTTTTTTTCATCTCAGTAATATAAAGATTTCAAAGGTCAATGCCCTTTACGAATGAAGTCAAAGTTTCAGGCAACGCTGTAGCACATATATAACCGGTCATACCGGACCAACGACAATCTGTAAATATACCGATACGCTCTAGGCTTTCTCAAGAGTACCAATACCATTTACCAGTACGTTTACTCCTGATAATTAATAAGCATCTGTACTAATCCAGTCTTCTCGAATAATCTACGACCTATCGAAGCCAAGATTCGAATTAGCCAACTTTTAACGCGAAACAGCGAATAATTTCAAACGTCCCAACAGGTTTACAGAGTGCATTTAAATAAACTGTAGTCGTAAATAAAGGGAAATGTAGTCACGGTACAAGTGAACCTAACTAAGATAAATGCATTAATATACGGTTACAGGTGCAATTTGTAGACTGAATACTCGAATCTCAGTACTTGGTCAAAGGTGAAATCATAATTAAGTTATTCTCGCTGCATAGGCGCTAACTCCGGAGTCACTCAGGTCCTCGAACAATCCCCGACAATCTTTAGGGGTTGGTCTGCTCCTTTTAGAACTATTGAATTATAAGTATGATGTTTGTTGTTTGCATTAAGTAACGAATTTTCAGAAATTGATGGGATAAAAGTTTATAGGTGGGCCAACTTGAAATATTTTTTCACATTTTTGTTACCAGTCATCAGCTTATCGTATTGAGATTTCTGTTTTCAAGTTGGTTCACCTTTTTGTAACACTATCCCTCCCCCCCACCACCCTACACAAGGCGACTCCACGGGTTTTACATAAGTCGGCGCCTATGGCTTGCTGTAATTTTATTTGGCGTGAAATAGTGCTTGATAATTGGCGAGTGCTAGAAATAGCAAAGCTATAAGGGAATATAAAGCAGTGACCATATAGCAATTGTGCACGCCTGATATTTCATTCCGACTGCAGACGATTAATTTCAGCAGCACTCGCCAATGATGAAATGCTATTTCACGCTAAAATGAAAATCTAACAAATACCTAAAGTGTAAACCAACCTTTCCAGTCGAATCCAAGGGAATGAGAATTTATGTTACAAAATTCACTAGAAGTTACAGAGCATTATTTATATTTACCTAATATTCACTCTCAGTGCGAAACAATCTGGTGAACAAAGAATTCGCAATCGTCGGCTAGCGTAAAATTGCGATTTTTCGAATAACTCGGGAAGGAAGGTCGCTAATCGATTTTCGCGTTCACGTTGAACATCTCAAGTCACATTAACCGCGGCACGAATTGGCACAGGAATATTCATCGGAGTTCAATTAAAAAAAATTATTTGACCAATCATATGTTGTGAATAATTCAGGTCAGTCTGCAGAAATTTATACAGCGGGATCACCTTGAATAGAACATTTTTAGTCATTAATCGAAAACGTGAAATGTCGCAATAATCGTGACGAAAAAAAGTGGTTGAAATTTACAATCATAACTGGTTTAGTTAGTCGACATTATGTACGTTGTAATCGTGGTAAATAATTGCAGTAAACTTAACTAATGGTATATAGTTAATTCCCGTAAATATCACGTTAAGCTTTATAGTTTCAGAGTACACAGAGAACACGTACTGCACACGTCCAAGAGTAGTTTGCAGTGAACGCTAATTACTTGTTTGTATATCATTGCGGTTGCAAAATTAACGAGGAAAGGTTTGCTATGTTCTAAATCAACAGCTTACAGTCACACGTGAATACTCTCTTAGATACGATACAAGCTTGAAATTTAACTGCGCAGCTGTTATCATCGTTGATGTTACTCGAAAATCCTTACCCATTCGGGAGTTGAAAATAAGACGAATACACTTCTTTGCTTCTTTTGCCAGTAGAACTTCGCAATAAATTAAACTAAATAGTTATTTTCTGTGCTATTATATTTCCTGTCAGAAACTAAAAAAGTAGTTGTGTTGTTGACGGAGTTAGCGGAGAGAATTAACTTTACACAACATGAGTACGTTTTACGCGTTTTTTCATACATTATTACCGTACAAAAAGTATCCGTTTCTATGACTGTAAAGTGCGAATTTAACTCCTAGGAGTTAAAAGTGGTTCTTTCTGTACTCCGCGCATGCGGAGCAAACAAAGTCGCAAACAATCTGACATTACGTAACCCTAACGTCAATTTCGTACTTGGTGAAAAAACGCAAAGAATCGTGTGCAGCAAGGAGACAACAGTCTTTTCGCCTCGCGTATTTGCAATATTCGTCTTCGGCTCGTATGCGTGCTCACCTACGAAAAAACTGAGTTTGCCTCCTTGTTACACAATATATGTAGTATTAAGTTCCGAAACGAGAAAGCTCCTTCTAATCACGTGGACTGCAGTGATCCGTCCATTATAGTATCGACTCACACCGTCTCTGAGTTCTCACAATAGATTCGAAGTGGCAAAAAACACATTGGGACTGTTGGGAGTATCATATCGCTGTCAGTTGCTCTAGGGTCTAGAGTCTAGGCTCTCTGGCAATTTTTTATCGGAGATATCGTAACATATAGAATGATCAGTCGCCTGAACGTGCGACGCGTAATTACTCACGTCACGAAAAATTAACGCGTTTCTGTATCAAAGCTGATAAATTTTTTCTCCGAGATTACTCGACTCTTAACGACCCGTTCAATAACCCCTATACGTATAGTGGAGGGTCACCAATTCTCCTCTGATTATACAGATGAAATTTCCTATTAAAATAACTGCTCTGGAGCCAGGGAGCATATAATGGAATGTGTATGCAGAATTAACTGCTGCTATCCAGACGACTTTTTATGCAATACAGGGAACAAACGGCACCCTAAGACTTTGGAATTGACCAAGGTCAGACACACAGTGCCAAAACGAGAGTGTGCAAAAAACTAGACAGGATTCTCCATACATCTATGTAAGATGATATTGCCTGTGAAGGGCTTCCATGGTTCACCGGAATCCATGGTGTCAAATACATCATTTCTTTCTCTTTTTCTTTTTTTGCATTTCTCTTCTTAGTTTTTAGTACCATAGTCTAGCAGCCTTCACGGAAAGATATTCCAGAAATGTTAGCACTAAATTTAGTATTTAGTGACAATTAATCATCGATTTAATCATCCCGGAACTTATTTTCATTTATTGAGGCAGCTCTGAGCAACCATCTCATATACAAAGTGTAGGTAACTTAAGTAACGTTTGGATACGATATTCATATATGTAAATTTTTAACGAGTTCTTGAAATGATCTGACGAATATAGTAGACAGTATCTCTTTCTAACGACGATGAGATAACATGTCTGGAATTTACGTACATCACTTTTGCTCCCTAAAATAGTGAGATGTAATCGTGCAACGCAATACATTAAATAATAATGCTGAGATTGCGATTTATAATTACTAAATGGTTATTGAATTAAAAAGTGGACGTAATTGGATGTGATGGATCTTGCCTACCACTGCTCGCAAGCACCTATTGCTATCCACCGAACAAAGATGCATAAAAAAGTGTTTTTATTCATTTAATGCAATCACGTTTTGCCTCAACGTTTTTTCTTTCCACATATTCGATGATGGTTCGAGATGGAAGGAGGACGATTAAAAAGCCATTCGCTAACTCGTTTGTAACTTTGAATTCAGTTATAAATTATTGTGTATCATTCCTTACAAATTTCTGGAATGAATTTCTTTACGTGTAGAATATTTTTGTAAATGAATGTAAAAATTAAAAAGGCTACTCGTTTCTTACCATGACAAAAAAATGAAAGCCTTAAAGTCATTTTCGATGAAAAAAAACAACATCAGGAATTCAATAACAATAATAACAAACAATAAAATTTGACAAATCTGCATTTCCAACATTTTCCGTAGCTGTTCAGTACCCACAACTCGGCAAGTGATAAAATGATACGACCACCTCTTATACTAGACATATTTGTGTTTCTTGCTATACATAGTATGACTACAGTTTTGTCTGATGTGCTGTAGCCACGAAGAACATGGGTATACGAGACCGCATATGCAGCACGAAAGACTTTACCCGCTCATTCTCAGAACCGTAGAGTGTCAAGTCCACGCGCAAAAGACGCGGGGAGTTTAAATGGTGCAGGTTATCGAAGATTCGACGCATTGTAGATAATCAATGCGCGAAGAGTGTGGCATTAAGGTAACAGGCACGAACCATTGGATTTAGTCAATGTAAAAGGTATTTTAAATATGACTGACACTGCACGATGTCTTTGCTGAAACGATTATGATCCCAGAAGCGTATCGGCTGCCAGCCAGTTGTGAAAACTTTTAAATTTCAATTTTTGTTACATAGAGTAGTTTTCCCATAGGTGAAAATGGTCATAACAGAATAGAATATATGTTTCATATTACCCTCATACCGTGAAATAGAGGAAGCGAAGGAAATAATACACAATATTTCATATTATGGTGAAAGAAAAACCAGATATGAACATTTGTTCGATGATTGAGAAATTTTGGTATACCGAATACGTCAAAACTTCAAGAAAATTGATTTACCATCCATATTGACATAAGAGACTTAGAGATTATAAGTTTTTAGAACGTCACTTACAACTGAATATTTCTACCATTTTCTTGGCGTGTGAAGAGCTACAAAATATAAAATTTTATTTGCTGCATTTTATTCATACTATATTCCTTTACCCCTTCTAAAAAAGTTTGGCCTAAAGAAAGAATGCTTTGTCAAAAAATTTTAAGCCACGTAATGCAATTTACATTATGGTGCTTTCACATCCAACATTTTTCGGTTTTTCCTACCGTTGATGTTTTGATTACCTTCAACTGATTGCGTTGAATTTTTTTGGGGTAAGAGGAGAGAGGGGGATTTTGTGCCCCTTAACATGCCTACGATGTAAAATTCAATTTCAAGACAGACAGATGTCAATAAGGTGATTTTTGAATGCACCGTCTCATGCTTTCGATACCTAAGCCGTATTCCTATTCGCAAAGATTCTGAAGTAGAACATTTTAACACCTAGTATAACTAAATGCATAATACATTAGCTTAGTCGTGCTGGAGGACTATTCTTATATGCATTATATCAGCAAACATCAGTTATATAAGCGAGCTAAAGCTGTAGTTGATAGATATTTGTTGGCTGATTCTAAAATTCTAAATGATTCAAGATGTATCATGCAATTTGATCACTTGACATTATGCCGCACTTTTAAATTTCATCGATTCAGCAATCGCGTGAATATAATTAAATCTCAGGTACGGGAGGACCCGTGGGTTAAACTTAAAAACGAATTATCGATCTTTCAACATAGGGAGTAGACAAAGGCTCGCAACGCTGTAGGCAATGACACCTCGATGAAAATTTTCCCCATCCGATCACACATGAAATCACAGGCAAAGATTGCGGCGTCTTGAAACTTACCGATCATTCGATGCTTCCAGAATGTAGGGTCAGTCGGCTCAGCTATCCTGGTCGATGACCTTCGACGTCTTCGAGAAGATAGTTTTCCACACTCGAGCACATGCATGCCTGTTGAAAATTAGAAATAATGGTTACAAGCAGTGTCGAAGGGTTTATATTTGTTGTTTCTCTCGCACGATTCGCACGCAAGTCATACCAGGAGCAAATTCACAAGCAATCTGCGAAGAACAGTGGTCAAGGTCAATGTGAAGACACAATAGTGTTGTTGTAGCGATCGTACAGCAGCTGTTCTCGTACCCGAAATACTCGCGAGAAAATAAAAATGGCACGATCTAAAGTAAGCCGTGCACTCGACACAAGATTTCTTTACGAATACTCCGAAAATATTTACAACAAGTTTAGTCTCCAGTGTGAGTAGTCAATGGTGTGAGTCTTAACTGCAAATCGCGATCGTCGTTTGTTCATCATTGAAAAAAATCGATTGCCAGCATACCACGTGAAACGAACCTCTGCGTGGTTTTGAACTGTTTATTTAAGTATCACCTACTAAGGCCAGCCTCACGGACCGAGTTAATTACTAAAATGTTATCAAATTAAGCAAAAATTCGTAGAATTCGGGATATGGGACGCGACTCCACCACGATTGAACTCGTCAGCGCTCCGGAATCTCGCGACTAGCCTGAAGTCAGCGCCGCTTGGGCGGCAATACCACGAATGAAAAGAATCACTAATCAAACCAGTGATCGCTACACACCGCGTTTCCTTTCTTGTCTGTGACTCCAAGCTGAGCAACGTTTGTTGTAAAATTATAAATAGACAGCTGTAGACAGTATTTATATCTGATTTGAAGTTATTGTTCAGTTGAGACCCAGTGATGTCTAAAATAAGAGCAACCAGATGAAGATATTAATTACGTTATGTCTACTTGCACGTATGTGGTACAAATAAAGTGAAACAATGCCGACAGTGGTGAACTCCTTCTTAACCTATGAGATTCTGATGTATTTGAATTCGTTTTACTTCGGCATGTTTGCTGTTTGCGAATTTGGAATGAGTATTTTCAAAGCTCTCTGCCTAATACCTCAACCATCGGTTGAATCCGTTCTCCATGGACTTGCGATCTTACTTTTCCTCATCATAACCGAAACCGGACGTATTTACCTGGGAAGAAAAGGAAACTTTACGGAACAAGGACCTCCCCTGATGCTGGGTATTCTACTAACCATTCCTAGTGCCCTGGCAACTATTTACTTTCTATATTGGCAGATGTCTGTTCTTCGCCTTGAACGTATCCTGTGTTGTATTCAGTTGTTTTTGCACGCTACCGAATCTGTCATATCCATCATGTGTCTTGTAGCCATTTATCGCCCTCCCTCCACAGAAGAATGACAAGAAGCGTTGCATCTTACCAGTTTGTTCCATTATTATGCTCCAGTCGATACAAGTCACGCATTCATGCACGAGTCCAAAGCTAGTTCTGATAAATATCTACCAAAGCATATTGTGTACAGGTTTTGATGTGAATTAATCTAAACAAAAAAAAAAAAAATGTTTTAGTTTCTTTTGAATTTCGACCCCCAAGACTGAGATTTGTATATAATTTGCTGATTGTGCATAGATTACAGTAGTTTTAATAATAATCCATTGTTCTCCATCAAATTCTCACTGAAAAACGTAAACTACATTTATTTACACATTAATAAGTAAAAAGGACACAATCTGTTATTATGATTCAGTGCTCTCCAAATATATTATCTTATTCCATATATCACATCATAATCTTAGCTCATCATTGTACTGAATCGATCAAAAACTGCTGAGTGTTTCAAGTGTTTTTTTTTTCTTTTTTACAAACAAAGAACTGCATTTTCTGAATTTTCATTAGGATTAAATACGGTATGGCATACATATAAAGAAGTTTAATAACTGCAAAATAATTATACGTACTACACAACAAATTGTCAGGCGGTACCTGCTTGTATTTCAGTTTCTAGTCATAATTATTCTTCATTAAATTAATTATTTATTAATCGTCTTACTTCGTGTTGTAAAAAGTCAATATGAAACACTGCAAATTTTACCTTACAAACTATATCAGTAATTAGAAATATTTATTCAACATAATAAATCTGTAAATAAGGAAATACCGACTTTATACTGTCACTTTTAGTGACAATTTTGGAAAATAAAAAGTTGAATAAATTACTCTACAACCCCAAAATTTTCGAGCTGGTTTTATTTCAACACTCCCACTATGTAGGTATTACAGTGAATTGTTATCTTATATGTATTGGCATCTTACGTTTTTATCACCATTTTGAGTAATAATCAATAACAAATAAAATCTGTTATCAGTATAACTGATACATATCTATACGAAATATGAATTACCTGTAGTTCTCACTACAATTATAAATAAAGCTACCTTCCGTCTATATCTTATTAGATATAGATATCATACTACAAGTTAAGCAGGATTAATTCACAGTTAACAGTGCTAGATCATTGTTTGCTCTTTGGATTAAAAAAACCACAGGATTATCTTTATGGGACTGAATTGTGGCTGCCGTAAGTTCATCATTTGGATGAAAATTATCGTTTCTTACTTATACAAATATAAAGACCCTGAAGGACTTTTCATTAATCTTTGGCTTGGCTCTTATTTGTAGCCTTGACGTTTGCCAACTTTTTCAAGTTGATCAGATCTACGTTTGAAGAAAATTATAATGTGAAATTTATAGCGTACCTTCAGTATTGCCTCAGTGCAATTTTTCAATTTCACCTATGTCTGCTATTTGAACCTTCAAGGTATGAGTTATAATTTACGATGTTTGATTGAAAAATATCTCAAAAATAATTTTTTCAAGACAAAACAAAATTAGTTTACATTTCATTCATTCCCTAAAGAATATTATCAAGTACCATAGTCGCACTATTCTATTTAATCATTACAATATTCATAAAAAAATATTATTTTGTATATTCTACAAATTCACATCTTCAAAGCTCACGAATGATAATCAGTTAACTCGAGAGACTATCTCTTGCATCAAATTCCCACACTATCGAATAATTATCATGCCCTCTGGAAATGTTCCTTGATTTAAGTGTTAATACTTGGTGCTTCAATTTTAAGCTTCCTAATTGCTCGAATTCGATGACTACAGTATATGCGTAGGAACACAGAACAAAATACCAGTAGTACACCGAACACACCAAGGATTGTTATATCGTGATGGTATATCAAACACGATAATAATATCGCTAGGCCCTGAAATAATACCAGGTAGGTGATTATCGTAAATATTGCAACTTTTATGTATATGAAAAATTGACCAAACATTGCAGCATTTACTACGAATAGTAATACTTGCTCTGGTTCATGAAGGGAGGTTTCTACTTTGTTGGGCTCAAAAATGTTCGATTTTTCCGCAATTTCTCATGCAAATTATATGAAATGTAGAATATTGATACTTGGTACGTTTACTAAGCGGTCTTTATTGAATATGATAATATTTTTGAAAGTTTGACAAAACATGGTACTGGGAGTGGAAAGAGAGATACCACACATATGTTGGTGCACCAGTGATGTTATTGTTTGCTTGCGCAAGTATTTCTAGACGCCCTAGATGAGCAATCATTATGAAGTTGGGTAGGCACGTGTACAACAAACGTCTTCATTAGTTAAACCAGAATGAGGAAAAAATATTGAAAAATAAAAAAATAGTGTGTGATCAAAGGGGAAGGTTAGTTTTTTGCCAAACACTTTCGCAGTTTTTTTTTCATAAAATAAAAGCGTTTCAAGATTTTTGAATAATTCTGGTTCAACTATTGAAGACGTTCGTTGTACACGTGCCTGCCATATTTTATAATGCTAATCTAGGGCGTGCAGAAGCGCTTCTGCAAGCGAAGAATATCCTCCCACTCCCTGTACCACGTTTTGTCAAACTTTAAAAAATATTATTATATTCAATAAAGACCACTTAGTAAGCATACCAAATATCAATACTCTATATTACACATTTTTTGCATAAAATATTATTACAAAATCGAACATTTTTCGGGCTTACAATGTAGAAACCTCCATTAAGCACAATATAATGATCTCTTCTTCAAATCTAATCTTTCTAGCACCTAGCGTGTTGAGATATTTAAATCTGATAAATACAAAACGTCATTTTAGGTATTTTGAATATGTCCGAAAGTGTATTCTTACCTGACGAATTGTCATGATGATAACAAATGTAACAGCTCCAAAATTAGAAATGGTATAGAAAATATACAGTTGTCCAGTTGCTGAACACACTGAGATCAACAAACAATCTGTGATAAATGCAGGATACTAGAAAAATGTAAAAAATTATTAATCCCTAAGAATAGAAGGTCTGTGGATAATGACGTTCTGTTAGTATATTGTATAATATATTACCTTAACCATAAATGCTAAAGAATTAGCAAAACTTGATTGCTGAAAGAGAGACATCGCAGTCAAGAGACAGGAAAACATGTTCACACCACACATCATTTGGACACTTGTCACACTATATTCAGTAAAAAGTGCATTCTGCCAATTACTAGTAAAACTATCTAGCATCATGTACCCTCCTAATAAAAGAACTCCGGAGGCTGTAGTAGCTCCTCCTATAACAATATATAAAGCGTGAATTTTCATCAAAATATAAATACTGGAAAACGACTAATTAGCATAAAAAATATCATTACAAGAAGAGTTGACGTGAGGTTATTCATAATTTTACTCTGGACTTGAAAACTTGAAGATTATTTATTTCAATGTTATCATAACTGATTGCATCAATTTTCATTCTAATTTAAATTTCAGTGCTGAAATTGACAGGATTACTCCCATGTCGGTTAATTTGAGATTTATGCGGATGAACTTACCAGCTTTATCCTCACTACTACCCAGCATAAAACATGTCATACCAATTGATATCAGCACTGCAGTAACATATTCGTAGTACTCATACTTGGAACGAGATACTATTTTTCCCATTATCATAACAGGAATGATTTTACAAGCTTTAGCCAACACCTAAAACATAGAAAATAGTCTAGAAAAGTAAATTTAGGTTTCTTTTTCAACAATTAGACTAGTGATTTAACAAAGAAAAGTGTTTGAACCTGCGTTGGGAAGCTGACATACATAAGAGCTTCATATTGACACCAACTACTCAAAATATTTGATAATGAGCAGAATGTATATTTGTATAGTGGCGTTGTATGGCGAGGCTGTTTCTGGATAAGCAAATACAGTCCAGACATTATAAATGCAAGTATCCTATTAATGAAAACTAAAAATTGAGAATCTCTATAACGGCTTTTATTTCCATCCGTATCAACATACTCCTGAAAAAAAATTATGCAATGCTTAGTATTGTTTGGAAACTTGACACAAGATTGAATTATGAAAATATCATAAACTGGTATTTTCAATACCTGTGTCATAACTTTTTCTTGTAAATAACCCCATGTCAAGTAACTGAATTGTAAACCTGAGAAACAATAGACAAGCAACAATGCATCCTGCCGAAATGTGCGCGGACTCTGTTGGGCATTATTCAGTCCCCCGAAACTAGGGGAATCCAGTATACCTTTGTCTCCATGCCCAACCATGCAAGCGTGGACGACCCTGTGTACGAATCCTTTTCCTACAAACACAAAGAAATGGTATTTTCACACTTTTGGTATCATTTGTTATATTTGTATTTGCTGGTAAGAAAAGTTTACAGTCTAACCTGTCATCAATTTGAACAAAATACCCACCACTTCGTTGCAGATATTTACTGCAGCAAACATATTTATAGACCAAGTAACCAGGTAATAATATGGTAGCGTAGCCTAATGAATTCAGACATAATCTCACAATCCAGCTGTATTCATTTGTAGAAGATTCAAGGATGTTTGTAACATTGCTGTCATTTTCGAGCAATGATTTTATCAGTTTATTAACCCCATATACTGTACTTACTGATAGTATTATCAAAATGCTGAAAAATTAGATTTTCATAACATAAGTGATTAAATAGTATTTGATGAACTTTATACTAGATCAAAATGTAATTAATTAATTAATTAATTAATAAAAGGAATAATTATGTCTACAACAGTGTTATAATAATTTCAAATGTTAAATTATATTGCTGTCTTGTCTTGGCTCACTGGCATGAAGACATTTTTCGTGAAACTAAATAAAGGAATCAATGCTGATAAAGTTTTAAACGAGTATAAAGTTCAAGTCCCAGTCAGTGAATTGACAACAGTCATAAATATGGTCCATGGAAAAACATCTTTGATAAGCATTTTCTGGCAACCATATGCGGTATTTCGTAACATCATGACCACTAAAAACTGTCGGAAGAATTCCGTGAGTTTTCCCTGACTTTCCTTGCCCAAATTCAGATTCTTTCGCTGACTAAAATACTAGTAATATTGCCAATAAATATGACTAATAATGAAGGTATGAATTAATCAGTACTTAAAAATATAGTCACAATCTATTTAATGCCGACCCAAAGAAATATCATTTAAAAATTATTTCCTTTCATAGATGTTAACGGCGAAGAATATCCAACTTAGTTCACGAAAATTTGAATATAATATTTAGATCCATGTATAAACTTATTTATTATGTAGACAGAATATCTTTTACAGAGACTAAGACACCCTTTCTACTTATGCTAACCCCTGCATCTTGTTCACGCTAATTATAATTTCACTATGAGTGTATAGTGCTAATCAAAGAAATGTTCCCGGGAAGCAATGTTTCTTTTATGGAATTTATAAAAATGTCTCTCGTGTACAGTACGAAATTGTTTGACCGCAAAGCACTTTGAAGCTCAACACGATTTGTATTAATTAACAATTTCCAGCATGCAATATTTTCAAATTTTAATTTTTCGTGGGAGATGCCTAGTTTTTACTTATTCCGCCAGACCACCGTTCATTTTCCCTAACCAATTAAAAGATTCTCTGATTTTCCTCTAACTTCCTTAACCGAATCAAGAATTCCCTGACTTTTCCCTGGTTTCCAGGACTTCTCTGACGAGTGACCTCCGTGATTAATATACATAGACATTTCTAAAGTTCGTGTTGAAGGCTAAGATTCGAAAACCGGTTGAGTGCGAAATACAGTATTGTTATTTTTATTGTTAACGTCGTATAACTGAGTTGAACTCGAGTTATGGTGTTAAAACATGATCAACAAGAAACTCTGTGTATTGAGTAATTATAAGTACTTGATATAGAATATAAAACAATGAGAAGGGTGCCTACCATATTATTAATTCTCTTGCATAGGTTCCCATCATTTAAGTATCGTATGCGTTCACGTTTATCCGTAAATTCTTCACATCAGCCGTTGACTGACAGGTGAATGTATCTCATAACCTGTAGATGGATAATGATTTGTGCGTAAGACTCATCTGGCTAGCTTGATATTGCAATAGGATATAGATAAACTTATCCAACACATCTGCGTCAATAAAAAAAACACTTCCGGCTCAACTTTCAAGGCCCTGGAATTGAAATTTTATCAAACTGGCGCTTGTTGAACGCGCCAACACACCAATACGTGCCGATATCAAATATGCCAGGCTTCCTCGCCGACGGAGGAGACCTAGAATAGATGGCAGGAGACTTCTCACTCCCGTGCCCGTGTATTCGGCTGTTGCAAAACTCGCGCGCCACCCTGCGCTGCTTCCATGTACTAAACCGCGAATGGCGGTGCTTTCAAATTGTTGCTTCAACGTATTTCAGTTGATTCGTGATGGATGGGTTGATAATACAAGCGATACAAGTGGTATGGTCAGTTTGACCCTTTTACAGGACAAACTGACTACATCACTTGTATGCTTTAACACTTTGAATAAATTTGATCAATCACTTGAAATTTTTAAATAAATAATTTATTGTCATTAAAGTATAATTGAATTGAAAAAAGGGCAAAAAACAGAAGGCAAAAACCCTGGTCAGTTTATAGTCTGAAAAAAATATATATATATCCGCCTCAATTTAATATTAAATATAGAACTAAGAATATACAATTTATGTAATAGTTATCAAATATATACAAGTAACATTAAGTGAAAGGTATAAATAAAATTATTATATACTTTGAAAACAAATTAAAATTATACGAGTTACGCAATAGTTATCAACTAAATACAAGTAATAGTAAGTAATTACGTCAAAGGTAGAACACAAAATTATATCACAGAAATACAAATTATATACAATATGTACTAGGCGAAAGAAGTCAGATAGTGAATGTATAAAGATTATGCATTGTTTTTTAACTCTCATGTATTCTTTACCGAGAACTTGACTTAAATTGTTTTTCACGATATATCTGTGCTTGTCAAAAAACTTTATTAGTACTGTTAGTATATCTAACTTCTTTCCCATTTAAAATTTTATTTACATTTGTACAGAATGTATGGATGTGCAGGGACACAGAAAATTGTTTAAAGTTATTCTGGATTTTCAACGCAAGAGCAGAGCAACCAAGCCACCCGAGACAATCCTCTTCACCCAATTTTGCTTTGAGATTCTTAAACAAATTTCTTCTAAAACTAATCGATGGAAGCAAACGATGGATGATTTTATCAAATTTTTGGACGGAAGTCAAAAAATTGTCGCTAACGTACATCAAGGCATGTACTTCTTCATCAAACTCTACTTTCTAATTTTCCGTGCAAATCTGGCGAAGGTTCCATTGCTAGGATGGTCGATTTGTACTCTGAACAGGCTTGCACAGATTTCAAAAGTCTGCGTGCTACATATCCTGCTGTATAAGCGTACGTAGTCTTCGTTAATATTGACTGTGGGAGAGCTGTCGTTGGATATTACTTATGGCATTTTCCAATTGCATTTGATGCCATGAACCATAAAAACTGGCGCGTGATCTGTAAATACTGAGGTTCTGCGAACATCCCAGTCTTCAAAGCCAATAATCTTATCAGCTTTGGCATCATATTTCAAATTAGGTTCTAGTTTCATTTCATCCCAAACCAAAGTCACCAATTTGTCTTGTGGGTTTATTAAAGTGGAAACAGTTTTTTTTCAACATTTTAACAGTGCACAGTTGAGACCGGTATCTAAATACAACCTACTCAACATTTCTAAAAGAGTTCATGTCGAAAATAATGGGAATAAAGATTTCTAAACACGATAACCTCTTCCAGAGGATTTGTATAAAGCCAAAGCAAGCGACTTTTCTTCAACAGTAAATCTTTGACCTCTAACATTTTTATTGCCATTCTGTAATTGTAATTTCATAAGCATTATTTGTCTGGCAGTTAATTTGTCAAAAAGGGACTTGATGTTATTTTTTTCAGAATATTCAGTTGCAGCTACGAGACGTTCTTTGAATGATAAATTTCTACGTCTATATATGTCTGCTTTTTCTTGAACTGGCTAGCTTGTTTATATAAATGCCTAGCTCTAGGAGTCAAATGTGTTTGGCATGATACAAACCTCAGCAACCTCAATCTTTTTATTTTTATTATATTAATGTTAGTCGTGTCTGGTGACTTCTGAACAACATTGAGTAAAGGATCATTGATGAAACTCTGTTTCATCAAGGTTCTCTAGCAATACAGAACTACTTGGAAAATCCTTGGAATATATTGGAAGGGGTTACTTTCCTGATATTCGGATTTTCCTGCAGTGGTATTTAAAGCTCTTGTTGTTCAAGCTCCCTCGATGGTAAAAGTTGGTTAGGCACAGCATCAGGTTTTAATGTTGCTTTTCCGACTAGTGGTACATAACAATCCGACGAAAAATGAAGCTTACAAACTACGTAACTTTTATTTAATATAACAGGGTCTATACCCATAACATCTGGATTGTTAATTTTCTCTAACCAAGCTTTAGCTTTCGTCGGATCTTTAGGTATTCGATGGGTAGTGATTTTAGTTCTGTGTGAAGTACATGCGGGAACTATGCACTTTCCTACAGATACATCCTTTGCAGGAGGCATTTTCCTGTAATCGAAAAGTAGTTTGTTAGAAAATTTGATACAAATATCAGATAACCTCAAATTTCAACCGGCGGTATGTTTGGTCCATTGTACTTACGTAGGATTTGGTAATGAAACGGCCGAATGAAACTGCACAAACAACAATTTTCTGTCACTCAAAATTCTCACAGATTCAATACAGTCCAATACATCAGGAATTCTTACACGATCAGCACTACTCAGACGTAACAACTGCACAACAACGATCTCACTGGATCTCACGCAATCTCACGGCAGAATGGCGTCGTATTGGCGTAGTCTATGCTAGAGTAGGGGGTCGAACGGTGCAGGGGAGGCACGTCTGCAGCGCCACCCTGCGCTGCTTCAATGCACTAAATAAGGAATCGGTGGTCCAATACGAGTCGCAAGGCCCAGAGAATGACGTCATATTGGCGTCGCGGCTAGGTGTCGAACGGTGGATCACTCTGTTTGGATCTAACTGAAATGTCAATTGCCACTGCTCAAAATATCACTTCCTCCCAAATGGTGCAATCATAAACACCTGGGCCGTTAGGATGTCGTATTTTAAGTGAGTAATCTGTCAATTACAATGTAATCCTCTAGTCATAAACTTACCTTGTTCTCTCTAGCTTAAATTTGAATATTTTTTAATGACCAAATTATAGGTATATATAATATGTGGCAATAATCTTTTTCTTGGTTACGATTAGATTAAGTAACTAAATTGTATTTGTAAGAATATAAGTATTTTCATTAACAATTGTAACTCCCTTATAGACTAACTTAATACTAGATAAATATTCTTACCTGTGATTCTACCTTATTGTTTAACTATCTAACTGGTGTGATGGCGCAACGCAAGCGAAATATCAAATAAGCGAAGTAATACTATAGTACTTTTTTGTGTAGTGTAGTAAAAAAACGTGTTAACATGATGTTTCGACTTCAAAGTTATGCGAAATTGCAAATTTCTACAATATCGACATAATTGGAGTTTGGACCTAAATTTCTATTCTAGGTTTGGACCATAGCCATACTCATATATTTTAATAATCTTTTTGAATTTTCTATTTAGGATAACTTGAACTTCAAAAATCACGTCGAAGAGTAAAAGATACACTTTTTACGCTATTATGCCTACCGCCATTTTCTGATATCTTACAATAATTTTTTTTAAAAAGATAGTTCAAATTCTATATCATTATAGATTTTTAGCAATAAATTCTAGAAAATGAGGTAAGAAAAACAAGCTCTCACATCGAAAAAATAACGTGATTTATACGAATTTTTTTTAGTCGGTTTAAAAAATATTTATCAACAAGCTTTTAACAACGGTCACACTGGGTGAAATTCACGCCGAACGTGATATTTTGCTTCAGAAATGATTTCTAAAAACTTGAAAAAGATATCTCGGTATTATAGTGGTTCCATTATGATGGTTCAAAATAAAAAAAATCGTCATATTTTCATGTAATATGGCATACAAGGGCTTTGGAATCGTCAATCACGAATCTGAATTTGTAATTCGAAATTCGAATTGGGTATTAATATGTTTTTGAACTTGAAACCTGCCATGAGAAAACGGGAAATTTCAGGGCTGGCTTAAGGTCAGGCTAACGCCGCTTGTTTACCTTCATTCCGTAAGTACAATAATCGTTTTTTCGACCGTAGAAAAAATGCATCGAATTACGTAAAAGTGTGCTTTTTTGGAGGCCACACTTTTGTTACATAAAGTATCGTACGTTTTTGTTATTATTATTTCAGTTCGAAAAGAATTTGTGAACGGAAAGTTCAAAGGGTGTCTAATGCTTAGCCTAATTGCGCTTGTTTGACGTCACTAGCGATAGCCATGATCATTCCAGAAACGCTTATCTCAAATCGCAACCCAGGGAGACCATGTTAGAACAAATGATACGTCATAATTCTAATATTCTAAAAAATGAGAACAATTTCAATAAAAAATTCGCCTTTTGAGGTGCTAAATTTTTGGCTGTTTGCAACAGAAAAAATCCTTACTTCAGGCCTTTGAAGATGCAACACATTTTCATAATCTCCTAGATTTCTGATTTCACAATCAGATGGGCGGTTATGGAGTTGTCGTGGCCACCGTAAAAAGAGGTATTGCTGGAAAATAGCCATATTCCCTGCAAATTTTCATATTTTTAATGAAATATTTTCTACAAGTTCCTTAAAACATGTAATCTCGAATGTCACTAAAAACTTTTCAATAAATATCTATTAACCCTTACAAAATAAAAACGGCAAACGAAAAATTCAAACACACATTATGCGAATCGCCCAGCCAACAACATTGCATTCCCATTCCGATTTCAGATGGGGAGCTCAAGGGTGGTACAGACGCAGCTGCATTCCTATCACTGCCATCCTGATACTTATCGTGTTCGTAGTCCTGCTTCCCCTGCTGATCCACGCAGGAGACAAACACTCATCGAACTCGACATTCGGGAAGGACTCGGGAGCGACTTGTATGGACAGTTGTAAGATCAATTTGGTGGAATCAATTCCGATCGGAATGGTTTATCCCAACAACTCAGTCCAGCATCCGAGCACGTACAATTCGTGGATGGAGTTGATCGCGTCCGCGCAATCATCGATAGAAATCGCTGCAATGTACTGGAAGTTGAGAGAGCAGGACGTTTATCCCAACGTTAGTGCCAAAGAGGTATAATCATAAGTCGACGATGAAATTAGCCAATACTCCTTCTTTATATACGGAGTCCAAAGTTCCGAATCTCTTTCGCAGGGTGAAGACGTATTCGAGGCCTTATTGGAGGGTGGGAGCGATCGAGGAGTGCGGTTGAGATTCGCGCAGAATATTCCCTCGCAAAAGTTCCCCAATGAGGATACAGAGTATCTGGCGAAGAAGGCCAATGCCCAGGTAACGTTAGATCCGACCTCACAAAAGTGAAATGAAGGCCTCGTTTGAAGGGTTGGAGGTAGAAAACAGGTGAGGATAAATGATCGAAAATGTGTAGTAAGTTGCTGTTCTCTGACGAGTTTGGGAACGTCGCGCAATCAATCTTCCGTTAAACGACCCGGGAAGAAGACTTATTGATTTCACTCTAACGCGAGAGAAACCACGGTCTGACGACCCATGAAACAATCAACCATTTGTAAATTATACAAGACACGTGGGTACAAGTTGGGCAACTTCGTCATCCGAAGCGCACCTGTGATGATCTTTACCGATATCGGGTCCATGTGTATGGGGCAGTCCACATTAAATCGACCCGGCTCTGAAATTTGACGTTTCCGATTTGACTTGCCATTTTATACATGATTAATTCTGGAAAGTACTATTTTTTTTTTAATTTTTCACATTCACTGGAATTACTCACGATTTTTGCAAACGGCCATACTAATCGATACAATTTAAAAATCTGAAAATATTCCTAAAAACGCACAAAAACCAAATAACAGTTTATGGTGGCCTGACTCTTCCTTTTCACTTAAAAAAATTCCTACACTTTTATTTTTCAACAACAAATATCTTTCAATCAAAAGGAAAAGTCAGATTACTATGGATATTTTTAAATTGTATCAATCAATGTGGCTGGTTGCAAATATTACAGCTAATTCCAATAGACTCGCAAGATTTCGAAAAAAATTAATGTTTTCGGGAGTCAAAATGATAATATAAAAAATCGCGAGTCAAATCGAAGAGGTCAAGTTTCATACCCAGATCGATTTGACACGGATTGCCCCATATACATAACTGCTGAACCTTTTGCATCGAAAATAAGAGCTGTTCGACCGTCGATGTTAGAATCATAAACATCTCTGATATTTTTTGCTGAACTTGAGATAAGTGATTCAAATTTATACCCCAAGGAAGACTAGGCATTAATTATTCAGCGTGCGGCGTTACTCGTTCAGAGTGTTCCTTTTTTATTCTCATTTTTATTTTATTCCGTCTTATGGTCAAATCCTCAATCGTCGGCCCACATCAGTGTTAATATTCATAATGTATTTTGACTCCACGAAGCAGGATTTCGTAGTACAAATTCCAGTATGACCAGAATCGAAACGGATCAAGTCCAAAAACGCTAATACACAGACCGATAAACTCGTAATGCAAAGTCACTCGAAGTTTCAGTTTCGATTACGCGAAAAATGTTGTGGAACTATTTAGCTTGGAAAAGACTGGAAATATTACTTCCGGTTGTCATTGCACGTACGCTAAAACCGAGCAATTAGTAAAAAAATACATTAATCACTCTGCAAACAGTCACGCAGATGATTTGCATGCTTCTTCATTTTTCTCAAATTCATCTATCTAATCACGTTCGTTAATCATCCAATTATCATCGCAAGGGTTCAACTCGATACGATTTTTAACAGGTGAGAAGCTTAGACTTTCCGAGCCTTTTAGGAGCTGGACTGCTGCATACGAAATTGTGGATAATCTATCGCATTCACATCTACGTTGGATCCGCAAATATGGACTGGCGTGCGTTGACCCAAATCAAAGAATTGGGACTGGTCGCTATCAACTGCTCTTGTCTGGCTGACGACATAGCAAAAATATTCGACGTGCGTGTAATTAGTACAAACATCTCGCGGTGAACTCTACGTAAACAGACCTGTATCAATTTTTGTTGATTATTTTCATAATTTGTTTCTCCTGTTGTCTAGGTGTACTGGAAAGTTTCCGAAAACGGTAAAGTTCCTGCGGTTTGACCAGAATCCTTGGCTACAAAAACAAACCTCAGCAATCCTATGAACTTCACGTCGGGTGGAAATAAGTACAAGGCATTCATTGCGGTAAGAGATACAGAGATAGATAGATATATAGTTTATTATGTCCATGGCGATGTTGGACAATTACAAGGACAGCATACTAATTCAGAAATGGGGAACAGTGACAGCGACAGAGAGAGCGAGAGCACAGAAATGTAGCTTAAGGTTAGTGAAAGACAGAAAGCAAAGAAAACGGAAATAAGCAGATGAAAATATACGTGAAGCGGCAGTTATGATAGAAATGCAAGAGCAAGTAGAAGTGAAGCAGAAAATTAGGACTAACATAAAACAAGATAAAGTACAATAGAGTAAAATAAAATAAACTAGACCAGAAATAAAATAAGATGAAATGAAATACACGAAGATAAAATAGAAATAAATAAATAAATAAATAAATAAACAAATAAATAAATAAATAAATAAGTGAATAAATAAATAAATAAATAATTAAATAAATAAGTAAACAAGTGAATGGATGAAAGATAAATAAATAAATAATAGATGGATAAATAAATAAATAAATAAAAATAAATGAAATAAATAGAATACAATAGAATAGTATAAATAAAATAGAACAGAAATAAAATAAAACAAAATAAAATAAAATAGAATAAAGAGATGTTGGACAATTACATACACAGCAGATTAATTTAGAAACGGGGAGCAATGACAGCGACAGAGAGAGCAAGAGCACAGAAATATAACTTAAAGTTTGTGAAAGACAGAAAGCAAAGTAAACGGAAACAAGAGCAGATGAAAATATACATGAAGCGGCAGTTATGATAAAGTGTAGGAGTGAGTTGAAGCAAAGCAGAAAATTAGGAATAACATGGAGAGGGAGAGATAGGTGCGTTTTTATTTGATTGCGATGCAATAACCCCTAACCAACCAATGACATGGTCGTATATAACATATAAGTAAAATGACATACATATCCAGGCGAGAAGTCCTGGAGTGAGGGGGTTGGCGGTTGGGCGGGGGGGGGGGGGGGGGGGGGGGGGGTGTTTGAATGATATTGAGAACACCACTATAATTACGTAGTCGCGATAATTACGTAAACCAACTGTAACGTTAAATTTGCGCATGTCAATTCATACATAGTGTAACGAAGTTGTGTTCACAACCCTTATACACCCTGGTACGCCTGATGCCGTTATAACGATCACATCGGTAACCAAATGTTTAGGGGAAAGGGGGGTAGCCCCATCCAGTTTTCTATTTTTATGATCATGCCTCAAATTAAGGGTGGAGAAATAATCGAAACTGCACAACAATTATAAGCAAGATATATTTTAATGAAATATCGTAGGAAAAAAATTACAAATTATCAGAAACTTGAATAAAGATATTTTTAACTTTGGCTTAAATTTGACCTCTCCAGAAAAGTGGCGGGTATCTCCGCCCACCGTAATAATTAACTGCGGAATCGATCTTTGGCGACACAAACGTCACATGTGTAATACAAATCGCCTGGATTTATATTAACACATGCCTCATGAGCCCAGTCTTCGCATTTGCGGCATTGGATCCATGTCTTCATCAAATGTTTCGCCACAAATTATGCATTCAACGTCTTTTTTTTTTGTTCGCTATTTTCATATTTTCTCGATTTGTTATTCTCCCTTTGAATTTAGGCATTTTGACGCCCACCTACGATAAACAAAGGACAGGTAATTTAAGTAAATTTTTTGTATTAATGTTCGCCTTTGAATAAGTGGGTGGAGGTACCCGCCAAAGTGGTGGCCAGAGCTACCCGATTCGATTTTGAACAAAAACATGGCTTTAGTATTAAAACTAATGTTAATTTTTCCAAACGAAAAAAAACATGTAAGATATAATTATTATACTAAATTTTGGCCCGGTAAAGAATATAATAACTTACGTTTTTTCAACGGTACACTCTTTTTAAAGTTGAGCGTGATGTGATCGTGTCGCACATAGTTCAGTACTGACGCTTTCACGAGCGAACGCAAAGACAGGTCGAGTTCTACGAATTGCACGTTCTTAGTAGGACAAAAACGAACACAGGAAAACAAAAACATTGATAGAAAACAGCAAGCGAGCATACATTTTGGACATGGTCGGGGCTACCCCCCTCGCCCCTAATCTTCTGTCTATCGTACGGTTACTCGACCAATGACTATTATTATAATAACAGTCAGTCTCCGGACTTGAAAAGAAGTACCTCGTACCCAAATATTTTGAATATTTTTCATTGGCGTGTGACTTCTTTGGCTCGACATTCGCTTAATACGCAAGAAAAACCTGTTTATTCTGATAGACGCAATTCGGAGATTGCCCCATTATTAGAATGGAAAAAAAATTTGTTGAACGCACGGAATATGGCCATGAAATGCGGTAAAAGAAATATTTTGTCAATGCAATTACATTTCGTTTCACTTGACAATACAAATTGTTATTCTCATACCTTTTTTTGGATCAAATAACATTTCTTTCAACCGATAAAACATTTCTTTCAACAAGTTTAATCGCCATGTGTAGAAAATTTCACAAATCCCTTTCTTGTGTGTATAAATAATTTGTTTCTTTTTGCATAGAGCTCACCACCACCGATGTCACCTCGAGGAAGAACAAATGATTTAGATGCAATTCTGCACTGCATCGATAAGGCTGAAAAGTTCATTTACATATCGGTAATGGACTTTTTCCCGCTGACTCTTTACACGCCTAAAATGAAGTACGTATATGCAAAAACTTTTTCCCGGCCCCGATTACCGTTTCTTCGAAATATACATAACATTGATCGCCAATCTAGTCCTCAGGATATTATAGGCATCGCAGAATGGGATAAACCCACCGTAAAAACCGCATGACGTTCACTCGCAAATTGCTAACTTGTTTTTCTTCCGCTTTTGAATAATGTTCCTACTTCAATGTATTCAATAAACAGTCTCATCGGCGCTTGCGACTTGTTGTGAATTTCTAGGCTACTACGTACGTACCTAATAAATATTAGGGCAATGTTTAGTTCAGTGGAGCGCACACTTTGCCGAATTATACTTTCGTTCTATCGTTACGTAAGATAGTTTACGCGTTACAGTATATTGTCATCGGAAATGCATGCGAAACAATAAACAAACCCG
The DNA here is from genome assembly GCF_021155765.1 of Diprion similis. Classification (NCBI taxonomy): domain Eukaryota; kingdom Metazoa; phylum Arthropoda; class Insecta; order Hymenoptera; family Diprionidae; genus Diprion; species Diprion similis. The sequence goes on along the minus strand of NC_060112.1, from coordinate 14,757,500 downwards.
ACATTTGAGGTTTTCTTTCTTTTTTTCAAAAGTTAGGTAATCGTTCCAACGAAATCGAGTGAAGAGGTTCGCCTTCACTTCACGAGCCGTTTCGCGAATCACATTGAAAGAAGGTTAAAAACCCGGCGATAGATCTGTAATTCAAACCTGTTTTTTCACAGATACTGTCCAATTATTGACGACGCTTTGCGGTCAGCTGCAATCGAGCACAAGGTCCACGTCAAACTGCTCATATCCAGGGGGAAACATTCACCACCATCCGCCGATTATTTCCTCAAGTCGTTAACAGTTCTTACGAACAGTTACAGAAATGTCAAAATCGAAGCAGTTAGTATATGAATATCACTTTATATTTAATACGTTTATAAAATAACTTTCGCTTTATCAAGGTAATTTGTATTTACGTGAAAAGTTTTTTAAATCACCGGCAAGGCGAAGCGAACGATTTTTTGATTTCAATCTAATCGTTGATCAAGGAAGTTAAATAATTGCAGAACTCGTATACCGCATAAAAAGAAAGTACAACATAACGGAGGGTGGACCATACACCTGAAATCTTGCGCACACCTGCAGTCATTAGTCAGTGGAATTCTTGAAGTCGTTCGATATCATGAGACAAATCTTTTCCAGGTTCATGTTATCTTCTAATACTAAAAAATTATTTAAGCACGTCAATTTTTACCAAATCGTTTTTTTTTTTTTTTTTTTTCAGCTTGCGGACAATAATACCCCACGTTACGTTCCTTCATCTGAGAGCAAATCTCCGCATTGCCCTTAGCATTATCGGTACACATCACGACCCATTCTAAATTATGAAAGTCGAGACTAAGCTGAAACGAATACCGATGTAATGATTCAGAAATGCAGAAAATTTACACAGAAAATCACTGAAATTAAATACTGATAAGTGCTCCGCAGCTGCAATTCGATATCAAGCTAATCATTTCACTCCTATCTCTTTTCATTTTCTAGAAGATATTCATCGTCCCGACAAACCCAGATCTTGATAAAATACCGCGCAGCAGATTTAACCACAACAAATACATGGTTACGGATATCGCCGCTTACATTGGCACAAGCAACTGGTCCGGAGATTATTTCGTTTCCACAGCAGGCAAGTATCGAATAGTTTGCGAACAGTGACACGTACCTGCTGATTACTGTACCAGGATTCTCGATAATTGTTGCAATCGATGAAAAGCGAACTGTCATTTGTTCCACAGGGATAGGGGTGGTCTTCGAGGACGTTGGTAACAAGAATGAGGGAAGCATACGACAACAGCTGGAAGAGATATTCCACAAAGATTGGAATTCCCGATTCGCTCATTCCTTGAACAAGACTTGTGTCGATATCTAGACGGCGCAACAGTACACCGTGTCGGACGATTAAAATAATTTGACGTATAACAACCGATTTCGACAATTATGTCCCTGAGATTTTAATATAGATGAAACATTAACATATCCAACAACGTCTACAAGACTTCGCGTCTCCCGATATTTAATTAATGTAATATAGGAGAGTTTTTACTGGGTCCCCACGTTTTCAAGTCGGCAAATACGCCTCCGGCCATTTCCAGATGGACTGGGTGGATGGCATGTGTATGTTTGATATGATTTTAAAAACGCAGAAATCGTATGTTTTACAAAACGAACTTCCAGAACCGAATTCTGTAGAATCGATTTTGTGTGCATGAATTCTGTAGAAACAAACTGCTGGTCGCAATTCTGTCAAAATGTTCTCTGTAGAAACGAGTTTTCTCCTTTTATTCTGCAGAATCGAAAAAACTTAATTCGTATTCGTTTCGTTGATGCCGTCGAGACGCCAGGCTCTAACTCTGTCCACAAGTGCTTCGATAAGGGTTATTTTCCTAGGAAGTTCCCGAGCCCATTAAATACCGAACTTCGCATTCGGTAATATACTTACATGCATACTAAAAATTTCACACAAAGAAAAAAAATTTACATCAAAGTCAGAACTCGCGTTAAGAATTGACAAGATATTACGAACCGATAATTTTATGGGGCGGTTCTTTCAACGGATCAACGTATCGACCATGTCTCTGTACGAATATGATGACTCGACTGAACTTGTCAGTGACATTGGATTTGAATTATTTTAGTCGAAAATTTTTTCATCAGCGGGAATTTCCCAGCAGAACTGTCAAGTACACTATTAGCTCAATCTAAGCAAAATACAAGATTGAAGCTATAATTAAATTTTTTTCTTTTTTCGAACTTCCTATCCTAAAGTATAAATTTCAACATTCAAAATCCTTTCACTCACCAAATGTAATAATTTGTCACAATTCACTTTTTCAAGTTTTACTTTTCCGAAATCATCAGTTCCACGAAGAGATACAGAAACCAGTCTTGGTGGAATGAAAATAAAGACAGACCGTTCAAACAGAATAAATGGTGAATTTAATTATTCCCTACTCACGTAACTTTGAGCTTCGGAAGAAATGTTGGTGTAATAATAATAATAATAATAATAAAAACTATTGATTACAATGATTTCGTAGATAAAAGATGTTCTCGGGATCGGCTGGACGCACGGCTGGTAACGGGGTTGTTCTGTCAACCAGCAACATTTTTTAAATAGTCTTTTCTGAGATATCACATACCTATATTCTGCATATACTATCTATTCCCAGATTTTATCATGGCCTCCATTTCATATGACCCCTCTTTTCCTTACGCCGATATTTAAATAAAGCGAGAGACCTACATGTTTCAGGAAGCATTCAGGTAGAGGGCCCTACTCACATATAGTGTTTCACGGGATCACAATCTGATAAAACGTTTTATCTCGTAATCAATGTATGTACCTATTATCGACTGAAAAATTGAAACATATTTATATGATATAAATCAAGGTTGTTGGGTTATAAAAGTTATTCGGCGCACTCGGTCTATATGTATAAAAACATATTTGAATGAAATTTAAATAAAGTTGCGACCTAGTGCGCTGTTTCATCACTGGACCGTCTCACGAATTATGGGACGTTTCGCAAGTAACTATAAATAGATAACAGCTATGTCGAGAGGATCTCGTGAAACGACTCTTCCAACCTATCCTAGTAGTAGGTGACTCTATGTCTTGTATTGATCCTCAGCGGCCTTCATATGGGAATAAAATATCTGCTTCACAACCTACTCTCGTTACAATACACTCTGGAAACTATGTGAGAAACAGAAATAGTAATACCTAAATTGGATATTTTATCATCCACTCAAACAGGAATTAATCAACAATTATTTAACAATCATTATGTACATATAATCTCAAAAGCAATACTGAATAGAACCATGATTGCGAGTATTTACTGAACTGATACTATCACGGAAAAATAGATATATTCAGACTAGCAGGAGTTAAACAGACAGTCTCAACATCAAGAAACCAGTAGCGGAACACAATTTCATTTTTTCAGATGGAGTAGAATTGAGTAGCTGTCGAAGATTGTAACTCAATTTGCCCCATTTTAAATTGTAAGCGATGAAGCCATCTCATCAACACCGGATTGGAATCACGCTGTTCTACACTGACACTGTCAGCCTTTCCCAAACATTCAGTTAATTTTGTGGGGGGAAAGTTTCGACAATTCTGAAGACGCATTTGTAATTGCCCTGGCAACTGAAAGGTAAAGGGAAATTAATTAAAACACGATATACAGCAAAGACAAGCAATTCATCGAATTAAATTTAGGATTGTGAAATGTGTCTCAAATAGAGTTCTTAATACAGGCAACTGGGTAGAATTTCCGTTCGTTTTTACCTGAATATGATGAGCAAATAAAATCGGACTCCAAAGAGGTAGTAGTTTGCTAAGTAAAGTGGATTGACACTCCAACAGTGCTTCCAACAAACTCAAAAAATGCAAGTTCACCATCTCTGCTAGCTGTAATAATTGATATTTTATCAGTTAGTTATAGTAGAGTACTTTTTTTTGACGTATGCTTGATTTGCTAGGTTCTCTGTTCTTGCGATACCTACCACTTTAGAATGCGCCACAAGTTGGAGGACACAGGGTGTAACTTTACCCCAAAAATCAAGTAGTATACTCATTGTTACACTATGGGTTTCACTAGTAGTTAAATTACGCTTTGAAACTTCTTCTAAATAAACAGTCCAGAGCTAAAAAAGGTAAATTTATAGCATAGTATTGATAAATAAAATGATATAAATACTGTAGCTTACAGCAGTAAACAGCTGTTGGATGACATAACTTACCTGGCACAATATGAAAGTATGAAAAAGAGAAGACATGTGTAGAACTGAAGTTTTTGACTGTTCGGGGAAACCAGACAGTATAACTTGAATGTGGTCTGCAATATGGCAAGAAACTTCTTGGGGTATGGGTTGTGCAAATGGAGTCGGTGGCCCATGTATATGTGGATTGCCTGACCATGTATTACTGTTTCCATGAAGGGCAGTGTGGGTCAATGATCCTAATAGCAGCCAAGATAGAAGACGTACATGACCTATGCAATCAATGAACTCACGTGATCTAGAATTGGACATAAAAATAAGGCATCGATACTTAAAGCATTCAAAAGAATTCAGGCATGTAGAATTGAGATGAAAAATATATTACACTGAATAAACGTATAAGGATGATGATTACCCCTGTTGTAGAGTTGATGGTGGACTATAAAGCCAAGGTAAATATCTTGCTACTGCTCTGTTATCTCGACTATTTCCTCTGGTTATTTCTAAAGCTAAGTATTGTGCCAAGCCACATTTTAGCATCCCTCCTAAAGTGTCTTCATTTAATCCGGCTTGAAGGCCCTTGCTGTAACTCTAAAAAGTCGTAGAAGGTGTAATATACAATTCGAAATAAGGTTCGTTTGAAGGTGTAATACGAACATTGAAATACTGAGAAAGAAATATTTCAGATCCAAGAATATATTATTTTGGACATTTTTTTGAATGCTATTCTAGCCAATAATCGTTATTAACATTAGACTATTGAAGATCCTAAGAATACAACTTGCTTTTAATTTACAATAAAACGTAGAGCAAAATCTCTTTTGTTTGGCAGTAAAAACAGTGCTGGAATTACCTGTTACAATGTACAAATTATTCTAATAGACAATACTGTAACAATTTATACCTTCACTTTACTCAGAGTGTGAAAGTCAGCTAAAAAATCTAGAACATCTGATAGTTGGCTCCGCAAGGATTCAGATGCGTTTGTATTATAAATCGGCGATACGTCTGCTTGAACATCTTCCATTGCAACATTCATAGGTAGCATACCTCCCACATCCTGCAATAGAACACATTATTAGGCGACAAAACTTCTTTCAAAACAAAAAATTACGTAATTGCTGAATACGAATGGCATCCGAATATAAAAAAACTAATTCTGGTGATGCTATGCGTACCTGGAGAATAAAGTGAATCAGCAGTAAAAAGTTTGAGTCTGGAATCGTACTCTTGAATTTGATTGCCTGAATCAATTCAAAAATGACAGTTCGACTCAAAAAATGCTTGTCTCGATCTCGTGTGAATCCACGATGACACAGGTAGCAGAGATCAGTCAGATAGTTATACTTTAATATTGAATTCTGTATAGCGTAGCTGAGAACTTTTGAAAACGGGTCAAGCATTCCCTGAAAAATTTCGATATTAATTTTCTTAGCTGAATTTCAATCACTTTTCACATAAATCCTGTGGATTATAATGCCTTACAACAAACAGATTCAAAAGGATAATTAAATAAAAAAGCTTTGATTGAAATCATGTTATAACACCTTAAACTGTGGTATGCCAGGAACTTTCAGTACTGAAACCATTATTCTGAGTAAAGGAGTTATATCTTCGATAGAATTAAGTAACAACACTAGTCTTCGAAATAGCCCATCAATTTGTGATAACAAGCCACCCCAAGTAGCAGCCCCAGGTCCTAAGCCTGCTTCCAATGGTAAACAGTCGAGATAGCAAGCAACGTTGTGCAGTATTGTTGGGAGTCGCTCCAAGGGAAGTGTTTTCTTTGTATTCAAACTCTGAAAGCAATGAAATCTCAATGGTGGCTCTCACACTGTATGTTTCAAGATAAAGTTACTGGAGGTATTCTATAACTACAGCGTCAAACATACTTTATCAAAACTGATGTTAGAAATAGGATAAATCGCTAAGTCTTATTCATTTTTCAGTAAATAATGAGTCCAGATAGGAATGTGATACCTCAAGTAATAGTTGTAGTGGAGCAATCGGATTCAATTCGTTAAAATCTACCAAGGCTTGTGCTACACTTTTGAAGAACTGCATTCTTGTTGTCTCTAAGAAAGGTAATTAGAATTAGAAATGAGTTACTCTCCATGATAAATTCACAATTACTTTTCACTTAGGTACAGGCTCACCATTAGTATGTGTCTGAAACATCTGTACAAATACACCGTTTGGAGCTAACTGGTGCAAAACACATCTCAGAAATTGATGCGCTACACTAACTGCTCCACCAGGTAAATGCATGTTTGTCTCATTTTGCCACGGATACATGGCATTCAAAGCAACTCTGGAAAATTTTAATGCGGTTTTAGTAATACACTTTACACGAGTACCTATACAACTAGTATAATTTATTGTGACTAGATTCATGCCTGTGTCAATTTCAAAGTGAACTTCACAAACGACACAGCACTTATGATAGGTATTACCATACATCATATCACCATGGATATGAAGATGAAAATTAAATAAAAACTGAAACAACCTAGGGATATATTAATAACTAGTCATATTTGAATCAATCACGTATTTAAATAAGGTTTATGTTTTGTTTGAGGACTAAAATAAAAGGAAAAATGGATGCATTATAATTAAAAGTAGCCTCCTCAAGTGTTCATCACTACCTGTATAGACTTGCATGCATGTTGTCAAAATGAAACTAACTTAGCGACAACGCTTAGAATTTCTGGAAGAAGTGGAGCTGCTAATGATGGCTCCCTGTGAATGAAGGTACCCAATGTAATAATGCATAGACCTAATTCTTCATCACTGTACTCTTCTTTTATTGTCCCACATTCGGAACATCTAAACAAAGAATCATAATTATTAAAATTATACATTTTTGCAAATGGTTGAACGTTTCGTTGATAATAATTTGTAAATTACCTGTCATACACGCAATCATCTCCGATTCGGAATAAACTTTGCTTCAAGTTAAAATCTGCATGATATGCTTGCTGTAACACTGGATCCAAATTTGCTTGCACATGTGGTCCAGGCCTGGTGAGAAATAATTAAACACTACATTGATATTGCAAAGATCCTTCTAAAAAGTAGCAATTACTTTATGTGTATGCAGAAAATAAAATTGGTACGAAGCAATAAATAACAACAAAACACATCTATTCACCAAGATTCTGGTCGACGGATATTTCCAATTGAATGCTGTGTCATATTGAAGGGTGTTTTTCGCATTTTCTCTCGTTGACTACGTAATAAATCTTCCATTTTTGTTTTACGGTCATGCTCTAAAGACCGTAAAAAAGATTCTTCGATCACAGGAGGTGGTGACTCTAAAGCTACCTGCTTCGTTAATTTTCTGGGACTTGGGGATCTTGAATGGATCTCAGTTGCGATTGGAGTTAAGGCTGAGACCGAGGATATCTATAAAAACACAAGAGCCCAAATCATCTCAATGTGTCTGGCAAGTCGCCAATAACATTTACTCATCATAAAGAATAATTAAGCTCCAAGTGAATGTCACTCACCGAATTGGAAGTAAATATATTTTATTGTTATGGTAAAGTAACAAAAAATCATATATCCATCTATCAATAACAGTTATGCGCACCCTGTTATCTGAAGAAATATTATCTCGTTTCGGACGTGGGCCATAACTAGGACTTTTTTTCTCAGGCACTGTCTTCTCATTCTGTTGGTGACAAATATCTGCAAGTTTGATCGAGTAGTTAATAATATTTCAATTCATAAAATCTACCATTACAAAACGTACCATCGGTTCCTGGCACACCAAGAACTTGCCATACACGTTCTATAAGGCCAGATATATTGTCTCGTTGTGGTCCAACGGGTAAAAGGCGTTCTGGCAATGGAAATTCCAATTGAGAAATACTACGCGGTGTTGTTACATCACTCGAAATGCATGTTTCACTGTCTTGATCGAAGGAAGATCCTGAAATAATTGTAGATACCAATCTTTATTGTTGAGTGTGATTCAAAATACAAACAATATCTGAAAAAGATTTTATCATACTTACCCACTGTCAGTATATCCATCTTGGATAACGGGGATTCCGGGGATCCATACGCTTCTTCACACATCAATACTCGATGAGTTGTACGTTGTCCTGAAATATTTTCCTTGTGGTAATTATAACTGGTCACATAATACAAATATGGATTGTAGAACTCAAAAACTTGACATACGTGCAACAGTACCAATGGGTAGCAATCGTTCCATAGTTGGCGTGACTATCTGTTGATGAGTAGAAACATTTTGCCATCGAGGCGTAATATTTTCACCATTCTCAGTGCTGGTAAGTTGTGATGACATTGAGCTAACGACAGGTGAACAAGACTGGTCGCTGCCAAGTGGCTGACTAACAGCTGGTGTTGTTTGGCATATTAAAATAGGAGAAGTTATGGGTGTACTTTGGTCAACGTTTTTTTGCCGCCCAAATTGCTTTGGTATAGGTGAGACACGTGTCGCCTGCTCTGGTACAACCGTGGATACTCTTTCTTTGGTCGTCGCATCAGGTCTATAAGGTTTGACAAATACATTGTGTTTTCCACAGATTGAAATCCAAAATACTTTGGTACGCATAAAAAATATAGAGAACAGCAAAATATAGTATGAACAAAACTGTGTGACTATACCTATACGAATTCACAGATTCACTTCTGGCTGTACCAATATTAGGTACTCCAGTAGCTACAGCTATAGCACTTGCGAGTCCAGTTGAACTAAATGTTGGCTTGGTGGATACAACAGTGCCATTTGAGCCAGATTGTGTTACTACTGTGGTTTTAGCTACTGAAATCGGTAGTGGTGTAGATTTCTGCGAATGTTGATGCCCAGATAATAATGAAGATGTGACCATCATCTTAACACCTTCATGTACGCCCCACTTTTTATTTGGCAGTCCATTATTTACCTGGTTTCAACAGAATATACATTAATATATATACTAAATTGTACTTATAATCATATACATATATGATTGTGAATGCAAGAATATTGCATTGGTTTTGAAGAAAATCAGCTACTAAATTCAATCCAAGTCAGTAAAATCAAACCTGCACTCCGTCATCTTCGCTACCGAGAAACCATGTTGGCCGATGTACAAGACCTTCATGTTTATTACGATGAGCACTGTGTGCGAATAGTGACTTATTTTTTTCAGCAGAACTGAAATGATCTATATCTGCAGCATGCACAATCATTTTACTCGTAGTAGCTACATTTCTGCCTACAACACCAGAACTTTCATCCATTTCACCAAGTGATCCACTGCTACTGCCATGAAGAGTGCAGTCCGATTTTGGGCTCTCTGGTATAGCCGCCAATTCTGATTCCGTATCATCAGCGTTTATTGAGTAGCTGCATAATACCCACATTTGAATTATAAGTGTGTCATATTTGTTAAACATTTATGTATTCAAAGTACCATAAATTCTTATTTGGTGCAAAACACACAAATTAAATATTCATAAATCAAAATTCTATATGACTACCTGGAGTGTTTATTCGGATATAGGCTGGGGGTTGTTTCTTCCCAATGCGTTTCCATGGCATGCGATTGTGCATGATTTGTTCCGGGACTGCGCTGATGGACAGAAATAATGGTTGACGAGGCTCTTCCAGGTGGACTTTCTCCGTCAATATCTGCGGTACATCCCGCTGCTAGGTCATGGTCTGCTCCAAGAGAAGGTTGAGATACGTCTATAACAAATGCCAGTACATTCTTTACAATTAATGAAATAAGTGAATTAAAATGAGTATATTTAGCAAGAACAAAGATTCAATTGCAGGTCCAATTTCATTATTTAAGTTGAGCCAATATGTATAAGATCGAATTATTAGACGACATCAAAATGACCTCGTGATCTTGATGGAGGTCCTCCCATAACAACAGTAGCTGGAATTCGCCTGCATTGATGGTGTTGAGTATCCAACGTGTTTAAAACTATTTTGATCAAAGACTGAAGTTGGCTACACCAGGGTTGTTGTCCATATTGATACTGAAAGTCATATGAATTTTAGTACCTAATGTTTGTAGGCTATTTAAAAATAAATTAGCTGTGCAGTGTATGTCTTTATAGTACATGTAGATCAGTCATCAGTCAGATAAATACCTTATACAATAAAACCAGAAGGGACATCAACCATGTTCGCCTAATATGTGGTTCCAAGTACCAGAGACTGTAAGTTGGAGGTTGATGGTCAACAGCAGGTACACCCTGTGGAGGACATGGACAATGCTGCAATACAGCAAGGACGGGAGGTACCATTATCCATCCCATAACGTGATTCTGATCAAGAAGTTGGGGCAGATTTGCAATAAAGACATTAAATACTGGTGATACTCTGGAAAGAAAATAATTATCAAAGTAGTTCAAAAAGTTAAGGTATTACAAACGAATTCAACTAGACATAACGTATGTAAATATGCATCACTACTACACTTTGGCCACTTCACAAATTGTAACGCTGAAACTCAAATTCATGCGTCCATGAATGTATTTATTAATTAGTCATTGAAGTCAGACAGAATACCTGAGGCGTTGCGGAGACGTGTGAAATGTTCGGTCCAATTGATTATATCCAAGAAGAAGATAAAGATGACGCAATATAATCCCTTGCGTTTTACATAATGGTTTTTCATCGGTAGGAAATGCCTATTAATGTAGTATTACTGTTATTAAAATGAAAATCTTTGATATTTTATCTGTTTGTTATTTTCACTAATTAACTTTATATTGTGCCCAGGCTAGTGTTCATTGATCATTGGTTCAGAATTTTGGAAAAGCATAGTATGATCGATTCTCAAAAGATATTATTCATTTACAGATACACTGTCAATTACGGTCACTATATTACTTTACTTCACATATTTCATGGATAAGAGATCAGTTCCAACAATTGATAAGCTCTGCGAGAAATGATAATTACTTGATCTGCTCTGGAGAGGAACTGCATGAGAAGAAATACAAGCAAGTGAATAGTTTCTTTGTCAGACTCTTCCAGATCAATGACCTTATGTATGAAGCCAGGTAAGTTTGCACCCTCCTCAGCAACATTCAGGGAATGGATGTGACCATCTGAAAATTACATATCTTCAAATATTCCAAACTTAAATCCAGTCTAGACTCATTACAAAGATAAAAATAACAATATCCCATTAAAAAAGTTGACAAGTGTATAGCGAAACATTTTCAAACATCCTGCTCACTCTAGATCAAATTAAACTCTACTGCTATCTACATCATTGAAATACATGCAGGGCATGCAATGGTTAGCGAATATCACAAACTTCCAACTTGCTATTAAAATTGAGAAAGTGTATCAGGTTAAACACGAATATTTGGTGACATGCCATTGCAATCTACAGTCTATCGAACTTTTAGATCTATTTTTTATTTTTAATTCAATTTTAGTAAATTCTACCTAATTATTCTATTAAATTAGTTACAAATTAAATATGACGAGGCATTACGTTTTATGTCTTCAAAACAATTACTACATCCAACAACATCGAAATGTTCACTTCCAGGGGCATTAACTGAATGCAAATATCCCATGCCAGAAGACATATTACTAAGCTACCGAATTCTGACTATCTCTCACTTGAGATATGCTAAGAAACGCAAGAGTGGTCAGAATCCTGCACCTGAATTATGAATAAAATGACACGGAGCTTGCATAAGTAACAAATATGAAACGACTTCAAGTGTTCAAATATATCCACAAACACCTATACAACAATAAAACCTCCCACCAGTACCTTTGAGAAAAAATTTGAAAAACATTAAAGTTCTTCGTCGATCTGACATAGTTGCATATTATTTACTGCAGTGACTGTGGATAATAAGTACAGAGAACAACATTAAACTTTAGATGCAGACATATTTAAATCATCTTCACCTAATTTCGTTCAATGAAAAACAAGAACTTCATTGTATATACTTAATAGCTAGTCACGTACTCCCAGTATACCAGTGACTATATGTAATAGAGATAGAATGAAAATATATCAACTTATTCTGTGCTTCAAATATGAACCCACTAGCATTGACAGTTTCCAGTAATTAACAAATGACAGACACGAGCAGTTTATGTTCTACCAATAAGTGGGAATTGCAAACCTTTCAATATCTCAAGTCAAACGTTTCGAGGGACATACATACACCCAGCTTGTATATTGATATCAGTAACACCTACGCAGACACTACGCTACCTGGGATACTGTTATTAGGTGGGGTGGACCCCAGCAACTGACCCAATCCAAACCTGGAGCTCTTGCGCTTTAAGATAGGCGCCGAGTATTGCCGGCTGTACACTTTCTCTTTCTCTGGGGAGGTGACACATACACATAGATGGTGAAGTAGGGTGAAGTGTTGTAAGGTGCGAAGAGAAACAAAGTTACATTTATTAATTATTGGTCCCGGAAACTATTTTCGGCATTACTTCTTTTGTTTACTTAAAACCCATGTACGTGTCCATATTTGAATACTAGCTCTCTCCTCTCTTTAATATTAAATAAATATTGAACTAAAAATACGTATAGAAGACCATTTGCAAATCTATAAGCCACTGAAATTTTGTATCTCGAAATAGAAAAATAATAGGGTATATAATTATCTCTGAAATAGAGGAATAGTATTAGCTTAACGAGATTAGGGTACTACAGTTAACAAAAGGTTTCTAATAATTCTTAGCTGTTTCGGAAGTTTACGTAACTATCTTAATTCAATATAATTAACTTATTATACAAAACTTGAGTTACTATATGTCTTTTATACCTAGTCGTGATTTTTGTGATACAGCTATAAAATTCACCTAACGAAAGGAGTTATTTGCTAATATAAAATTAACTCGAGACTTACCCTTCAAAGTTTTGTATAAACGATATTTTATGATCAATAGAAGAATGAAGATTGGTAAATTGGATTCAACTAATCATAAGCTTGATAAAATTACCATACCTTGTTTCGTGTCTTGACGCGGAATTGTGGAAGCTGGTGCAGACATTGTACGTTTATACGGCCATTTCGTACCAAAACTAGCACTCAGAGTTTTTACCAAACTTGTACTACTACCATCAGACAGGGAAAGAGCTTCATGTGCTCGATGTAGCTTTCTGATGAATATTTCACTATTCAAGTCAGTATTCCTCAGATCTATGAAACAAATAGACACATTTTAAAAGATTTAAAACATGCAATATAAAATTATAATTGTAAAATAGAAGGCGTTCTTTGTGATCCAAAGCTCGTTTCAGTTTTAACACTAGTTTACGATATTATAAAGTATTATTACTCACCACGAAGATATGCTATATCTCCAGCCTTTTCCAAATTTATTTGTGCTTCCAGGTATAGGGTATCAAAACGATTTAGGAAGAATTCCCATGTGAGAATTCGTCTATCACTGAGACTATTATGTAATTGATAGAGAGATTGCAGTACCATAGGTCGATCTACTATAACCGAATCGAACTGGGTCTCAAGACAAAATATCAGAGACTGTAAATCACATAAATTTGGAAGTTCAATATTTCAGTATACACATGAATATCTTATACTTATAGGAAATTCAACATGAGACGACTTACCCTTATAGCAGTGTCATGTATTGTGCCCAGGTATAATGTTGCACGTTGAGCAACATGTACATTATTATCATCCATGCTGGTAATTAAATAGCAGAAAGCGTTTGTAAGGGCTGCTTGTAAACTTGGATTACCTCGTAGAGGCGTTGAATCCATAAATCTGGCTATTAGAGTTACTCGCTCAACTGAAAGAATGTTATAAATACATGGAAATGACAAGGAGTTCATTTGGAAAGTGTGATATATTCTCAAAGTCAAATATCTTGAGTTACCAGCAACGAATCTAACACGCCAATCGCCACTATGAAATTCTTCCTGGATGAGGTGCCAAAATGTGTCGGCTCCGCAGGGAAGTGTTATGCAATGTAATAACAGCGGTACTGATACCTGAGCAATGTGAGAATGTTCCGCATTGCATAATTCCCAAAGACTGGAATGTTATTCAACATATAGATTCAATAGATTCATGAACTAGTAATTAATAATATGATACAAAAGTTAATTTTTTATGTAAATGAGATAATGACAATTTTTAATCTTTGAAAAATTGTTGCAAACTCTAATCATTGTGTGGAACTCACTTTTTAATAAGCAAATTTTCTTGACACCATATGAAAAAGCCTTGATGATCTTTGACTGCGGTGTTGAAAGCATCTCCGTGCAGGACCATAATATACAAACATTGTAGCATGTAATATAATATGTCCGGCTTGTCAATACCTATTAATTCCTATAGAGGGGTTAAAAAATTATAATTACAACACTGAAGCTTAGACTAGAGTAGTTTCAGATGCAGGAAAAGAATTGTGTCAAAAATTAATTCTGTTACATATGATAAAGCTTTCAAATGGATCGCTAAAATATGATTTGACATGTTCCACTCGCAAATAACAATAATGTACAGATTCAGTTCTAAAAAAATTCGGTTATTGATGAAAAATGTACAATACAACAAATATTTGTAGATGAACTTTTCAAACTCGAAAAATTATTCTTATTATTATTTTACATTACAAGTTCAAACAGTGTGATATGACTTCCTGTTGAGAAATGGCAGGAGGGGATTCTCTTCATTTCAGAAATACTTCAATTTTAAAACAATTTACGATAAAACTTAAATATGAATTTGCAGGATTGAAAGTACGAAAACAATAAATGAAATTAGTCCACGTGGTTCCACAATAAAATTAATATTTGTGCAAATTATGAAATTCGTTCAGCAATACCTTCAAAAGTTTATGGATGTACTGAAGCTGTTCTGGCAAATCTTCTATTGTGAATCTGAACTTGCCAATTGACGTGTGCCAAAAGTCATCCAACTCATTATCTGGGCTAGTCATCACTGGTTGATCATTTTCCCCCACAATCTGTGGCTTTGCTATACTGACAGTTGCAGTAGCTGTGCAATAACAGTCAAGAATCGTATCAAGTGAATCAAATGTTGTAATAAATTGCCCGCTAATGTATCACGGGAAAATGTGTAACAATTTATACAGTTTCAAATGAAAGTGAACAGATTTTGAGTATCTTCTTATATATGTGATGTATTCAACTTACCCACATCTGTTTCAGAAAGTGTAACAGCTCTCGCTACTGCTGACATAACTCTTTCAGCTGGAATAATAGCTGTCAAATCAAGCTGCTCCGAGACTGTTTCTACAGTGGCTGTCATAATCTGTTCAAAGAACTGATATAAACAATCAAAATACCCATCCACTGACCATAGGATAATTTCATATTTAAGGTATGACAAAATGTAAAGAAAGAATTAATTAATTCAAACATTACACAGGAATCTTTCCTATTCGTTCTTAATTACTAATTAAAATCACTAATTTTCATCGAAGATGAATACAATCTGCTAATGTGTCTTTACGTTGCATATAACGTAATGCTATGTAATACTGTGCTTTCACAATATTCTTATCGCTATACATATTCGGCAAATTCTAACATATACTACTACCATAATTATTTTTACCATGTCTAACACAACATCTGAAAATCTAAAGAGGGCTATGAAATATAATTATTATATCTGGCTAGTAAATTATAATGTAACACGCTGTACATAAATTTGATTTCAATATAAGATCCAGAATACTCTCTTGAAATGAATGGAAGTATTATTCTAATAGGTATATAATAACCACAGATATACATACAGAACATACGTGAGGCATATGTACAAGGACACCTCCCACAGAGTGCAGTTCTGGTACTGGCATGTTGATTACAACATCAGGCTTACTGTCAGATTTTTTATCTGACTCCGGTGGACTTTTGCGCCCGTGATCCTCTGCAGTTTCATCAATAACTGCCTACAAAATATGCATAATAATAATCAATTTTTCATACGTTTCGATTCATTATTTTTTGAAGAACTGATACAGCAATTTGAGAGTCATAATACAAGTAAATGAAAAAAAAAGCATTTTTTTAAATCACGGTAACTTACATCTGGTGGATGGGCTGGATTTTCAGGTGCCATGTATGTAACTAATTGTAAACATAGCTGATGCCAAATAACTCTCGATTCGCAGTAAGTACACTCATTGTCCGTTAAACAAGAATGACTTCCACTCCAGGTTGCAGCCACCATAGATTTCATAAGACCACAAGCATCTCTACATACCCAAGTATTAATCCCTGTATGTTTATCAATATCTTGAAGTTCCATCTGTGAAGGAAAATAGTATTGGAACTAGTAACCAAAATAAGAGCCAGGGTATTTGAATATCATGAGTAACACGTCTCAAAATTCGTACAATTAAGTTGTGGAACCAATTGACTACAACGTTTACGCTCAAACTGCAAGAGTACTCATTCTTCAATACCTGTTTCAGTAGTACATCTAACATGAGTATACAGCATGACAGATTTAATTCAGTATCTGTAGTGAATTCCATGTGCCGTGGTGTCGGTATTATATCATCAGACAGTGGTGTTGTATTTCCTGAGTCATCTTCAACGACCGGAGCTATATTTTTATTATAAATTATCACACATTAACAATCGAGCAAAAGATACGTGAAAATAATTTGTTCTATTTCCATACATATTAGCTCACATATTGTGCTCCTATTGTATGTTACATTGCAAGGTTTTGAAGACTCGGCAGACTTATCTGCATCACTCTGAATAGTTGCTTTCATTACTTCTACACCGTCGCCAAACATTGAGAATAACTGGGTAAGTGGAATCATTATTTCAAGCATTGTTAGAATTTGAAGCCAATTAAGTGCTTGCTCTTGAACTTTCGCTGTTGTATTGACAAATCTTTTAGCCACAAAGTTATACATCTTCTTAGCATCGAAACCAAGTGGGCTCATATCTGGGTCTAGGATTTTGCTGTAAAAAAAATAATACAACGACCAAAATTGTCATGAACTTCATCAGTCAATCAGTACTTCAATTTTGATACCAAAATTTGAAAAAGTATTCGGAGTAGTTAATTATTATACAGATTATCTGGAGTTATAATTCTATGCAGGATGTACTCTTGAAATCATATTACGATGCAATATCTAGAATTCAATAGAAAACTTGCATACCATAATATAATTTTCAGTTCATTGAGTTCTTTTTCTGGCACATCATTGACCATGGCTTCCATCCAATGCGGCATTACATAATCCCAAATTTCAGGCGTGATCACCTCATAAGGAACGAGGCAAAATAATCTATTCAAACCATCTTTCAAGTGGGATGTTCTAGACGCCAAAGTTTCCCTGGGTCATAAAGAATTTTCAATTGCGAATTTTCTGTACTCACTTATGTAGGCACACAATCCATGTGTAATAATGAATCTCCATATCAAACATTTACACGTGTTACGTACCAGTGTCCTCCGACTCTCACATAGTCTGTAGGATGAGGAAGAAGGCAAGAAATAAATACTTCATAATGTGTCTTTGCAATTTCAGACAACCACCCACAAACATAGTCAGTTTTTAACTTTTCCAAAGTGCTTTCAGCTTGGCCTAGAAAAAGCACAATCTCAATATTGATGAAAAAATGACTGGCAAATTTATTCGTGTGTAACTTTGTGGTTTTAAAAAAAAATTATGATTGTTTAGTGTAAATTCAGATTAAATTATCCATGTCAACTATAGTTGACCACTACTACTTTGATGCATAGAAAGTTTTGTCTTTTCGGTTTAGCCACTTTCCAACAGTAATATAAAAATATATTCAAGTTAGTATTGAATAATAACTTGAAAGAAATTGAAATTATTCATTTAAAAACTATGTAAAGAGGTAATATCTATGTAAGAGATTAATCAGAGGAATTTTCGCTTTCAATCTTACATTGATATTATTGATACAATGGCATATTGTGTATGTATTTACATTCAATATTGGACCATGAAGTATCAACAAAATACTGCAAAATTATATTGAAATGTTAATGGACTTTGGGACCCAGACTATTCTATGCATCAAATGCCAGTTATACATATATATATATATAGTCATGACTAGCTATCGTCCTATTTCTACCAATAATGTGAAATGTTAAATTACCAACAGAAAAGATAAGATGCATAAGACTTTTTTTAGTACCATCAAAGGAGTAAGCAGTAACATGAAACCAATGAAATAGCATTGACAATAAACGGCCGAGAATTTGGACGGGTGTATCCTGGTTCGGTGTGCAGAGTCCCACAAGTAGCCAAACTCCATATCGACCCAGCAGTTGCCGTTCCTCCAAACTAGCGGGATCAGCTCCTTGACCACCTTGACCAATTCCAGTTCCTGAGAACCCTGTCCCTCCTTTATTAGTATTAATTTCCAACGAATCTTTGTTACTATCCATACTTAGCGGTTCAGCCTCCTTAAGCAGGCTGTAAAAAGAGAGAAAACTGATGACGAAATAGTCTAACTGCTGTCTGAAGATGCATCTGCTGACGTGTATCTGGATCTAATATATCGTTCACATAGATTAGTTACTAGATTAATTTGCATCTTAAACGTTCCACCAGAATATTCATAGATTGTTTAGATGATTGAATTTGTTTTTCACGCGTTTACAATAGATTTTCCCAAGCTGATGATTTTCTGTTCGAAAGTATCATAGATATTGACTATTAATATTCTGAAGGACGATTATAAAACTTTTTTACAGGGCGAATTGGAAATATTTTTCTCTTTTCCCAATTCACAAGGCAAAAAATATAGTGTCTAGTAAATCATTATTTAATATCAACTTCCACGATATAAACCTATATGTGCATTAAAGAAATTATCACGGAGACTTTGCTATCCAATATACTTGTCAGACGGTACAGCTCCAGACAATGAAAGATATTATTGAAAAATTACTCTAAGGCAGCATAAATGATACTACTTTAAATCCATATAGGACTACAAATATAATACAAATATCTGAAAATATGAAAAGTTATGTACGATAGAATTAAAGGCAGTAAAATAATCAAATTTTTTAGTTTCAGTAATTCTGCTTCATTGGATATTTGAGTGTCAGATACAATTTCAGAAGCTAAGCGTATCGTTGAACCAAAGATTCCAATCCAATAGACCAGTAGGATACACGAATACACGCAAGCATTTATATTTCAACAATTACTCATGGTAGAAAGCCAATATGAAATTCACGAAAGTAATGTAATAATAACTTGGAACCCACGCAACAGATACCAGATCTATAATTTGAAGCTGTAGAATACAATTTATGCTTGCACTAACAAAGTTTGCAGGAGCGGAAAACTGAAAAAATTTCATGTCTCCGAACATGCATAGTAACCATTGAATGATTAGGATTTTTTTTTTAATACAGAAAGATTTGTAACATGCAAAAAGTCTAGGATATTTATGTACGCAGAAATGACAAGATACATTATAAAATTACATAGGAGAAAAATTTATATTATACGGGATTAGCATATTTCTATGAATAGGCTATTTAGGCAACAAATGTTTTGTTTGTTTTCGCGTGCGTGTGCAGGGAAGATGCGCATAATTAACATGTGTACGCTTGTATAAATAAATATATAAATACTGAATGTGATACCTTTGGTGCTGTTTGTGATTTAAAAAAAAATGGAGAAAACTGGTTTTACCTAAGAAGTCCTTTCGTTGCTTTGACCAACCAAAAATTGGACATCGAACACCCATTCATATTATGTCAACGTAATTGCGTTAAAATAGAAGTGTTAGTTTTGAGTTGTTATTTGCGTGATATGTGATATTTATTATACCTGGTTTAGAAAGCATGAATAAACATAGGCATAAACCTAGGAACAGTACTTGTAGCGGGCTTGATTATTTGTCAACTTGCAAGACGATTACTGTGACGATTTGAACATTTTCTGGACATTACATAAGTTCAGTGAGCAACATCAAACATTTTATCGACAATGCAATCATGCTATGTGTTACATGGATCTAATGATCTGATTTTCAAAACGAGTTTTGTAGCACGTTGTATGTTGCCTATAATAAATCAATAAAAAGCCATTAAGAACCAAGTAAGCGACTGCTATTATTTAAAATTGGAATAATCAAATTTTATTTTGTGTAACAGTGTGTGCCACTAAAGGTAAGGCAATCCAGAAGTTGACAGAAATAGATATCGACAAATGGAACACTGATTTTAAAATTACATGTTACTAAAAACTTGAACTGACACGGCTTGATCGCAAGTTAGCAAGAGATTTCGATATATACTGTTCAATTTTCTTAGTTTTCGTAATCTTAACTTTAAAACATCATTCATATGTATGTTATCACCGGAAAACGTTCTGTTACATTAGACAGTCGGTTAGTTACTTGGTTTGAAAAAAGTTCAATTGAAAATTATATAATGAAAGCAATTCTGACCTGACTATAGCTTGGACCATGTACGTCTGCATCTGTGAATCCATGTGTGATATATGCGGCAATGCAGTATGGAAGACATGATCACCACCTCGACGGTTGTTATGTCGAATATTATGACATTGTTGGCAGTAACGAATCGGATGATTTCCATTATAGCTTGCGCATTCTGTAGAAAAGCAAACGCTTATGGCTGCCTTATCAGTTGCTCTACAGTTCTAAAAAAAAGTCAAAGCAGTATTATCATTTTCGAAAAAGGCACCATATGATACAAGTCACAGAATTTTTCATGTTACTTATTGCATTGTATACCAAATTTAGTTACCTTATTCTCGCAAACCATGGATACTTGTTGCATTGGATGAAGAATATCGTAAAACATTTGATTCGGATGTTCACGATGAATTTCATTGGCACACTCTATGCACAAGTACAGTGGAGGTGGTGAATCAGTTGCAAATGTAATTGAAATGTAATGATCATAGCAAACTTTTCCAGCTTCAGCATTACCAGCATTTGGGCACATATCTCTTTGGCAGACAAATGGAGTCAAGTCATCTAAAATGAAACCAAAATGTTAAGTATGTTATACATAAAAATTAAAATATATTTGAGTCATTCATAGAATAGAGAAATACAAATAAATCGTTTTCTGAATAATTGTGAATAATTATAATATCAATGACAAATGCTCATGAGAAATTACTTACTCGTAAATTTCATCAATACAGCACGGCGATCAAACAAATTTGCATTGAAGGTTGGCCAGTAATAGAATAACAGTTTTGCAGCAGATGCCCGGGCAGGAGCTGTTCCGTATGCGATTACGCATAATATGTCTTTTACCACTCCAGGTTTCAATGCCATTAAACATTCTAATAACTGACAATGATGTGCTGAAACCCATTCCAAACAGAAATAGCTATAAATGCCATTCGTGTAAATTCATTGGTGGGAATTTAAACAGGAATTAAAATACTTAATGTAATAGTCGTATTGATATCTTTAGTGATATTTCATGATTTGTCTCCAAATTAAAGAGATTTTCTAATATCTTAGTTTATATACCCTTTGGATGAGTAAATATATTGGTTTGAATGCTACTATGCAGTTACGTTAATTAAACATTAGGTATGAGACTTAAAATTTGATAGAATTCTATGATTTTGGAAATTACTCACCGGGATTATTTGAGTACTGAAACACGGTCATGATGACAGCAGAGACAGATTGACTAGCATAGTTTTCCGTTCCGTCTTCAATTTTGCGGGCTAAATAAAATCGGATTAATTAGCTCAAGTATTTAAAACATCAACATTTTCTAGTGAATTTTGGGTAAATTAGCTCTAAAGCTTTGCAGCCTGCTGTAGTATCGATATGGAATTTCGTCCAAATTACTTGAACTGGAAGTACTGGTTTAGTATGTTGAATGTTGTACAGGTATTACGGAAGGATAAATTTTCACAGATTTTCACAGAAACAATTTGTTGGATCAGCAAATTGTAGCGTTAACATTGTCGCAGCAAGAGAATTTGTTGCAATACCTAAAATTTTGCAATTTTAACTAACGAGTTTGTTATAATGGAACTCCACTTGGCTATACTTGCAGAAGCTTAACTGTCGCAGTAAAAATTATTGCTGTGATTACATCACACTAAAATTTTCTGGTCAATAGAATTATTTTTATCCACATGGAGCAGATTACAGGTAAAGAAACTTACTAATTGTGAAGGGTAGAATATAGAAACAGAGGTAATTCACAATCTCCTGATGCAGTTCAACTGGCAGAACGGATATAGCACTTGCTGTTAGATATGGCAAGTTGTCTACAAGGTCATGTTCCAAAAAGGGCAATAAACAACACAAGCATTGCAGTATTGCCTGGCCGAATGCTGTTAAACACAAATCAGGGGAGATATACATCAATTTTTTTTTTTTAGCATGTTTAAATTGTAAATAACCTGATATACTTTCGTAGATATTACGGTGATATTTCATTGAAGATGAAATAATAAGTGGTCATAGTTTCATCGTTCAAAAGCAAATGATCTGTTGTTACAAGACAAATTGACATAATATGACTTTTACTGACATTGAAGACCAATGTGCACCAGAGGAACAACATCCATAAGCTGCATCACTGCATTGTAAAGCTGTTTATAATCCAAGTTTGGATACAGTGCCATTCTCTGTGAATCAAACTCTTGTGATTTTATCATTTCTAAGGGCGAATCAGGAACGTCTTTGAGAAGAGCTGAAATCAAAAGCAAACTTTGGTATGAACAATGAAAGTTCAAATTTGTACGACATTCAACCAACAAGGTTATACTTACAAAGCAATGTTTGAGAAAAGTATTTTATAGTATTAGTCATGTCGAATCCTGAGGGAGTTGGCTGAATCGCGTGTAGGAGTCTTTGATGGTAATCATGAAGACTCGAAAGCTTTAATGTGTCTATAAAATAACACAAAAGTTACAGTACAGTTCATGTGTAAGGCCATTTGTAGCTCAAATCGTTTTGATATTTACGTTGTAGGTTTAAATGAATTTGTTGAAACTATTAATTGCAATAATGAACATGATCATGAAACACATGGAATATTCAAAACAATGTAGAGCGATTATACGCACATGCAGCAAATTTTGTCCCCATTTTAGAGTTATAACGAAATGACTTTCGGTAAGATTAACATTGCTCCTTAATAGACATCATTCTTGAACATCGCATCACATGGACCCGAGAATCCGACGTATTGATCCTCCAAATTCAGATACTTTCTAATCTGGAAGCACTGTTCCGCGCTCATCTCGACTCCGGAACAGCTGATCGCCACACTATATTAGTTATACCTTTGGTTAAACCCTTGTACGGCAATTCCGCATCTGCGTAAAAATGACACAAAACGCTTAAGAAACACTTACTTCATTTCATCCGGTCATACTCAGGTTAATCACTCGGTTTAATATGCAGTGAATGAATTTGACACGTTGCGTTGACAGATTTACGAAAAATTAAGCGCACGCGCCAAACTCCAATGGTCACCTACAACCCATACAACCAAGGTATAAGAATAATCAGCTGCCTACAACCAACTAGGCACATACCATGGGTTACATCTAAAGTATTATTGGAAATGTCCGGGCATATGAGGATTTGGGAGGGTAATCATTCTTTACGATGGAAAACTTTTGATTCTGAACTTAACCGGCACCTGAAGTGCTTGCGTCTTGTTTTACCGTCTAAATAAATTTGTATAAATTTGTAACCCTGGGGATTCCCTGCATGCACGAATTTCTATCTTGACGATCGAAACCTCGACGATCGGTATAGAACTGGAGGACAATTTGTCCACTATTTTGTCCAGTAAATCGCTTAAGCAGTGGATGAATTCCGATATTTATAGTAGCACGTAGGGCATTCGGAACGGTCGATCTGTAGCTAGAATGAGTATGCGAGATTTGTCATTTTGGAATGGATGTACCGAAAATTATATCTTCTGTCGATGTAAGAAGGATGAAGTCCAAAACACGCCAACGTCACAAAAAATCTCAACTATTTTGCCACTGATAGCTAAAGCAATTCGATATACATCCTGTTCTTTCATTTCGGAACGCCTATTCCGAAATGATAGATATATTTCGCGCGCTATTATTCTTACACCAAGGCGCAACTCATTTCATAACCTTCCGAAATGTGCTAGCTTCGGAATACGTCCAGTATCTGGCATCAGTATGGCTGCTTCATTGACGTTACATACACACATGGAGACTAGAGACCACGGTCCTAGAGACTCCACGATGACGTATTACAGGAAAGGAAGTCCTATGATAACTATTGAAACGAAGTCACTTTCATTGTAACTTTCTGCTTATCGAATCATAAACTAGGCTCAATAAATTACGTTATGCGTAAATTGATTAGTTTCTCCGTAGTAAAAAGTATTATTTCAAGTTTTTAGGTTATATTCTTTGCTATACAGGCTATACATGCATAAGACTAAAATCACGAGAGGAGTTATGTTGATCGACGTAGTTGAGTCATAGGGTGGAATGGGAGCAGTTGAGAAAGTATAAAAGAGCTCGAGCAACGCGGCAGGTCGGCTTCTCAGAAGCGGGCATTGATTTAGGATTATTCGTATTGTTGTTCTATTGATTGATAATACGAATTATCCCATAATGGCCCTGAGTCAAACTAGCGTGGTGAGTAATGAACAACAACCACGAAAATAATATGCTACTGAAAAAAAAAAACAGGAAACAAAGCATCGTGCTTAACGCGCCGTATGTACGTATGTACGTCTTGCTTTCGGTAATATTAACTTGCTGAAGGCCTTGGACGATCTGTCAATAGTGTAATCTTCGCTATCTTAATGCCGCTGTGACTATTATACTCTGTTTTAGAGTAACATTTTACTCGTTATTTGAAAAATGGAGTCGCTCGAAATATCGTTAAATAAAAATACTGGAATTGAAATACGTTTATCGTTATTTTCATCTTCAAAACATGAGAAAATCTTTATCTCCTCGCACACGTATGCGTAACGTGTTGCACGATAAGAAATCTTTATTGATTAGACAATTACAAGGGAGAATAATATTGTTGTCATTCTTAACGTAAATAACAAAATATTAAATACCCGTCGATATAATTTTGATGATGATGCTATTTCTTTTTTGATTGAATCGAGCTTTTTAAGAGGCAACAAAGTATTGCAATTCAAACTGATATGCTATTTTCGTCTCACATATAAAACGTTTCAAGCAAGTTCCTGCTTCAATTTCAATCTTGAATGAGTAGTGTTTCTCTAACAACATAAATCAGCAATGCTTATAATTCAGAAAAAAGCAAGAAAAACACCTTTTATAACTTTAACATTCTGCGTAGAAATTAAAAAGAAATATACAGGTTCATCCACTTTTTTTGTCTACAGCCATCTAATATCACATAAGGTGGACCCTACTTCAGTAATATTTTTACACAGCACAAAAGTAAGTGAAATGGTGTTTCGGTTTCAGTTGAAGTTATACAACACAGTCATCGAAGATGTCATAGCCGGCGTGCGTGAATCATTTTTAGACGAAGGCGTAGACGAGCAAGTATTACAGGAATTGAAACAAATATGGGAGACAAAATTAATGTCCAGTAAAACTTTTGAGGTGAATCCAGATCCCCCAGAGCCCCAGCCTCCTCAACTTACTACCCACAAAACAGCAGCAACAAATAAAGGTAACGATGTTGTAATCTTTGATGGCTGTAGTCATATGTTATTGCTCACTTTGTGAAGTATCCAAAAATATGATATCACTTTATCTTTTAAAGCAACTTTAGCACACTTCGCATGCTATTCACACTATATTATATACTCTCCGTACAAGAGATTTTGAATTTTATCGCAAATTATGTTTTTAAGACTTGCATGCACCTAAATTATTTCAATTATGGCACATGTACATATCCCCAAAATTGAAGTAAATTATAAACCGCTAAAGTGAATAGTAGTCTTGTACATAAAAAAAAAAACTACATCTAACGCTATCAGTACGTTTAATACATATGAGAGGAATGTCTGGATGTAAACAATCAACGTTATCTTGACGAACACTATTTAATTATCCTATTTGTACAAAATTTAGTACATATTTCTAAGATTGTATTAAAATCAGTATACATTGATATTTAATGTTTGTTCTCATTTTCACAGCTGGAAATACTGGAAATCATTTTGTGCAACAGCCGTCAACTGCAGCTGCAGTACAGCAACAGCAGCAACAGCAACAGCAACAACAGCAGCAGCAGCAACAACATCAACAGCAGCAGCAGCAGCAACAACAACAACAACAACAACAACAACAACAGCAGCAGCAGCAGCAACATGTGCAGCAACCGGGTCATCCTGTGCAACAACAATCTAGTGGTATTGCGCAGCAGGTAGTTACTGCTCCTGCTGCAGTCTTAGACAGACAAGTCCCAATTCAAATCACTCTTCCTGCACAAGCTGGTCAGCCCGATGCTCAGCCCCGAGTTCTCACAATACAAGTTCCAGCCTCAGCGATTCAAGGTAAAATAACATATGTTCTTATAGTTTTGACCTATAAGATACCGGATTACGAAATTGTTTATTGAAAAATGTCTAGAACACATTTAAATGACTTCCTATAATGCAAAATCTACTTAATTAGTAAAAAATTTCTGAATATGTTACCCTATTTTGACTGCATTGCTTTGGATGAAATTAAAGTCCTAAAAGTACATGTTACTGATACATCTCAGGGTAACCAAGCCATTTCTACCACAACAAGTCGAGGTAATACTCTGCTAATCATTGACATATCGATTCAATTATTATTGATATTATTATTGCAATTGTAACACGAATAAAAATTGCCAACATATTTGGATCTCATTTTTTTTTTTTTATCCAAGATAAAAGGATTTGATAATCACAGACATTTCTGTTACAGGTAACCAATTACATACTATTTTAACTGGTCCTGTAATTACTGCCGCGATGGGACTCCCTGCGAACCTGGCGTCAACACTGTTGCAACAACATGTAAATGCTACACTTCAAGGACAAGCTACGCTTGCACCTATTCAACTAGCCCAACCAACTGTTGTAACACAGAATACAAACAGTGTAACAACACAGCGAAGTGCCCAAAGTCAGGTATGAGCATATGTCTACTGATGGTTAAATTCCTCTTAATTTGTTTTAAGTTGTTCTAGAATAAATATTGTATACGTCCAATAATTCATCTCTTTCACAATTGATGCCCTCCACATCAATAGGCTTAAAATTTCAATAGATTCTGATTCTCGATTCGTCATTACTGCAAGCACTTCAAGGGTTCTGCGATAGATAGTGGACTTTACGTACAAGTTGTTTTTTACAAATTTTAGAACGCAACGGTAATGATAGCAAATTTGAATTTGATTCCTCCCTCGTAATCATAGTTACCAAATATAGGGTGACATAGGACTATACCCCCATAGGCTCCCTGTGTATTTCTCGTGAAAATCTACAACTGAAACCTTTGTTATTTCTCACAGAAAATGTATCATTTGCGAATTATAGTTGTTTGAAAATGGCTAATCCGGTAGCATCTGATGATCATCATGCCCTCCACAGTTGTCCTGAGCCGTCAAATACTACCGGACTGGCTAATTTCAAATGGTTTTGATTTGCAAACAACAAATTTTGTATAAGAAATAAAAAATGATTCATTCGCAGATTTTCATATTAGTAGCTTACGGAGCGATAGTTGTGGCTCACTCTGTGTATTTCTTAAATTCCTATTCCATCGACGACAGGGTAACATAGCCCAATTGGATGGGCCTATGGTTGATACGTCTGACGAAGATGATGATGAGGAAGAAGAAGATAATGATGATGATGATGAAGATCTTGATGATAGAGAAGAAGAAGAAAATGACGACGCTGCTGCACGTGAGGAGGTAATATTTTTTTTCGGTCAGAAACAGAGATTCGACAGATTTAATAATCGTTTAATTATGTTCCTATTTGGATAGTGTATATAATAATATTTCTAGAATGTTTGATATACCCAACTTTTGACATTCATGTGTATGCATTATTTTAGGAACCATTGAATTCTGAAGATGATGTTACCGATGATGATCCAACAGATTTGTTTGATACAGATAATGTAGTTGTCTGTCAGTACGATAAGGTTGGTACTTTCATTGTCATACTTAACCATTTCGTTTGCGCTTATTATTTGGACAGTCATAATTAATATATCTGGAATTTTACTGCATTTTAGATCACAAGGAGCAGAAATAAGTGGAAATTCTATTTAAAAGACGGGATAATGAATCTAAGTGGGAAAGACTATGTTTTCCAAAAAGCTAATGGGGATGCGGAATGGTAAGGGTCCCGCTGCTACTTTTCTTCTAACAAGTGAAAACCTATAGTTCTTTCTTCATCTCTTATATCTTTTGTGCAGTCCTGTGAATCACATTATTATGAATTAATCATTTGCAGTCACTCCAAAATCATAATAGTATTAATGAGCATGAGGAACCAATTACCATTACTCATTTAAAATGATACATATAATATCAGGTAATATAAACTTTGTTATTGAGCAATTGGATGTTTTGCAAATTTCAAACTCTTGTATTTCTTGATTATGAAAATAATATGTATACCTATATATAAAATCGTACTGTTAGATATTATCCAAAATTGTTGCTTTTAATTTTTGTAAATAAAATTTTTGGCAAATATCACTGCACTGGTTACGTCAGAATATAATATAAGTGAATTCAGTTAACTTACTCAGGGATGTTTTGTTGTGGTACATGTAAGTAGACTTGGAAATGTTAATAAACTATACTCTAATTTTATAAATCGCATGGAACTGCATTGCAAGATAGAAGAGATAGTTGCAATGTGATTTTTCATTCATCTCATACCGATCAATTCCGTTTTGATTTATAATTCTTGCCCCTTACTCACTTACAAGAGGAACTGACAAAATTCAATAATATTGCGACTAGAATAGACTTGTTTTTACTTTTGTATGCATTTGTAAATCTTGTCATAAGATAGGTTTTATGGAATTCCAAAATTGCGATTTATAAATAATTATCTAAATTTAATCCTCTGCGTAAATTTAACATAAAATGAAGAATTACTATGCCTATTTCATTCAGAACAGGGATACTAATCAATACACGGTTAAATGGTCTGCTAAATGAAAGGCCAGTTTAATATGCTTTGAGAATAATAATTTTGAGAGTGAATCACCAGTGTAGTTGTACTGTTCATAGTTAGATTAACTTGAAGTACGTAAATTTTAAGATAAAATACAGGTTAGTGAATAGGAGATTAAGTTTTAATTTATGATTATACTCTATACTTTCACGAAGACTGTGCTCTAATCTAAATATCTGGTTAATTTACAAATGAAATTGAAAAATGGTTAAGGGTTTGAGTGTGTATGCTCACTTATGAATTTTGTTGTTTTTGGTGAATATTATTAAATCATGGGTTATTTGAAGTAAAGTGCCTATGGGTAAAGTGGCGTGTGTGAGTTGAATTTAGATGTGAAACAGACTATTGAGCAGATAATATGCTAATAATTTTTGTTGTAATTATCTGGGATGTAAATATATCATCGAACGTTATGTAAAAGTAATTATCGAAACGAAGTATAATACTAATTTATTCTGGAGTTCATAAATTAGTTCATATCTAATTAGATTCATAAAATGGGTTATGACTTATGTAAAAATTAAATTAAAGAAAATGATGCACTTTAGCAGTCTTGGGCTTATTCGACTATGTGATTCTTATATAATTCTCGAACTGTATTGTAATAAAAGAAGAAAGAAAATATTTTAAAGTTACATGTGAAATAGGTATAGAATGGAGATGTAATAAGTATATTTGAAAGCCATCAACAGATGAGTATTCTACTTCAACTGAAGTAAACAATTTAGAAAGAAAATTCTGCGAGTTCATGAAACGAATGATGCATATACTGTAAGTTTTCTAATGCTCAATTCATTAGTAAAAAAAAGAATCCGTAATTGAATGCAAATTATCAGCTTAACAACTGTTGTTTAAATACTTTCATTGATACACATGTATATAAATCAGTTGAATAGTGTTGTGTGTACGTATAGTGTATTTGAAAATTCTTAGAAGAATAAAAGTGTCTTATACTGCATACATGTATACCTACATTTGTAAAAGTATTTTAAATAAAGAGGGACTATTACTGTAAATTACATTTGTCAATCGTAAAATCTTATACCCATGAATCGATTTTTATTTGAATCAAATCATTTCCGAAACTGAATATTTCCATTGTTGCTACCACAAATATATCAGTTATCCAGGAAAAATCTATTTGATTTAAACGACAAACTGAAGTTCAAAAGTTTTTCCAAATGATGAACCGATACTGGCAGGTATCACGTTACTATATCAGATTACCAGCGACTATTTCTAAAAGAATGATGCACAATAGAATAAAATGATTTACCAACAGTCAACATTTATTATTGAAGTATTACTACATTAGTCATGTATGCTTAACTAATCTGTTTCACTCCACTTTACAGCTACAAATTATGAGATAACACTCATGTAGTTTCCTTGACAGCTTCATTTGGTCAAGTACGCCCTGAGACGCATCATTTAGCAACAGCATTTGCTCCTGAGATGATGTCCATGAGTTCGTTAGTGATTGAAGCTTGACGTGTACGATTGAACTCACGTTTCAACGCCTCAGATATTTTTGTGGCATTTTTTGTAGCATTTTCCATCGCCACGATTCGAGCTGCGAGCTCACTGCAGGCTCCTTCTTTCATCATCCAGTATATAAGTACTACGTAAGAGAACTCCAAATAGCTTTCTAAAATTTCTTGGTCTATTTCATCGTATATTGTAAAGTTTTTTCCTGCGTGTACTGCAGTTTTGTTATATAAATTCGTAATGTCTGGCTTATACAAGATGCGGGATAGACATTGGTTGTAATGCACTCTAGTGACTGCATAATTATTTTCCATGTTGCATTCATTTATTTTAATGGCAATAACTGCTGCATCCAAAAAATTGATGGATTTTTTTCCAACATCTTTTGCTGTCCAAATAAGCTTTTCTGGTAATGTTTTCGAAAAAATAGACACGGAATACTGACCGACACATACCAGTTTACTTTTTGATGCTAAGCTTAGGTCGTTGACGAGGCTTGCATTAATTACTCTTGCTATCCCAGAGTGAATAGCTCCGCACAATCCGTTGTCGGATGTCAAGGCAACAATCAGCTGCGAACTGATTTCTACAGGATTTACTTCAATTTTTTCATAAAAAATTTTCTGATTTTTCCCCAAGGATCTGGCATTTTCAAGTTCTTGTTCAGCCCGAACAAGCTTTGATGTCGAGACAATTTTCATTGACTGTGTTATCTTTTTAACATTTGACACCGATTTAATACGATTTTTTATTACTTTTAACGTTGTCATATCTCAATTTAAAAGATTAATTTACACTTAATTGGCGTCAAGGTATTATATTACATTGGCATAATCTGTAGATGTATCCCTCATTGGCAAACAGGTAAAACTAATAGTAGTTACAACTGCCAAAAGAGGTTCAATTATAAATCTGACATTTATATTCAACTCATACTTAATCTTCGATTGTCAGCTTTTTCTGTTTCTACACTACGACGTTTGATCAAAATATTTAATTCTCAGGTATTCTTTTATGAAAAACAAAATTAGCATTTTCATTCAAAATTAAATGATAAGAATAATACACAGATATTGAGCATAACTTCTAGGACTCGATGTGCAATATAGGAACGTACTTTATAAGGACAGAGAGGAATTGAATAACATTCTACAGATTAGTATTTACAGTGAGTGGTGATATTTATTGTGGAACAGACCTCCTCTACGGAAGCAATGTTACATGATACTGTATACAAGTTGGATATTCTTTAACGGCGCTTGTAAAGCTACCAAGAATTTCAATATTGTGTCTTTCTCTCAAGAGCCACTGTTTCGAAGAATATTAAATCTATCTGATTTCTAAACATCCCCTATAGCGATACGCTTAATCAAGCGCAGCAGCTCCAGAAATAATTTCAATAAGTTCTCTGGTAATGACAGCTTGGCGAGTACGATTGAAGGTCAGAGTGAGTTTCTCAATCATTTCACCGGCGTTCTTACTTGCGTTATCCATAGCAGTCATCCTCGACGACTGCTCGCTGCAAGCACCTTCTTTCATACTGTAGAAGAGCAGAGAAGCTAGAGAAAACTCAAGGTAGCTCTGAATGACGGAATCATCTAATGAATCATAGATGGACAATTTCGGAGCAGTGGCAACTGAATCTTTGTCATATAAAGGCAAATCTGAAACTCCATAGGAAACTACAGACTTGAATTTATTGTAGACGATGCGTCCAGAGGCAAAGGAGTATCCACTGTTTAAAATCTCTGCGGCCAATTTAGAAGCATCGGTAAAAGTTGGTGGAAGGCGACCAACTTCGGAGGCAACGAACAATATATTATTGGCAAAAATTCGGGCTAAAACAGCTCGTGATTTTTCACCTACGCATATGATTTTTGTGTTCTCTTTATCACCAGGATTTGCGAGCAGCTGATCCCTAATGTTACGGGCAACTCCTGTGTGGCAAGCTCCGCAGAGACCTCGGTCTGATGTAATTGCAATTACGAGTTTACTCGGCACTCCTTCTGGTGCTGCAATTTCAGCTTTTTCATAAAACGCCTTGGTGCCTTCTCCAAGGGGGCGGGCCTGTTTCAAATCCCTCTCCGCACGATTGTACTTAGCAGCGGACACCATCTTCATTGATTGAGTAATCTTCTGGATGTTTTTAACAGACTTCAGACGCAGTGAGATGGACTTTAAAGTTGCCATGCCCCGCTGTTGGAGCTGCTGCGAGTGCGCAGGCACCAAAGTTAACGTCTGACGAAGCATCTTTACTTTCGGCCTGCCCCTGAAATTAATTATAACCGTTAAAAAATTGCTTACAAGGTGAATTATGTTAGACGGGCGAAAATTTACGCCTGTGTGCGTGCATAAGTGTGTAGACATTTATGTAATCCATTCACGCAGATAAGTCATGTGCCGAATTGATATGTGGAAATAATATCGCATGATTGTGCATCTGTCAACGACAATAAACGCCTTGGATAGTGATTAAATCACACTACTATTGCAATTTAAGTCTTCTTTTGTTAAAAACAATCGTCGCAGACACTTACCCAGAAATTTGGCAGAAAGTTAGCTAGGAAAAGCAGGGACGACCTAATCCAGAGAAACTCTACTGCAAAAAGGATACAAGCAGCAACCGGGACTAATGGTCAATGGCCAACGAATAGACAGACGACTCTGCGAACAAGGTAGACACGAATACGAAGGCTGTTGTGGTTGATGCTAATTTGTGATTCTTGCCGTAAAATATTTCGTAGCCCCATCTAGTAAATTAAATATTACGAAATTTTAGAGGGTTAGGCAACTAAACAGCTATAAAACCATTTAAAAAATTTTATATCAAATAAAACGTTTTTCAGTCAGCTTGAGTGGGATAGTGTCAAATTCTACCGCCAGATAGCTGCACCACTGTCTAGTCATGAAAAGCTATTTATGGAAAATAATGGCAATATTCGACTTTTGGGTATCAAGTTTGATGATGAAACATAGATTTATATAAGTTTGGGCATTTAATTTTGCCATATAAATGAAGATAGCGTTCATCCCATATCGAAAAAGAACATGTACAGAACACTGTGTCAACCTAACCTCAATATCTGGCGCAGTGTCTGGTTTTGCGTGTTTTGCATAGATAGACGAACATGATTGGCGGACGGCCACCCCCCCTGTCTTTTCACAGTGGAAATATGTGAAAATGAATAGGGTGGATGTTTCCTTCATGTTGACGTCAGAGCAGGTCAGAGCTCACTGGTGGCGTACAGTGAATGGATTTTGTCAATAAAGCAAGTGACAGTATAATAGAGAAATAGCGAATTGTTTTAAAAAGTATTCATCATCATGGGTGACAATGAGCAGAAAGCCATACAGCTCATGGCTGAGGCAGAAAAAAAATTAACATCCTCCAAAGGTTTCTTTGGATCTCTTTTTGGGTGAGTTGATATTGATTTGTCAGAAAAATGACAGACTGGAAGGATGGACGAATTTATTGATACGTACGTCGCAATTTGTCGAGCTCCTCACTGATTTGCATACGCGACCCTATTCCTCATGGTGACATATAATTTCGGTATATTTTCACGTATGTCACTATTACTTAAAATTCATCGTATGAGTCACGAGGGTTCACCAATTTCACATCTTTGCGAGTTTGATATTAAAATATAATTACTAATTTTTTAATGTACACGCATTCGGCCCCTTCGTTACTACATTTAGGCACTACTTCCAGGTCTAACAATTTTCCTTCAATCACACAATCAGTTCTTAGGGCATAACAAACCTTTCAAATTTACACATCAATTTGCAGTCAGTCTGTTCAATGGTTGAGTGATAAGGTACACATGACAATCTAAAATTTACACACATGATTGAAGTTCAAACAATAATTTGCCGAATTGTCATTGTATGTCATATGTTCTGTACAATTGTACAAGTATATTGTGTAAATAGGATCACGAGTGCTTGTAAATTTATCATCCGTTATCTTGTTCTTTTATGTTAATCGAATGAAAACTGAAGCAACTACAAAACGTATTCTGAGAATTAGTCATATTCTCTTCAGATCTTGACTTCACAATAACATGATGTGGTATACTGATTATTGAGCTTTGTTTCTTTGTATATTCAGAATGCTTCCTTGTGACACGTGGACTTCAGTCAATGCTTGGAAAGCTTAGAGTTTTGGATCAAATTTATTTCTGTAAAGACTATCCATTAAATTTATTTATTATGAACTTCTATTCTCCTAATTATTTTTGTATGTGTATTACTTGCAGTGCAAGTTATCGAAATGCAAATAGGAATATAAAATTATTTATTCACTGAGCAAGCTATTTAGGTGATTACTTTTTGATACAATTAAGGAAAGATGTTCGTTCCAAAATAATTCATTGCTGAGATTTAAACTTCGTTTAAATGGTTTCACAAGTGTTGATAAAATGTTATGCAACATGATTAATTAAAGTGCTAAAGATATCTCAGTTTACTACAAATTCT
Organism: Diprion similis; assembly: GCF_021155765.1. Taxonomy (NCBI): domain Eukaryota; kingdom Metazoa; phylum Arthropoda; class Insecta; order Hymenoptera; family Diprionidae; genus Diprion; species Diprion similis. The sequence continues at coordinate 14,722,139 of NC_060112.1, read as the reverse complement.
TAACGATTTTTTATAAAATAGATAACAAATATCTGAGAATTATCTTCTACGATATTTTAAATATCATAAAAAATTCACAAATATATGTTACTTTTCAAACAGAAAAATCATTCCTTCGATGAATGAGGTATTTGCTTATCCATGACAAAATTGATGTTATTTTCCAACTGATGACAGGAAAGATTCTCAAAAAACACATTATGTCTATCATAATAATGGTATCATATAATTGATATAGATAAATTTAAAGATCACAGTTACGTCAATTTTGGCATGAAGCTTTGAAATATGAGCAAGCAATACTGAAGATATAGTTTGTTCCAATGATGTTTCCAAATTTCAGGCACAAGATATTCATATTAAATAATTTCAGCCCATATCTAGCTTATGTGGTATTAGGGGAAACCTTGTTCATCTATCCGATGAACCGATTCCAATTTTGCGTGCATAAAAATTCCCACAGAATTAAATTGATATTATTAATAATCTAAAGTGGTAATTACAAACTGCAGTATAATCACTGTGTAATTCATATCAAATATCTAAAAAAAATGCTCATTACTCCGCAGAGGATCATCGAAAGTAGAAGAAGCAGTAGAATGCTATCAGCGTGCAGCAAATATGTTCAAAATGGCAAAAAAGTGGGGAGCTGCAGGGAATGCATTCTGCGAAGCAGCTAATCTTCATGGCAAAGCTGGTAGCAGACATGATGCTGCAACGAACTACGTAGATGCTGCCAACTGTTATAAAAAGTCGGATCCAAATGGTATGATTTTTTTTCATGTAATATGGGTTGAACTTTCTTGAATTGCAATCATTAAGAATGTCTTGCTTATTTGACGTTTTTCTTCTGAATATTGTAGAGGCGGTTAGCTGTCTTCTAAAAGCAATAGAGATATACACGGACATGGGACGGTTCACAATGGCTGCTAAGCACCATCAAAGTATAGCAGAGATGTATGAGAGCGAGTCTGTCGACCTTGATAGAGCAGTAAACCACTACGAACAGGCAGCCGACTATTTCCGGGGTGAAGAAAGTAACTCTTCTGCAAATAAGTGTTTGCTCAAGGTAGCACAATATGCCGCTCAACTTGAGAATTACGACAAAGCGATCCAGATCTATGAACAGGTTTGTGTGATTCGTATTAACTGTTTGTTTTATTATAGAACAGTAGGGGATCTCGATGTAGAAGAATAGAACAAGTTAAACACTTGCTTTTATGCGAAATGTAATGGATAATTTTACAGAGGTTGATAACTTACAGGTCGCCTCTTCGTCCCTTGAAAGCTCGCTGTTGAAATATAGTGCAAAGGAGTACTTTTTTCGTGCTGCATTATGCCATCTCTGCGTCGATGTTTTGAATGCTCAACATGCAATCGAACGTTACCAAGAACAATACCCTGCCTTTCAGGATTCTAGAGAGTACAAACTTATCAAGGTAAATTAGTAATTTATCATCAACGTTAAATGAAATAAAGTTCGAACCTTATTTGGATAAATGTCAGTAAGTTTACATATATCTTTTTGCCCTAAAATCTTTACCTACTTCTTTGTTGTTCACATAGACGCTAATCGAACACCTAGAAGAACAAAATTTGGAAGGTTACACAGAAGCAGTTAAGGAGTATGATTCCATATCACGGTTGGATTCCTGGTACACAACGATCTTATTGCGTATTAAGAAACAGGTCAACGACAACCCAGACCTGCGCTGATCTCTTCACTCTTTTACACATAATAATATGCCATTATTATCTTCCCACTCAGATTGTGCACATCTTCCTCTCATAGCCAGGCTTATAGAATATCTTCAGACCCTAGCGTCTTGAAAGGGGTAAACGAATACTGTTTTATTAAAGTACTCACGAAATTGTTTTTCGTTCTTAGAAATGTGTGAAGTATCATTGTATAGAATTTAAACGTATTATTCAAGAATGGTAGTAAATACATTCGTTTGGTATCAGTTTGTAATCGCTAGTACACCAATATTCTTTTTTCACGCTTACGGTGTGATGTATATATACATATATACATATATATATTTATATATATATCGTACGGATGTTATTAAATTTTTCTACTATCCGACAGTTATGCATTTTTTGCTAGTGAACATGCAACGATGAATTTTTTGTTCCTAAAAGTACATGGCATGGCACGATCACTACTGAAGGTATAGCTCAGAGGCCGAAATAGCGATAAAGCCTCATTAGGTTGTTTATAACGTTTAGAAAGGCTACCTGGATTACAATTCAGAATAATAATGTGTATATGTTTCATTTGAATTAAAGTTCTAACTTCCAGGAGAAAGTGTTGTTTCTCATTCTTCCAATTCCCGTTCGTTACTTTGTGACAATTTACAATCAGTGCTAACATAAGTGGATATGTTATCTACCACAAAATTGTTTTACGCATTTCTGAAGTAGCTGAAACTCAGATCTTTTGAAACGTTATAAAAACTTTAAATTTAATTTTGAATTGTTGAAACTAATATTATTGCTATGTACTGTTTTTCACCTTAAGTGACTCATAATCAGTAACATAATGCATTGACTACATTCATATATATAATAAATATACATATATTGGCTATAATAATGTTAAATTAATAATAATGTAATATTTTACCATTTTCATTGAAGATATACAATTTAGTTGCCGAATTAACCATGCAAAGACATTAATAATGTTGTATAGTATTGGTAGGTTATTCTCAATTTCGAGATTATTTCAATGTTGTGTATACGGATAGGTCAATATTGTATTTTGTATATTACATTTAACCAATTATTTCCTATTTTAACCCAATATGATACTTATAATTGTACACTTAAAATTGCAGATTTCTTATTTATTTGTTTCTGTTTCTATAAAATAAAAAACTGAAAATTCATGTTTGACTTTGCCGAAAATTCAGATTTCATCATTTTAATGGCATTATTATTTATACACAATTGGAAATCAAAATATGTGATATACTTCATTCGCATAAAAATAAACTATATTTTAGTTTCTAATGGAGCAAAATCACTTTAAATACATATGTCTTATAATTCCAATTTTTATGTGCCTGCAGAATATTATCCTGGCATGTATAACATTTTGAAGTCGAACGATTCGAAACTTTATCATTTCATTTTTCTGAAAATGAAAATATATTATACGTGCATACTTTATACATTGAAAGTGTTGGTTCACTCTGATCCGAAATAATTGACATATTTATAAAATTCATTCTTAGACTATAAGAGTAACAGATATCAAAATTAAACAACGGATATCTAGTCCCAGGTTTTGCAGTATGATCGAGTGAATCAATCATCAAATAACTTATATCATCCTTTGAAAATATTGTTATTCACAATTGGTAGGGGAAGGTATTTCATTTGTTGAAAGTATCAATGTTTTTCTCCTGTACCAGTATATTGTGACAGGTAATTACGACATACTTAGACTTGAAAGAAAAAGTACAGTTACTTGATATTACTATTAACCATCAGGTAGTAGAATATTCTTCATTTCTAATCGTAAGTAGATAGTAGATATATTATATTGATATCTGTTACCTTTATGTACACATTTGTTTTCTAATTTTTCTTTCGAATTATACAAATGACAGGATACAATCCGTGCAGTATTTATCCAAAGTGTATATTCTTTCTTATATTTTAAATGATGAATTCAATTTTCATGACACTGTAAAATATTGAACTGGCTTAATAATCAAATAATCGTGTAATAAATGTATGAAAACACTGTACAGTGATATATAATTATATCGATAAATAATCCATCGGATAGGTTAAAATATGTGACTATACCGAACTACTCGCAAAGTATGCAACATTGACACAAGTTATTGTGAAGCATGTTAGTATGACGCCAAAAATTAGTTACAGGTTGATCTGAGTAAGAGTATTTTGCATTTCATTAAATATCAATGAAAAGCAGAATTATAGACAGAAACCGGCACAAAAAGGATCTGAATACGGAATTGAATAATTTTATTATCACTTGTAGCAACAAGTTGGCATTCCACCATGATCAGTCAGGTGTACCTTATCTTGCCTCATTTCTACTTTTTAAAGCCTCTTGAACCACTTGCAATAATTGCTTCAGATTGGAAACATTGGTTCCAATTATTCCTAGATTCCCTATCTGAAAAAAAGACGGAAACATACATACATGATATAAGATAGATTCCCTCATATAGAGATAACGTTAAAGAGAAATAATGCTGAAGTGGTAAATTTTCAGTTCAATCAGGGGAAAAGAAGTCAATATATGATTTGAACGAAATATCTCAGTTTTTAAATTTAATCTGAAACTCACACAGAAGCTAATTATTCTGACGAATACCTAACTCGTCTTACCATTTGATAAAAACTCTGTACATCAATTTCTAATTGAATCCGGATTTTTTCATCATCACCAATGCCTTTGCCCTCTGACGATGACATTCCTGTTGATTTGTCTCTGATTTTCTTCAACCTTCGCAGACTCTCTTCGGTTTTTTGTACAGATGTTAAAACATCAGTAACTGACAGGAGGTACCTGACAAAAATCATTTACTAGTACCATACGGCGTAGGTCTAAAAAAGACAAAATCGTTTTCTACACCCATAAAATGTAACTCACTGTTCTGACACCAAAGAAACGGTGGACTCCAGTAATTTCGTAACAAGACTTGGTATAGCTGAATTATACTCCATGTAAAAATTGGCTAGGGGTTCAATCACATGGCTCACATATGTGCAAGGTTTAGTCGGCACTTCTCTATTTGTGCGACGAAATAATCTGGGAATATCGTTAACTTGTTTCAAATGAATCGCACTTTGAGACATCAGTTCTTTCACTATTTCATCGGTGATAAGTGGTAGCGTAGATTGTAAATTTTTCTCAGATTCTGCTGAGCAATCTATAACGTTGGTATTGATATATTACTAACTTTAAATATATAACCATATGTCTGTGCCACCATCTAAAGATAGTACTTTCAAAAATACCATAAAGGTATGTAATAATTTAGTAATAAACAGCACCGTCTTACCTTCAAGTAACGTTTTAAGAGGAGAGTTCGCACTTGAAATTTTACTGCACACTACCTCTAACAACGAAGGAATATTTTTCATCAGTTTTTCTACGTCAGTGTATAAAAAAACCAGAAACTGTAGTCTAGGCGGATGTGCTGTTTCAATAATGTTACTGGCAGTAGACTTTGCAGCATCCGGCCAACTCTACAATTACCATGAAATGATGAATAGATTATTATAACCACTTTATTAAGTATTTTGATTGTTCAGTTATTTTAGAAAATCCGAGTAGTCGCATAATTTCTGATTGAACATGCGTCATCATTTTTTTTTTAGAATGGAATTTATACAATCTAATGTGGCTACGATAGTAATCAATAGTGACATCCTATTAGAATAAAACTGTATACTATACTCACTTGTGTCACTGCTACTTTACACCATGTTTGATACCGTGAAATAATTTGAAGGCTCAATTTCCAAAAACTGTGAAAACATAAGTATGACTGATCAAGATGGCAATAATGAGATTGGTCACGGATATTTATATTCAATTCAAATTCGTTATGATTAGTTTCATTACGATATACGATTTAACAGTTTAAATTTCGTTCTTCGTTAACTTGATGTACAAGAATTTACAATTATTGGAACCCACAATTGCTGGATGTTTGTTTAAAAAAAGTAACTATAAGTTGACCAACATTAAACTTACCGCTGTAATAGTTTTGGGAGATATATACCATCTGCCCACGTTTTCATAAGGGATTCCCAGACAACATTAGTTGGATGCAGAGTGAATTCATTTGATGTAATCGCAGATACATTTTCTTTGAGCATTGAGGGAGAAATATCCTCATATAGTACAGCCTCAACATTACCAGCTAATTCTTGAAATCTGATTTGAAAATATACTGGCAAATTCCATTTTCCCAAAAACCTATGATACAGGGAATGGCCTTTTAATTCTGACAATGTCTCAGGAGTGCAGCAAGCTTCTTCGAGTTTTGTTAGAAATTCTACTGTTTCCAAATATCTCTGAAATAATTCGACTATTTTAAACATACTTCAAACAGAGTCCAAGACATACCATAAATTTACTTTCTGTCCTGGATTATTAGCATACAATAAATTAACCTAAACTCTAATATGTACATTTTCACCCCTCTAAAATTTTCACAATAACGAAGCAAGTTATAGAGATACACCCAATCTACGCTAGTGTGCTGAGTTTTTCTAATACTGCTACTTACCCTATGAAACAACTCAGGATTGCCCGGAGCAAATATTAAACTTAGATGCAACTCAATCCTCTCTTCAACTTCGGGCCAAAAACTGTTCACTATGAAGTTAAATCCTTTTACAGACATTCTGAAAATAAATAAGAGATAATATGTGATCATAAGCAATTTCATCAACAAAAATCTTGTTAATTTTGATGGTTTTAAGTATAAGAATGTGTGAATTATGCATCTTGCCGCAATCTAAGTTTTTTTGTATCTAAACCGCATGTGTCTATTTATCCAAAACGTGAAGCACTTACCTATCTGGGTATAAAGTGATTGCAAGAAGCTGGGCTAAGTCTTCGTCGAATATAGATAGTAATCTTTGGTAAATGCCCCGTAATCCTTGCGGTTCACTTTGCAGGGTTATTTCATTAATTATATTTCCAACCAGAGGAGCTATCAACTTTCTACGCAAGAGGTCTTCCGTATCCGAAACTTTGTCAAGAGTAACGTATATTCTTAGACAACGTATCAATAGTTCAGGCTGTTTTTTCTTTATGCTGGATATAAACATCTCATCTAAATTACTCATCAAACTCTGCCCTATTTCGTTGCACGTCTGCAGAGTTGAATATTAACATTTTTGAGACAAATTTATGAATATCAACAGTAATAGTGGTAATAGTTGGGTATTACTACTTGAAAATGTAAGATACCTTGATTCGTGCCTCTGTAAGATCTGTTTTACATCTGGAAATGTGAAATTTAAGTTGATTGAATTCTGTAGCAGCTCGTTCCAAGAGATCGGAATCTAGCTTGATCTGCTCCTTATCTTTTGAATTGGCCGTACTTTTCTTCACAAGAATATTAGATAATTTGGTGATAGAGTCGTGCACGTGTGCTAAACTTTGTAAGCTTTGCTTTCGTTCTCTAATGTTGCAGCGTTCATTCAATGTGCTCGTCACCTCATTTATCATGTCGTCTAAAGTTTGCCGCACTTGCTGCAATCCGAAATCAATGACATAATCATTTGTACGTTTTCCCATGAAAGAATTATGTGAATTCTGGTGTATGATACTTTCCCCAATATTCATTTAACCGATGTACGGTGAAGTCTCGACGGACGTAGCGAAACGAATATACTTGCCATTACTTCCTCTCTCAATTGACCCAAGGGAACTTGTAGATTGTTTATAGCTTTGTCTAGACCGATCAAGTTGCTGGACAAGTTAACAAAGTCGGCGTAATCCTTGTTGATGAGTTCGATCATCGCGGATCGTAAAACTTTTAAATACACGCCTAAGTCATCGCGCATTGTCTCCAAACTTGCCTTCTTCCGATGCTCTTGTAGAAATGCATCAACGTTAAAATTGTTCTGTAAGTTGGTTGACATATTTCATACAAACATACGAAAAAAAGAAACTTATAGGATTTGTACGTATAGAGTGGAAGAAAAAAATATTAATTACCGCATTGAAATCATTTTCTTTGAAGGATAAATCCTTGGGTGCTTTTGGTAACATAAAATCCTCCGGTGTCTCAGGCATCTTTACGTATGGCTAGATTTTTCCTGTTTGAGTCATAGGTTAGGCCTATTTGATCCGGACATTAATTACTTAATTGCCTGCTAATCGTAGACGCCGCTATTCCCAAACAGTCACCACGTTGAAGCCAACGTTAACAGATCGGAGGAATTAACAGGTGGTAATTGGAATAACGGACGACACGGCGTTATTTTGACAGCCACAGATGGAAAGAGTAATCGACCAACCATTCAACGTCAGCTAACTCAAACATAACCTGTATTATTTGTAACCGTGAGGAAATGTCAAACGGATGCTGAACGTTTTTCCTCGCACAAAAACTGCAAGAAGTATCAGCTAAAAAATGGACAATTTAATGGACTTGGATTTGTACGAATTGATTGGATCTGTTTCGACAGCTACGATAAAAGATGTGGGTACAATACAAATCATTCGATATTGTCAGGGATTTCTTATTCCTAACCTGAATAAATTATTTTACAGATAAAAACAGCGTACCGGAAAAAAGCACTTTCTTGCCATCCAGATAAAAATCCTAATAATCCTAAAGCCGCAGAGTTATTCCATCAACTTTCAAGAGCTTTAGAAATATTGACAGATGAATCCGCCAGAGTGAGTAAACCTGTCATTTTTACGAAATGTCACATCATTGCTTTTGCTAGAAAATTATTACACTCGTATTTCCCAAATAATAACTGGTTTAGTTTGTTGATCATGAGTTTCAACTCTCAGTCATCTATGACTGCTTAACTGTTCGTAAAAATCTTACAGGCAGCATATGACAAGGTAATAAATGCAAAACTTCAAGCTAAACTTCGCAGCAAACAATTAGATTCAAAGCGAAAAAAATTGAAGGAAGATTTGGAAGCACGGGAAGAGGCTTACAGAAAATCTCAGATACAAGGAGGAGACACTAAAACCGATGAGCAAAGGCTTCAGGTACATTAATTTGTAGTAGCTGCATTTGGCCACTAACTTATTTTGACTTACAATTCATTGCTTTGAGAGATCATGTATTACAATTTTCATTTGTTTCTTTCTCTTCATCCATATAGGCTGAAATCGAACGACTGCGCACTGAAGGTTCCAAGCAAGTCGAGGAAGAAGTAGCTTTTGTTCGTCAGCAGGTCTTGGAAGAATTGCGCAAAATGAGAGGAACAACCGGTGAATCTCAGTCCAGTAATCTCAATGAACGGCGAGTTAAGATCAAATGGAAAGCAGCTAAAGATGATCCACTCAATGGTGGCTATGACTATAGTACCTTACATCAGATCTTGTCAAAGGTGAGATTCTAGTTATATAGATACATACTTCTTCAATGCAGTGATGCGAATCTAAGACCTGTGGTTTTTTTCCAAAGTGGAGTATTCTGTTTTCCGTTATGAGACATAGAGATGAAGCACTTGTACTTTTCTTCTAATTAACTTCAATTTATACTAGTTTTTTTAAGCCTACAAAAATTCATTCCCATATCCTTTGCGATTTTCAGCACGGAGATATCAACATATTGGTCGTTTCTTCAAATAAAAAAGGGCGAGCACTGGTTGAGTATGCCAGAACCGATGCTGCAGTAAGAATGCAACTTACTTACAATTCATACTAGCGCACAATTGACACTTCTATCGGTCCAGTCGTAATGCATGTGGAAATCTGAAGTAGAATTAGAATCATAGATTAATGCAGTGACTTTATAAAGTTCTACTCGTTATAAAATATTTGGAATTCAATAGACACAAGAGTCTTTGTTTGTAGGAAATGGCAATACAGATAGAAAAAGGACTTGTGAGTAATCCCATAACCTTGGAATGGGTATGTAAGCCTCAGATGAAAATGGCATGTGATACGTCAAATGTAACCGGGTCTCTGCCACAGAGTCGAACGTCGCTGTTTCCATCTCAGGATACTTCTACAAGTAAACCAAGCATGAAATTTCCCAGCTACTCTTCAGCCCCCAACATATTCGTGAGTATTAATTATGCTCGATTCGTATTTTATTTACCACAAAAATACCACTCTCTTTCAGAATGTACAGAATAAAATATCTGACTTGGAGTTCGAAAGTTCGGTGCTAAGCAACCTACGACGAGCTGAAGAACGTAAACGACTTATAGAAAAATTGTCTCAGGAGGATGTTTAGATCACTGAAACATTGTTTTTATGCAAGAAACATGAGTACCAAAGACAAAGGTGGGAAACAAAAACTTATAGAGTACACAATTTTTTATTCAGATCACAAATTCAATCTTACACTTTGCCAATTACTCATTAATACCTACTTTCTACCAAAAGTAAAAAGTTAAGTGCAAAATAAAATTACACCAGCTGATAGTCCTATCGACTAGTTATTATAACGATCCAAATAATAAATTTCATGAATTAGGCCAGCAAAAATTTTTTATATAACATGAAATTCAACCGATCTTCAAAATTTGGCCGTTATATACATATAATCTATGATACGCAATATAAATGATTTTGGATGCTGTATGTACATACTACAAGGACACAGGTTTCAGGTGCTCATTACCATATTGTATAATTAAATGCAAATAATGTATCAAAGCATTTATTAATTCATTGAATGGCGATAGAAAAGCTTTCAAAGCTGACTAATTTCGTATAATCTGAAAATTATAAACACTATATTCACGGCTAGATAAACCTGTGCGAACAACACTTTACGTGAGCTTCATGGAGTCGTTAAAGTTAGTTGAGTCAAGTTATTTATAAGATAACAAAGCTAATGAAGTGAATCTTATTTTTTCATTCCTTCTTTCTGTTTCTTTTGTTTCTTGGTTTCTGCCTCGTCGATAGGAGCTGGTTTTACAAACGGAATTTCATTCTGATACTTAGCAGGCATAAACTGCTTGATAGCATCAGGTACTACAATCCCAGTTTCAGTTTGATTTACTTCTAATACAGCGCAAATGACTCTTGTAGCTGCGCACATTGTGGCATTAAGCATGTGAACGTAGTCCATAGTAGCATTCATCTTTTTTGTTTGTCCATAACGAACAAGAAGTCGTCTAGCTTGATAATCAAGACAGTTGCTGCAAGAGACCAGCTCTCTAAAAGCTCCAGAACCAGGGAACCAGGCTTCCAAGTCCAGTTTTTTAGAAGCCGCATGATTCAGTGCCCCAGATACGATGTTTACCACCCGATACGGAATGTTAAGCTCCTGATAAAACGACTCGGCGTTTTCTATCATTTCATCCATCATCTCCCAAGACTTGTTGTCATGTGGCGAGGTGAGACAAAATTGTTCAACTTTCTCAAACTGATGTACCCTGAATATACCCCTAGTATCTCGACCATGGGACCCGACCTCTTGTCGGAAGCAAGTAGACAGACCTGCATATTTTATCGGAAGACTGGCTTCGGCGATCCACTCGTCTCTGTGGAAAGCGGCGATAGGTTGCTCAGAAGTGGCTATCAGGTATTTTTCCTCAATTTCCTTATCATCTCCACGTTCACTCCCCTTTCCAATTACTTTGTAAAGCTCGTCGTCGAACTGAGAGAGCTGGGCCACTTCTTGCATCACGTCTTTTCTCATGAAGAACGGAGTGTACAACGGCTTGTAGCCCTTGTCGAAAAGCTTCCTCAATGCAAATTGGATCAGTGCATGTTCCAAAAAGACTGCCGGCCCAACAAGGAAGTATCCTCGACCACCAGAGACGGCGCTGCCACGATCTCCATCCATACCGTCAATCATGTGTATCAGATCAACATGGGAATACTTTTTGCGCTGGGTACAATCCCCAAATGTTCTTTCAACTTTATTCTCATCCTCGTCGTTGCTAACTGGAACAGACGCATGGAGGTGGTTACCAACTTCACGCAGTGCGCTTCTACGCTCAGTCTCAGTTTTTATAAGGTCCTGAGCATTCTGCTGAATCGCTTCCTCGATCAGCGCGCGAACCTTCTTTATCTGATTGACGTTTAGTTTTTTGAGGTTATCCGAGGATACGTTATCCAAATTTTCAGCCAAGTTATTAGGCACCGGTTCATCTCCGCCAGCTGGTTCTTTTTTCTTCATTTTTTCGCCGATCTCTTTACTGCATACATTTTTCAATTTATTCAAATTATCGGCCCTGTGCCGCAACTGTCGCCAAAACGTGTCTCTTGCGACAACGGTGTCAACCAGCCCGACGTCTTTGAATCGCTTCCTTTGATTCTCCCGAATTTTTTCGGGATCGAATCCCTTGTCTGTTCTAAAAAGATCAAGGTCCAGAACCATTTTACACCTCTCTGTATCCGGGGATATTAAGTATTCGCTTCACCGTCGCGTGTTCCGGATTTCTTCGAATGTATCACGACCGGTACAATTCGGGTATTTCTTCCAGATGGTGTACACACGTGTAATGATGCAACTACATGCAGCTGACACGCGAGCTACCTCCACTCAACGTGAATCGTGACGTTCTTTAAATTTACAAAGTACTACAGAGGTCAGAGATGCTGTTAGCCTTCTGGTAAAAGTTGTAGTCAGGAAGTAATATTGGTTGTAGCGGTGTAGCTGAGATTTAGCTCCACCACAGGCCAAATGGAGATTCCTTAAAGCTTTTACTATCGTATAAAAATGTCATATTCATGCGATTTGTGCAAATAATAATCATGTCCAGTTCCATTCGCACACATGCAGGTATACACTCTGTGGTGAAAAAGGAGAAGCCATGGTTTGCGTTCTTTTTGCGTTACACCACGGAGCAAATGGTTACGCCGGTTAGGCGAAACCGGCTACGTTCATGCAACCTTTGACTAGCCTTTGACACTCTAATATCCGTTTAGCGATGGGACAGGATGAGATCGAAAGCATTGTACATCCCACAAAAATAGTACAGAATAAACATTATTCATGTCTTTTCATAGTATTAGTACAAATAACATTTTTGCAATGGTTTCTGAAAGAAAATGAAAACCTGTTTGGGCGCCACTTCTTATGCTGGACAACGTAGTAATTGTTTTCTTTCCGAATTGAGGTTTTGGATCATTTCCAAGATTTCGACTCCTGTGAAAATTATTTTCCTACTCTGTAATTAATCTAGACTAATAATTAAAATAGGTACGTATTCATGCAGCTGTTGCATGTCTGTGTTTGTATCTGGATCTTTTTTATACGGAAATCAGTTTTGTAGGTTATCCGATCTTTTAGGACACTCCACTCAGCGATACAAATTAGAGTTGTTTTATTATATCAATAATTTTATGCTTTTAAGATTTAAAAAAAATTTCGAGTTAAAATTTCTTGCTCTTACATTTATCACCATTCGTTGCTAGGATAGCACATTTACTGATTTACTACTACTTTTAATCTTCAACATCAATAAGAACTATACATACTGTTTTTTTTTTTAACGAAAATTGTGGGCAGTATTATCTATCTGTTAATCTATTGAACCCGAGAAAATTTCTGATGTAACTTCAATGGAATCCATACCTGCATTCATGTATTTTCTTTATTTTAATGCATTCTTTGATTGCTGTCGTAACCATCACAATTACGACATTTACAAACCATTTCATTTAGGATTGATATTTGTTACAGAAATGGCGCAACAAAATCCTGTGATACAGCCAGGAACAACTGCGTCAGATGTGAGCCCTGGACTTGGCAATCTGCAATCAGTAGGCCCGAGCAATTCAACGCCCTCTGTTACAACGACATTGCAAAGTGGGAGTACCGTTCAAGTACCTCAGCCCCAAACACAGTCGCAACAATCACAATATGTACCTCAATCAGCTAAAGGTCCACCAGCCCAGCTATCCCACAGCAGTTCGTCTTCGGAGTTTCCACAGGTTTGTTTTTATTTTCATATATTTGTAAGTGTCGATACCAAATTTATAAATAAGGATTCCAAGTGCGAGGCACTATCCACATAATGTATTAACTTCAGCAACCATAGAAAGTCAGGATTTTCAGTTCTTGTTTGATTAGATCTTGAAATATCTCATTGCAGCTGCATCTTATTATGCAAATCAACATATCATATTGATTTTTTTTCGACTTTTTTTTCAGTCAACTCCTAAAATTTTGTTGGATATGTCGAAAAAAAAAAATCCCCTGAAAGTTATAGCCCTTAATATTAATATTAAGTATTTTCTCTGGGCGTGAAAAGATTTTTCATATAAAAACTTTGCGAACTTTTCAAGATCGTTCAATTCTGTGTAAATTGTAATCAAGAAAAATGTGATAGCATAAAATGCCGCTGATTCATAGAATTTTGAAAAAAAACTTTTTGATTTACCTGTATTTTATATGGATAATGTTTTCACGCCTAGAGAAAGTACTTAATATTAATATTAAGGATCATAACTTTCAGGGAAATTTTTTTTCGACATATCCAATGAGATTTTAGGTGGGAACTGAAGAAAGACGTAAAAAAAAAAATCACCCCAAAATATACATACTTATCCACCTATTATGCATTGCAGTTCCTTACAAAAACACGGCTACAAGATCTGGTGAGGGAAGTTGATCCAACTGAACAATTGGATGAGGAAGTGGAAGAAATGCTATTACAGTTAGCTGACGACTTTGTCGAAACAACTGTAAACGCTGCTTGTCTTTTAGCTAAACATCGGCATGCCAATACTGTTGAAGTAAAAGATGTCCAGCTGCATCTAGGTGAATTAATAGTTTTCACTTATTTGAACATATTTCAATTTAGTGAGGTAATGGCATAACTGATACATTTTCAATTTATATTTTAGAAAGAAATTGGAGCATGTGGATTCCTGGTTTTGGTACCGATGAAGTTCGACCATACAAACGCGCCACAGTCACTGAAGCTCATAAGCAGAGGTTGGCTCTGATCCGGAAATCGATAAAAAAATATTGAGCCTTAATTGTAATTTTTTTTTTTTTTTTTTTAAGAAACATCAATATAGTTTCCATTGAAAAAGATATTACAAGCCCTGGAATAAATCGGGTATTGAAAATATCACGGTGCCTGTTTGCATTGTGTGTAACGATGCGATTATAAGAAAATTACCTATTAAATTCTAGATTCATATTAAAGCAGGAAAAAAAATACACTTCGAGTATTATATTTTCTAATTGTACCGGTGACTACATTTCATGTAGTGATTGTACGTAGGCAACAATTACGGGTTTATTTGAAATGAAAGGATAATTTAAGCTCTCCCATGACTCGGAGAATGGTGAGATGTTAAAAAAAAGCATCCAGAAATTCCCGTGGAAAAGAGATTCGCCAAAGTGTACTGAATGATTGGGTCTGTCACTGTTTTCAGCAAGAGACATTTGTATACGTTGGATAAACAAAGTTTTTGTTCGATTGCATGATAATAATATCGTATTTCGTCACCAAGTCTTTGACTGCACATTTGACTATCATCTTAGTTATAAGAATATTTTGAGAGGATATCGGAGAACCTTTTACAGAGTTGTAAAATCTTATGCATAATATATTTGTCCGACGTGCTAGCTTAATTTTGGTATCGTTCATTAAGCAATATGTAATAAGTAAAAGAAAAGTATAGTATTAAAAGCTAATAAAACCTTAAATTCTTATTGGTATAACACCGTAACACCAATTGCTAACGACCTGCAGAACAGATTGTAAATTTTACGAGAAAAAACGTAAACGGTTTTTTTTTTAAATATCCGCTTTTATTGCATTCAAGGACAACTCAAGTAATTAATAAATGACGGAATGATTGTCATTTGGTAATCTTGCTATATTTCAGTTAGATGTTGCATTGGTATAGGATATTCATTGAAAATTTCAAGCGAAGCATAGTTTCATACAAATGTACAAATGGTCAGTGATAAATATTGAATTCGATAAATAAGTAAGGGTAATGAAAAAATCAACTTACATTTAATACTAAGATTATACTCGTACAATAGTAATGAACACTTGTTATTTCACGTTTTCAGTTAAAGAATGTTAGCACAACTCGGATGACATAGTATCACAAAAGCTTATAATTGACCAGTTCATGTCTAGTACTTGATCAAACAGTAATTGTCTGTTGCTGAATAGGAGCATTTCGGATGCTGAGTATCACATCTACCCTTGGTCGTCGAAATAGTAAAACATGGGGTTCTGAAAATATCACAAATTTTGACTAAAAACAACTTATATCACATATTGAGAAAAATATCAAAGATGTATGAAAATATGATTATTATTCTCATGTTAAGTATGAAGAGCTTTCGGTACATCGTACCTGGGGTATGCATCATGTAGTGAACCCACCCAGGGCTTTGCTGTACTCCCAAGTTTCGCCATTCCGTTTCAGTCATAAGATGTGACTTGGGTACGTGACGTGCCAAGTCTGCTGGTAAGATGACGTGCCTGTTGAACGAATTTGGTATATGATGGGAAAATTTAACAATGTTATTAGATCAAACAGAGTTTAGTAGATGCGCGTGTAATTGATATTTCATGTGGTGTGACTGTAGGATAGTTTTAAGTTTACCATTTACTAATCGAAAGTACGTTGTTTCGAAAAAAAATTACGAAAGCCACCGTTAAAGGGCATAATTCTGAAATAAAACAATTCAAATTCAGACATAAAAGGTTATGTAGCCCTCGGTAAAAATTAGCAACAGACGCAGTTCGTGCGAGTTGGAATGACTAACCTGTACTCGTATTTATCGTCGTTGTACTTTTCAGAATACTGTATTTGGTCCGAAGGCATTTTATTTGGTCTTTCGCTTTATATTTGGAAAATGTAAACAAACCACGAAAATTCAGTCCACGAACAACGGCACCTCTTATTTCCACGATCCACACCATGCACACACCATGCAACGCCTGATGCACGCGCTGTTTAAATGGCAACAGCCAATCACTATTGCCAATCTTTGAGATAAGTACTAATGTTTCGGCCAAGTCGGTTTCCACCCTAACTTTTTCTGTTGATCGTAAATCTGCCTGATATATGTTAATGATTATACATACACAGCTAGCGAATTTTACCTTTGTATCAAAATTTTTTATACAAAGCTTTGCTCTGCTTACTATCCCATATTTTCAAATTTGCTTACAATTGGCATGATCGGCTTTTGTCGGTTTTGTTTTGCCGCCTAAATGTAGGTGGCGCTGGTGTATAGCTAACTTCAGGGTACTCACTGAAGTCCGGGACGCTGATAAGTTCGAACGTGAAGTCACGTTCTGCGTTCCGAATTCGTATGAATTGTGCTTATTTTAACAACTTTTTCGTAATTAACTCGATCGGTGAGGGTGGCTCTAGTAAGTGTTCGTTAAATTAATACTTCAAAATCACGCTGAGGTTTGTTTTCACGGGCTTTGCCTGCGATCGTTTTTTGTCAACGTTGAACAAACGACGATCGCTATTTGTCGTTGAAGACTCATACCGCAGACTAAACTCGTCAATATTTTCGGTATTTTCGTAGAGAAATCACGCGTTGACTGGGTCGTTCACTTTAGAACGTGCCGTTTTTATTTTGTCGCGAGTATTTCGGGTGTGAGAACTGTTATCCGATTGCTACAACGACACCACACTGTCGACCATTCAATGTTCAATTGTGTCTTCACATTGCCCTTGACCATCATCGTTCTTCGCAGTTTACTTGTGACTTTGCTTCGGGTATGACTTGTGTGCGAATTGTGTGATAGAAACAACAAATATAAACCCATCGATAGTGCATGTAACCATCGTCGACGAAGCCTGTGTTTTACCGTCGACTCAGAAGAGCTGAACCGGCTGATCTTATCTTCTGGAAGCATCGAATGATCGGTAAGTTTTCAAGACGTCGCAATCTTTGCTCGTGATTTCATGTGTAATCGGATGGCGAAAATTTTCATAAAGTCGACATCGCCTACAGCGTTGTGAGCCTTTGTCATTCCCCTATTTTAAAAGGCAGATGATTCGTTTTTGAGTTTGACCCACGGCTCCTACTTGTGTAGATTCATGTACCACGAAATTTTAAATACGCCTCCTTCTCTTAAGGAGAGAATATCGCTCTTCCCTCGCCGCAGGCAACCTGAAGCAAGAGCTTTGCTATTATTTTCTCGAATTATCATTTTAATCAATAGGTCAAATAATTGAGCGCAATACAAAATTCAACTGTTTTCTTGTCAGAAGTGATCAGTCTGTCATAGTGACTTTTGTTGAAAAATAAAACAATCTTATCGACATCATATTTAGTAATTGCGAATGAGCTGCGGCTACCCCATTTTCTACTGTATTGTTATTCACTTCAGAATTTGCCATCGAAGTCTGCCGTATCATTTGCTAGAAATGATTGAAAACGGAAATCAAGAATATGAAATATTATCCTAATTTTCGTTTTCCCCATTCACCAGAGTGATTTGAATTCCACCGCGATTACGTTTCGCTATTAAAATAAAAAAAATTATAAGTCAATGTTTCTGACTTGTTCAGTTTCGACCACTGCAGTGGCACTTTGCTATGGTAAAAATATGCTCTTCATTATCGACTGATTTTGTGACGCCTAAGTGTGGTGGACTTCGAATCGGTAACCGACCTGTATTTAGCCTCTAGCACATCTCTAATTTAATTTCGAAAACCAATTTTGTATTAGAGAGCGCTTCCAAGTAGAGAAATTTAAAACGAGTATGGCATAGACATATAATATATTGGCTCTTGTCTTTCAGTTCTATAAGTTTATGGAGTGTAGCTCACTGATATCTTTCTCTCTCCGATGTGACATTTCGGAACACATGCTTTGGTAGATAAATAGCGCCTCTTCGGATAAGTGAATGCAACGGAAATAAATTATATACGTGTGTTATATATATTTCAACGAAAAAAAAATACAACAGCGTCTTTATAGAAGTTTTCTCAACATTCGAATGTGATATAAATCCTTCGATTTTCAATTTTCGTGCGACAGTCATCGACGAACTTGAATAACCGCAAAACATCGGAAAGTATGTAACCCAAATGTAGATGGCAGTTGGCAACGCACGTTACAACAACGGCACAACAAGGTGTGTCACGACACTCACGACGCTTTTCGTTACTGGATGAATAATAGTAAATCCTCATTGATAACAGTACGACAAAATTAAGTATTTTCATACACGCTTTGACAGATAATATAGGTGAGTGGTTCTTAAAATAACGTTAAGAAATAAGCAACAGTTCAAATGGTCGAAAAACGTAGTGGATGTTTTACAGTCTGTTGTTTATTATTGTTTCAACTTGGCACCGTCGTGCAACTGCAATTTGGGCGTGCCGTGAGCTGCGAGATGATCAATCCATATTTCTATGATCTATATAAATTTCACTGAAAATTTATTCCCCATTATCGATTTGACAGAAGTGTTACAGTTCGTAGTTACAGTTCATCTAGACATGTGAAATTTTTTCAGAATCATTTATAGCTGTGATTGTTGTGTACCTGATGATCTCACTAGTTACAAAAATTCAAATTATCTACAGCTCAGTCATACCTTCATCTCCTGTTGCCATATCAACTTATTTATCATGCATACTTCAGACTGTTTAATAGAGCCATGCTTTCCGATGTGATTGTCTATTGCTTCAATTTTCACAATTAAAATGTATTTTAGCAATACAAGCCACCGAAGCACGAGGAATTTCTTGTGGATTCTATGCTGGTTGTGATTTTAGATTAATTTGTTCTTATACATTCTGCTATCGATGATCTTACTCTCTGTTTTCTATTTGAATGTTTTCAAAAGTTTCAAAATGAATTATGGAAAGAAATCACCGAGCATGGGCACACCGTCGATATATTCGCACGTGACAACACGCAGTAGCGCCAATCTCAAATCATCTAGATCTGTGCGAAGTGTCAAAATACCTTGGTATCAGAAGCCAATCATAACGAATGCAATCGTGCTCGATATTCAACGAGGAGCTATGATGACTGCAATATATGGCGTGGTAGGTTGCAAATATAAGTTTTCCAATAAATCAAGCTCATTTTAATCAGCTCGCTATAATGTTTCACGACTACTTGAAGTCATTATCAACATTGGGTACGCACACGTGTAGTATACGGTACATGTCGGTCATAGATATTCAATATTCTAGTGTTTGGGAATTTTCACCATATGCACGGCGGTATTTGATATCTATTGCCTGTCTCAAGCTGCTCCTGGATCGACTCATTACGGATATTATCTAATATCGTATCAATTTGTCTACGTTGGAAATCAGCACGGTAAAAATATATTGCATAAAATTTAAGTTTTCATCATTATCGTTGATGTCAACCTTGACGCATTGATCTCGTTACAGTTCGCAACGCTCTTATTGTATTCGCCCTCTTTTCAATGATCGGCGGAGTGGCCGTCTTTGTAACGTCGATAATGTTACTGATAGCACTGACCAAGGAGTATGAGAAGAAAATGCTTCCATGGGTCTACGTTTTTGCCGTTTTCACCATCTTCAGATTATTCGCATTCATATTCTTCAGTATTGTTAACGATATGATATTTGCTTACAATATCATGATGTGCCTCCTGTGGATCGTGTTCAGCTGTTTATCCATTTATGGCTGGTTACTCGTTTATTCGTTGTATATCGAACTCAGCGATTTGACGAAACTTGAAGACTTGGCACATTTAAGGGTAAATTATAATTTTTATTTGATTGATTGCACATTCCACTTAGGACAGTCGTTTTTCACAGATCAATAGGGTCTACAATAATCTTGATAGTAACGGCGGAACTGTGGAACATGTTGAAATCTATAATTATGAACATTATCTATTTGTGGATAATTTGTTTGGGTTTGTCTCGTTTTCCTCCTTCAACAAATTGTATTTTTTTTTTGTGTTTTTAAAAGAACAAGACGGAATTTGAGTTCGAATCAAGTTTTGCGAATTTATTTACATCTAGGTTAACCCTATCAAGTATTATCGTATTCCCAGTTGCCAATACAATGCTCGTCCGTACATTTTATTTCAACACTCGTGCATCTATTTCTTTCCAGATGGGCACCATGCAGTCACTAAATGCGTCGACAACTCACTCTATAGCAGGTTCTAGACCTACGACTCCACACAGTACTGTGTCAACGATGCCCGTGAATTGATAAAAATTGCCGTATTCGTTTGGAATGATATATTGCTTCTTTGCTTAGACTATTCAGGGGTGTTACGCGATATGCAAAACTTGGAAACCTGAAATTGTCTGAATATTTTTTTGCTGTCACATATATAGGCAAATCATTAGCCTACGTTCATTGTAGAAAAGGAACCGCTAGTCCAGATGTAAGTTCATGGTCGAAATTCATCCTCGTCAGGATAAAATCTGATAGCTATTTTATTGGGTTTCTCTTTTTAACTTTTAATTACAAATGTCTTCTTGTTCCTTCGCAGTACTGTGAAAAAGGACTTAAAGTTGTCAGCGAAGTAGTCGTAACAACCCTGTTATTGAATAGAACTATTTTTTTTAGTTTATTTATCAGGCACAGGTTGGCATTCTGTAAGAAAGTCACGAAAATTTTTTCCAAACAGAAAAATACTATATTTCTCTGTCTTAATATCATTCCATTAAGACATAATTAACTGATTGTAATACTATTGATCACTATTATTGTGACGTTTGCATTTATGCGTTCGGTTGATCATCATTTCAGAACTGCATGCTGAAAATGCTTATATGATTTTAAATCATTATTCACTTTTTTCTCATTTATTTCTCATGAAGCTGTACAAACAATTTAGTGATTGATTATATCAAGCTGAATTTATTTCCGTCCAAAATATAATGATAAGTTAGACTTAATTATACTTAGAGTTAGGAGTGCTTAGAATGTTAGTGTTTGAAAAATTTTAACAATTTTACATACCAATTGCTATTGATATAAATTTACAACTTGACTACGTATGTATACAATACATATCGAATATATAATTATAAACAAGTTGAGTATGATATACTCGTATATACCGTCTTGAATCATAAGCTTCTGAGCTTGAGTTAGAATTTCTTCTTCTTTCAACTTTTGAAAACTGTACACTCAGGTTTTAGCTGGATCGTTGAGCAGCTATTACATTTTAACTTTTACCTACACTTATTCTCGCATTTTATATTTTTTGTATCTACATTATGTAAGAAACTAATTGATATTTATACACGTAGACCTGTCTTAGGGTAACTGATATTTTATTGAATAACGATCTTATCACTCGGCTTCAGTGTTGATCGTGTAATTATAACATTTATAGATCTGAATACCATGTACGATCTAATTCTGAATGCTGAACAATTCCGTCCAAACTTGGCGTCGTTAAACGCTGATTAATCATCGATTTTTATATATATATATATATATATATTGACTTAATATTGTATTTAAAAAATTTTATAAAGTAAAAGATTGCAACGTACTTTTACATCCAAGCATACGAAATTGATGAGAATAAATCATTGTTCGAGAAATTTTATCCAATTTTTTCAGCGATGTTAAATTTGTACAATCTAAAAGTAATGGATAATCGAGTGATTAAAAAAAAAACCGTTCTTAATTCAAATTAATTTGTTCTGATTGAATTAATTTTTTAAATTTAAAATATTTTCATAACTCAACCCAATTATACTCAATTCGTTTAATTCAATTTATTTTTTACAGTAATTTAATCTTGTCCAAGTTAATATTCGATCATTTCAATTCATATTCCATACTTTATGTTATTCCAAAATTTTTCATTCAATGTAGAATTTTTCTATTGATCTACATTAATTTTTCAATCTAATTTTAGATTGATATTGTTACTGTTGTATCAAATCAATTTTATTGTAATATTTCTGTGCTAAACAGAGTAAAGATAAAATAATGCCGATAAAAATCGATATGGAAGTACAAATAAAATGATTCAGCTTGCCTAGACTTTAATATCGTAGATTAATTACGGTATATGATCAAAGAACCGCAAAGGATCATTTTCTTAGGAAGGAAACTGCGAACCATGGACGTCCATCCGAAAATGGTCAGAAGTTATTCTCTAGACTTCAAAATGTCGAGATTTGGAGGAACCTCAACTTTTCATTTCCGGGGTGATTAGAATAACTTTCCTTCTCACTTTTTCTTTCGAAAAAAAAAGACGAGCCGGAAGTTGGAAAACAGGAATTTTAAATAAGATTTTTTCTCTTTAAGATGACTGTACGTTTAATTGCATAAGTATATAAACTTGGTACATCCGAAATACATGGTATTTGATGACTTGTTTATAACACATATATTTCGATTGCAACCTAATACGTAAAATCGTGGAGTACCGATTACAAAGTGCATTTCATATTTACAAACATTTATCGGACTTGGTTTATTTCGTTTAAAATTTATGTTCCTTAATTTCATAATTATTTTTTCAAGCGTATATTCGAAACTTAATTGAATTTCTTATCGCCTATAGATATGTATAATTATGTGATATATATATTCATTTATTTATCTATTTATTGACAATACCAGCGCAGAAAATATGCGGAAATAATTAGTATTAAATAATGGTTCGTACCGCGGAGAGTGAAATCGGTTTAATATAATGTAAATGTGTGACTCGATTCAGTTGTGAAAAATATGTATCGGCCTTCTCTCCGAAAATGTACGTTGTCGGTATATTATCGCAATAGGAAAACGATTCAGTTTTCATACGCAATTAGTTACTAACGATGCAACGTTGAATACACGACGGAAACGAAGAGATGTTGAAATTAAAATTGACTACAAATGATTAAAAAGAGTTTCACTCGCTTGAGCTAGATCGTACAATATTTACATAGATCATAGTTACGGTTGTGATGTATGTGTGCGTATACACGATAAAATTATTTGGCTGTCAGACGTGTTCTATGGATATTAAAGGGGTCGCAGGTGAATGTGTATACAGTTTATCGGGGTAATTGGAATTAAAAATAAATATACGTTGCCACATATTATACTCGGATGTTCATAGAGGAGGCTGACTCGATTACAAAGAGTACAGCGAGATCCAGGAACTCAGAATTTATTCAAGTTGTTATTCTGCCAGTACGGAATCGTAATAAAAAATGCTGATATCTGTCACCTGGACCTAATTACACAAACTCATCTGTATCTTTGTGGCAGTTCAAGTTCGTCAAGCCTTTGAAAATCTCGAAATCAATTTCTGCAAGAAGCTCGGTTGTTGGAAATCGGATACGTCAAAAGAAAAGAATGCAGTTATTTTTATACGTTCTCCGATTCGCCATCACCGGCAAATTCAAACACAAATTAAACCCCTAGCAAAGAAAAATATAGCATGACGAAGAATTCGAATCTGTTCATAATTTATCCGATTGTATTATATAACAGCGTTAAGAGGCAATATGGCGATGTATCATTATTTAAAATTTAAATGTAATGCAGTGTATATATAAAAAAAAAAAAAAAAAAAAAAAACGATCCACGCGATAGAGAGTATATAGTTTGTCTTCACAATGGTGGTGCAATGCCCCAAGTTACTATATAGCAGCTGAGAATTCGAGAGTTGCTGCAACGGAATTCAGATTTACCACATATTATGAACCGAACGTAATTTGCAGTAAAATTGAATGACGTATGAATAAAATACGTAACTCCCGTAGTCTCAGCACTAAAATAAACCTAAAGTTATCATGAAAAACCGTATTTTTCCATAGTTCAATCACACTTAAAAATTGGGTAAGTTCACAATTATCATAAGCTTACTTAAGATATACTTCAGGCATACGTGATAATAATAACTATAAATTGATGATACACGATGTGTTAATGATAACGGTAATGGTGAGAAAATAACGATACTACTACTTACAAAATAACAATGATAATAATAATTATTACGAAAACTATGATCACTATTTACACAACTTAACACATCGAGTTGGTTCATTTAAGAACTGACTCGTTTGACCGAATTTATACTCGAGCAACATGCAATAGGTATCGATTGGTAACGTAGTGACGCTCACATTTGTGAACCCACTTGTGATGCTAATTGTATCATTAATTCACGACGGCCAATTGCGAACGAATGAAGACGTTCTCTGCTAATACCATATATTATACCTATGTAAGTATAAAGCTTTCGCTTCCAAACTGTAAGTTCGTTTAAAAGAAGACTTGGCATGTTGTGAAATCGATCGGTATACAATGATATATGAATCGCAACACAATGGCCATTATCAATAATGCTCGAGATTTTTGCTTTTCTTTTATTATTGTTATGGATTTCTTTCATGTGATTAATCTCACTGACTCGTGTTGATCGCTTAAAAAACTATTCTGGATAATAAGGTCCATACGATCCATAACATGAGAAGGGATACCAAACCTTTGGTGGCTTGATGCATGAAGTAAAATCTGTAAATATAAACGTATGCAAATTGGTTATTAATTCTAAGTACCGATGGATTGTTACACGTAGCGATGAAAATGTGCGATGAAAATGTGATGAAATGAGCATGAGTCAGGAAAGGAGGTGGAGAAGGAGAAGAAGAAGAGATTGACAAGATAAATACATAAGTAAACAAATGAATGACGAAGTTTCCAGCGGCTTGAGTGAAGGTTTAAAGAAATGCGTGGATGTTTGCAGTGGTAAAGATTGAGAAACCGCCAGACGAGTTTCACGTGCGGATGACAAATATGTGATGTAGCGTTATAAATATTTATACCACGACGGTTATTATGCATATGCACGGTGTAAGGACAATCAATTATTTCATCACAAAATTTTTGTTTCATCATACGCGTTGCATTGTCAATGTGCGCGTTGAACCTTGGAATATATAGTGAAATTTTAAAGAAACTTTTTACGGGGGCTGCATCGACTTTAAGAATGTCTACAGACGTTTCAATTTACATAATGTTGTTGAGATAAATTGTTACTCACCTGGCCAATCTCGCTCTGCTGGCTTCCAAGGTGCTCAGGTCGTCTTTGAACAAATAGATTCTGGTTCCTTTTATGTAATGTTGAAAATACCCGTCCCAGTTGAAGCCCTTCATATTGAATAGGAACAAATTTTGATCCTTGGATTCCAACCGGCTCCACATATCTTGTACGTTGTCGTTTGTGAATTTCCATTCGTGGGTCGCAAAATACGATATCACGTTTGCAAACTTGTGAATCTTTTGATACATTTTCCACAATCTGAAAATCCGTTGATCATGAGTTGAAAAGCGTGAAGGGAATCTATAATCACTCGTTGAGGGGTTATACTTGTAATTAACCGGATATTTCCTGGTATTTGAAAATTCACAATGAAAAAGCGCTTTTAATAGAAATTTATAAAAATTTGAAAATAAAGCTTCCTTGCTCGGTCGGTAACGTGGTAAAAAAAATACACTATCTTCAGATTTTAATCAATCTACTTCAGAGTTCATTGCTCCTTTCGAGAATAATTTGAATACTTGCAATAATGGTAATTTACTGGATTATACAGCATCGCCTCAAGAGGATGCTATAGTCTTTACCGACCGCTAAGTCGCTTATTTTGACTATTATTAACGCCTACGTTTCATCGATATGAAAACACCCCAGTCAGCGCAATTAGATACGCAATATCGATTTGACATATTCAAATAAAGTTTTGTTTTATGCAGTAATAATACCAAAAAATGTACCCCTGTAATTGAATTACCATTTATTGCAGGAATACATTTCCTGGCGTTGTTTTCGCTTGAAACAAAAAAGTACTTGGAAAATTTTGGTACAATTGCACCGACTGTGGTATTTTCGCATCGGTGCTGCTGCGTAGGCTTTGATAGGTAGGTAAAGACCGAGCACAGGATTCTCTGGATTCTCTTAAGGAACGTACTAGTCCTCATTTCTTCACCGCGCTTCATGATTTATGCATTTTAATACCGAAATCCTTACGTTGTCTTGCACCATTATACATTTCGAAAAAGGTATAGAAATTCGCTGGCCTTGGACACTTTATGTTACGGGTAGACCGACGAGGGGTGAACGTAAAGAGAATACTGAAAAGGTATGCAGCAATATGCCTGCAGATATAAGTACGCGTCAAGTTTTGCGCTTTTTCTTACCTTGGTTTTTGGCCGATACAAATACTGACGGTGTCAACTAGCATCGCTGGTAGTAAATGAAGGAACAGCACGTACAGTAAGTGAATAAATTTGTGTTTATTCGTTGTGAATGACAGGTACCAGATCGAGTTGCTCAACGGGTAAAGCTTTCCATACTCGGTATTCGACTTGCAGTATTTGCCCCACGTTAACGGGGCATCGACCGACGACACGTAATTGTAAATCAACATGTCCTTGCCTCTCCTTCGAAAATAAAGAGACGATATATAAACGGCAATTAGCTATTGCTCTCAGTTTTATTGCTTATTTCGGTGTCAGTGCAGCTTCCTCATACCTTTCGACCTGTGTGGCCACGTCCCAGGCACTGGCTATCAGCGAGTTCACTGTGAAATCCACTGGCACGATATTCGCATTGATGTCAGGGTCGCTGTGCAGAGTTCTGAGAACGCCGGAAGCTGCCCCGGCAACCACACCTGTGGGTCCGTAGAGGTTGTCGATCCATCCTAAGATTGGTTCACGTGCCGTTGATATCACTGGAATCAGTTCAATTATGGTTTTTAGCATTCGGATACGGTTTCCTTGCATACAACTATTAAATAATATCTATTATGCTGACGTTGGAATTGCATTTATCGTACACTTAATTTTGGGACATTATACCATCGCCTGTTTTATTTTCCAAAAATATTTCAACGCCACTTTTGCCAAAGGATCGAAGAGGTACGTTGATGGAAATACTTTTTCGCTTTAAAATAACTTCAGTTTGTGTTTGCTGTTGAGTTGCGTTTGGCCTGGGGGTCTATATACATATGTTACGTTTTCGAAACGTCGCGTTCTCTTTGCAGTCACGTTATCTGGCTATAATATCGCGTCTTCCGCTCTCAATACTGCTGACGGTTTCCAGGGACGTTTGGCTCATGGTCGTCTCCTCGTTCTCCGGATGTTGGACCGCGTGGTGATGCGGAAAATCCAAGGATTCACCGTTTCTAATCCCCGATGGGGATTCCCGATGAGAAATAGCATATACGAATGAGCACGCGAAGAGAATTGCTCTTCCGAGGAGAGTTAGCAGGAATATACCCCCGGCTGTTAAGATATCCGTCAATATACCGATAGTCCAGGTTACTATGTACATCGCTATAGCCAGGCACATCTCGAGTTTATAAAAAAGGAGGTGAAAATTTTCCGAAATTACACAGTGCGGCCATTTTCGTTCAGGTTGGATGACGGTTGACGATTAGAATGCTGTTTCCGCGAATGATTGGCATTTGTTATTCTCCGAGGTCTATTACTCACCAATGGCAGGTCGGAAAATGCCCATAGGCAGGTCCTTACTCTGCTCTCGAATCATATCTTCGGCCAGGGCTTTGGTGAAGACGTATGTGTTTGTCCATTTTCCAATTATCCTGAAATACGAATTAGTTATAAACTTGCGAACACGTTTCATTTCACTCTCTTTTTAATTTCAATAATCGTGTTAATTGATTTGCGTACTTTGGAGTTAATTCCGTTATCGTATCCTCCGGCATATTTTCAATCATCTTCGATAGCTCGCTGTACTTCGTTTCATATGGGTAAAATTTTTCTTCGATTGTCCACAGGTGCGAGTTGGCATAAGCGGTGGATACATGAATTACAGACTGGAAATGAACATTTCATATTTTTACCGTATTATATCATCTCCTCGTACAAGAATTGAATACCGTGTGATATACGTGATATGCGCAGTAATTGAAAAATTCCAGGAATCGAGAAGAGATGTGAATTTTAGGTGATTTTTGCAGCGAACGTGGAAAGATTCGAAAGATTATTTGTTCCTTCTAACCTCCCAAACATATTCAGTCACTTCGCGTATACCGTAGATTAAATCCTAGTCACCTTACGACCATATTTTATTGACCAGGAAATTATAGCTAGTGCTAGATTTTTGAGAAATCACACGAACTACGGAGTATGTGAAATTCAAATGTACTGTAAATATCGCGGTGATGACGGCGTGGAATTTTTTTTTAAAAGAAACAACGTATCTCTTATTGCCTTTGTAAATACTTACTCGGAACTTGTCACCAGTTACTAACGGAATATGCATACGTGACAAAGATGAATATCGTGTTCAAAATTGTAACGTATATTGTTGAATAGAATTTGCATACCGGACGTAGGTGTAGGTGGATACGTGTATATTTGCCAACGAATCGTTACATGGTCAAGAAGAGTGCTTTCAAAGCTGAATTGATGGATTGTATGCAGAAGAATAGAAAATATCGGGTTTTAGATTCCGTCCAGCTCGATAAACATATTATGTTCGCACACACGATAATAACCATATTTAACTTAGTAAGTTGTGTGCTTAGTACCATCTGTGTTTGAAACTAAGCCCGTGTATGCGAATTGAAAAAGTATACCTAATAGTATGTTAATTTGAATCTTCTTTTCTTTTTTTTTTTTGCAAAATTATCTTGTTATTTGAGTCCACTAGTCTGAGAGTCGATGAAATCTTGTGTCATTACACCTAGTGCGTGATAGTATAATGCTAGTTGCTCGGAGGGTAATTAATGCTACACCATGAGGAATAATTTACACGATAAATCGACAAATTAGGAATTTAAATTCCGATGTGATGATAATTTGCTTTAACTCACCTTCAGCTGTGGCATACTTCGGCATAGTTTGATAATGTCATTCGCGGCCTGTATATTAATGGCCATGGCGAGTTTGAGTTTTTCATCAAAACGAACTGTCGCCGCAACGTGAAACACTATCGATACCTGTCAAAAAGTTGCATCAGCACAGATATTAAAACATCACTTCGCGAGTCTGTCAAGGGAAGGGGGGCCCAGAGAAATATTTAGAAAACGAGTAAATAAAGTCATGGAATCATGCAAACTATGTAGTCTCATTTGTTTTCCTCACTTGTCAAGTCTCAAATTATCTCTGTAAACGATTATTCCTCAGCATCGGGACTTACCTTTTCAATAAGGAGTGCCCTGTCAGCCAATGAAAGACCCAAATCGGGAACGCTGCAGTCTCCGGCCACTGCAAACACCTTGTGACGGAATTTTGGGACTTCTTTTTTCAGTCGGCTATAGACCTGTGCGAATAAATTCAATCTGGTAATTTTCCATTCTTGATTGAGGACGATAGTCCTGAACCTAAAATGATTGGATCTCTCTGATCGCAACTGTCTGCTATTAGTGAAATATTTCTACACGGAATTCGAATTCTGATTTCACAGAGTTGTGCTAATTATACAAGTGTACAGAAAAAGAATTTCATTTCACGAGTATTTCGTCAGTTCGGAAGTCGATAGCTCGTAAATTTTTTGACTTTGCAAATGCAAAGAGCCTGATGGCTTACCTTTGCTTCGTTTATAAACGTTCTAGACAATCCGCGATAAGTTGATGCTATCGTGTAGTGAAGAATTATATATAACAGCCTACAGTTGAGAAAAACAACAAGAACCGTTAAAATACTGGGAACGGGTTGCTTTCCCTTTTACGTTTATGGATTTGCATGGAAATGCATTATCCCTCGGGGTGAAACGCAAAGGCCTAATACGTATTATTCTTCCGTCAGAGGGAAACATGATTCACTTACAAAAGTTGTAACATTGAACTTTCACGTATTTCGAGGTTCCACATAATTGCTGACAGCTAACAGTAGGTATGTATTGCTACTGCAATTAGGTACACGATAGTCACAGTATTGGCGATCGTCATTAATGTTTACATGTATACTTCAAGATCAATCAGTATGGCTACCGGAATCAATTTCACGATGAATTTTAACTTGACATTCTGAAAAAACAAAGTTTTGTGGGACAAGGATGCTGGTAACGTATACTGCGACTAATTTACCAAGGCCTTGCAGACAGACATCCTGCAATGCCTAATGTTCACTGCTCGCTTAATTTAAAACTAAGGCTGTGAATATTCCGATTTATCACCATGGCTATTAAGATGTTACATATAGGTGCTTGTATATCGTGACTTGTGTGATATGTGTTATAGATAGGGGTGTTCGGGTATCCGAAGTTTCGGGTCGAATTTTTTGGCAATCCCAAAATCTTCGAGTAGTCCGAAAACGTCGTTGAATATCTCTGTTCCATTTAGAAATCCTTGTTTTTTTTGGAGAAGCGAGAACAGCCGTGACCAAAATTTTGGAAAAACTCCGCAATTTTCGACTAATCCGACATTTTCGAGAAACTCCGAATTTTTAGTAATACGAGATTTTCGAGTAACCCAAAATTTCCGGATAATACGAAGTCTTTGAGGACATGAAATTTTCGAGTACTCGAAAGTTACGGGTACCTGATCCGAAAGTAATCCATTTTACCCGACCCGACCCAACCCGAAGAATTTTGAGTACACCCCTAGTTATAGGTATATATATATCGCACACATTCATAATATTACAACAAGCGTCACATCGTAGCAGAAATAGAGTCTCAAAACCGGTCGATAATCATGATCGGCTATAGGATGTTAATTAATTCTTGCTAATTGTAAGCTAAGAATATCTCCTTGGATTTTTATAGCACGTCTACGCGATGTTGCCGCGTTATTTTGGACACGCGATAATCGTGTAATTAAGCAATGTCCGAAAAAACTCGTAATTGTTGGATGATTCGTATTTGTGAGTAGGGAATTCTATCCTTGCTTCACTGTGTTATGGAACAACATATTTAGGATCAAACTGGGTACAGTTGTAAAATAACAACAAGGTTACCTATTAATCGTGATCAAGGCTGCTTATGTTCACCTTACGTGAGTACATTTTTATAATATGACGCAAAACTTATTACCTAACAGACGACAGAGAAACTGCGGACGAAGTGAAATGTAATCATTGGATAGTATGAGTGAATAAATATTCGGTAGTACATCTTGTAAGTTAATTTATTGCCGTAATCGTTCCGAGTGTTAGGAAACTTCGTTCTCGACTTTTCGGATCACTAAATTTACTCCAAACATAGCGAGAAAATTGAGTAGGTAGTAGTAGAAGTAGAAGCCGAAAATTGCAAAAACGTGGATATCAACCAGTTGAGATGCAACTTCTTTGTGGGTTTCCACTTACAATTTCGAGATAATTTATTTAAGTCACTAATGACTTTTTGACTTATTCAACCTTAGCTGTCACCGAAGAATAACAAGCATACGGATTATGGATACCTCGATTTCTCTTAAAGAGAACTACGGACGTGTGAATGTCACGCGTACCTATTGACTTGTATTTCAATTGTAAATTCCTATGGGCATTGTACTCGTGAGTAAACATCTATCACATATTCGTAGCAATGAAAAATGTTGCTTTTCTGAGAGATGAAGCGGAAACAAGCGTACGGAGCTGAAGAGTGTAAACACGTGGCACATCGCACATGGCACACACCGTCATTGTGCCCACGCGTATGTACATAATAACCGCAAAGCTACTTACCACATCATCAAATATGTCCTCAACGCGACTTTGCACGTCTTTTCCTTTCTTCGGGCGTACTAGGATGTAGATTGCGGTTAGATCGGGGCAGCTACGCAGTAACTTTTCTATCAGGACTTTTCCAAGAAAGCCAGTTCCACCTTTGAACATGAGAATTGAGAACACCATGAGCATTCGTCGAATGTGAGTAACAGATCAGCCTCGTGTAAAAAAACTCATCATCATGACGTTGAACGATATTATTTAATAATTCACCGCGTCTTAGCTAATGAGGAATGATCTCGGTGTCTTATAGTTACGGTATAAATTACCTGTAATGAAGACCGTTTGCCCTGCGTAGAACTCTTGCAGGGTAGTTCCTCGTCTCTCGTCGTCGTCGTTCAAGGTGTTGTTGTTGTTATTGTTGTTGTTGTTGTTGTTGTTGTTGTTGTTATTGTTGACGTTGTTGTTGATCCCCTCGTTCGTTATTATCGGATACATAGTTTCCGCCTTGAATCAGAAGTGACAGAAAGAACTTAATCAAGGTGTCCGTTAAACTCACGTCCTTAAATATACATATATGTATATATAGCTGTTGGATTAATTACGTATGAACTTGGAGATAATTGAACCGCCTAACCGAAAGTTCTACCAGACTCGAGGTGTTTCGCAAGGAGACGTAGTAAACTACGGGTGAGCGACACGTCGAAGGCGAAGCTTGAGGTTCATCGGGGAAGTTTTTTGCTGCGTCTAGGCGTTCATTGAGACTGAAGGTAAGTCGGTTCCTAAGGTCACTGGGGTAGTGGGATACCTACTCATACTTCGAACCGCGGTGCGTTGTCCGTATTGGCAATAACGAGGTCGACTGCTCGGAAGCCACCGTGACCATGACTGCCTCGGTTCGTCAAGGACGATGGCTTTACGGTGGTCACAACGCCCATGAGACTGGGTCATGTGGCCACGCGCTCTATCGGGGGTGATTGGTGAGGGTTTTCCCCGGAGGATTGATCGATGGTTTTTCATCGATCTTCGGGGGCCCGCATGATTGGTATCGGTGGTTTATGCCATGGGTGGCTTGGTGGGTATAATGGGTGTACCGCACGCGTGTGGCAATCCGTTTGCCGGAACGGCGACTTGACAGAGAGACTTTCTACCGACAATGGACCGGTTTTAGAGAACATCTCTCCGTCGGCGTACACACGAGAGCGTCGCCCAAGTATTACGCCGCGCTTTCTTATTTTAATAATACGATTCATAATATTAGTTATGGCATAGGTATGGCGGGAACGACGTGAAACGGCGGTAACGCAGTTACGCGAGCAAATACTTACAAGCGCCGATCCGACTAACTTAACCGCCACAAACCAAACGATCAATTTACGTAACTAGGTATGTCTATAAAATTCTCTCCCGCTGTAGAGTTCCGCAATTGGAATTGGAGAGGCGGCTGACCGGCCCAACGTCGTTGCTGCAGCTGTTTCCAGTTCCTGATATAACTTCACCGGTGATCCAATCAATTCACGCCGCGATGGTTCTCATGGGGGACCAGCGTGCCTGAAGGCTCGCCTGTCCAATGTGGTCGTTGAAATTTCTCCATTTCTCTTTCTCGCCGTCTCCATATTCACCTCTACCTCTCTCTTTCGATCTACCTCTCTCCGTCACCTTAATTATCGATTTCGATGGAACGTGTATCATGCGGAGGATGTCCTGTCCGGCTATCGATGCTTAGAGTACACCACTTACGTTCGGTGAGAGTGTTTGTTTGACTTCCCATTACTATTAGGAGAGATTTTTGGAACAGGTGTTTCGTAAGCGTGGTTTATATGTATATTCCGCAGACTCGCGGTTGTTTACACGCAACCATATGAAACGTCGCACAGACTGCTTGGGGAATTAATGTTATACACGCGTCTGAAGAGGAGGGTCTTCGCGCCTGTTGACCAACACGCGGAAGTGCTATCCTTTATGGACGTTAGAAACGATGATCTTAGTGATCTTAGTCATTCATACATGGCTCGATTTAATACTGGGTGTCCAAGCATCAAGTGACCAAACTGATAGGGGTTATAGAGGGGATCGAGCTGAGTAAATTAACTCAAAGAACACGCGGTCTTCGGGATCGCCTTCGTGAGATACCACTGGTTGAAAAATCTTCTCTTAACAACTGATTTTTGTAATAAAGTTTGATATTGGAAATGCTTTCGTTTGAAATTCTTAAATTTGATTTTGTTCGTCTTGTTGACCAGCGCACTCGATTGCTGATGCGAAAAACAACGCTTTCAATCTGAGAATTTGAAACGAAAACACTCTTGACATTGAATTTTTGACAAACACAACAACGAGGCCGTGCTATGGACGTGGATAACGGTTTGAAATTTCAGAATCTCAAACGAAAGTATTTTCAACGTCAAATTTTATCACCAAAACCAGTCGTTAAAAGAAGTTTTTTTAACTGGTCGTATCTCGCGAACGCGACTTCGGAGGCCAGATGTTCTTTGGGTTAATTTACTCGGCTGGACCGCCTCTGTAACTCCTATCAATTTGGTCACTTGATGCTGGGATATCCTGAATGTGTAACTTGGTATTCGGTTGCATCCACACCGTTAGATGGTAGATCTCGATTATATCTAGGTCCAAAATACGCTCCTCAAAGAACCCAATCAATATTGTCAGATTTTTCTTTCTCGAATTAACGCCTATGGGTTCAGATTATGATCTTAGTGGGTAGTTCTTCACCGAGAAAGATGGAGGAAACAAAATTTTAGAATCGCTCTGGGCCAAAGAAGATCAATGCGTCCCAATTACGTGTATATATTGTACGTAAATTTATTCGGCAAATTTTTTTTCCCTCTAATTCTGTTCATTATGTTCAATCTAAACGGCGACGTGCTGCTAAACATTGGTTGGTTCGTTACTAACCTCGTGGTACACAGTTGTTTCCGGTCCCGGTAGATTCATTTCCAGCAACATCTTGTTGATTTGTTTTTATTTAAATCACTCGATCCGATTTATGCAATAATATACTTTGCGCGTACAATGTTATTATTGTGTCGCACTCGGTAGAGGCGCGCGCGTGCGCGTGCCAGTAATTTCAACGGTAACAATATAATTTATATTAATGCCACACGATTATAGGTACTTATTTTAACCCAAATTCGTCGATGAGGGTAAAATAAAAGAATTGCGCCCAGCAATATTCGCGGCGAATACGACTGACATAAAAACCGATCTAAGATAAAAATCAAATCAAATAAAATGAAGGTAATAATAATCTGGCGATAATACTGAAGTATTAAGGAAACGCGAGAGACACGTTAGGATCCCGACGGACTTGACGTTTTAACGCTGCGGAGCTACGGCGCCCTTGCGCGATACGCCAACTCGGCTCGACTTCAACTGACGACTCTCTTCGACGGACACTCGACGACGTCAGGTACTGTCCCCGATTACCGTTCTGGCAGTGACTTAACAGCTCTTAACCCCGTTAAGGCTCTCACAAAACTACCTCACTCGGGCGAATGGCAGCCGGTATTACTCTCCTGCGAAGGTAAACATTCCCAGGGAGAGAAAGAGAGGGACTCGCACCTCTTTCAACTCCCCATAAGATAGCTTCATCGGGTGTCATTTTCTGTCTCGTCGTGCAAGCCGGCACCTTTCTATAAGGACTTTGGAACCGGGATAAGAAGTGTCTGCTCGCGGTATAACGGAGTGGGGATTATTTTATTTTTTATTTCTATTTTTTCTTTTGGAGGTGAAGTAGTCAAAAATGATAATCATAATTAACATGTATACCAACCTGTGTGATGCGGCTCTCCTTCAAAGTCACAGCCATAGCTCGGAATATTTGGTGACCCTGTAAAGGACGACTAGTATCAAGCATAGAATTTTATTTTTTTCATCAGTGCTCTTCTGTAAGAAGGTGAATTTAAGGTTTGGGTGTTTTTTTATCCTCGTCTGCACTCGTTCTTTTATGTTTAACCGCTATTGTGTTACGGGCGTAAAACGTACTCACGTCGATTCGTCGTGCAGTCTCGGTTCCGTTAGATGCTCTACTATTCTACTTGTTGTTGCAGTTAACGAGTTGTCGGTGCAGGATTTGCTTCTGAAAATAGTGAAATAAGAGAGTTCATTATCTTTCTACCTCTTTCTAGTTTGCGGAAACTTTTTGTCTTCATTCTTTCATTCCGTTAGACCGTTACACGTGACATCTGCGAGTGCAGGATTAACCGATTCACATTTACAAGTAACGCTAGATATATGTATATGAGGATGAAGTTAGTACAGTAACGATGCATGCTTGGGAAAAATCGTTACTTCGCATGTTTAGGATTGTCGGAAATTTAGTAAACCATGATGATCAAACCATACTCACATACTTTGAAATGTCAACTCCTTGAAGGTTATTCAGGAATTGCGCAGTAATGATTTTTTCCTCTGACGTTTCACTACGCTGACGTTATCAACCTCAGTTTCGTGTTACATATTTAATAATATACTTTTTTCCCAATACATTCTTCACAGCTGTACCTATCAATTGTAAGTCGTAACCGGACTCAGTTTATGTATTACCGTAATTGTCAAACCAATTTTTAAGCTTTAATAATCGAAATTATTAGGCCCGTATAAATAAGCTGATTCAGTACTAAATGAGCATCGTCCGTGTGCTGCAAAAATGTATTATCTTTAATTGCAATTCTATCAACATAAGAAAATGCGCTGATCTGGCTAATTGTATAAATAGGCTAAAGCAGTAACTGTCAATGAATATGATCAATAAAATACAGATTTGCTATTTTCGGTACGTGCAAGTATACAAAGTTTCAAATACATCCAGATTGTCAATTCAGAGATGTTATTTTTAACAAGTATCGTTCATCAATCTGGCAAAAATATTCAAGTTCCATACTAATTTCTAAATTCTGACTTCACTTTTTGTCTTCACACGGTTTTCTTAGGCTTGTTTTACACTCCAACGGGGCGCAGGGGCGGAGTTCCGATAAAAAAAATTTTTTTTATCAAGTTTTAATATAAGAGGTGCGGGGACGGGGGAACAAAATAAACACGAATTAAATCAACCTTACTTTTCAGGATTTTGATTGCATTCTCGAATGCTCAGTTCGACTGCACATCCAAGACCACAATATGCGCACTTTGTACTGCGTATCGAAACCGCAGTATAAAATATTTTTACTTACATTCTTGAAACCATGCATGCAAAGTGACGCTTTGCGGACCGAAAACACACGCCGCAAAGCGACTTTTTCATGCCTGTACCGAAAAAATATGTTGCTCAATAAAACATACACCTTATATTATTTTGAAATATTCGTAGTAAGCACTGTAAGCACCAACCGCTGCGCATACGCATGATTTCCCGCAGACGTTATTATATTATTTTCAAGACACTTTACTCGGAACTGAAGCTCGTTACCCTAGTATAGAGTGTGTAATTATAAGAGTTAAAGAGGGACACGCCAGAAAGAAGGAGACGAAAAAAGAAAACAACAACACGTTTCGGTGAAAATAACTAAATCAAATTTCACGATCTCTGTTGACTAGTAAAATAATATATTTACGAGAATATACTTATTGTGTCGATAAAGCTGACTATTTGCCTCTAATGCATCCATGTATTTTCGAAATTTTTCAATCAACGGGTTTTCCCCACATTAAATCGAAATGAAGTGTGCATTAGCCAAAGTATTGAAAGCATAATTTTTGAATTTGATTGTGAATATTCAATTACCATCCGGGAGTATCAATTTTTCCGTCTTTGGGTCGTTGGCGATAATGATGCAATAATTTGTAGGTTGTGTTAGCATTTAATCAAAATATCAGTCAATTTATGTTCGAAATTTATTATCGAAAAACCGATTTTCGTGACCTTTTACCTTGAATATCTTAAGACGCGGACACGAGACTTTATGAGACTTTTGAGACAACTTTTAGAATGCCAAAATAAAGGTTCAAACGAGTTCACAGCTTATTATTTCTCATTCCGAGGTGAAACCCCTAATGTGCCTAGGCTATTAGTTACCTTCCAGAATTGTCAATTATTCCTGTAGAATGAAATAAAATAGAACAAAAGATAAAAAATAAAAATTAGCGAAAAGGCAAGAAAATGCTTCAATCCATCTCGAAAACCTCTACATACAGTAAGAAATTGACTGATATTTTGATTAATCGGTGACACAACCTACAAATTGCATTATTATCGCCGACGACACAAGGACGGAAAAATTGACAATCCTGGATGGTAATTCAATATCCATAAGCAGATATCTAATTGATTACATAATACAGAATTGCACAACCAGTTTCCATAATGACGTGAAAATCATCGTGCGATGACTATAAATTTTCATTTCCGAATATCCGATGTAGCGACTTTTCC
This sequence comes from Diprion similis, assembly GCF_021155765.1. Lineage (NCBI taxonomy): Eukaryota > Metazoa > Arthropoda > Insecta > Hymenoptera > Diprionidae > Diprion > Diprion similis. The sequence goes on along the minus strand of NC_060112.1, from coordinate 14,683,544 downwards.
CCACAATCTCCGATATTAATATATAAACATGATATTTTAACATTTGCGGGAATAATACTTCCGATTTGACGTCGAGCGATACTCCCAATTTTTTTTTTCTTTCGCACAATTATGTGTAGGTATATTGGCTTGAAAAAGATTTTGACATTGTGATACAGCCGACACATGTAGCAGTTTCATATTCGTACGCTGCGTCGTTCTAACTGCTCGGTGAATAAAGAAAGAATTTTTTTCTCTTTTGCAATTAAAAATGTCGAAGCCTGAGATCCGAGATTTAAGATCACGAACGTGATTTCTGTGCTGTATAATATTTTAATGCGATGCCACGGTAACGTTGGCATTTTTCACTTCGTTTAGCCGAGGTATATGGAACGCATGATGTATATGTAATTAAAACGTTGTGATCACTCTCCTGTCACTTGGTCTGTACGTTATACGCGCCCATTATAATCAACGAACGACATTTTGAATCCAAAATTGCCGGAACTGTTTTTTAGCGAGTGAAAAACTAAAAACCCTCATTGAACTTTGATGAATAGAATTAATAAAGAAAAAGAAGAAAAAAATCAAATCGTTATTGAATCATTGAGACGTCAATCGGTTGGCGAACCGAGTTATGGATCGTTCGTTCGTGAATTATGTTATTAAAAAGGCCCTGATTAAAATCTGAATAAACTGAATCCAGCGATTCCGAGGCCATTACACGAGAGAGGTAACTAAATAAGTACCTTTTTTTTTGGTACGTAGGCAAAAATGAATTATAAGTGTATATTTGAGAGACAGCACAAGGTAACAACTCTTAAATTCTTGACGCACGCAATAATTCGATATTGCAATGATGCGCGCGATGTTGACTCGATATCGATTGTGGAAAAAATATGGCCGACAGCGGATATAGCTCGCAGCGATTTAATATTGCATTGCAGGTTGCATATTGGATATCTACGTTTCATTAAACAAAGTACCATCGTAACTCCTCATTGAAGTATACGTGAAACGTTTGCAAATCGTGCAGCTTACGCGTAACACACGGATCGCGTCGACCTGGCTGAGAAAATATTAATTCATAAGTAATAACCTGTGTTGTTACATTTGACGTTCTTCGCGCGATGTTTCATTCTTGACACGTCGCTGGCAATTTTGCATCGACAATGACGCACAGGTTGTGGTTGGCAAGGTTTTTTCTCAAAACTTGTACTCGGGTCACGTTCGATTAGCTCCCTACTTCTAGACACTTGCTGACGTTGCTGCATACGGGGATGTCAACGCGTCTCGATCGGTTACACGTGTTTCAATTATTAGTACATTTCCTATCGATCTCAAATAGGCATTGAAATTTCAACCGCAAAAGTAAGAAGAGAATGCTTAGGAGTGTACGTGTGATAATTTTGCTAGGACAAAAGGTTTGGTTTTTTGTCAAAGAATCTGGTGAACGGATTTTTGTACAATTTTAAAATATGAAAAGTTTATTGGATATTGTTGAATTATTTTATAACGTATTTTCAAACACGTTGCCCTGGTCAAGGTTTTGTAGATTATGACAAATATTACTTGAGTATAGTTACGTACAATCACCTATATCCTTGCCTCCGGAATCCGTCGGTTCTAGGAAATGGGACTAATAAGTGAGTTCACGAAACATTGGGAAAAACCATCAATATTTCCTTTTTTTTTTTACTATGACTTTGACCCAATTAAGATTTCAAAATAAGCATATGTCTTGTTTTATTACAGGTTATTGAATTTCATACAATTTCAATTAAGACGCGAAATAACGGTTTTTCCTCAGCATGAATCTCCACGATAGTTACTAACTTGAACGTGATAATTGATGAATTCTTAGAAAGCGGTTCGACGCACGTTAGGTTTGATTCAGATTGACAAAGAGTTCGAGAACAACTTAAGAATCAGGCATGAGTGTACCGGGTAAAACCTGCGTTTCTTCGTGAAGCATGATCGCGAGAAATGAAGCACGTAAATCGAAAATTTTGGTCTCTCCCGGGTTAGGAACGAGAATCGGTGTTTCTATTTCTTCGTCACGTCTCTACGCGCTTCCTTCCTAGATCTTTAAGTATATCTTGTTTCGTTTCATCAATTTTATAACTGCTTTGTAAATGGGTATCGATTACGATCACCGAAAGAAAAGCGATATATGCGTGGGCACCGAAGAATTAGTATTCGAATATACTGAATTGTATCGTGTGATGATTTTTATTGATTTCCAATGTTGTTCCTGATTTTTATAATGATTTCTAGCGATTTACTGCCATCCGAAATTACTTGCAATTCGAATTAGTATGCACAGGAAATCGTTGGAAATAGACGAAAACTACATGATAGGTCAGAAACCACTTTCGAGAAAAACGATGATGAACCGAAATAATTTATTGGATTGCCAAGTGAAAGAATGGCCAGATCTTTCGGTATAATGAAAGAGGATTCTGCGATTACGGCTGTCCAAATAAAAAACAAGTTGTATGCTGATGGTTCAACAGGTAGTTGTGCGATGATTTTGGTCGGATAATAGGGTTCAATTATTGTCAAAGAATCTGCGTAAATTGGTTTTTGAACAGTTTTAGATTTCGGATTTCCTGCTTGGAAACACATCAAATTTAATTTCTAATTAGAAATGCCTCGAAGTTGTAGATAGAAGGAAACCTAAATAGAATCTTGTGTCAAATTTTACTCATCGGTCGATCGACTGATTTAATATTCACAGAGCTGGTTTTGGTGTTAATCATGGCATGCTATACCTGCCGACCAATTTTGCTCAGACAGCCGCTACCTTGAAATTTGTCTTTTCTGATATTTGCGTGTACATATCTAGGTTGTGTTGCAACTTGGATCAACGACATCCAAAAACCATGACCGACCTGTTCGTCGGGTCTGTAGTAATTTGCAAAACAAATATCCACATGCCGAGGTCTTGGTGATTATGGAATATGAATGAATTTTCCAGAACTGATTTAAACGTTAATGCTTTTCGAGGTCAATGGTTGTAATCAAAGAGGCTGCAATCCTTTTGAATTTTCACAAACGTATTCGATCATTCTCTTATATCTACGGGATGTTTAATTCCGTTGTCAGTTCAACTTCTTCATACAAATTGATTGTTTATTCGATCAATATAATGGCACACCATTCACTATGCTTGTAAAGTACCAAGAATGACGCTAATTTACAATAAAAAATTCTGAAGTGAATTTGAATTTGTTCAGGTGAAATGAAAAAGATTTGCTCCAGAAAGAACAAAATTTTCATCATGAGAATTTTTTGTCATTTTCGCAATTCGTCTTCGTTGTCGTTGAACAAGGTGCGATATTCTCGTGAATAATTAATATTTTGTGAAATCAATCAACTTTCATAAGCAGGCTTCGGAAATCCGATGATGTAAGATTGCAAATTCTTCAGGTGCAACAATTTTTGCGTAGATTGCGTGAAATTTAAAAAAATTCTAAATTCGCGCGCGATTGAAAATCAGATTTTTCATGCATTAGCAATGGCATGAATGAAATTTTCGTATAACCGACATAAGTGAAGTTATTGATATATTTGAGGCCAAAAATCCTGCTTTGGATATCAGGTCGAAACTCGCATTGGATTTCACGTCTCAAATTTATCGGAAATCGCTTTTCGGCCGCGTTAAACTCTCAAGAATTGTAAAATGTTTCGAACTCGTAACCAGACTTGGTGCCTACATCAGTTTTATGCGAAGTAAATTGCGTGAAAGTTGAGTGTGTAAATCTTTGGGTATAAATGATAAATTTTTCTCCATGTACAGTTGTCACTTCGAAAGCGAATGTGGTCAAAATTTAAAGAATTTTTTCACAGATTTACTTTCATCTAAAATCAGATTTAAATTAAACGATCGTATAATTTCTTGGTAATTCGGGACCTCGCGGGACGATCGAATGTTCCGGATAAATCCATTCGCTATCATGATCGACGGTCATCTTTCTCAATTCTGTATAAACTGTCCTTAAAATTTGACAATCAAAGAAGGACGTAGAAGATTAATCTGCGTAAGGTTGAGAAACCTGTCACCTAATCGTAAGTGGGAATGTGAGATTCCAAAGAACACGCGGGCACGTTTTATACCTACATCATTCCAGTAATATAACGTGTAATATAATACTCAAGGAAAGTGTGCGGCGTCGGCAGATAGAAATGAGTGCCATACTCTCGACTGGACACTTATGTAATTTTCCTTGCAGAGAAGTTATACAATTCCGGCGAGGTAGACGAACGCATCGGAACCTCACAGCAGCGGAACAAGGACGAAGGTTTACTTTGGTTATTATGTCGTAACGTGAAAGTTGAGGAGTTCTTGGTGTGGCGTTCTGCTCTTTCGATGCAGGATATTATAGCTTGACCAGTGTCGTGGACGGTTCCATTATTACCTATAGAGATCGAACGGAGAATGTGCTGTGCGCGTGCTATGTTTTTTATGGGGGTTGGGTATGAAAAACTAAAGGTCACTGATTGATCTTAATCCATTTGCTTTCGATCCATCAAAATTCTCTCGATCGTCGTGTCTAACCTTAGGAATGGATAGACATGTTTCCTGCTTCTGACTCTTGCCGAATCGAAGCCTCGGTTGTCAGATTCGCTGCCAATGACGTACCGATTCGATCTATTTACATGAGCATTTCCTGTTTGATATTCGATTTTATCATAGGTATGTGCGATGATTAACACGTGTCTAAAGAGTAATTGCAACAAGCAGCCATTGCTAATTGAGTATTAACGTTGTTAGACTTTTCTCGTGATTTCTAGTTATCGCATTTTCTAGGTAATAGTAAACTGTGTCGGTGGTGTAATTTCGTATCGTGACGTCATATTGTCACACCGAGAAGACGAGGAATGATAACAGAATGAATGTGATGATAATTCATTAAATTATGCAGAGCAAGATTTTCTTGTGAACGTAAAATTGTCAAAGTAATTCGAGTTCATTATTTGCAGTCAATTTTATCAGGTTATTATCAGATATGTGGTGTAAAATGGTGGACAAAGATACAACGGATGATGCACTTGGAAACAATTTGATTTTTGTGACCATTAAACCATATATTTGTTTTTAAATTTCTGTTATATACTTAATACATAAGATGAAAATTGGAATAGTAGTCGAATAATTTTCGTACCTATCCGGTACGATGTCTTAAAGAGAATTTTTTTTTACGATAATTCTAGTACTTCGGTCTACAGGCAAATAAAAAGAAAATGAGAGAAAAAAATGTCCAGATCATCGGGATCAAAAGACATTAAACTTGATGATTATTACCCGTGCTAGGATCTTGGATAACACAGAGTATCTTTTTACCTAACATCCCGACGTTATTAAGCGTAATCAATTACGTAAAAACTGCTTGCACCTGAATATTGTGTCTATGGATTCGAATTGGTTTGTCCAAATATGTGAAAATCGAGTCAAGCCTAAAGTCGCATCTTGGTTTGATTAAATTTTTTATTTATAAATTACATTCGATTGCGAATTGGGCAAAGGAAACTGCCAGACATACATCACGTGTTAGTAATAATAGTAACAACACTAATCGCAATAACGGGCGTTTATATAGTCACTTTGAGAAATAAAATTTATGAATATCACGGCAAGCTATTCGTTTCGGATATTTTACTACAGCTATCGGCATTTTATATTTTCCGAATTATGAATATATGACAGGAAACGTTGCATTTTTTTTGACGAATGCCCCTCAGCACGTGGGGGATGATTAAAAACATGCCCTGACGTACGATGAATCACAGGATTTTAGAATGGTGCGGATAGACAACGTTATTATTCTCTTAAGTACCTCTAAATTTTTGTCCATCAACGCAAATTGCCATAATTGTACTAAAACTCAACCGAATAACAGCCAGAAGTTTTACTGCCGGCGATTCAATCATTAGTGGCAGAAATAATTCATCTTTGTAATTTCCTTTTTACACACGACCCCTGCGCCCTACACAGCGCGTACGGAAGCGTTTTTCTTCATTTCTTGTACGCGGTACGTAGGTTGAAATTTCAAGCTTTTTATCTGCAAACACATTAGCGTATCTGGGAACGCGTAATCTTGATGACTATCAAGAGGTCGCGAATGGGAAAAAAAGGTAATTTTCTTGACGGATGGTTATTATGCCAACATGTGCGTAAAATCTGTAACACCGTACCGCGGTGGTTATAGAAAGCAAAAAAAAAAAAGAGAAGAAAATGTACTTACTTCACTCGGTTGGTAAAACTTATCTACATAACATATGACGCAGGTATACACTTTTTCACTTTGTAGGCACTTGTTATTTATCTTATATACTATTAAAGTGCTACTTAATTTTATGGCCTCATTTCTGTAGTATCACGGCTTCGATCTATCTTTAATAATGAATTAGATGTTTCGAGGATGTGTTGTGTTATACTTGCACTTACGCGTCGTGCCAAAATTTAGACACCGTTTTACGCAGATAAACTGCCCGAAGTTTTATTACTTCAACTTTTTTTTCTGAATCTTATAAAAAGAACCTCGTCACAGTTACAATTTTTCACCTTCGTGGTTAATAGCTGCAGATATTGTGAAAATATATTCCTCATGAATAAGTATTTATTTGAACCAGTCCTGAGATCATGCTAGATATAACATAGAGATAAACATAGAGTGGAGAAAAAAATATCCGTTAATGAGTTACCAAATTATTAAGTGCTGAACTTTTCTGCCCTTAAGCGATTGACCACCAATTTCACAAGACTACAAAATATACGGCGGAGTTAATTTCAATGACTGTTGATCTTTTTTTCTGTCAATATTCTAAAACGAGGATACGTCATAATATTTTTTTGTAATTGAGAACGGGATGAAGTGCGTCAAATTTATGACAAAATTCGCTGTTTAGTGATACCTCGTATGCGGATGTATCCGATGTTTGTACGCGTTTTTTCCCATCGACACTTCTATTTAAGTAGTTACTTACAAAAATTATATGTGACTTGTATAGCTTGGCACAATATCAGACGAAAAAATGACGTATACACAATTCGGCAGGTGCTAAAAAATTACTACGACAAATATACGTGTACTTAAATATTTCTTGATTAGAACGCTTTGCAAAATCGGTTAGTATGTGATATTTGCTTGGACAATAATTTGTTAGTGACGCAGGTTTCGAAGGTATCCGATTAACTTCGTGCCGTCTAAGCTTGATAAACCCCGACTCGTTGATGAAACTTTTTTTTAAGCTAGGTATGAAATATCATTCATGTCGTAAGTTTAGTCATAGAATAGAATTGAAAGCACTTAAAATGTACGTATATTGACGAATGATGGAAATTTTAATCATGTGGAATGAAATATTATTTAAGTGAATTTTTGCGAAACGGACACTGATGATGATGCTTTTTTATACACACCCTTAGTCGAATAACAAAAGTCTTTCAGTGTGAAAGGAAACGGCGAACGAATACCCCGATAATATTACTATTTCGTCTTACCTGGAAAATTCTGTTAATGCAAGATCACTGATTGAATTTCGCACAATGCGCGGGTAAAAACGATCGACGCGATAAAATACTTTTTGTACTGTTCAATGATTGATTCCAATGACAATGATGTAATTTTATAATATATTTTCAAACATGCTGCTTCGTCCAAGACCTTGTAGATTATAACAAAGATAACTTGTGTTGCCACCTATATAGATCCTTGCCCCCGAAGTTCGCTGGCTAAAAGAAGTGGGGCTAATTGATAAGTTCTCACCGAGCCGCTTGGAGCGCAAGCAGCTCAACTTTCAAGATGGCAAAAATTTTCCCGGATTCGGAATCGGGCATGAATTACAAGGCAACCGCAGTTACGCGTCAGCGCCAAGTGGAGAATTGCATAGATAATATCATTGAACCAATGATGAAATTGTTATCGTGGTTCTTTCGTGGAGACGAAATATTGGCACTAGATAATGTAGTAACAGTAACAGTATTAAATATTTTTTTCCCTGCACCCCCACCCTGCATGTCCATGTAACATCGCAGTGCAACGTCCTCCTAGTTTTTTTTCCGACGATGCATTTCCCCGTATAAAATACTCCATTGTTATTCCGTCGGCACCGTCAGGCTGTTCTTGGCTCCCGATGAATCATCCGATATAAAACTTCGGTAACCAGGTACCCATTGCAATCATGTGCTTCAAATGGTCGGCAAACTCTGAGATCTACAGCGACGAGTCTGCATTAAAGACGGGTTCGTAGAATTTAATTATGCCGATGCTCCTGCATCGTAAGAACATTAATTTTTTTCAGACGGAATATTAATCAATTACTGAGAAACATCTATAGTAGCTCTGAAAAATTATCGATCATGTTACCCACGCATGCGGTCAATTAGCAAATAAGAAATCGTTGATTTGTTTTTGATTTTTCACCTTTTAAACCTGACTCACCTGTCAGCTCAACCAATAATCAACAACTCGTTGATGGTAATTTGAAAAATGGCAAACAGGGTCAATTAATCCCCCCGTAAAAAAGTATGGCTTCAGAGTCCAAGTTGTCTTGCAACCATTGTTACCGATCCATCGAATTTGAGAGGTGGAGGAGGAGGAGGTTGATTGAAACAAGTATGCCGATATCTGAAGTTGCGGCCTATTTTACTTTGCGAAGGTGTTGTATCAGTTTGAAAACTGATAAGGAAACGGGTCGTTGTTAATATCGTGTCCTGAGATAAAGCAGGATGGGTAGTTTGATTGAGTTAGCCTAACGTTAACGTGTTTTTGGATGCAATCCGTTTGACAGCTGACTGACAAAGATATAATATCGGCAATCTTACTGACTTGACTACAGAATTTGGATGGCTGCGTTTCCTAATTGTAAGTTAACTTGACAATTTGACAAATAATATGAAATTCACAGACACAAAATTTCTCTGCGTCGAGAATAACTATTTCTTCAACCACTGTGATAGTGACGAAAAAATCAAGATAATATTGCAGAAAAAAAAAAAATGTCGGAATTTGTGCTTGTTGTTTTTTATTCGAAAATGAACGACAAAACGAAAAAAATTTATCCCGATTCAAGTTTTTATCGTGGACGTCAGAAAGACGACGTTAACATTTAAATTTTCCATAATTTTGGCTGGTCCCAGCCAGTAACCTTTGGGCTGTTGATTAACAAAAAACAAGAAATGAAATAAAAGTTTGGCAGCATGTTTTTTTCATCCCAGGACAAATGATAATATAAGGAAGTAGGGGGTAAAAATTTGGAAGTAATTTATCGCATAGTTTCATTTTAAATCTCAAAAATCATCGCATATTAGTGGAAAAAACGGGACACTCGCTCACTGCAGTAGTTTTAATTCGCATATCAATTTTTTTTATCCCTCTACATGGATTACACAGCGTATCACGAGTTTATAATTGACAATGTGATTCGTGGCAAATCTGAAGCGAACTCAATTGTTCCGTACTGAACAACGGAGCCTCTGACAATTTAGGTATCTTATGTGTACAGTATCGTTGTAGAATTATATATGATACACGTCGAATAGAGCGCCTGGGTCCAGACTTTTTTCAATGTATTAAAACGTATCGTGCATCAGTGGTTTCTTTTTTTTTTTACTTTGTTTTTAAGGTCATGATTAATCATTGCTGTTCCCAGCTATTGCGAGTTAATGAGCAATAGAAGAAAAAAAATTGTCTACAGGAAGCGACATTGTGAATTGCTCATATTTTTACCCAATGAATGAAAAAGTCGCGATATAGAAAAAAAGTTACTGAATCATATCATTTTATAGCTTATTATTATGACAGATAAATGACGAAAAAAAAAAGCAGAAAAAAGATACGAATCAAAATGAAGAGGAAAAAATTACTGGAATTTAGAATACGAATTATTTTATGACGCATATATAATACTATTACCATATAGTTGTTCCTATAACTACATTATATATAGCTAACGGAATAACACATTCTCCAATCCATTTAGAAGGCATTCGAAACTCTTTCCGCAATTCGGGGTTTTTCGAATGAAGTCACGAAAGGTTGTAGGACTCCTACTTACTACCGTGGTATCGTAATAAATCTATGCGGTTAATACATATGTTTTTATTCTATAAGCAACAATTCTATCGCTTGCGTTGCTAATTAGCTTATATATTATTCGCGGTTTTGAGAAAAGGTTCTTTGGTTTTTGGATCGCTGCTCTTCGGTGTTTAAACCACGCAGTTTTTCCATTTGAGCCCGCAATTTATCAGCATTTTCAATATTTTCATTACATATAGATGTTACGTCTGCCTCCATCACTTGGATTTGGTGCCTGATTTGTGACATTTAACTTATATATCGATTGGGACGCTACTTCATTTAGTGTTTGCGTAACGATAACACACACTGTTCTTTCTCCGATTCGCAGCGTCATTTCATTTCAGTTTATTTACAATTTATTACCCTAATGTTTTCAAAAGATAATTATCACGCTTTTGAGACGGAATATTTGTTTCAGGAGTCACGTCTTGCATCGTATGAGGAAATTCCCCCATGACGTTATTTTCCAACATTTTCAATATTTTATTATTTAATTATTCGGATTCTTCCCATGTACAATCGATATTGCAAAAGCAGTTGAGTCAGGCGGATGGCTGAGGGATCTTCATATGAATCAGTTTTATATATCTCGTAAAAAACTGTTTCTCAGAATATTCACTACGCAAAACGAGGCGAAACCCAGGTACAATCGAGGCAGTCCCGCAAACCGACAAGCACATTCTCTGCAGAGTTAGTCTCTAGGTGCCTCAGTGTGATTTCAGAGAAATGTGGAAGCTAAGAGTTAAGTTCCAATCATACTTTTATTATGAGTTAACAGACAAGTACTTGACGGTTATACGTGATTTTAATCTTTTTTGATAAAGGGTGATAAAGTTATTGTATAATAAAGATGGCCGGCTGGGCTCGGTCGAAACGTCGACCTCTAATAAAATACCAACGAGTCGTATCTCATTATAATTATATATTGTAGGTTACATAGCAATTTATCAAAATTCATACCATCGGTTTAACCTTGAGGTAATGCGTTTCTGCCAACCGTTAGTGGGCTGAAAATTACCTATCACACAAATGAAAAGCGTAATCAACCAATTTTTTTTCGCACTGAGAAAAGAGTTTATTTACTGTTAACAAACGTATATTTGGACATGGCAAAATGAATGTGTCGTTTTTATTATCAAATTTTAGTACAGCAATCATGATTTGGCTTAATTAAAATTTAATAATAATAACAAAATATTTATTTCGCCATGTTCAAATATACGTCAGTTAACTGCAAACAACATCTTTTTTTTATGCGTATGCGAGAGTTCAAGGTGAGATACAAAGAGGCAAAAAAAATGAAACGGAGACGCAGGCAAGACAGTAATTTCTGTTCGATAAAAAGATGAGATTTAGTGAGTTTTTTACAATTTGACGTATAACTCGAGACACAAATAGTAAAGAAAAATTTTTTCACACGCAACAACAGCACCGGAAAATTTATTTCTAAAATTGAATTACAAATTTGATGCACCACTAATTTAAGGAATAAATTTTCCGAAATTATGCTCGCCAGAAAGAATAAACTTTTTCGATATTTTCGTTTGGCATTGTTCACAGCATTGATTCACCCACGGTATTTCCACGTCACTCATGTCTAGGCTCAAATAACCGTAAGCTAAGTGACATTTTACTCAGTCGGTAAAGGCTGCGGACGTCTATAACAAACTCTTGAGTGTGTAATCAAGGAAGTAAAAGGAAGTGTAATCCAATGTGGGCAAAATACTATAATCGGGTCGGTCATTGTGAAATGAACGCGTTGTAGAAAAAAGCTGTGACTTGAAAACTTGTGAAAGATGACTTGTTTATTTATAAATTATATATATATACATTCATATTTATATTTATTTATAAATACACAATTAGTGTTTATTAACATAAATATGGAATCAAACGGCTGGCATTGATCGCACCGCGATTCCGTCCCGTAGGATAAAACAAATTTTTTACGACGTCAATTCCATATCATCTCTGCGGTCGTTTGCAAGGACCAAAAAAATGCCTCCACCGTATTTTCGTTTCGTATACCCAATGCCACAGTTTTATTATTGATTGCGACTGAACGCTTCAAGGCTTCAGAATAATCTTGACTGAGTTTTGAAGTTGAATGCTTGCCCGTTCATGTATTCATTGACTTCTATATGTATATTTTTTTGGTGAAAGACTAAAGACCTTGTCAGCAAGATCTCGTAATTCTTCGTTACACCTTTTTCGCTTCTACAAAGCTCCGATGTTTCTATATAATACGATATGCAATGCGACAAGGCTTCGTTACACGCAAAGATTTCCTCAATTTTAAACCGTCGATGTCTAACGAAAATAATCCCGCGAAAAATTTATTCACAAATTTGAAACATGCGAAGTAGATGTGTATACTGTCTGTTTCGCTTTTCTTTTCTCTTTTTCTCTTTTTTGCATTGTCAATTACTCGTCTAACGTTCATTTCGTACAGTCGCCGGGCAGAAATAATTTTAGGATTTAACCGCTCGTCACCTAAATGCATTAGAAATTGCCCAACGAATAGCTAAGCGGCTAATGACATTGAGGAATTTTAGGCTGTTTACGAACGCGTGAATTAATATTTTTGTTGTATATATAACTCATGTGCATCGGCTACGTGCACGTCAGGATACCCAATGTCTATATAATTATATATACCTATAGACAATTCGTTGATCTCTCGCCTTTGCCAGAAGGGTTGTTTTTGATTCTTTACTGCAAGGTCGTTTAATTCGAGGTGTCAAGGATTAGAGGCCGTTAGCCGTATAACCAGTTTAGGATTTTGCAATTTTTATCTGGAAGGCTTCGGCCATACGTGATCGGTTACAAGCTGCTCGTATGTCGGTGGTGCGGAAATTAATGCAGTGATGGAAATTGACAATCTCGAGCTGTTATTTGTTCACGATTACGTGACGTTTTTTATTCATTTTCATTTTCCATTTACCATACCTGTCAGAAAATTTGAACTTTGGAACGACAATTTTTTTCGATTTGTGTTTTTCATACGTATGTATGTGCCTCATTATATAATATTTACCCATTCACAGATAATTTATATTGATATGCATAGCTATTAAAAAATAAGTTTATGGTCATTTCTCACATGTGTCTAGATGTGATAAATTGACGTTACAGAAAGGAGAAATTTTTTTGCCTCGTTACTTGACCTTTATGTTTTTTGAATAATACACGATAATGGGTGCGCAGGGATAAGTGTCTACAATTACTTAACGATTAGTCCTAGTAAGAGTTTAGTTATTCCGAGGCGTAACCACTTATATTCTAAGAAATCTTTTGCATTCAAATAGTTGTAGACGTGTTCACAATGGAGGACGAATGGTCCACGTATAAATCACACTGCGACACATCCGCGGTTATTTTTCATTTCTTGTTATTTTTTTTTGTTTCATATCAAGTTTCTTGACTCTGCGAAAAAAGTTTTCCTTGCATTTCTGTATACATTAATTAATCAATTTTCGAAATCTTGAACAGGAAAGTCGCAGTTTTCCAGCACTTGCGAATTTCAAGAAATTAACTTTTTTAATATTTCAAACATACATTTAAGTTCATCTCACCGGATCGTCTCGTAATACCAGTCAAACCATCTTAAAATTCTAAAAAATTATAAAAACGAGCGTTTTTATCGGTCGAAAATAAAATTCTGGCCATTTACGTTTTGAAAATCATTTCTCGGTAATTTTTGCAAATTGAAATAACCAGTAGTTGATTTGTGATATGCATTTTAGTGGCTGGATTTTTTAACGTCTATATTATTCCGGTGATGTGTGCCAGCTAAGGGGCCATTCATTAATTACGTAAGAACGATTTTGGCCGTTTTTGGACCCCCCCCCCCCCCGAGATAAGGTCATGTAGAGATTTTTTAAACCCCCACCTCCCTCTCTGGATCCTTACGTAATTAATGAATGGCCCCTAAGGGTTGGGCAACAATTCATAATAAAAAAATATTGACGCACAGCCATGACAAATCCCACGTAATTTAAAAAAAGTCAAGAGATTATTATCAATGTCGAGTAAAATAATAACAACAACAACTACAACGACAGCAAAAGTAATAATAACAATAATATAAACTGGTCACGTTAACGAATTAGATACGACAGCCATGCGATGCATTATAAGATTATTGTGTTGTAAAATGGATAATTGTTAGCAGCCGGGATACTTGAAAAACGGGAAAATTTATGTCTTCTGACTGATGAAAATTTACTGATGATTTCATTTGCAGTCTGGGAGAATTAGTGCGCCGATATAAGTAAATATTGTGATTTGCCGAAATTAGAACATGCGTTAATAAATGATAAATGGCAAAAGCCACGCGCTAAGTCAGGTAGGTACACCTATCTTAACAACATATAGTTGGAACGACAAGTAATCAATATTGGTAAACGTGAATAAATATAAGTCTCGTCAAAATATGTATTATATTATTATTGTGACTGGCGGACAAATAAATTGTCTACACGTTATGTAATGATTTTACAACGGTACGGATAATAGACGCGAAATATTCGTAATTTCATTAGGCTTTAAAATATCGCGTGAAAGAAAAATTGAGCAAGTATAATGTGTTTAGGTATATTACGTTTATTATATATCTGTATTGGGGTTGTCCTTAAAAAAGTCATTTTTGAATGTCGGCCGGCGCGCACCTCAAATCAGTTCCAAAAAATTCAAAAATAATTCCCTAATTTTTCAGATTTTTGTCTCAACTGTAATTCGTGCCGCACAGAGCGTGGATTTTTCTATTTAAAATACACTCGTTCCGAACACATTCTTAGCATACCTACCTATATTTTATTCCAAGAGTAATAATCTTCAAAAAAATTCGAAATTAAAAAATGATCTTAAGGACCACCTTAAATTCTGTACTTTATATATCCAATACATTACACATATGTCATTTGTACGTATAATTAGATGGTATAAGCTTGAGGCGTGAAAAAATGATCTCTCCCTTCAGGATGTACAGTATTCGGCACTTCACCACGATGTTTGCGTAAGCCGGGTTTTTTACACTTTGAAAAAAACTCGGTTCATCCTTTTAACGTGATATTTTGAATACGTGATATCATGCACATATTCCCGTACTACGTTATACATAACGTTGCAAAATCCGTGCTTAATATGTTTACATATATTATATAGTTATTATTATCTATTAGTACGTGGGGCAGAACATCATGTGAGAATTTTTCTCACAAATTCTAAGTCACAATTTGTACTATTGCCTACATATTAGTATAAGGAGAAGGACGTCGGTGGTGGAGGTTTACACCTGTGGCCATTTTTTTATATGACAGTATGATACATGACCAACCGATTATGTATTGTAATATTTGCCACGGAGTTACGTACACTGACATTATTATACGAACTAATTCAGACTGAGATGCATTGGAAAATCTTCCATTGAAGGTGCATAATTAGAACGGCACTTGAATTACTCTTGGAATATCGGTATTATTCGTCTACATATGAAAATTCATATGTACCTGCTGTACTCATGATCAATTACGTACTTACCTACTGTACTCACGATCGATATTCTGAGAATGATTTATCGACTGTTTGATCGACTGGTACACACATCGTATCGTGTAACAACCAGTGGGAACTAGCTCTGCGTGCCATCTGTACAGAAAAATCATCGGTCTTTCACCATCAGCTGTTGGTAATATCGAATACGGTGATCGGTTCTAAAATCGGTTGATCGGTTTTCTCTCCGTGAACACGCGTCAATAAAATAAAACTGTATACCAATGGAACAACATGAGGTATGAATATCTTTGGATCTTTGTTCAGTTGGAGACTGGTAATAAAGTGATATTTTTGTTCTACAAAGTAATTAATCAAAAAAAGTTGGAAAATTATCCTAACAGCGACTGTTTTTCGCAAGAGATTGAAATAGAATTAACAGATATTTGGACGTGTGGAAGTTCGAACACGTTAACTTGCCCTTTTCGTTTTCGCTTAGGGTTCAACTTAAGGATACAAACCCAATCTTATTCGGAAGGTTCTACGTATGATGCGAAGGTGTAGTCTAAAAGATTTTCGACGCCGCCACATTTCACGACAGCTGTTCTTCTTGGCTGTCCGCTGTCGATCAATTTTCTCTTAACAGTTTAATTTCTATAATATAAGTAGACTATAGACGATTTTTATTGAATTAATTTTTGTATTGTTTCACGTATTTTACAAAATCTTATAATCTGTTTAATAAATCAATATTCGTATGCAATATAACACAAACTTATGCGGCTTATAATTAAAATGATATCCTTAAACATTAATTTATATCACGTAAAGCTGTAGAATAAATCGGGGTTTGGAAACTGGCAAAAAATGTCTATCTTTCGTTATTGTCGTATTAAAATTCTCCCGCTCATAAAAATAAAATAAAATCTATGATAATATGTTACTATACAAATTATTCGAATACCGATACGTGGATGAAGCAAACATGTTGAATTAATAAATAGGTTAGGTCAGTCGATTTTCAGTTCTTCTTTATAATCTAGTACAGCATTTACTGGCGCTACTAGACATCGCCTAAACCTTGGCTGCATTTCGTATACAGCAAAGCGTCAAGTGGTTGCTCTGGTAAAATTTTAGAGCGAGGGGTGTTTCATCCGGAGCAAAAATTGCCACGTGATTACTTACACCTTATAGAGTGATCACGAGACATTACCTGACATGTAAACTTTACTTTGATTTCGAAATTTCTCATGATTTCTAAGATTTGAGGACTACCAGTGATTGCCTTGATTATAACTAATTCAGAATTTTATTTTCGTATTATTGATTTCAGAGAGTACAAAGTGATTTCGAGTAATATTGACCACCCCCTGTGTCGAAGTAATGCAAAAGATAACGACAGTCAGTTCTAACTCGTATAAGGTATGCCATAATCAAACTATTAAATATTTGTATAAATTATCGGTCGCCATGGAATCATTGAAGTTGCTCTCACTGCCCTTAGGCGATGAGTACAATGATTGTTAATTAGTTTATACTTATTGTAAATTTAAAACTTGATCTAAATCCTTTCTATGTAGCTTGTATTTTTACTCACAATCATCTTACGACCCTTGACTGCTGCATGTGGTTCTTATCCGATGCCTACTTCATGCACTATCGCTGTATACTATATTATTCTAAAAACGTTCTCACACGTCAGAGATATCTCAGATACTTCTTAGAACTGTTCAAATTACCATCACCATGAGAGGGTGAATGATTCTCATTACCATCGTGAGAGCTCTTGAAAAGATAAATCATTATTCGCTTGTCTTCTCTCACTGCCGAGCAATTTGACCAAGAATAATTTACCGTGTTAGTTGGTAAATCAGAAGAGAGAGGCGACCAGTTCAGTGATTACAGACCGCGGAAAAAAAATTTGTGTATACGTGGTTTAAAATTGGTGTCGAACTTTGAAACTTGAAAGTTGGACTCGGGCGCGTCTAAATTACTATTCGCATTCAGTTTATCTAAATATCATTCAACCGCCGGCAATATTACCAACTGTTACACATGAGATTATAAATCCAGATATGTCGAAACTCTCTGTCTTGGGAAGGGAATAAAAAAGATAGAGTGAAGAAATTCTCCGAAACGACGGTCGTCCGAAATATTATTCTAGGTCTTACTGCACTTTCAATTTTGAAACAAGACGCGGGACTCACTTTCTAATCTTCAAGGCGTGTACTGCAATTTGAAATATTCACGCGCTGCTTATGTCGTTATTTATACAAAACCGATACGACACCATGTCCATTCATCGTATTTCACGAATAATAAGTTCCGTGGAACTGTGTTATAGTTCTCTCTCGGCTTGAGCAAGCATCTCCGTATTTCTCTTCGAGGTATCAATATCCTTCGATTTACCGAACAGCTACGATGTTCTCATTGACGGCAGTCGTTCCTGCTGTATAGCCGAAGGACAGACCGAACGACACTAATTTATAGCAGCTCCAGAGTACGAACGCCAGGAACGAGTGTACGATAATATTGTGGAGCACCTTCATCCTGTAAATTTCAAAAATACCGTTCAGTGAAAGCGGTCGAGAAAAGAGACGAGGTCAAAGACATAAACTTGCGACGTTTCCTTGACTACAAAAAAAGAAGATGATTTTCTTACACTGCCATTCGCTTTCGTGCGGCAGGAATCGTGCTCGGATCATCCTTGAAAATGTATGTTCTTAGCCCGGTTATGTACTTTTTCATATAGCTGTCCCAGTCGAAGTCTTCCATGGAAAAGAAAAATGTGTTCTGGTCTTCGGTAGCTAATTTGTTCCAAAGTGTTCGTACATTGTCGGTTTGGAACTGCCATGTGTTTCGCGCAAAGTACGAAGTGCACGATGCAAATTTGTGGATCTTTTTGTATATCTTGAGCATCCTAGATATAAATAATTTATTTAGTCAACAATGACGAACAAACTCGAGATATCGCAGCCTATCTTTATCTTCATTTCATACTCACTTTGGACTTTGGCCAGTAAGAACTAGACCCGTGTCGAGAAGCAGCGCAGGTAGGAGATGCAGAAGTATCGTCAGTATATTGTAGAGCATGACGTACTTGGTTGTGTAGTTAACGTAGCACCATATACTGCGGGTGCTTGGACTCAGTGTTCCATACTTGAGGGCCAAATCATTGTACTCGCCCCAGGTGATGTTCTTGTTTTTTGTCGTCGCTACGTAGTTATAAGTTGGAGGTTCGGTCGTTATGTTTCTGGAATAATTGGACGCTGTGAGTTTTTGCACATCCTTGCACTTTTTACTATTTTCATTGTCTAATTGCAAAGTCAAGAAAACAAGGTTCGCCGCGAGAGACATAGATCACCACTCACTTGTTCAGAGCAATGTCCCAAGCTGTGGCAATCAGCGCATTTACGGTCATGTCGACGGGCACTAATTCAGCGGTGCATTCACTGTCCACGTTGAATGTTCTGATAAGGCCAGCACCGGCACCGACGATTCCACCTGTTGGCCCGAAGACGTTGTCGATCCAGCCCTCGGCCGGTTCGTAGGCAGTCGAGACAACTTTAGACAGTAGTAATCGAGTTTTATGCTGGTTCGAGAAAACCTTGCAGAATTTATAGGTGACGTTGCATGGACGCGAAAAAATGTCGAGCAGAAAGGCTCGGATATTGATGCAATAAATTCAATGATGTCTGATTTGGTAAATTGAGCCACTGACCGCATACTGCGCAGTAATTATCATTGTTTCATTTGATCACAAATACACGAATGAATGATATTGACAAACGATGGATTCGTCATATTCGCCGCTTACCCATTGCTGGTCTGAATATACCCAAGGGTAGATCCTTGCCGTATTCCTTAGACGTTGACTCTGCGATCGCTTTAGTGAACGCATAGGTGTTGGGATAATCTCCTAAAAGGGTTGGTGTGATTTTGTTCAGCTTAGCTTCGTCCATACCTTCCGCTAGCTTTCCAAGGGTGTCACCTGAAGCACAAATTCGCGGTTAAACAGAGTTTGCGCCAAAGGTAAGCGCGAGGTACTCGTAATAAGTATCATTCAATGTTCAAAGAAAACTATAACGATATTTGTTTTCACAATAAAATTGTATGAGTAATTTGCAGAAGTAGGAGATAATGGAATAAAACGTGAATATGTTGTTGCAAGACGTTATCGAATGATCAATCTATTGTTCGATTCACGTTCGGATTTATGTAACATTTGTTTACTGTTTATCGATGGATCGCAACTATTATGCAAATACGTGTGTATATGAGCAGCGTTGTTTCATATATTTATAACTACATATGTTGTTGTAAACGAATGACGTTATTAATGTTACCTGAGATAGGCGGTGAGTAAATTTTTTCTTCGATAATTGAGCGGTTGCAGTTGCTGTATGCCGTCGATACGTAGATTACGGACTGTAAAAAAAAAAAAACCTGCGGTTATACACGTGTGCGAAACGGACAAAGTGGCGATCTCAAACTTAAGTATCGCGATAATCGACAAAGGAAACGAAGTCGTGGAAAAAAGATCGATGCTTATTAACGCCGGTCGTACTCACTTTTAAATTGTACATGGATCGACAGATGTCGAGCACCTCCTTCGTGCCGTTGACGTTAATCGCAGTGGCGTACTTGAGTTGTTCGTCGAATCGCACCGTCGCGGCAACGTGAAAAACGATGGAAGCTTCGCGAGTTAAAAGCTCTCTGTCGTCGTTGGACAAGCCCAAGTTGGGCAAGCTGCAGTCGCCGGAAACTACGACTACCTTGTGCCGGTATTTGGGCTGTTCTGACTTCAGACGATCGAAGATCTGTTACAAAAGCATCGCCATTAAATTAAAATACTGAAAATCGGCGGGTATTCGCCGGTTAAAAGTGTTTTGATCCACTAATTTCGTACGTTGTTGGCCATAAGTTGGCCAGCTTGACTGTTTGACCGTGTGGTCACCGGTCTCGCGTAATAGAAAGTTTTGCTTAGGCACGTTCGGTAACATATATATGCAGGAATCTGGAGTCTGATTAACTAGAAACTGTCAAGAGACGCTTTGGTCCTTCCTGTATCTATCGCGTTAAAAGTAGAGCATTCAATGTGTTTATTTATTTTGGAGCAGAAATTAATATCAACGCATTGGCAATTACAGTATATTTTATCAAGGCCTGTATTAACCGGTTTTACATATTGATTATTAGAAGCAATACAAAAATTTTTATGCTTGGATAAATGAATACGGAAAGAAGTTAGTTTTTTAATTTTTTCAATGTCAAACTATACTTTTAAATCATGATCTCACGCTGTGGATTCGTTGACCAATGTAAAGTTCATAGTTGTCTGCAGCGAATAAGAAACTGCGGTAGATTAGCAATGTGAAACATAATTAACATCCTCTCTCTATCATGAATCGTTTCATACTTGTGCTTTCAGACTCCGAAAAAGTGTCAGATTCGCGTTCAACCGTCCAAGCAGCATATTTACACGCTTTTCTTTATCCATACGCTTTGCGCGATACCAATTGTTACCTTAAGTTCTGATCCACCCTGCGAATCGTTGCTTTTTCAAAATTTCGTTGGTTTATTTACAGTATATAGTAGATTGATCACCTGTTAACGGAAAGACTAGCCAGCAAAGATGATCCACCTTCATTACGCGTAACTATATGTAACGTCGTGTAATGTGTATCATAATATTCTAAATGATGTTTGAATTTATTCTTACAGCCTCTTTTGTGAGGTAGATACCTAATGGATAAGCTAATTGATATTGATTCTGAGATCCGCTTTGTGTTTTGGCTGGGTCCTTGAAACACGTTTTGGTATTTCATGTTTTTTTAGACATTTCAGACCTGATGCTTAATTTACACATAAACGCATTCAATATTTGCTCATATTCATTTTGAAAAAACGAAGATTACGCAGAGAGTGCTTCGACTTTGCAATTAACAGACATCTTACAAAGTGCGTGAATTTATTATGCATAATAATATAATATATTACATATGAATACTGACGGATGTTGCGCCTTTTTCTGTACGATGTTTTTTGTATACTCATGAATCATATAATAATTTCAGCCTAAGGGCATACCTCTAAGAAAGATTTCCAAATATTGTCGTTATGCTCGTCTAGTCGAGTTTTAAATCGTCCGAGCGTCGTAAACTGTCGATTATTTCGCTGGTTTCGATACACCAGAAGTTTCTTTTTTTCTCTTAGAACACACGCGTGGTATAAAAATTAAAATAATTTTGCGCAACTGGAAATTAAGTATTAGGTTAAAGCTGGGCCAATGGTCGTGCTCAATATTGCAATGGGCTTTCGAGTCGTAATCGAGACGATTGCGGCATTCGATCAGTAAATCGTATTGAGACTTTGGTACACGATAAAGTATCTTTACGACAATATATCAATGATTTAATTTGCTTACGGAATCGTTGAAGATATCGTCTAGCCGATTATGGACGTCTTTGCCCTTCTTTGTTCGAATCAGAAGGTAAATCGTTGACAGCTCTGGACAGCTTCGCAATAATTTCTCCACGAGAATTTTACCCAAAAATCCAGTGCCACCTGGGAACGAAGATACAAGGAAGAGATATAACATGTCGTGTTCGTGTGACATTTAAACGTAGGAATTGAGCATACTCGAGGTTAGATTATCCATTAAATAGTGCTGATATATTTGACTATAAAATAACTATTAACTCGGCGAACAGCATTATACGTGTACAATAACCAAACGGCGTAATAAATTATATGTTCGCTAATGATCCAAAGGAATTCCCAAGAATTGCCGAATATCAAATTTTACAAAGTTTACTATATAAGATTTTTACGAATCAGCAACTGCCGCGGATAGACCTTGAATACGATGTCCGGGTATTTCTTATTAAATTCGGAAATTTAAGTTAGGGTTTTATATATATTTTTCGTACTGAAAAAAACATTTTTTATCGCAGCAATCCGAAGTTTACTAAATATGGTGGATTAAAAGGAATGGTCTTTCATGTTTTTCCTTATAACATGAAAAAATTAATTTAAAATAATTATAAAATGAAAGAAAACTTCTTTTATTTTGCCATTTTTTCGATATATATCTGTTGAAAATTGAAAAACACGTTATAACAGGTTGAAGAAAAATAATAAAGAAGTCCAAACTACAATTTTGTATAAAGTTATTAAGACACAATATTGCATAAGTTATAATAACGAAGAAAAAGGTAACTTTCAAATAATTTCAACCAAATGCGGTTTTGCACACACTAATTTTAGTGTTAAAAAAAAAAAAAAAAAAAACGCCACACGTACATATTAGGAGTGTTACCAGATTTTAAAAACTCAAAATTGCGCTCACAAATCTCATTCGATGCGATCATTAATCGAATATTCGTAACACGGTGAGAGAATGATTTTATTTTGTGGGATATATATTTAAAATTGATTATCCGTTTTATGTATTTGCCATAGTGCAATAAAAACTTTGACATACAGTTAACACTCATTTTAGAATATTTTGACAATATTTGATCAATAAGAATATTGTTACATTTGAGATGAACAGCTTTTTCACACTTTTAGAGTCATAAATTGACCAAATTTTTTTGTTCTGCAATGATATCTTGATTATTATTCTCAACAATCTCAGTGTCAATATATGACATGTATGTAAATAAAAATGTTACATCGATAATAAATGCATGAGACTCGGAAGCTAAATTTCGGAATGTAATCGGAAATACCCATCTGTCTCATAATTTTTTTTACAACAGCGTTAAATACTTGAAATAGTCATGTTTTTTTACTCACCTGTAATAAATACTTTCTGGTCAGCGTAAAATTCTTGAATCGGAGTTCTCCGTACGCTCGTAATATCTTCCGCAATGATCGTCATTTCTGCGGAACAAAATAATGTATTTAAGAAAATAATTCAAAGAACAGCGAAGAACGTTTACTAACTTACGGTCATTAAAATGGAATATTCTTAGACAGTAAATACTTTTATTTCCTCATTTTTAATACCCTTAATCACATGTTATTCGTTTGCAATTAGTCGTTAATTTTCAATTCGTAAATATCCTTCCGTACGGTGTACGAAACACACGGTATGTAATAAAATTTGGAAGGTTACATGGAATGGGAAAAATCTCTCATTACCCATATCTGATTTCAACCTAAATCACCTCGCGGCCTCCACGAATGACATTACCTCTGGTTAACGGTACATGAATGCTTGGTATTTCTACAAGAGTGTTTAAATCTACACGGATATTATAGTTACATTTACGCGCAGTTGTAAAACGACTTTCCCCGACGTAGTTTGCGATTTGTCAGACGTTGTAATGAATTTTCCTTACGCAGCCAGCACCGATTTCATATTTCTTAGCCGTTTGCGTTCCTTGTTTTTTATCTGATTAGCTGAGCGAGATTTGGATTTAACGTTTCTACCGTGTAATTACGCTTATGATCTAGTCGTTCGAAGGTTGGTTTATGCTCTATACGGGATAGTTTTTAAGATATGATTGTACGAATTACGCTGAAAATAATACAATTGTGAAAATTTTATACCGGAAATTCACAAGACTCGCGAGCTGATGTTTGTTTCATGTGGAGGCCGGTGTAATGGAAAGTAAACGATGTACGATGTAGCCGTGAAACATTGAGAAATAATTATCAAATCCACAACAATAATCGACTTTCAACAAACTGCTTTATTATAGGATCTCGGGCGTGTTACTCACGACGCATCGATACTGTGTGTACTATACAAGCATCGGAACGAATTCATGTTTATACAACATTCTGTTGAAATATTTTGAAACAACGATTTCGAAACGAGTTTGCAATGTCAGGCGAGATTGTTATCATTCTTTTTCGAAGTCTCAAAAATGCCGGGAGAATTCTTCCTATTCGATCAGTTCAGCTCC
This sequence comes from Diprion similis, assembly GCF_021155765.1. Taxonomy (NCBI): domain Eukaryota; kingdom Metazoa; phylum Arthropoda; class Insecta; order Hymenoptera; family Diprionidae; genus Diprion; species Diprion similis. The sequence continues at coordinate 14,659,063 of NC_060112.1, read as the reverse complement.
TGATTTAAGGTCTGATTTGCCTTTGCTAATTTCCTTTTTTTTTTGTCGTTTACACGTATTCATCGGGTATAACTTTCGCCTGAGTATGTTCTATGATAAATCGCCTACACTCGAGTACTTTGTGGAGAATTTTAAAATTTGGAGCGTGTCTAAAATCGTTGTTGAGGATTTTGAAAACATAAGAACCTAAACCACGATACAAATCCAGAAATGACAGAGAAAGATTCTCGAGTTACACTCATGCTAGGATAAGGCGGAATTGTGAAATGCTTGTTGCACATGCAGTGTGCACTCTCAACTGGCCAGTCCACCGGGACGGGCAATTGTGTAGTTGTAGTAGTAGGAGCACCGGTTCAGCATCAAGGTGATCCATCGGTATAAACCAAAAGGCATTTTGCCTGCTTACAAAAAGTGTAATTATGCTACAAAAATCAGTGGTCGTATGTAAATTAATGAAACGAATTTTAGTCGAAGCTGATTTATAAATATTTGAAAGTTAATTCGTGAAGATGGTTTAATCTTCATTGTATAATGATGCTTGGCATATCATATATAGGTATATGAAAATATCAGGATATGAGTTGTCAACCATGTTTCGATTTGGCGAGATGGGATTCATTCGTAATGTTTCCTTGTCACTCGAAACCCATATTTTTATGCAAGTGATTGAAATTAAGGTGTATCGCCCAGCCTTGAAACATTGTTAAACCCTACAACACATGTCAGCAGTTTGTTACCGGTATCATGTATGGAACTGCGCAAATGAGATTTGATCGCGATAGTAATATGTATGCCTGCGTAAAGTGAACATTGTTCTTTACTGTAGGAATTAAAGATCATTTCAAGATCCTCGAAATCAAATTGATGCTGTTCTCTATATTATAAATAATTTTCCTCGCGTTTGTGCTTGAATGAAGAGCTTCCGCCTCGTCATTGCTTTACAGTCATAATTTTGTCGTTTCCCGTAATCGTATGATGACCACTGTCGGCGTTATTAGTAACTCGTGATTAAATTGATACCTACCACGTTTTTTTCGAAGACTTTATAATTTGACGCGCGTATCTTTTCATATATGTCGGAGATTATTGCACGTTTCTAACCGCCGTCTATTGCACTTTATATAATTTAGTGAAAGATCAATAACTCTTTGCATTTTTTTATTATCAAATATTTACGTCTTTTTTCGCGTCTTTTTATAACGTCTTTTACATGAGAATCAATAATTCTGCAATTCCTGCGAATCATTGACATTATCGACACTCAAGAACGCGAAGATTTCATTTCACCGTAGCTTATAAATAAACATTCGCAGAAAAAAAAAGAATTTATAATTTTAAGACGTCCCGTGTAGAGAATTAATTTCAACGTCGTAAAGTAATTTAACTAAACCTGGTTGACCCACTTACTAGTTTAGGCGATCTGTGTAAAGTTCGTACCTACATAACTGGTATATATGACGATGATCTACAAGTTTGGGGATCTATTGACCGTTACAATGACCGGTAATTATCCGTCGTTTCAAATACTATGTGCCGTAGGTTGGATATTATTAGCTACTACCGACTTTCGTTTCACAATATTCCTTCAAGTATTTGTACTGCCCTAGAGTGTCAAGGATAACTCGATAATCTACCGTCTCACAAAAATAATCCGCAGATGATCATACCCAGGAATAGTTATAAGATCGATGATTTAATTGAATCTGCAATCGTGAGTTGAATAGCGATTTCAAAGCCTATAATAAAGTGTCAACGTTGCAATAACATGTATTTCTGCAGTCGTGCTTTATCAAATGCTCAGAATTTTGTCAATAATTTTCAAATCATCACGATTATACGCTCAATTTAATATTCCGGTAGTCATGTGCATCAATAATGCAACGATTGCAGCAGTAACGGTAGTTTTAGTCATAGATTCTATAATGTTTCTTACTATTGATACACGGGCTTGTGATACTCTGTGTGAAAATTGTCTCTACTCACTGGAAGCTGTTATCCAATATTTCCAGTTATATATAAAATGTCGTCACCGTAAAGTAAAACACTTTCTCAACTATCGTTATGTTCACTGGAAAATTCGAATCTGAGAATCCTGCTCTCCAAACAAATCACTTTGAGTAATATGAACTTTCTCAATATGAAAAACCGCTACGATTCCGATGCGTTCTCTTGCAGTTTGGTTGTACGGTAGCCAGTGGCCTCGGTCACCACCTCCCTCTTATATAGCCATGAATGAGTTCCCCTTCCCGCTGACGAAGTACCCGCCTACACGGGAGAACTCTGTCCTCCTACCACCTGTATTCATGATCCGTCCAAGAAATCGCCAAGTTCATCGACAAGGATCTCGCGGTAACGATACTCCAGATGAAAATTTTCCTTTCGTATTTCTCCGCCACACTGACCGCAGTTTTACAATTATAGCGTTTCTACACTGACACTCGATCGTCACCTGCGTCATCGAATAATATTACAAATTCAAGAAAACCATAAGACAAGGATATTATAACATGAGTAATTGCGACGCCGGTGAAGTCTCGAACGCAATAAACAAAATCTCTTTCACCTTCGCTGAAAATTAGGGTGTATGTATGCAGAACTGGTTCACTTTCCTTTTTCCGAGCGGGTCTTTCATCCTGAGATCTTACCGCACACTGTACTTCGTCTGTCACCGCGATGCACAAATCGTTCGGTCATTGGACAACGTGCGTGAACTACCTGTAGGATAATATATAAAAAAAATTTTTAAGTTAAATACAAAAAAACCAGCTTGACATAGTATAGAGGAAACGATATCGAATATTTGAAAACAAATCGCATCAAAAAATATTAAAAACTGTACGATTTATCGTACTGACCGTGTCGGAATAGGTAGTTCCGAGAAAAACGCGTTCAAAGTTTCAAGTGCGTTTTACTCGACGTTGCGCGCAGGTGAAGCAAGAACTTTATGAATTTTTTTACTTGTTTTGTAAACTTACGTTTAATCTTCCATTCCGGCTTTGTATTTTATGCCTTCCTTGTCGGTTGTTAATTTTTTTTATTCATTTTTTTCCAGTCGACGAGGAGCTGTTCTGGCCTCTTTTGTTGCTTTTGTAGTATAATGATGATTCGTGCGTGTTTTAGCCGGTTCATATTTTCTACCATAACTTCGGATCTATGGGGAATTTTTCCAATCGACTTTCACAGGAATAAGCCTTAAACTATAGAGAACAACAGTCTGTTTAAAAAAAAATCGATTTGTTTAAAATTCTGGACGTATGTAAGACCTTTACATAACTATAAGATCTGAAGCGGTAGATTGAAGTTTTCACGAATTTTTTTAGTTGAAATTTTGTACTAGGTCCTGAGGATGACCCACATCTAGGGTCGAAATATTGGCTGAAAGTCCTTTGATATTTTTTCTTCGAGAAGACCTATATTTCCAAGATTCTTTCTACATTAAAACTTGAGGTCAAGATCTATTCTACATATTAACAAAACCACTTTTGACCAGTGTAATAAATGAAAAACACATTGGCTGGGGGTTTTAGGATTTTAGAATATTACAGCACCGCCTTAGGCCGAAGAACGCAATAAAAGAAAAATACAAACCACATAATAATTTTTCAATAACGAAGTGGTCAGACGGTACGTCATGTGATTACGTATAACCCGTACGGGTGTTCCGGAAAAAATCAATACGACGTCGGTTATTCCGTGTTAGATCACAGTTAGATACCTACTGTTTACGTTTGATCGGAAATTCCTAATCACGTGCAGAAGATAATTCGTTTGGAGAAACTTATGGTCGAAGAATTCTCAATCAATCTATGAGTTCAGTCGAAGGTCTTAAAACTGGTTTCACGTATCTATGCATTGTAAGCAATAATGTTATTAATCTGATGTAAACGCGTTACGTAAATGCAGATGATGTTCAAATGAACTTGTATTGGTTTCTATTTGTTGCAAAACTTTTATGTTAAACTTAAACTCGTCACGCAATCGGTATCTCAAATATAAATCATAGCTTCGTTTCGTACGATTCCTAATTAATGATGTGTCAATACAAAATCCCGCAAGTCACGGACCCAGGTGACTGTGATAATACTTTCTTCGAATGAGACAAGTTCTTGTGTATATCAGTGATATCTGCAGTCCTTTTATTACGGTGTTATTACCCTCTTCTCAACGAAACGATTATATTTCGCGTACTTCACCGGACACGTAAGAGAAGTTTTACATACTGACCAGTCTCCACGATCACCTAGTAAACATATCTGTCTTCTTCTACCGCATTGACTTGCAGGTACTGTCATCACCTTGCATGGTCTGATATATTGAGACAAGTTATATTTTGAGCCTTGAATTGGCGGGAAGATATAATGCACTCGCTTGCCTGTTTGTTACAGGTCTGATGGTATTTCACGGGGAAACAATTTTACCGATAGACATTTGCATCCAGTGATTTTGTCATATGACAGCATTCGCTTTAAAAAAAATTTCAATGTTTTCTTTTAGGTTTAGAAAATCTCTCTCCCTCTCTCTCTCTCTCTCTCTCTCTCTCTCTCTCTCTCTCTCTCTCTCCCTTTCTATAATCTCTAAGATCGCTATCGCTGAATATACGGTCTGACATATCAAAATTCACTTTCTACGTAGATAGAGGATATGAAGGGTAATTCAATTATACACGCACGTCAAATGCGGTGGGCTTGTTGGAATTCGTTGAAAACTATAAGTATTCGTGATGACGTTTGCTTTATTATTTGGCATGGAAGCTGGGTGGAAAAACAAACCTTCGTCATTCGTATTTCAAGGAAACATTTAGATCGGTGTTTTACATATAGCGTATGGCCATGGTGACACAATTCAGATTTAATGGTTACGAAAACTAGGCTCATCAGCCTACACGTTGACTGAAGAAAATGTGGTAAGGTATTTACTTCGCTACTGATTTGACTAATAGTAGAATCTATTGTTGTTTGGGAATTCTCATAACGGTAATAATATATTCAGTTACAAAATTTAAGGGACGTTTATGAATTCAAAGTGTGAAGACCTCGGATTATGGGTTTGACTGCATGTCTGGACAAATTTTGTCGGCGGGGGAATAATATCAGTCTGTTACTTCCGGTGATTGGTTGTTCAATGGTAGTTTATTCTACTTATTGAGTTATTTAGTGCAACCGATAACGTGGTGAATAATGTGAGGAACAATTATAGCAAGTTTATACCCAATCGCCGATTTAATGAGGAAAATTCATTCACAAGCTGCGTATTGACGATGCAAAGTATGATCTAGATCCGCAAGCACTGATTCGCTTCAAACGAAATATTGCTTGAATTCGACACACATGGTTTTACGATGCGTGCCATGTGTGTTAATAAGGAAATTATTGTATTCCTTGCAACAAAATTTCTCTGGTCGTGAATAGTAGATTGATTTTCTGTAGCCGGTTAATTTGTGTTATATTCGTACAATTTGCAGAGTGTAATCCTCTTCCGCGTTCACCATATCGAGGCTATTAAGGTGAATAAAATGACTATCTTACAACCATTAATATATTTAGATTCTTGAGAAAACGAAAATAATTCCTTAATAAGTTTAATATTTGTTGACTAATTACGTAAACTGCTAATGACAAAATTTGATATTTGCATGAAAAAATATTTTGTCTGTCATTACGTTGCTCAGACCACACGGAAGAACAAACTTGAAAAAACACACATCTAAGCTGTCTCGGCAGAGTACAGTTTGCAGAGATGAATTATGGAATTTTAAATAGTTTACGTTATGATAATCATCATGAGTCGTAGGTAAATGGTTGAAAAAGATCTTCTAGTGTGAAGGAACAAAACAAATAGTATGATCATCATTGACTTTAACGTGAATTTAGCCGATCATGTATTTTGTGAACGACGGTACGAATAAAGTGCTTTCAAATACACTTCGGCTGTCGCGCCTAAAATCACGTATGCACAGTATAATATGCTATAAAAAAGTGATGTGCGTAGTTGTTTAGAGAGATGGATGACGATGATGATGGATTGACGTAAGACCCACGAATCAGCGGTTGAATGACTGGAACGAGTGAAATGGGGCGAGGTATTTCATAAACTGACGAGACTTCGTTGAAACGATAGGATACACTCTATTTTGAAAGCGATACCTGCTTCAGACTTGGTGTTTAAAAAATCGGAGAAATACATATATATCATGGATAACAAATATAGATGATTTTCAGAAGGTATACGATGCACTATATGTGATCAGGATAAAGAATAACGAGTAAACATAGATGAGGACGTTTTAGACTAGCAAGTGAAGTGAGGACTCAATGGGTACAAAACAACACTTCTCACTTGAACTGTCGCGACTTTGCTTTGTGACTGCAGAAAGCTTATGAGATATACAGTCGATTCTCTCAATAGGGTCGTTTCCACTCAAGAGAGCTCAGCAGCCTCCCCCGCTACTCCAGTTGAACAAAGAGTAGCCGCAATTTTTCCAGATATTCTCGCAATAGGGCGGGCAACAAAGATGAAATATTAGAAGAAAATAGCGTAGATGTTATGGACTTTTGGTGGTCCTATTGCGAGAGTTTCAGTTCAGAGCGTTATAAATGCATGTTGAGTTCGTTGGTGGGGTTATGATGATTCTTAAAAATACTCTCCTCTACACCCCTGTGACTAGCCCTATTGAGAGAGTCGACTGTATCACAAAAGTTAAGGCTACCGTAGTTGTGGATACAAAGTGGATGAAATATGGTTTCACGTCCTGAAGAGTTGATAAAGTCGGCCATAATATATATTATATATACATGCAACTTGAATTACTAGCCAATATAATATCTGACCCGGTGAATATGATGGTAGTACGATGCATAAAAAACGGTTTACGAATTCATGTACCATTATGAAGTATACGTTTTTGACAGTTCACGGAAGTTCAAAGACCACTGGTATCACCTGTCATTTTGTGCAAATTCATCGCTAACCGGAACGGGGCATTCACCTGTTTTCAGTTAGTGCATTCTGCGTGTGTGATTTTGCATTCAAAATACTTTAGCATGACGTGGACGACCGAATCTTTAAACGTTCGAACACACGCTTTCATCATTCCGTGTATCCTGGATAAAGCGCAAGGAAAAGAAATTATCGATTCAGTTGTAAGCCTGAACTTGGTTCCAATAAATATTTGAAGATATGAATTCCAGTTAATGAATGTTTCATCATAACGGTCAAATTGTTATTTGACCCCATAAAATTCATGAAGTATTTGAAATCGTGACTGGTCTTTAACCCAACGCATATCTATCGTAAAATCAATCTTTTCGAAACTTCCGTCACTCAATTTACTACGAAATCATTTTATACGTACTTAAGTTGATTGAAAATGTTTTGAACATTTGTTAACTGAGTGTTGAATAACCAGCATCGTCATCGTTGATCATTGATAAGCTAAATCTAACCGATTAGATCTAGATTCTTCGACCATCGTATTGGAAAGACATTCTTTCGGGTGAAAATAAATTCTCTAAAACTTGTTTCAATTGGGCTATTATTAAAACTCTGTAACGGCCCCAAGTCATCGCAGTTTACTGGGAATGAAATATGGGTTGAATCGACCTGTAGTTTTTGAGTTTTTAAATTCACCTTAACTTATTAGTGTGAGATAACTTTGACTATATTGACTTGTTTATAAAACACATTTATTGAATATAAATAACAGATGTATACAATCGCTTAGATGGAAATCGAAGCGGGCAAAAGCTTATCTCTATAACCTTACGATTAAGTCGATTACATGAATTTTAATTACAAACATACTATATTTCTTTACAGTTTTATACATGATCCTGTATCCAATGATATGGATACGGATAAATGGTATTCATCAAAGATACCGATGTAACACGCAACAATGTCTTTATAACCTTACCAGCTATTATTAATATGCATGAACCCTTGTACAATTTGAAGTCATCGCGTTCTCCAGTCGTCTTATTGGACGAATTTTCATCTTGTAAATAATGCAATGTACCGAGGTTTTACAGTAGCTGTCGGCATATACGTAAATGAATATTTGTGGAAACTACAGAGGAACAGAGGGACATTTACAGAGGTATTAACTCGCGTTTGTAGCGATACTCTGAACTTAATTTCCGGCATGAACATCGGTGTCATTTGGTTTACTTGAATATTCCACTAAGCGACAACGGAAAGAACCGTAGACACTGTGAGCCACGACACTCTTAGAAACACATAGGCAAGTAACAGCTTGAAACCTTGATGAAGCCAATACATTCTAAAATGAAAGACGAGTTTTATTAAAAAATATATCTTGTTGATTAAACTGACGCGATTATTTATTATGCGACTAGAGAAACAGAGAATTTAGAGTATTTACCTTTGCCATCTGATTCTTGCTTGTCGGAGTGTGTCGAGGGGGTCCTTGATGAGGTATATCCGGATGCCTTTCATGTACGTTTGGAAATACGTGTCCCAAACGATACTCTTTATGTCAAAGCAGAAGATCTCTCTATCTTCTGGTTCAAGCTTGCCGTACATCTTGTTAACCATCTGCGTTGAGAACTTCCATTCGTGGGTTGTGAAATAGTTTAGTACCGTCATGAATTTGTGAATTTTCTTGTAGATCTTGAGTAATCTGTAACGTCATCATCGATTGATTCACATCAGTCCAACGATACAGGGATATCGTATAGCTATAGTTAGCCAATACTTCGAATAGCCGCAAAACAGGAAAAATATTTTTGTCGAAAATCAAAGTTCAGAAGGAGTAAAATTTCGATCTGTAAAATGTAGAAGAACCAGAATCCCGAAAGAACGAAATACCGAATCTCCTAAAAATTCAGAATTTGTCAAATTCGTCAAATTGTTGCCGGTTTTATCAAGATTATCTTCTTGCCTTAGACAATCGTCTGTGTCATCAAAGAAACAAAGAACGAAAAAGAATAGTCAACATATTTTCGATACTATTCAAACAGTAAATCGTGGATTCCATACGTTCGATTTATTCAAACATTATTATAATAAATCCTGTTCCGCATTCACCTACGCGCCTTGGTGTCACTTCACAAGCGTAACGCCATCTATTAACTGCAATTGGTGATGTTGGAGATAATAAAACCGAACGCTTACTGCTGCGGAACCGATCCGATCGGCTGCGCACTTTTAGCGTAACGCACTAATAAGACTGTTAGGCGCAAGACGACTCATATTACTCATTCTCCTATAATTCTCATTTGTATGAGACCGAGAATTTCTTACGATTAATATTCGCAGCTGATCCAAATAATCGAAGATGACTCGACGAATGATTCCATTTCTGAAGTTTTCGGTTTGAAATTGATAAAAAAAAAAATTAAATCATGCCAAGTTGAATTCCTTTCGACGCCTATCAATCTGAAATGTTCAAAAACGATATTCACCGATTTCTCTTCGATTATTATCGAGGCATCGATATAATATATACGAAGAATATTACCATATTTCAAAAAAAAAAAAAATAACACTTTTTCAACTCTTTTAAAACGCGAAAGACTGCAGCTTCTAAATTTGAAAATTATGCTGTTCCCATGAATAATTTTATCAGCATTCCAGTATGGAAATTTTGTTTTCTTTTTTTGCAATTCGCGATGTAGGCTTCTTCCCTTTATACGGACTCTACTGCTATATCGTATTGAAAATAAGATCGCGAATAATTATTGGCTCATTAACGAGAGATATGTTAATATCTCATCGAACATTTTAATAAACGAAATGCTTTACCGTGGCTCTTTTCCAACGCATATCGTCGCCGTGTCGATCACAAGAGCTGGTAAAAGGTGAAGAACGTAGACTAGGAAGAGGTGGAAGACCTTATTCTTCGTGTTTCGGAAGCTGTAGTACCACATCGCCTTTATCGATGGAAATGCGATCCCGTGCTTTTCAGACATTTCCTTCAAATCATCCCAGGTGATGGGGTTGTCCCGGCTGCAGTAATTGTAGATGGGAATTTCCGAGCCGTTTTTATTTTTTCTGCGTGATAAAAAACATTATTAATAAAAAATTTTACGATTACAAAAGAGGAGGTTCAGGTGATATATTATATTGCTGCTACCAAAGATTTCTAAAAAGACGAACCACTTCTGCATTCGGAGCCAGTTTGATCCTGGCATTAAAATTATTGGCTCCACACATGCGTGTTCTAAGAGGCAAAATGTTTAAATGTCCATTCTGTTTGTATTTATCAAAAAAGAAATACTCAAGTAGAAAATACGCTACCTATAAATCTTGGAATTTCCAAACTGAATTACTCGGGATAATGATCATTCAAAATCGATTCCTGTTTGAGATTTAGCTACCAAGCTCGAACTATATGTTCAAATATAAATGAAAAGTTCAGGGCTAGCAGTTTCTTCAGCCAACCTTTGAACGATACATCGCTTATCGACAAATTACAAGAAAATTTCGCTAGCGATTTGACTTTCTCCATAAGCTACGAAAAATACTCAAATATTTTCACGGGACGTGTAAGAACGGTGAAATTAAATTCGAGCCTTCGGGGATCCGGACGAATAGTTCGTTTAAATACGATGCTTCGCGTTTGAAAAAATTTGCAATTCACTCGGGAATTCATTTGAGATCTCATAATTTTTGGGGCATAATTTACCCCTTCATTTCGGCCACGTCCCAGGCAGCGGCTATCATAGCGTTAACAGTCATATCGCCGGGCACTACATTCGCCTGGATAGATCCGTTACAGTGCAGAGATCGAAGCAAACCTGTTCCAGCTCCAGCTGCCACTCCGGTTGGACCGTACATGTTGTCTATCCATCCTCTGATCGGCTCTCGATACGTTGAAATCACTGTGAATTATAATACTCGAATCAATATCCTGCACTGCAGTTGATTTAATCGAACCAGAGACGGGCAAATTTGTAATGAAAATATTTTGGTGCTCAAATTACTTTGAGTATTCTAATTAAATGAAATTCCATTACAATGCTGAAAGTAATTTGAGCACCAACATGTAAATGATTTCCGATATAATCGCTGGTGAATGTCATTTAATTACATAAATGTTTTCACAAAGAAATCTCAAAAATGTACAGATATTCCAAAAAAACTTATACTTGGTGCAACTTATCAAAAACGGAAAAAATATGCTCGGTCATAACGACGTGCCAAGTACTACTTTTTAATCCTTAATTTTTCGCAAAGTCTACCTAGATCGAAGGTGTGTATTTACTATAATTTTTATATCAAGGAAATTGTTATCTTCACTGCTATTTTCAGTCAGCCAAGCATAATTTTTATTAGGTTGAAGTGATTACTTGGAATTTAAATTATTTTGAGCCTCAATTACATGTAATGGTATGATTATGTGTCATCGATTACATGTAATCATGAACGAATGCTCAAAGTAATTAGTAATTAAATTAGGTTTAATCACTAATTACTTTGAGCATTTGTAGTTAAATGAAATACAATTACAATGCTCGAAGTAATGTGTAATTAAACCGGTTATTCAATTAAAAATGTAATCGATGCTGCCCATCTCTGAATCGAATACTGCGAGATCTGCACAGTTGTCGATTGTAAAGAAAGCTTTGAAGAGCACTTCGACAATCAGAATTTCCAATTATGCAGGATCGGTTTTACAAATGACAGAGTAAAAGTCGTTCGATTAAGAAAACCGTTAAGCGTGAATCAATGAACGGGTATAAAGATCAAGGTCTGAAGTTTTGTTGGCAATTCGTAAATTTTTTCGTTGAGTAATGTAAATCGATTTAGTCAGTCCGACTGGTTTGTACTGATGTTAAATGAAGATGTTAAGGCAAGCCAGACGTCTCGCCGTATCTTCCGATTATAAAGCAGAAGCTTTTCTCCAAACGTATTCAATCCTACTCGAAATTTTATTCACTCTGGACTTCCGTACAATTCAGTCGCATACACACTGTTCATATATACACGGTGCGATTGAAAACTTTGAAATCAACAGCGTAATACGTATTTATATACACACATTAACTGCGTTCTGTGTGTGGTTGCGGATAGAGACGTGATACGATAATTATGAAAACTATAGTGGCGGTATAACAAAGGCCTAACTTATTTTAGAAAAAGAAGAAACATTCACCGAAACAAATGTTATTTGTTGCATAGTTGTTAAAAAATTAGAATAAAATGGGAATTGTTACAATTACGGTTGGAATATTATCAGAATTACAAGAAAATGTGTTAAAAGTAAGCTAACTAGTGTAATCATAGGGTTTTTGTCAGTTACGTAAAAAATATAAATAGTTAAGCAGTAGTAACCGTGTGCAGAACTGAATCGTGTAGGAGGTTCCCTTGTGACGCTAGTTATGCATAGCTCAATAACACGTAGGTTGTATTACGTGTTGTACAATTTTTTGAAGGTTTCGATATGTACAAGGAATGCGCCTGCGAGACTTGGCGAAAGCAACCGTAGTTACAGCTATGCATTTATTATGCAGTTCCAACGGCGCGTGAAACGGGGATTCACAAAAAGTAGTCGCATTATGATTTTTACTTTTTTTTTGCAGAAATACTTCCGCACAAATTTTGTTCAGCGACTAGCGACGTTGATCGCCGTCTTGCCACACTTACCAATTGCTGGACGGAACATTCCAACGGGCAAATCTCCAGCCTCTTCCCTGATAACGTGCTCAGCAATCGCTTTTGTGTAGGCATATGTGTTAGGCCATTTCCCCAGCAATCTGAAATATAGGGAAGGAAAATGTAAGATTGACGGGCTGTTTTGCATTGAAAACGTAATGTGAACGGCAAGGTATCACGATACGGCAAGGAGACACGGAGGCGACCCACCAGTTACATACACAAGACAATGAAGTTTAACGAAGCTCTATTGACTCCTCTTTGCAAATCAAGCATACTTAATCTAAGGTCGTCACCAGGTCAGAAAATAGGAAAATTTGATATTCAATATCCGCGAGACAATAGCATATTGGTATTGTTGCATCGCGAGGACTTCGACGTTATGAGGGGACACGCCAGTGAAACTTGATTTGCAGATTTACTTGAAATTTAAACTCGTGATCAAGCTTTATAAAAGAAACTGTTTTACGCTCGGTTTCAATTTTGTTCCATATGTGTTCAGATATTATTTGAAATGACGTCACAAAATAGTGTTTTTTGACAAGCTCACTTTTTTTCTAATCTCACGGTTATCGGATGAGCATAAAGAAAAAAGTCACTATAGAAATTGCGGTGTGATAAGTTACCATCTAATTGTAACAATATGCAATTTTCATAACAATATTGACAACATATTTTGTGAATTAAAATTAATAGTCGATTCTGAATTATTGGCCTACTTATGTGGTGACTTATTGGATCGCAATTTACGTAGCAACTTTTGTTGTCCACCTTGTCCACCTTTCTCCGATGATTGTACCGGAGTTCTCTAAAATTTTTACGACATGAATTGTGACGCAATGACCTCTTTGAGGATCATCAGTTTTTTAAATTATTTTAAATAATATCTAGAGACATATGGAAGGTAATCCATTGAAGCCGGATGAAAACCGCTGGTTTCGTAAAATTTCATAATCATGATTTTCAATATCAAAGAAATCGAAAAATTATTGAGTTTCACCCATGCGTCTCCTTAAACTGTACGAAAAATGCCTGTGTAAGCTGACGTCATACCGATGATCGGTTTGAGGTATGTTTTTCGTACTAAAACGGTGTTCAACGATCTCCATTCGCTTGAAAATATATTCGAGTGTAATAATTTACTCATCGACGAGTTAATGAACTTTGATGATTAATTTAAACCTAGGAAGTACCTGTATCTACACTTTTTATATGCATTACGCAATGAAGCGTGAATTTAAAAGCACCATTTCAGGTTCAATTGATGTATGTGAAACATATGCATGGGTCATCCGGAAGCTTGATTGTTTCAATGGTAAGCGTACAATGCATTGTCCGATGCTGCGACTGATCGGCGAACGAAACTATAACGCGTAATTATGTAAATCTATCAACATCGTTTGCTTATTACGCATTGTCTACTTCTTTTTTTTTATACATCCGCAATCTTATTCTAGTATGGATCTTCGAAGCATTCGGGTGACCAGCAACGCGCTATGCAAAACAACATATCAATGCAAAGCAACTGATTATAGGTATTCAAATTTGACACCGTATAATATACATATAGGTACATGTCACATGTCACACTGCGTTTAGAATTTTTTCCCAACATCATTAATACGTGCAGAGCCTTCATTTGCATGAAAGACAAAAGCTCACAACTGACAAAATGCCAATATGCAATCATGACTATTTCGAGGAGTCACACGTCCCGTGATGCACTATAAGTAGTATTTTGCAAAAGTTACTATCGACGTAAATCACTATTGTGTGAATCATTCTTGGCATCGACAAGGTGGTAGCTCATATGTCGTCGTTGTTATTTGAGACCGTGCAGCGGATTATGAAATCGAGGCTGCACTTAAATTCCGGTACGCAAATCTTATAATCGTTCTGTTTTTTCCCATGCTGCACAGTGGAAATTCTACAGTATTGGTCTTGAAACGGAAACAACATCGTTGAGTCTGTAGCGTGTCAGAACATACCCTTGCAAAATGGGGCATTAAAATAAATGAAAGGGTTGATGGATATTTATTGAGGATAAAAGATTATAATTTATAAAGGTATCCTAAGTGTACTATTCTATGCACAGAGAGCTGGCATAGATACGCAGGGTTATAAACAACAAACTCGAATCATGCAGGCCAGACGCGGAGCGAAACACGAAGCGCGTAGCAATGCACAAGTGCAATAAAAAAGGTTATAAGCAGCGGTACACGGTAGCTCGATGTGATATCGTTGCAATCACTTGATAGAGCAGATCAGTTTGTACTTCGGTTATTCAGACTCTTTCTTTGAATTCAAAGAGCAGATCTTTTTGTACTTCGGTTATTCAGACTGTTTCTTCAACCCTTTTGTAGATAGGCAGAGCTTGTAATACGATAGTTCTCAAGTCTGTTCTATTCTATAAGAAGTATTTATTTCCGAGGAGTTTAGAGTGTACCTAAGTCTTTCTAACTGCCTCCTTCGAGACTCCCCTTTAATCAAGTGTATATGTAGCGGTATTTTTAAAATCGATTAGATTCTTAAATGAATAGAGAATTATTAGACACAAATAGGATTTAGATTTCATAAATCACAGGCAGATAAATACTAAATATAGAATCATATTCAATATGAATGGAAATTGAGGATTTAATCATATCATCGTTTAATGTATAAGATCCCTCAATTCTATAATATTAAATGTCACTTAACTCTGTTTTTCTTTGATTAAATAAACGGAGATTAAATAGAAACTCCAAAGGTTGTTACCTCTGACAACCGAGCTGTGACATTGAAAGTATTTCTTGCATTCCATTTTGATGAATAAGAAATTTGAATTAAGCCCGAAGAAGTAATTCCAAACCCTCTTAGATTCTTCTCTGTTCTCCGATAAAAATATCTATTGCGTTTCGCAATTGGCGTCCAACGATAAACGAAAAACAGAAACTAGTCGAATTGTCTCAAGTCCCTGTAGACATCCGAGTCTTGAGTTTTCGCTGCAATTGCGTCGGATCTTTGTTTCTTATTTGCGCATATTATACATTCGGTACACGCGATTCTACCCCGAGTCTATAGTGCTTTACATGTAAACAAACTGGTATGGTAAACCGTGGAATGTTGAACTCGCGTAAACGATACGTACATTAAAATCCTTAGAGTTTTCTTGGCATGCGCGAGAAGTGAAGTTTGTCGTTGAGGAAGGTTTCAGAAACCAAGCCAAGCCTCTAAAGGCACGTGTTTACAGGGACACGTTAACGTATCCAGTTTCAATAGTTACACTATGTGTTGCTCATGCGTGTATTTTAACATCTTTTTGCAACGATATGTACGAGAGACAAACACCATCGTTTGTACTAGTGACGGTAGGTACACTATTCAAATTGCCTCGAGTACCAAATTATTCATCGTCAACTTAGTCTGACTGCATGCGCAAACTGCAGATGTAGGCTTCGCAAACACGTTGCCGCATAGTTTGTCCTTTTTCAGAATAAGGAAAAAAAAAATATGCTTGGCTAACCGATGATACTCACTCTGGTGTGATTTCATCGAGGAATTTCTCATTTACGCAGTCAACCATCGTAAGCAGTTTCTTGTATTCTATCGGGGGGTCGTAGAATTTCTCGTCTATTTCGTCCTGCGGGCAGTTCGCATAGGCCGTCGACACGTGTAGGATAGACTGAAATCAAATTGCACCGTATTAGGACATGATCGGGGCGTTCATTGGAATCCGTTGGTCTGACGAACGGTAGCCCAGAAATGAAATGATATCGATAAATTGATATCGATGTCAAGCTGCAAAACTAAATCACCTTGAGCTTGGACATTTCCTTGCAAAGCTCCAGAATGTCTTTTGGCGCTTGGACGTTGATGGCAACGGCGAGTTTCAATTTTTCGTCAAACCTGACCGTGGCAGCTCCGTGGAATACAATAGAGACTTCTCTGGTGATGGTCGATCTGTCGACTGGTGTCAATCCGAGTCCAGGAGCACTGCAGTCGCCCGCTACGGGGACAATTTGGTGACGGAATTTGGGCACTTCTTCCTTGAGCCGGTCAAAAAGCTGGTGAACGAAAATTTACACTCATTAAGGAGGTCAAGTTATGCGATACGCGTTTATGGCGTAGCAAGCATGTCGGAATCGGAAAAGGAGATGTGAATTTTAATATTGTTCTATTCAGTTTCATTTTAATTTGTACAGCATTTTGGCTTGGTACTAGCTCCAGACGTTGTGTGAAAGGAAAAGAATTTTTTTTTCAAAGTGTTTTTGTAGCCTCTCTGCCTTTGTAGCTTCGACTCCTTGACAGGCACAGCGAATCGACTGTCCGATTTTTAAACTTGAATAATTGCGGACCCGCTGAGATAGTAAATCGCTTACCACATGCGCATGCATATACTTGCCAATCACTCGATTATGAGATTGTATATTTAAACAGTTACAACGACTAACGGGAGGAACGAAGTGTTCAAACATATAAAAGGCCGTGAATTCTCGGCACGGAAACATTTCGGAGCTCCTTGAGTAGATGATAAATATGGATAATTAAATTTGAATTCAGTCGACTATAGCAGACAGACAGCGGCAAGTGAGTAGGCAAAGTCCGCTAGAGATTTTCGCCGACTCAATAACCTCCTAACCGTAATCCGAATGATTTTCTGATGCAATATTACACATATTTTGCGTTTACCGGATCGTCAAAGATTTCTTCGGCTCTTTGGTGCACATCCTTTCCTTTCTTCGCGCGAACGAGCAGGTAGATCGAAACGATTCCGGGGCAGCTTCGCAGCAGTTTTTCGATCAGCAGTTTACCCAGGAAGCCTGTACCTCCGGTGATGAAGATACTCTGTCCTGTATAGAACTCTTGAAGGGTGGTCAATTTCGTTGGTGGGACCGACATCTCGACTGGCTTTGACGGAAAATCCGCCGGGGTGTTTGGCGTCGATCCGCAGTTATCGGCCACCGCCACTTCTTGTCCACCAGATTCCATCAAAACTTCCACCATTATCGAACGCTCTGCGAAACTAGAAATTTCATTTATTAGGATAAAGGGTTAATTCGACACTTCGTTCGGTTTGTTACGTGGAGCGAATCATATAAAACTTCATTTATGGCAGAAGTCACTTGTCCTTCGTTTTCGAAAATAAATAATACCAGGATTTTCAGTCATGCGGAGTAAATATTTTGTCGAGTTGCGGTTATTTACCCATATTATCGTCAGAAAACGAATCCACGACTTCGAATGGCGCTCTGCATTCTCATCAGAGATGCATGCTGTCATATATTTTGATACTTTCGCTACGTACGTGGAAGTCATAGTAGATATTTTACATGCGATTAACAATATCGCGATCGACCTCTGCCCAGAATAAGGAAAGGACGGAACAAACATTTTTATGCATGCGATTCCGAGTACTTAAATCTTGAAAATTTGTGGCAAAAAATTAATTCTCAACCGGATGGGCGGTAAAAAGTAGTTCAAATTTTTTTCTCCTATAACCGTTATATTATTACAAGGATGCTTTTTTATGATAGTTAAAATTTGCTTTACCAATTCACAAGAGTACAGGCATTCCGACACATTCGCATTATGATTAGCACTTGAAAGTTGCGCAAATTGGAACTTTGTCTACGTGCTTTTCTCCAAAGTTTTACTGGGAACTGGGTTTTGCACCGCCACAAGATATCTGACAGTATGCAGACTTGAAATAACATGAAGTTTTGCCAAAATTGTATTCAAGTTTAAATTTTTGCGATATATATTCAAGTGACCAGATCTCTAAACGACAAGAAAACTTGGACGGTTTAACCGACTGTTTTGGTAAATGGAAAATGGCTGTGTAAGAAAATTGGTCAACTACAATGAACACGAACTTCCCACAACAGACAGCATCGACTACTGTTACTGTCCATGTGACACATGTCGAAGCGAAGCGTATCGAATCGCATCATGAGTTGGGTAAGTTTTCTTGGCCCATTGGAGACGACACGAGCGTTCCTGATTACAATTCGTTGCATGATCGAATGTCGAAACGACTTCTGCGCCATATATTACAATCTAAATCGTATAACGTAGCTGCGCGATTTGGCCGATCATGTGGGGCCGAAACGCGAATGTCTACAACACAATGTGACAACTTATCGAGGGTCGCGTTCCTCTGACAATCACATAATAAATACTATCTAATTACAGACCTCGTGGCGTATTTGCTGAGATACTTCCGGATCGATTTTGCAGAATTTTACTACGAAACATTGTCGCTCACGTAATTTTCATTTTCCAATTTACGGATAATTTAACAGGCTAACGATGACTGATTACTTATTTGCCTAGGTATGACAAAATAAAAAAAAACCAATTATCGTCTTGCATCTATTAGCTAGAAGATGGAGTTTGTTCGTCTTGAAGAATTCAGTAGTTGCTTATAATCATAATTATCCTGTACCTGTTTCGTTTCGCTGAATTGTCTTCGGAACAGGTGCCGAAAGGTTATTAATTATTCTTTCCTTATATCGCGTTCTTTTCCCCTTACTGTATGGCAATGGAAATTCTCTAAATAACGATGGCCAAATGTTACGAATAGACTTTCTTGGAATTCTGTCAGTATCGCGGAATCTTTATTTTTCCCTGTCATAAATCTGTCGCTTTTTCCACGTTTTACACACCTCTTACGTCACTGTGTATAGAAGATGCACAAAATGTTCCAGGGGATGGGATCAAAGACCAAGAAGAATGAAGACACTGAACCTTTTTCCACACTCGACACGTTACCCGTGTTAATAAAATTTTATTCTTTTTCTGCGATGTAAAGAATGAAGAGAAAAGAAAAAAACGAAGAGCAAATATCGAAGATGTAAGAATGATTTGAAAATTAAAAAAGATGTTTAATACTTTTTGAACTCGCGTGTGTTGGACGAGCGCACCGCGTAGTCAAGCCTCGGCGGCTCCGGGTTTAAAACTATTCTCTATAGCCGTGCAAGACTGATATATAAAACTACGCGATAGATATCGAGTGTTGCGAGGAGCTTCGTACTTGCCAGACGTGTAACACTGCAAGGAGTGAAAGTTGATCGTGAACTTCAGGTGCTCCCACTTAAAACAAAAAGCCACCTCTTTTCCCATTGATGGGTGTTAGATGAGTGTGACACACCAGCGATGCGTCAATTAGCTGCACCCATCGATTATAAGTCTGGAAAATTTCCTGTTCAGATATTAAACTGATAAAATGAAAGGAAGAAAGAAAAAAATATGCCAAAGAACAAATGGAAAAATTTGACTAGGCAATCGACGCCTCGCAGCGAAAGTTTGCGCGTGCAGTGGGATTGCTTGCGATTATTTTTTATTTTTTTCTCTCTCTTCTACTTCCCATACCAAATATTCGCGGTGCACGGTAAAATTTTCACTTATTCGTATATGAAGTTTCCGAAGATCGAAGCATAATCGCTTCTCCTCCGTGTCTGACGTTCTGACTTCGATAACTTGTGCTAATTGTAATTTCTTGTCACGCGCACGATGTGTGGTAAATCTGCGCAAAATGCATGCCCTAATTGCGTTTAGCCTTCCCAATTACGTGTAGCTTTAGCTGATTTTAATGTTGAACTGAAATATTTGTTAAATTCATTTCGATATATTTATACTTGGCATGAAGTTGTGCATGGAATTTGAATTTGAATACATAAGGCTTCAAGGGAAACATATCTACGTTGGTTATTATCTGCGTGATTTTATCAAACAATTGAATCGGATCTAGGATACCAATTTATTCGGAGAGATTTATAACATTGAAATGAAAATCGGACTTGAAACTTCTAAGACCATGCGGCCTTACGATACAGAATTTTTACTAAACCAGTAGTTTTACGCCACAAATTTTTCTAACAATCGCCGACGTGGTTGAGTCATAATTGGAGGGTCTCGTTATAAATTTTCCAAGTTTATCTTCCTTCCTCAATAATTTTGAGCATTTGAGCCATCTCCGTATTCCACTCGATTCTATTTGCATGTTTTCGCCATAGAATAACGTACCAATCTACGTGTCATATGTATGGGAATGTAATAACGAATCGAAAGGAGAAAAGAACGGTTAAAAAATTTTGTACAAGGTTAAGGGAACGTGAGGAAAATTACAATCCCCTGGAAATGTTAGAGAAAATCGTAAAAATCGTATTAAGCGTGACGATTAACGCACATGTACTCATGGCGTCATTAGCCCATCATGCTAGTCAAAGCTGATTGTTTATTGAACCTGTACTGTTATAATGAACTAAGGTGATAATTCATTAACTGAATCTATCATTTAATTTGGTCCAGAGAAATTCTACTTCTGCTTTTTCATGTCCCTGGACATTTCACATGCGGTCTATCGCCCACTTAGGTATCAATTATACATTTTACTTATATGGGCTTACAGCTCATGGATTAGAACGATGAGTGTAGAGTGAAAAGCGAGCAAGACACACACAACAACGATGTTACGCGTCAGCATTAATGGTTTATTAATGAAGTATTTTCTTCGTGATTAACATAACTTGGTAAGTACAGGTAGGTTATGTAAGTGTACGCAAGGCGTGCGATCAACATCATCAGATCGAGTGCCGAGGATTCATGCAGTCTGAACTGACGTCAATCGTACAGTTGAACGTACATGGTTATCCCCGATGAATATACGGGGAAAATAAATCATATGTGAAATTAACATGTGCTCGATTGTACGAATGACATGGAAATCACGTTTCTGAAGCAGGTTTGGTAGATCCATTTTCGGATCTCGCAACTTAAGAATCATCTGAATCTGAGGAAGCTCTAACGAAGCAAAAGATACTGATATGTATTTCATTTTCAATAACAATAAGTCAATGTTTATTATTATTGCACGATTGGCACGAACCCTGAATCTGTTTTGCGTCATTTTACTTTATTACTGGTAAGGAAGCATCGACTTCTGGTGCAAATATCTGCACTGGCTTTTTCATGTCACGTAATACTCATGGTGGTGAGGTTGTAACATCTTTATTGCACAACCATATTTAACTGCGTAGATAAATAAGTTAAAAAGTTTTGAATATTGCTATCCGATTATCATGTTAACTTAAAAACATCCAGTATAGTCATTGCGTTTCCACATTTTTTTCTTCAAACTAACGTCATGCATATAATTCTCATGTTATTTGCGATTATGCATGCATTTAATCTACCGGTGGAAAATTAACAAGATCGAATCGGTATACAAGTGGGAAGAAGAGAAAAAAAAAGAAACTACTGTTGTTCTGCATGAGACCACGTGAACTATCATTCGATCGAGACTGTCTGACTTGGAAATTTTCATGCGGATAACATATTCATGCGGTAATATTGTAGTTTGTTCAAACTAATGTCATTAAATATGATGTGTAACATACCGAAATTATTTTGAATATCCAAAGTCATAAGCTATCGTTTGCTAATGCTGAAATTATTATAATATTTATAATACGAGCAACCGACATTGACATACGCTACTAACGCTGAAGTTATTATAATATGAATAATTGACATTCATATATGTTTACCTACCTGTTCGCTTACTTGCTATTAAAGATATTTAGGAAGGTCGGGTGGCCGTTATTTATATCTTGTTCTTTTGCATACATTAATCGGTAAGTAACAAATATGATATTTTCACGTGGGAGGGAAACGCTACGTTTGCATGAATCATCTTTTTCGTATTCGTATCTTGCAATTGTTGAAAGTTGTTCAAATTCGGCCGTCGAATCGTTGTCGATTTTGTTAATAGCATATCAATTTAATAATCATATTTTGTCGCACATAATTTATACCAATTTTACCCACGTTTCACCTTTCGTCTAGCATTGAAATCCATCCGGAAATATATTTCGTCGAAGGTTGCTCATGGTGACCTAGAACCCTTGGCCCTGGGGCATTTCTCGTTTGAATATACTGGACTAGTCGCAGTATACGAATACGGATCCTTTCATTTCCAGTTCCTAAATATTCAAACTAGTTTCTAATTATACTTCCGTCTGTCTAGATACACTGATCCAAGGCTTCGATGTAAAACGGAATGACTAATAAATTGTAAGTGCCTGGATCACTCTTGAATAAAATTTATCGATAAAATTTTAGGATTGCCACAATATTTTATGCTCGTTACGTGGCTATTCGTAGAAATTAAAATTCTCTGCGTCATTTGTAATTACCAGTGCTTCGCACACGTGACCCCGGAATAATTTACTGATTTTGACAAATACGTCACATTCTTATCTCATGAGATTAAAATATCGTCTGGTCAAACTGTCACTGAACGAAAATCGTAAAAAGTCACATATGTCCGTGTCAACGGCATCGAGCAACAATTATCATAGTTTCCTATTACGAGAGTTATGATTCCGAGCAGGCACGGTTATACCAAGCATAACGTGTTATTGATCGAGGTTATTGTAAACCTCGACGTTTAATCGACGTTTTGAAAAGTATTTTTTTCAATCGATACATGCAAAGTAAGGATTCAATCGCTCATCCAGGAACCAGTACACACACGGTATAGATTTTCCCATCAAGGGTTACTAATGACGTCGAGAAAATAAAAAAACCCGACTTCTCACTTGGTCCGTTGTGTTCCGTTACATTTTTTCCGAATAACTTACAGACATTTCAGTAAGTGCAAACTTTGTGGCAAAACCTAATGTTGGATCTATACTAATGGGGTTGACGTTTGGATTGTTCGTCGAATGAATTTTTGCTTTTTATTACTTTACTCTTGTACTTGTAACTTTTTTTCTTATTGACAAATGTAGTTGGAACGTTGTTAAATCAGAAAGTGAACATAAAATTTCTCACCCTAAAAAATCGCGCATCAATTATGAACAAGTCTTAATTTTTTAAATAACGTGAATGTTAGGTTATGCTTCACTGATAAACGACAATTTTCATCGCTTCGTGCCATAAAAATACTGCGCAATTGTATGTCGACTTCTTTCAGCCAAATTAGTATCTACAATTGACTAGGTATGCAAACTAGTTTATAAATATAAGTTGCGACTTGTATTTACCAGGAAGGTTATGATGCCTATGACGTGCGCATTGTTTAAATTTTATTGAATTTTGCCAAATTTTTTTTAAGTTTAACCATCGGACGTATTCTGTAGCCGGCTTATTAAATATTTCGTAAATTGTTCGGGACACGTTTTCACATAGTGTTTCTATTGCGATTTATTTACCACCTGTAATTTCATAGATTTAATGATCGATCGACGGTTTGCCTTCAAGGTTAATTTTGTTGCCAGCGCTTGGGTGAACGAACATCCATCTGATCACTCAAAGTCAATTTTTGGTATTTCATAAACATCATATTTTATACTCTGCTCAACGTTTATGCCGGTGGCTTTGAAACATAACGATCTTGACACAGAACGCACACTACGAATAATCCAGATAGTATCACGAGGAAGCTATTACGCAAGACAGTTGTGCGAAAAAAACGTGCTGATAATTATTCCGCTAGTAAATTTTTACATTATGCTATTTCGTTTTGACTCAA
Source organism: Diprion similis (assembly GCF_021155765.1). Lineage (NCBI taxonomy): Eukaryota > Metazoa > Arthropoda > Insecta > Hymenoptera > Diprionidae > Diprion > Diprion similis. The sequence continues at coordinate 14,634,930 of NC_060112.1, read as the reverse complement.
ACCTCAACTTTACGTCAGAGGCGCTTGATAAATGACACTGATCGAGGCAACAATTATTCAAATTTTGTAATTTAAGAAACGCGCTTCGTTCAGACATATTTTTACTTCCTGCTACTTATATTTCATTCATTCGCGATCCCGAAAATTTATCGAAGAAGAAATACAAATTTTGGGGGTATAATTTGTTGATAGACAAAAGCAAATTGTTCGAGGCTTCGACTCATCCATAATTCATACGCCGGATGATTACTTTGAACGGAAAGCGCACGCAAATTCAAAGTATTGATTTCGGCCAAACACTTTACGTATCCTCAATCCTATATTTTGCACGCTTGATCATATTAGTTCAAAATGTGTGCGCCTAAGTAGGGTGGAAGTCTTGATGTATGGTCATCTGGCCTCGAATTTCTAAACCACACCTTGTCCAATATTCACAACGAATCTAATCCTGCCTACGTGACACACAAGGTGTATACAGTGGGCAGTGTGACGTGTCTCAAATTCGTTTACATGAATTCAAGTATACCTCACATCAGTCAGTGTCAAGTACCACAGTTCACTGCTCGTGACTATGCGATTCATGCAATTATTCCTCGTTCCTAATGGGTTTATCAATTTATCTGACAAGTGGCAAGTCATGATGTTTGCGAGTGTAGAACGTAGCAGGTGATCAGCCTCGTATTGAATGTCTCACGTCTACATCCTGCGTCAAACCGCTCTAGGGCAAAAGTGACGAAGACGATCAGAATGATCGAATGACGATGGATTCGTGATTTTGAAAACGTATGAAATTAGAGCTGTTCTGCTGTGTAAAGTAAAATATATGCACTGGTCTTAAGAACATATTGAATCAGCCGATTTTAACTACTAACTGTTATTCTCTTCAGTTGATCTTTTAGTTATGTCAATATTGACGGTTTTTTTTTTTCTACCCAACACTTTACAACGCTCGGTGGTCACTCTGGGTAGAATCAACCCGTCGGTCAAAGTATACAAAGTTCCCGGCTTTAAATGGGACTGTATTCGCCGTCTACCCTTAGTTTAAATTATCTTCTATACGTAGGGATCGTCAGACATTTGAATTAAGCATTAGTGTTTACCTTACAGCCGAAGGAATGACGTCGTGCGCGCGAGTAGGGTAGAATCGACCCAGGTGTAACCACAGCGTCGTTGTTTGTGAAAAAAATCGATTTCTTTTTTTTTTTCTTTTTGTTCCGAACAATTGCTTCGATCGTAAGTGTACCTGCGATACTCGCTAATTTTTTTTTCGATATTTTATGTATGCATAATGAGTTAATCTGCTGTGCAGATGTATAATCTTCGCAATCGAACGTTCCTGTTGGAACCGTTTGAAGATAATGACAGAAATGTCGGCGGTGAGTCATCGGCAGTGAGGAAAATCACTTACGTGAAATATCGGAAAATAGCGAATCATCTATAATCATTACTCATCATAGACATCAGTCATCACTGTAAACATTAACGTTATAATAATAAGAGTGATAAAAATTATATTTATAAAAACAATTCACTTTTTTTTAACGAATAAAACCCATATTTTTGAAAAATTCGACAGTTTTTCCTACTTTGAAATCGACTCTGTTCACATGTTGGAATAAATATTTTTCTTTAAGCGCGCACTATGATACTATTTTTTTCCTGAAAGCAGCATATCTAAGGAGTATCACCTCCAAATTTTAGCTAAAAGTATTAAAAATTCATGGAATTATGATTTTTTGAATGAAAAAGTGTCTTTTTTTGCGTTTTGACCTCTTTATGATTTCTTTTTAAGACGTCACCATTTTATTTTTTATAAATTAATTTTTCGCACGTTATGTAGAATGTTCGAAGCATGTTCAGTAATTTTTTGAACCACTTTGGATCGATAGTTTGCTCCCAATGGTTTTTGAAAACTGACTGGGTAGAATCGACCCAGTGTGACTACCAAGGGATGATTGTGATTCGACAGTCATTTCACGAGACATTAACGGATCTCGAAATCTTTTGTATCTCTCTCGAATATGTTTTACGTTTGCATTTGCATTTGTGAGACAACCAGCAGGTGCATCGTAACGTCGATCTGAGACGCAGGTAGAATGTTTATTATACAATTCTGCAAGTTATGTTGCTCAACTTTTTTTTGCTAACATTCTTACAGTATCTCTCATAATAAAAAATTCTAATTCTGCTGATGAGCTCATTTAAAATCAGTTAGTAAAGTGCAAAATTTTTTGTCCAACACCTGATTGGAAAGTTCGGTTTTCGAAGTCTATGAAGCTTGCGTGGGTGTCCCATTTCCTAACGGTGCAATAAAATAACGCTCGCGCATGCGCTCAATTGAAACTCTATATTTTACACACTAAATTCACCAACGTTCATTAAACGTTTAACGGGCATAAGATGGAACAGTCTGTTATAAACTTCTGTTCTTATTGTTCCCAGACAGCGCAAAACTTGAAGTTGTCGAAAAAATGTCCATAATATGTCTTATGCGCCATTTTCTGACGTCTGTAAGGCCCCAAAGACATATTATAGATATGAAGCTATCTTTTGGACATAAAGATATCTTTTAGGCGTCATAAAATGGCGCATCAGACATCCTTTAACGATTATACGTTTTTTTGACGACTTCGAGTTTTGTGCTGCCTGGATAGTTAACTGTGAAATTTACGCTGGTTACACGCTTCATGAGATAACAACAATAAAAACAGAATATTATTGCATCTCTGGTGCAAATTCCGTTTGCGAAGTAAATGAAAAATGAGGTTATTAATCACAAAAATACCTTTCCTAATCAAAAATGTATGCACATCGCGTTACTAATGCCAAAAAGGCGTATCAAAAAAATTTTTTTTCTCCAATCAACTTAAAAATGTGTATAATGTATAAATCTGTGAAAAAACTGGAATTTTTTTTTTTTCACACACGCCTTTTTGGCTTGAATAGCAAAAATTCTTAAAGTCAAAAAGACGTATGTAAAAAAATTTTATTTAATCTTCAAGGTACTATTCTAAAAAGAATCGTTACAGGCTAACTAAAGTTTTTATCTCAACCACGGCGTTTTTATTATGTTGCGCAATAAACTGATGTATGCGCTATGACAGGCCCCTTATTGTTAGTAACTAGGAAGCTCACGCGGTAGAGGCCTCAGATCCGGCACGGTTTCCATACCAAAGTACTCAGACCTGTGTATATAAGACTTTGGTCTATACCACGAGTCAATTATACAGGATGGACAACCGTATTCATCACTAATTCTATACCTATATGCACTTGAAAGTGTATGCCCTGAAAACGACGAATATTCTTGATCGAACTGACGATTTCGAGATATCGTGACCAGTATATTCCGACTCTCCTTGCATCGATCGCATTGATAAAAGACTTGAAGAAAAGCTCTAAAAATTTATAAGAGTATGAAATTTTTAGAATTTCGAATTTCGTCGTGAAAGGGAAGCAATATGTGACAATATTTTTCGCCGCGTAGGCCAAACGCTTTTGTTTGCGGTATAAGATAGTGATTTCGGCTCGCTCGTGTTCACGTTATTTTTTTTTAATGAACTTGGCGCGATCAGCTGCAGCCGATTTTGATGCTACTATTGAATTTGTCAAAATGTTTGTCGAGACAACTTTCGTGCTACAAATCGATTCAAATTTTGTTCCAATGACGTAATTTACGTCGAAAAAATAAGTTGAAAGACTTAATGGCCAATTTTCGGTTTATGGACTTGAAATTTTTCCAGGCTTTATAACCAGAATTAAACTTTCAGGCACGGAGTCGACGAAACATGGATTTCAGTTTTATTAACATGTATAATACTTTCATGACATTCAGGGGGTGTAATTTCAAAAGAAAATGCCCAACACTATAAGATGAAAAATTGTAGTACAACAAAAGGTTTCGGAGTCGAGCAAATCATGTCTCTGGAAACTCTCAGTTGTGCCTTACAATCGATTTAGGTTGAATATCGTTAGTCGTATCCTTTGGATCACGGCAGTCGACACCGAGGTCAGAGGCCAGACCTGTGACGCTCATTGCAACCTGTCAAATACATGTCGTATAATAGATACACCGGCGACGTTACGTGTTACGATAACAACATCCGGGCTAGATTACCAAAACCTTTCCATTCATTTAGGTCGCTGAGGTTCATTACTAAAACATACTTTCCTTTCATACAGCATTAATAGACGGAATACCGAAAGAAAAGAAAAAGGTTTTTCTCGCTGATGAAACGAAGGCGGAACATTTTTATTAATGTTCAATGTATCCAATTTGTTGAAAAATTGCGTCAGTTTAGTAGAAAAGATTTAACCAACTATAATTCAGACAAATTGCAAATCGTGGAAGTTTTGTATTCATAAATCGTATTTTCAATGCATGATGAGTGATATGTGCGGTTAAAATCGGAGAAACATATATACCTACACTGAAGTAAGGATAACATGAAACTAAGGAGTCGAAAAGAATTTGAATTAAAATTTTACTCACCTAAAATTGAAGTCCCGGCCAAGTCAGGAAGCCGACGCGAGTTGAAAATATTTTCACAAGTGTTTACGGATACTCTTCAGCACTTCTTCTAATTTATTTGCAAATGTCTTTAGTCTAAGCAAAGGTTCTCTGATTTTCGACGCCGCAATTTACGGGTAATGCACTGTTAAAAATTTTCGTACAGAGTTCGTGTAGTTCGAAATTCGTACGGGCTCGTAGAATTTTTGATAGAACTCGTGCAAATCACCACGTACTCGAGTTCATAAAAATTTACTCGAACTTCACTCGGAATGAGAAAATTTATAGGAAAACTACCATGAATTTCCAAAAGTAGCGATATATGCGTCTCTGCTAGATGTATACAAGCTATTGTATATTACTTTGCAGTCGAATTAGGTACGGATTTTCTATCGATCTCCTGCGCTCTTCCTATTAGCGCACAACCGCTACCAAAGCGAATCGTGATCTTGAGCTGCAGTTCCAAGAATGACGATCGCTCAAGTTCTTCACAACGAAGATAGCAAGCCTGGTCTACCGGGGGCACTGCAGAACATGCGTTGAAATGATAGGGGGACCAAAAGCGGTTGCGAATGGAGGGGATGCCTAGGCGTCTGGCTCTACTCCGCGTTTTATTAATTTTTTTACTTTTCTCCTTGGTAGAATAATAAAAATAATAACCACGATAAGTTCTCGCGAAGTTCAGTTCCTTTCTCATGAATATTCGAACCGTCGATTCTGACAATTGCAATGACTATTCCTTAGCTATTCGTAATATGTATTCGTTGCAATCTGATGATGCTGGTATCGGAAATTGTGTTTCATTTATATGCAGACTTTGGAAAATTTTCATATTTCCGGAGAGATGTCATGGAGAAATCATTAAAGCAAATTAAGTAAATCACCGTAAGATCTATAATTGAATTAATAATATACTTCGTCGTTAAGACGTTGACGAAATTAAAAAAAAGGCACTGTATCAGTGATATTTAATCTGGAATCGAGAGTCTGGAAAAGCGTTTGCGGTTATTTCGCCACTACGCAGCATATGAGATTGGCAAAAAATGAATCACAAAAAATATTATTTATCCACTTTGGAATTTCCTGAATTTTTCAATCTGAAGACTATTCCTGATTTGTCGATAGCTCGGTAAATTTCTTTATCAGCAATAATAATTCGCTACCTTTAAATGTACATATGATAATGTTGACCAATCCAGCTGGCTTATTTCTGCGCATTTGTGGGTCAGAATTTTTTAACTCACGAATGATGATAATAATTTAAAGAGAATCGAAATACAGCGGATGTTTCCTCGATGTTTCGACGAACGAGGGAAAAAAATAAGGCAGACGTGATTGAGAGCTGAATGACAATGAGCATGATGATCTGTCCAAATGGCAACGAAAATAAAGAGCGAAAAAATCATTCTGTTGGTATCTCTGGGGAAACATAAATATTAGGTACTCCTAATCGTGGGCAATGGAAAATCACTAGAAATTTAACGGATAGTAGTCAAATAATTTATAATTCAATTAGATAATCAACTGAACCGAGCTGCTCTCATTGTCTGCTATTGACTGTGGAATGAGTTTATACGATCGAACTGCGGGCACGTGGAAACCTGACATACATTACAGTCGTGTGGAATTATCCGGAAATCGGTAGGTCAGGACAACCTGATACGATGGAAGTTTACAATCCTCGGAAATATGTTGTTTCCCGCCAATTAGTGGCTGTTATTAATCAAATTTTCACCGAATCTTCGACTTCGATGTGAAGCATAATGTCCCGATATTCGGACTGCTGTGACGCATAGACTGTTACAATCGATTAACACGCCATTAATGTGTGTTAGGTTATTTTACCTGGCTTTCACCCAAGCTGTCAAGTGTGATTGACAATCTCAATTAGCAACTGTACACGATAATTGTTCGGAATTATTGACGTAATATCGTATCCCTGAATATAGTTATCAGATTACGCAGAAAAGTCGTCAAGGTTCAACTTATTCAGGGGATTACCCAAGTCGACACACGCAGAAATGTATTTTCAACTGACCGTATACCTACATCTTGTATGGTTTAATGCATGACTGGACACAATCTATGACTTGGATGTTGGGCTTTACCCGCATGGCTAGTCTTAGGTTCATTACGGTGTGAATAATAGCGGTTTATGGGATATGTTCTATGAATGTTTTGAAGACACTTGTCGCTGATTAGAACGACTACTGACCAGTGACTAGAGATTTCGAACAATTCATCTTTCGTTATTTTATTTTCACATGTTTGAAATTTCGATATATCGGTCATTCGCAATATTGACCTCTACCCGAATATTTGCATATTTCTTGACATTCGCATTCGCAAAAATTGTGCGAATATTTTGCGAACGTGAATGTCACATATACTTCATATTTTGCTTATACAAATTTTGAAAATATAATATTAAATAAGACAAAAAACATTAGTTTGATAATGAACTTATATTATAAAAGTTTGCCTTCACGCTTGAATCACACTCAAACTTCAAAATGAATTTATTTCTGTTCAAACAATCGCAATCGGTTTAGTTCGGATCAGATCGGCAATTTCCGGAATAAGGTGATGGCGCGAGATTAAAAAATGTATATTCGCATTTGCATTCGCATTCGCGAATATCGAAGACAAATATCCGCATCGGCATTTGCATTCGCAAGTACTTAAAAATTTGCATTCGTTACATCACTAATATATTGTGGTCAATGCCTAGAACATCGTACGACAGTCGGAAATCACGCTTGTACATACTACTCGGGATTTTGATCTGCACGGTTCTGGTTTGTTAATCAAATTACGTTCAAGTTAGTAACATCGTTGATACGAAACACTGAGCGAAGCAATATCACTATTTTCGAGTTTTACTGTGATTTTGAAACAGTTATCTTTCCAAAACGTGATTACGTTTCGCTCCATTACGGTTTACTAAATCTCAGACAATACAAAAGTTACGGTAGAACGATTTCTCTCAACCCTTCCTTGTAACACTTCAGGGAAATCTCATTGTTTTTACACTATGTCCAAGCTGTTACATACAAATATCAGTCAGATATGAATTAAAAAAATGTGCAACATACTTTGAACATTCTAGAATAAGAACCCATCGTTGTTTCTTGAAAAATAAAATGTCGGCATGACCAAAAAAAATTTAGAAAGCTACCAATTTTTAAAAAGACGTTTTTTACATAAAGCATTATAAGTTTTACAATTTTCAATATTTTTTTATAAAATTTATGGGTGTTTCTGTCAAAATGGAGTACTTTAGGGGAAAAATAGCTTATTAGTGTATGTTTCAAAAAGCATATTTATACCTACTCAAGTCTGCCTCAAGGGCTCTCTGTGTCTGCCTACCTACGGGGGATAATCTAGACTGCCGGTAGACGATAGCATTGGTGTATATTGAATAAAAAAAATGAAGAGAGCAGCACAAGGTACCGCCTATTTACAAATTAATACGTCCATCGTTTACGTGGTAAAGTTTTCTATGGATAATAAGGCGTTCCTTTTCGAAGTAACATTTCTTTATCGCTCTTACAATTAACGAAGAAACATCGGAAATAATAGCTAGAAAAAAGGATTACCGTCAAAATAACCTAAAAACAACAACCTGCGGCAAAATTACCTCGTAAAAACTAATAGAGACACGCTAGAGTTACGTATCAGGTACACGATCTCGTACTGGATGGTACGTGTGGTATCGTAAGTAAACATTCCGAATTGTGTTGATAAGTTTATCTAATAAGTTAATTATTATTGTTATTATTATTATTATCATCATTCGATTATTTCGATCGCATATACCATTCTCTGCTCATTAAAGTTTCTATCAGTGCGGTTAATTTGACGCAGGTTACGTTAAACTACCGGTTATTTTGATTAGGATTATTTTATTGTTTCCACGATATTTTATCACAGGTTATTTTGCCGCAGGTTATTTTTTTCTAGGTCATTTTCGTACAAATTGTTATCAAATTGTTTTTTTTTTTACGCTTATTTAGAGGGGGGCCGTCGTGCCCCAGAATCAGAAATTTCACAGCATCGAGCGAATTGTTTTCAGTGAGCGGCATCCGTAAATTTTTTAGCTAAGAACTGTAAAAAACGCTACTTTATAACAAACCATAATTTAATGATCATGTAGGTACCTAACAGCTCTGAAAGAATTTCCGTGACGCTCCGCGGGCTTAAACTTTAGGTGAGTTGTATCGCGGTCTGTCACATAAGAATTAACATGTTGTAAGTTAATTTAGCTTTTTATTTCGGGGTAAATGACATCAACGAATGACCAATTCCAGTGGGGTGTTCAGTACTTAATTTATATATCGTGATCTTGCGTTGTATACAGCCCTTGAAATTTTCGATTTACGGCGAAGGCTGATTGATATTTACAATTAGTGTAAGATGTGCAACATTTCGTCAGGGGATTCGAAAACGGAATTTACAACAAGAAACTTAATGCGACAACTAAGACGGTTGCACATCTCCAACGTGTCCGGGCGTTCGCCAGACGTACGAAATAAATAGACTGTTCATGTTTACAACGAGAGTTCTTGGCCTCGAATCAGCGGGTGACTAAAAATTCTGCAGTATCATAACCATGCTAAAGTTCTTTTATGGATGTATTGAAAAACATTTACAATTGCGTCACAACTGTTTCTGAAATAATTAAAAAATAATACAAAAAAAAAAAAAAAACACGCTGTAGAAGAGATTGGTCAATAAATAATGATGTACGATCGACTGAATTTTTTGTTTCTGCCGATGGAACGTAGAAAATACGAGGTTTCACTTCATTACGTGGAGTTTCTTTTACTACCAGATATTACTTTTGAAAACTCCTTGATATTGCGGTAAAAAACTTGTTCCGCAACAACTGCAAGCCTTTGCGCGAGGAAAAAGATACCACCGATAACGAATGGATCACACCAATGCATGTGTGTAGCAAACCACTAAGGATCCTTAGCTAAAATCGAAGTAGAGATTATCGTTGAAATATTCCAGCGTTCATAGAAAAAGTACAAGGCAAAGTACGTGAATTATATCGGCGATGGCGATAGCAAAACATACACCGATATTCTAAATACTTCTCTTCATGGCAGAACTTGCAGTCTTACTAAGAAAGAAGGCATCGATCATGTACAAAAGTGAACGAGACGTCGATTGGTACCCTAATTTAGTCGACGATATAGAAAAAGCGATATGGGCAACCTTCGATCGTTACAACTCAACCGATGATGATCCGAATCAGGATAAGTGTCGCTTCGTGTAACAATGAATATAAATGTCTACCTGCCAATATCTTGGAAGCAATGAAGACCTTCGCAATAATAACTTATTGAAAAGATTGGAAGGTGGATTCGCACAGAACAACAATGAAGGTTAGAACCAGCACATCTGGAAGATAAGCTCAAAGTTGTAAACGCTCAAAGGCGTCGATAGTTGTGTACGTATATTTTTATTCAATTCCAATATATTCACTAATAAACCCGACCTAAAACTTTACTCGCGTTTTTCTCAAAATCAATTTTTTTAAATCGGTGATCACGATACTCAGAAAATCAGTGCACCGATCATCTTTAAATCTTACAAGCATCTGTTACATATCAAAAGGCAGGGGTTGATCGAAGAAATCTTTTTTTCGATGCGTTTTTTTTTTTAACAAGAAATTGAAGCGTTTTTGTAACCGAAATTTTCACGATCACTTTGGACTGCAGCCAGTTTTGAAAAAACAATATTTTATTCAATTCTCCGATCAAGCAGCAGATAATTTCCTACAAAAACTAAAGTCGTTTCACTTTTTTATTTCAAATGAATTGTTTCCGAGCGGAAGTGATTACCGAGAAGGACGTTTTTCAAACAGCGGTCTGCACAAACCATTGTGTCCACCAGTTCCACCACGCTTATGAATATTTTCCAATACCATTGCGATCTAGTAGACGTATTAATTATGTTCAAATTGACAAGTTGTTTTCGTACAGGCACACTGCAAAAAGTTGCAGGAACGTATTTGCTGGATGTTGACGTACTCGTATACTTGTACTAAAGAACAATCGTAATAAGTGCACGTTCTTCCAAGATTGGTGATTTCAAATTCTGTATTGAGAAATCTACAATAAAAACATGGCGCGACGGATTAATTATTTTACGTATCCTGTTGACGTACATTCCACTTGGTGATTTAAAGCCTGTAGATGATGGTGTCGCGTATATGATATGTAAATCATGTCTCATAAATTCTCCTCAGATTTTGAATCATTCTCAGCTAAAGCGTAACCGCAACTCGGTTCCATAAAAATAAATATCGTTGTTGGGGAATCTGACAAGGTTCCTCACTACCTACATTTTTGGAAATTACAACGGCGACAGTATTATTCAAACCTAGTATGACGTGATTAAGCTTGCCGGGGATCTATAAAACACTGTTCAAGATCAAGATAAACTCAAGTTTCAAAATTTCGTAAACATTATTTTATTGCATACAGTTGTTTCATTGTATAATGTAATATAGTATGATATTATACGGTATAATGATATGTACAGTATATTACTCGATTACAGGTAATATGTAATTGTAGATTAGGTATATATACACATGGAAAATGTATGTGCACGTACAGCGTAAAGGTAGAAATAGAACCTATTTTGCAGATGTTCACTTATCGTTAGCGCGGTAAAATATATCAAATTTGTGCTTTTTTTTACCGTGAACAAAAGCCTTTGGTCTGTATATGGCGAAAATATTATCACATATTTTTCCTTTGTCACGATTAACTACGACATTTGATAATTCAATCTGAAACGTACGTTTGAAGAGCTTTGTTTAAGCTCAATTTCAATGGAATCAGGGCACGGAGGGCTGAGACATATAATTTGTAACATTTGAAACTTCGATAAGTAAGCTTATCAATAACTTTCGTTGTCTGGTTCTTTGACTAGACCACGTATGACATACGCTTGAAAGTTGTATGACTGTAATTAAAGATATCGTAGAGAGGCAACTTTCCACAGAAAATTTATAACAATCTATCATAGGATCAGTGGAAAGTTTACGGTGACAGAAATAAGAGCGAGTGTCGATCTTGCAATATTTTTGCAATGGTAGAAGAGAATTTGTTTAAGTATAAAAATGACACAGAAAGTTGCTCGACCTGTATAAAACTAGCGTGGAGGTCAAAATGAGGAAGTATACCGGTTTAGCTATAATCATTAATCCGTGACTACAATCACGTGGTTATAAAACGTGGTTGCAAAAATGCACAACTGTTTTTCAAATTTCTAAAACTTCTGACGTGAACGTAGTTTACCTGCAAATTTTCTACAAATTGTTCTGGATACTCGAACCATCCGGATTTGAAGTTTCATAACTGACGAATCTGTGAGTAATTCGGGTATTCGAATGGCTCGGATCCACGTGTAAGCACTAATTTTCATTACTGCCAATTTCATTTCTACTCGATTGTGTAACGATTGTCAATTACTCTCCTTTCTGATAAGTAAATCAGTCAAGATGAAGAGAATATTCTTCTATATATTAATAAAAGTCGTAATTTACGATTGTAAGATAACGGATCTAAAAGAAACGATCAGGTACAGTCGAAATCGTATGTTATACATGCTCATCTTGAATTACTCAGTTTTTATGAAACTCCTTTTACTATTTTTCAGGCTAGCTCAATGGTGAGAAAGGCAAATTTAACTGCAAAGTGTGACATATATTATTACATAGAATAAATATTCCAAAATGGTCTTGGTAGGTTTTTTTGAATCGTGTTTTATCTGAATCAGGATTAACTAAAGATGGAGAGTGGGAGAGATATTGAGAAATAGACTAAAAAGTGAAAAATAAGAAATGAACCTGTAGTTGCTTCCTCGTAGAATTGATTCGTTGCTTGTTTTACATCGAGAGATTGCGTACAATCACATGATGCATGCATGGGAGAAATCTGCTTGGGAAATATACCGCCCTTGAATATCGTCATGTAAATAATGGATATGAAAAAGATATTTTTACTGGTTGACTGATGGATTATAACACGCGTACTATAATTTTTACGTAATTAGCATCGTATAACGTCAATCTCGACTCACTGATTTTCTTACGTTTATGAAAAATTCATTACTAGACACTTAATATAAGGCACATTAATATTACTTAAATTGATTTCGCCATTTAACGTATAATTAATTAAAACCGACAGCACATTTGACACTGTCAAGTTACGGTCTTACGTATACCTAAGCCACGTAGCTATGATCATGAATATTGGGCTTCAGAGTCGGATGAAAACAAAATTTTTTGGTATTCTGTAAAATTCTGGCCTTTCGATTAGCATCGAATACAAAATGCATTTCGGAGTCGATAATTTCACCAAGGAAAGAAACAGAGTAGATTAATAGATGTGATGAGAATAGTCAATAGTTGAACCTTGATATTACTGCGAATTACTCAAAGTGCTGAATGAAGTCTTAGATGTGTTCTTGTTGTGTGATTTCATATGTAACGTCGTTTTGGTCAGCATTTTCATTGCCTTGTTAAAGAAGTATGGTAAACAGCTTTGTGTACCCTAAACGGTGTAATTTAATTAACAGTGTATAATACCGATAACTGATTTTCACGTGTTTCGACTGAACCATCATATATTATTACTAACTAAAATCTATCTCGTTTGATACTAGATCACCTACTGTGATCGGTAACAAATTATTTTTCGTATTGTTACATTAAGTTAAGAGTATTACTTGTGCATTAAATGATGCCTAAATTATCACGTTGCGTCCACCTGGTCGACGATTTTATGGTTCTACCGATGCGATGCTACAGTCTGAAATTCGGTAATCACTTCGAAACCGGTCTCATAATAATTAGGCGAAATACAGTGGTTGGATGTACAAAGAGTATAAACGACTGTTTAATGTCCCTGGTCTTGACCGGCCAGACTACGATCTTCTCATTCGGATGTGTTTTAAGGTCGGCGAAAGTTAACAAATGAAATATTTTTTTTTCTATTCTGCTACCTGAACAAGTGGAAAATTACTGGATCGATCGGATTTAAGATACGATCACTTCTAAATTAAGAAGATTGTCGTCGATTAACACCGAGACTCTCTGAAATCCATTCTTTCATTCTCGTCACATCGTTGGACAAAAAGTTTATCACGCACACACACACACTCACACACACTCGACTACACCCAGGAGTCCATCTGGAAATGGCCGGAGGCGTATTTACCGACCTGAAAACGCGGGGACCCCGTAAAAATTCGTCTATATTAGATCAATTGAATATCGGGAGACGCGATGTCTTGCACACGTTGTTGGATATGCTAATGTTTCACCCAGATTTAAATCTTACGGATAGAATTGCCGAAACCGGTTGTCATACGTCAAATTAGTAATTTAATCGTCCGACACGATGTATTGTTGCGCCGTCTAGATATCGACACAAGTCTTGTTCAAGGGATGAGCGAATCGGGAATTCCAATCTCTGTGAAATATCTCTTCCAGCTGTTGTCGTATGCTTTCCTCATTCTTGTTACCAACGTCCTCGAAGACCATCCCTATCCCTGTGGAACAAATGACAGTTCGCTTTTCATCGAATTGCAACAATTATCGAGAATACTGGTACAGTAATCAGCAGGTACGTGTTACTGTTCGCAAACTATTCGATACTTGCCTGCGGTGGAAATGAAATAATCTCCGGACCAGTTGCTTGTGCCAATGTAAGCGGCGATATCCGTAACCATGTATTTGTTGTGGTTAACTCTGGTGTCCGGTATTTTATTAAAATCAGGGTTTGTCGGGACGATAAATCTCTTCTAGAAAATGAAAAGTGATAAGAGTGAAATGATTAGCTTGATAACGAATTGCAGCTGCGGGACACTTATCAGTGTTTAATTTCAGTGATTTTCTGTATAATTTTTCTGCATTTCTGAATCATTACATCGGTATTCGTTTCAGCTTAGTCTCGACTTTCGTCATAATTTAGAATGGGTCGTGATATGTACCGATAATGCTAAGGGCAATGCGGAGATTTGCTCTTAGATGGAGGAACGTGATGTGGGGTATTATTGTCCCTAAGTTAAAAAAAAAAAACAAAAAAAAAACACGATTTGGTAAAATTTGACGTGTTTAAATAGTTTTTTGGTATCAGTAGATATCATGAAACTGGAAAGGATTTGTCACGTGATTTCGAATGATTTCAATGATCTCCACTCACTGCAGGTGTGGGCGAGATCTGAAGTGTATGGTCCATGCTCGGGTCCATGCACTTCCCTTTATGTTGTAATTTCATTTTTACGCGGTATACGAGTTCTCCAATTATTTAACTTCCTTGATCAATGATTAAATTGAAAACAAAAAAATCGTTCGCTCCACCTTGCCGGTGATCCAAAAAACTTTTCACGCAAATACAAATTACCTTGATAAAGCGAAAGTTATTTTATAAACGTATTAAATATAAAGTGATATTCATATACTAACTGCTTCGATTTTGACATTTCTGTAACTGTTCGTAAGAACTGTTAACGAATTGAGGAAATAATCGGCGGATGGTGGTGAATGTTTCCACCTGGATATGAGCAGTTTGACGTGGACCTTGTGCTCGATTGCAGCTGACCGCAAAGCGTCGTCAATAATTGGCCAGTATCTGTGAAAAAACAGGTTTGAATTACAGATCTAACGCCGAGCTTTTAACCTTCTTTCAATGTGCTTCGCGAAACGGCTCGTGAAGTGAAGGCGAACCTCTTCACTCGATTTCGTTGGAACGATTACCTAACTTTTGAAAAAAAGAAAGAAAACCTCAAATGTCGGGTTTGTTTATTGTTTCGCATGCATTTCCGATGACAATATACTGTAACGCGTAAACTATCTTACGTAACGATAGAACGAAAGTATAATTCGGCAAAGTGTGCGCTCCACTGAACTAAACATTGCCCTAATATTTATTAGGTACGTACGTAGTAGCCTAGAAATTCACAACAAGTCGCAAGCGCCGATGAGACTGTTTATTGAATACATTGAAGTAGGAATATTATTCAAAAGCGGAAGAAAAACAAGTTAGCAATTTGCGAGTGAACGTCATGCGGTTTTTACGGTGGGTTTATCCCATTCTGCGATGCCTATAATATCCTGAGGACTAGATTGGCGATCAATGTTATGTATATTTCGAAGAAACGGTAATCGGGGCCGGGAAAAAGTTTTTGCATATACGTACTTCATTTTAGGCGTGTAAAGAGTCAGCGGGAAAAAATCCATTACCGATATGTAAATAAACTTTTCAGCCTTATCGATGCAGTGCAGAATTGCATCTAAATCATTTGTTCTTCCTCGAGGTGACATCGGTGGTGGTGAGCTCTATGCAAAAAGAAACAAATTATTTATACACACAAGAAAGGGATTTGTGAAATTTTCTACACATGGCGATTAAACTTGGTGAAAGAAATGTTATTCGATCCAAGAAAAAGGTATGAGAATAACAATCTGTGTTGTCAAGTGAAACGAAATGTAATTGCATTGACAAAATATTTCTTTTACCGGATTTCATGGCCATAATCTTAAGTTCAACAAATTTTTTTTTCCATTCTAATAAAGGGGCAATCTCCGAATTGCGTCTATCAGAATAAACAGGTTCTTCGTGCGTATTAAGCGAACGTTCAACCAAAACAGTCGCAAAGCAAAGACAAATATTCAAAACATTTGGGCATCAGGTACTTTTTTCAAAGTCCGGAGACTGGCTGTTATTATAATAATAGTCGTTGGGCGAGTGGCCGTCCGATAGACAGAAGATTAAACATTTGGTTACCGATGTGATCGTTATAACGGCATCAGGCGTACCAGGGTGTATAAGGGTTGTGAACACAACTTCGTTACACTATGTATGGATTGACATGCGCAAATTTAACGTTACAGTTGGTTTACGTAATTATCGCGACTACGTAATTATAGTGGTGCTCTCAATATCATCCAGCCAACCTCCCGCACCCCCAGACCTTCTCGTCGCTTCTCTGTTTCTCTGTAATTTTTAGTTTTTCACCACACACGCGGTATCATAATTATAAGTAATGTTCATGTACAGCGTGTAGCTGAATATTCGATTCAATATTACATGCCCTCAGGCCTGTAGTAACCAAGACGTGTAACGTGTTTCTGGCGAAGAAAAGGATTTAGTGACCCTGATTTACCAATCACACGATTAAAATATACTTTATATCCCCCCCCCCTGCCGCCCTCAATTATGGATATATGCTTTCTTTGAATTTGTACCTGTTTGCGTGGTGCCGGTATAAGGTCTGATATATATGGGGCATTCCAAGTGAAATTGAGGAGTTATTTGCCTCATGTCATCAGATCCTTGCATGACTTTTTTTAACGCATTGATTCCACTTCAAAAGAAGCCTAATTTTTTTAAAGAATTTTCTTGCTGCTCCTTCAGGTGGCGCGTTGATCGTTTTTTTTTCTCAATAAAAAAGATCAAAAGATAAAACGATTTTTCTCATCTATTTTAAACAATGTACAAAATATCTAAATTTTCCAAGAAATGTTTTATTTTTCTTTTATTTTTCCGCTTCAGTAAGGACTATTAGGATTTGATCTTTTTACTCATTTTTATTTTATTTTGGAAAGTAAAAAAAAATGTTAAAAAAATATGAGGCAACCGCAGCCCACTTTCTAATTATGACAGATATTACTTATTTTTTATCAAGAAGCTGTGTCAAAAATTGCAGAATTTCAAAAATGGAGTTTTTTTAGTCATCACTTTACTACACAAAAACGATTGTTGCGCCACCTGGAGAAATAGCGAGAAAATTCTTTAAAAAAATTAGGCTCCTTTTGAAGTGGAATCAATGCGCAAAAAAGTTAGGCAAGGATCTGATGACATGAGGCAAAGGACTCCTCGACGTCACTTGGAATGCCCCATATATATAATTTTTATATATACATATCTGTCAATGATTGCTAGGGGTTATTCCACTGTAATTAAATAAATCTCTCTCTCTCTCTCTCTCTATCTCTCTCTCTATCTCTTACCGCAATGAATGCCTTGTACTTATTTCCCCCCAAGGTGAAGTTCATAGGATTGCTGACGTTTGTTTTTGTAGTCAAGGATTCTGGCCAGACCGCAGGAATTTTACCGTCTTCGGAAACTTTCCAGTACACCTAGACACCAGGAGAAACAAATGATGCAGAAAATCAAAGAAATTGGTACAGATGTGTTTACGTAGAGTTAACCGCTGGATGTTTGCGGTAGTTACACTCACGTCGAATATTTTTGCTATGTCGTTAGCCAGACAAGAGCAGTTCATAGCGACCAGTCCCAATTCTTTGACTTGGGTCAACGAACGCCAGTCCATATTTGCGGATCCAACGTAGATGTGAACGCGATCGATTATCCACAATTTCGTGTGCAGAACTCCAGCTCTCAAAAGTCTCGGAAAGTCTAAACTTCTCACCTGTTAAAAATCGTGTCGAATTGAACCCTCGCGGTGACAATCGGATGATTCACGAGCGTGATTAGATAGATGAATTTGAGGAAAATGAAGAAGCATGCAAATCGTCTGTGCGACTGTTTGCAGAGTGATTAATGAATTTTTTTACTAATTGCTCGGTTTTAGCGTACGCGCAATGACAACCGGAAGTAATATTTCAAGTCTTTTTCAAGCTAAATAGTCCCACAACATTTTTCGCGTAATCGAAACTGAAACTTCGAGTGACTTTGCATTACGAGTTTATCGGTCTGTGTATTAGCGTTTTTGGACTTGATCCGTTTCGATTCTGGTCATACTGGAATTTGTACTACGAAATCCTGCTTCGTGGAGTCAAAATACATTATGAATATTAACACTGATGTGGGCCGACGATTGAGGATTTGACTATAAGACAAATTGAATAAAAATTAGAAAAAAAGAAACACCTTGAATGAGTAACGCCGCACGCTGAATAATTAATGCCTAGTCTTCCTTGGGGTATAAATTTAAATCACTTATCTCAAGTTCAGCAAAAAATATCTGAGATATTTATGACTCTAACATCGACGGTCGAACAGCACTTATTCTCGATGCAAAAGTTTCAGCAGCTATGGGGCAATCCACGGAAAGTCGATCTGGGTGTGTAACTTGACCTCTTCGATTCGACTCGCGATTTTTTATATTATCGTTTTGACTCACGAAAACATTAATTTTTTTCGAAATCTTTTCAATCCATTAGAATCAGCTACAGTTTTTGAAACCAGACATGTTAATTGATATAATTTAAAAATATTTCAAAATTCTTAAAAAAAACACACAAATGTTCAAGCAACAGCCCACAGTAGACTGACTTTTCCTTTTAATTGAAAGATATTTTTTGTTAAAAAAAAAGAATTTAGGATTTTTTTTTAAGTGAAAAGCAAGAGTCAGTCCACCATAAGCTGTTATTTCAAAATTTGTGTGTTGCTTGAGAATATTTTCAGATTTTCAAATTGTATCGATTAATATGGCCGTTCGCAAAAATCGTAGCTAATTTCAATGGATGTGAAAAATTGAAAAAAATTAGCACTTTCCAGAATTAAGACAATCATATATAAAATCGCCAGTCAAATCGCAGAGGTCAAGTTTCAGACCCTGGTCGATTTATTGTGGAACGCCCCATACATATGGGCACGATATCGGTAAAGATCATCACAGGTGTGCTTCGGATGACGAAGTTGCCCAACTTGTACCCACGTGTCTTGTATAATTTACAAATAGTTGATTGTTTCACGGGTCGTCAGACCGCGGTTTCTCTCGCGTTAGAGTGAAATCAATAAGTCTTCTTCCCGTGTCGTTTAACGAAAGATTGATTGCGCGACGTTCTCAAACTCGTCAGAGAACAGCAACTTACTACACATTTTCGATCATTTATCTTCGTCTGTTTTCTACCTCCAAACCTTCGAACGAGGCCTTCATTTCACTTTTGTAAGGTCGGATCTAACGTTACCTGGGCATTGGCCTTCTTCGCCAGATACTCTGTATCCTCATTGGGGAACTTTTGCGAGGGAATATTCTGCGCGAATCTTAACCGCACTCCTCGATCCCTCCCAGCCTCCAATAAGGCCTCGAATACGTCTTCACCCTGCGAAAGAGATTCAGAACTTTGGACTCCGTATATAAGGAAGGAGTGTTGGCTAATTTCATCGTCGACTTATGATTATACCTCTTTGGCACTATCGTCGGGATAAACTTCCTGCCTTGTCATGGTCCAGTACATTGCTGCGATTTCTATCGATGATTGCGCGGACGCGATCAACTCCATCCACGAATTGTACGTGCTCGGATGCTGGACTGAGTTGTTGGGATAAACCATTCCGATCGGAATTGATTCCACCAAATTGATCTTACAACTGTCCATACAAGTCGCTCCCGAGTCGTTCCCGAATGTCGAGTTCGATGAGTGTTTGTCCCCTGCGTGGTCCAGCAGGGGAAGCAGGACTACGAGCACGATAAGTATCAGGATGACAGTGATAGGAATGCAGCTGGGTCTGCACCACCCTTGAGCTCCCCATCTGAAATTGGAATGAGAATGCAATCTTGTTGGCCGGGCGATTCGCCCGATGAGTGCCTGAATTTTTAGTTTGTCGTTTACCGCTCGGTAAAAAGTATTTTTAAGTGATAAGTATGAGTATAAGTGATTTTCATGAATTTTTCCGTATGGGTTGATAGATATTTATTGAAAAGCCTTTAGATGCTGAAGAGAATAAAAATTTTCGCGGTACGTAATTTATAGAAGCTCCGTGATCAGCGATCCAAAAAACCTTCGGGTACCAATTTTCATCAAAATCGGTTCATCAAATCTCAAGAGATCATGATTTTTATTTTATTTTTCAGAATCTTGTTATTTAAATAATTCATTGAGTTCTAATCACTCGTTCTCAGGATATCGTCGAACAAAAAATTGATCACGTACACATGTACACGCACACACGCAGAGGTCCATCCGAAGATGGTTGCAGGTGATTCTCTAGATCATGAAATATCGAGATCTAGAGAAAACTCAACTTTTCATTTACACGGTGCGGTGGTTACAATTACTTCCATTTTTTTTTAAATAGAGAAACGTTTGCCATGTTGCCGGGGAAGAGCCATATTTTCTGCAATTTTCGGTATTTTTAAACCATATATTTTTTACGAGTACCTTGAAACGTGTAATCTTTAATGTCAGTAAGCCTAATCAGTCAGTGTTTTTCACCCCAGACACTTTTCAAACCTCTTGAAGAGTCCCATAGTCGTGTTGAAAATGAAATGGAAAAACAAACGCTCATACTAGAATCCCTCCTTAAATTATTATCATTCCCAAGTACGTCATTATTTCTCACTTTCGGGTAATAATAAATAATCAGATTGTTCAAATCTTGTAAAAGATGTCTAGCTGCAATGCCCACAATTCAGCTTATGTTACGTCATGCCATTTAAATATCCAGAAAGTACATGGCTACGATAGACATACTGGTACCTTTATATCGCGTGATGTGCTCACTAAAAAAGTTAGAATCTGATGTAACAGTTTCTTTTAGCGCATTCCTTGTTTTTAGTATGTTTAAGATTTGAAGGCGACGAGTTTAACTTCAAAATAAAAGTACACCTACGTTTCAGAAAGAAAATGAAATAAATACCGCGAAACAATAAGAAAAAAAAATCTGAAATACCTGTAGTATGTAAAAAAAATTGCCGTACGTAAAAACTGTCGAACAGTGAGTCAACAAAAACGCGTGATAACTAAAAATAAGAAAGAAATTAAGAAATCAATGAAAACAAGAAAGGAGCTACAAAACGCTGAAAAGCAACGCTAGAGAAAAAATTTTCTATACCGTATAATACGAAAGGATTTACTCCAGTTTTGAATACAGCACTAGTCAGAATTTAAAAAATCTAACTCCGTAGTCGCAATCCGTGATCTCAAAAACCCTCATGATATTTCACCAGTGAAATTGAAAATTTTTCAATTTCCCGCTTTCCGTTTGCCGCCGGCACGCCACTGTTGGGACGCGAACCTGGGATTTGTACAATATGTATCTCATCCATGTTTATGCTTTTTTGATACTTTTCTAAGGGACTGTAATACTACACTCGACGGCGCGACGGTCTAAAGGTTAATGACACACTTTGTTCATCCGCAGTGCGTTCGTCCTTTAACGTATGGCTCCTGAGCGATCAACTGGATGCCACTGAGAAAACACGCACGTTTCCCAAATTGCAGCCAGTAAGGCGCGCGAAGTCTGTCTACTGAGAGGTACTGCGACCTAGCGAACAACTTTAGAACCGCAACGAACCTCAGTCTGTCGATTACTCGCACGTTGCACTTGGTCTTTTTGCCGCGTTTATGTATTTACGCGAGCACTATTATTTCCGTGCGATTACTGCAAATTGAAATGTTCGTTGGGTACAAGTGCAGAAAATGTTTTAAGATAACACGGTTATTCGCCGAACAAATTACTTCACACAACTTTATGAAAATAAAAATTATGAAAATCGTTAATGTGGCCTTCGCATTTCAATTTTTTCGTGTCCTGATAATTTCAAAACGAGAGAATAAATGAGATGCCGATGCGGAGATTATAGATTCAAATTCGAACCTTGTGACGTTGTTGTTTGAAATTGGAGTGCCGCGACAGATAGAAAATAGGAGGGAAGAGACTTAAAATAAAACGTGTGTCAAATGTCCGTATTGTTCTACTTATGCATTACTTGGAGTTCGTTAACGGATCGTCGGCATCACCCCTCAGCATGAATCCGGACTGATCCCACATTTCAAGGTCATCATCAGCCCCGCTCGGGGAGTTTACGTCCAGTCTTGCATTTTCCGACACCGTCTGTAACAAACAGCGATTGCAGATGCATTTTATCTCCGTTTCATTCGTCACCGCTTTGTCTGTTTTCAAATTATTCTCTTCCGTCGTTACTACAGTATTACAAGATTTAGAAATGGCGATGCTGCACACAAAGTTGTGGTATTTACTGAAAATGAATTCTTGGAGCCATATCGCCATTGAAGTTTGAACAATGGATAACTTCTGGAAGTTCATATCAACGAATAGTTAAATTCGATTGGTGTTCGGTTTATTAAAAAATGTGTAGTTTTAGCTTCACTTAGATGTTTTCTTTAATTAGAATCAATTAATAGGATGCATTCTTATCGACAACAACGGTAACCATTCACTCGGTGACATGTATCTCGACGATATCTCAAAAGTTGCTGAAACGCTTTATTGACCCGAAATCTGGAGCTGAAATTCTTGGATGGTTGATCCTCTTTGCTACGATC
The DNA here is from genome assembly GCF_021155765.1 of Diprion similis. NCBI lineage: Eukaryota > Metazoa > Arthropoda > Insecta > Hymenoptera > Diprionidae > Diprion > Diprion similis. The sequence continues at coordinate 14,612,131 of NC_060112.1, read as the reverse complement.
TGATTTTTGATAAACCATCCAATAATACTGTCGTCGAATTTGAAGTGAAGTGTTTTTTAGATATCACTGACACCGCGATCACGTCAATATTAATGCTTCTTATTCATTGATTTCAATGAATAAAACGAAATCCAATCGAAGTAAATAACAGGTCATTCACACAGGAGATGTGAATCCTCAAAACGCACTCATTTTTTCACCCATTTACTAGTGTAATTATTCTCCCAAATTGTCGAGATTCATCGTTCTATAAAGATTCGTTAGCTTACCTTTAGAAATTTTTATTTATATCGTGCAGCGCTAGAAATGCTTTGAAACTATATTGTTCTAAATTATTTTTGTACAGATTATTGGCTTCGTGCATGAAGCACCAACACAGAATTAAACACGTGCGGACGTGTGTGTACATGTGATTTAATCGACCCAAAGTCCTTATTATCGGCATAGGTAGCGCTATTAGGGGCTGCACAAAGCGATTCAAGATGCGTGGGTTCATAATCCAATAAACCCATGGAGAATTGCACTCACCTCTGATGCCCGCTGCTTTTTCTTATATCGTTTGATATTTAAATTCGTCATTTTCACTCTAACTCTGAATGAAAGTTCGCGGAATTCATTTGCAGAATGAATCACGTGCGACACAAATGCGTGTCCGGACTTACTGATATGTTATGACAATGCACGAACTGCAGCTGCTGCATCAGCTACGGCATATGGCTACAGCCAGCGCAACGTGACAGACACAAGTGTGAAAGCTGAAAATACGGCAACGCTGTCTTAGCCTGGCGCTACGTTTAAAGGTTAGTTTTCAAGACTGATGCATATTTGATGGTCTTGTCTACTTTACTGCAGGGGAGCAGCTGGTAGTTTAGAGGAGAATTATCGATCAATTGATGTGTATTGTGTTCAGTTGTTATCAGCCTAATCCCTATGGAGAGCCATTCATTTGAATATAAAAAATCGAACACCTTAAGCCTCGATGAACGCACGGGGACGCCTGATAGTAGGCAAGCAGCGCGCCGTTGGCGTATAGTCGTAGTATAACCGTGGGCCAAAATGTTGTTTCACAAAAGTTAAAAAGTGTGAAACTTACGTGGATATTTAAATTGGAAAGTGTTGTTTCTCTTTCGTTGTTTATAGTTGCATCGATTTCCAACTGAATATAGTTTAGATTTGATATTTTCCAAGCATACATGTATTTCTCAACAACTCGTGAATTTTCTACCCAACGAGTGATTTTTCCGGTCTACTTTCAGGAAAAATATATTTTCTACCTGTAGCCATTCGGTGTATTTAAAAAGTCTGCTTTGCATGTACACCAAATCCTAGTACAATTCAGGGTGCCCAAACTGTATTTCAGACTGTCCTAAAAATGTTAAATAGATCACTTGGATAAGACCAGATAAAAATTCGTATTCTTCTTGGATGTGTGTATACTACATATTGAGCAACAGGGTTCCGCGAAAGTTCTTGGCATGAATGTAAGTGTGGATAACCGGTGTGGACGGGGGTGGGACACTGGTCTAGATAAGCGTTATTGCCTCAAAGTTTGCATCAGCTACAGCCATTAGACTAATGCGTTTTTAATACGAGTTAGGAACAGGCCGAGGCAGGACAATTACCTTGATTAAGCCCATCCTTGGGCGTGCTTACACCAACGTTTCGTCCGACGCTCAAAGTTACGTGGGTGGGGAATAATTAAATTCACTATTTATTCTGTTTCAATGGTTTGTCTTCATTTTCATCCTACCAAGACTGGTTTCTGTACCTCTTCGTGGTACTAATGATTTCGGAAAAGTAAAACTTGAAAGAGTGATTTGTGATAGATTATCACATTTGGTGAGTGAAGGGATATTGAATGTCGAAATTTATTCTTTTGGATAGGAATCTCGAAAAAAGGAAAAAAAGTTAATTACAGCTTCAATCTTGTATTTTGCTTTGAACGAGGCAATAGTATACATGACAGTTCTGCTACGAAATTCACGATGAGGAAAAAATTTTCTAATGGAATAATTGAAACCCACGTCATTGTCAACTTCAGTCGAGTCATCATCTTCGTACAGAGACAAAGTCGATACGTTAACCCGTTAAAAGAACCGCCTCATAAAATTATCGGTTCGTAATGTCTTGTCAATTCTTAATGCGAGTTCTGACTTTGATGGCAATTTTTTTTTCTTTTCACGAAATTTTTAGTATGCATGTAAGTATATTACCGAATGCGGAGATCGGTATTTAATGGGCTCGGGAACTGCCTGGGAAAATAACCCTTATCGAAGCACTTATGGACAGAGTTAGAGCCTGGCGTCTCGACGGCATCAACGAAACGAATACGCCCCCCCCCCTTCTCCCTGCCCCGACCCGCAAACTCTTTATGCCACAGTGCTACAGACAAATGACTATCGTTAACTTAATACGCAAAAAGATTCAAAAAAACGCCCCGAATGAAAAGTTGATGGACCATAAGTAGAAATGGCTAAGGATCGCGGCACCGACCAAAAAGGTAAGATGGTCGCTGATGTAATCTTCGTCTCTGAGTATACTTTACTATACACGTACTATGCGGCGAGGGGTTATCGTGCCACTTTGCAGATTTCGCGAAAATGCTGCTACACCGTTCGTTCCAGGAAAAAAAACGAAGACAGCTCTTTACGTTTTCAGTTCGCTTCTTTTGCAGGTCGGACAGCCCTGGCTCGCGGTGGCATAAAGGTCTGTAAGCGGCCAGTAGGTATATAATACAACAGTGATACGTAACTGGGTTATACGATCACTTGGAATACATATCTGTATATACGTATACGGTAATTGGATCTGTAATTGCAAATCGCATGGTAACGTATTTCAAAACATGAAACTTGGAGCCCATTTATCGTGCTTGTAACGGCTGAATCGAATTGACCTACCTTTGGCATGCCGCGATAACATGCTACATTGCAAAGCTCCTGAGAAAAGCATGTCATAGATAACGTAGCCACTTACGTTCACGTAATTTTCGAAAGGAATATCAAATTTTTCACGTCTATACGAAGATATGTTTAGGATAGTAGACAGTGAATTCAAATATTGTGCAATCAGTTCGGATACAGTATTTCGAATCCATATCTAATGAATTTATTCAGACGAAATCATTTACACAATTATATCTTGAATTTTTCGTAGAAGAACTGATCGATTCAGATGAAATCTAGTTGGAAATAATTATTAATTAATTTAATTAATTAAACACGAAAAATTTCCAGATATTTATCAGTTTTGATAATAAAATCATTGTAAATTTTGTCTGATGATAATATTGATTATTGTGCAAAGTTTTTTTTATAATAAGCTTATAGTTTTATAAATTTCTCCACAATTTTCAGTCTCTAAAATTCAGCCATTTAGAGATTTGTCTCTATTCAGTTTTGATCGTTATTCTATCAGCATAATTATCACAGAGCTGCGAAGATCAGTCCTTTTTTTCATCTCTATACTTTACCATAGATCTTTATCCAACCGGTTGGTTGTTGGTAATTAGACAAATTCAGTGAGGTATGACGGGGAGTACTAATCTCATCACGGGATCGTGAGAAATTTCACGTTTAACTTCTCGATCGTGAAGAAGAATATGTAAATCAGTGAAAACGATAGTTTGTTTGTCCAATTTAACTCCTATTATAGCCATGTGTGTACATGGTAAGGTACGAAAGCAACAAGCAAATGCTACACACGATTTCTCCAGTATTATTTCCAGACTTTATAACTATTAAATATCTGTGTGATATCGACTCCATAATTAGTCGTTTCTTTTTTTACTATTACGCCGGAATGCTATTTGTTCCTCGTGTCGAATGCAGCTCGCGATGAACGATGCCAATTTCACTGTAAATTTCCTCCTGACACCACAACGAAGTGCGTATCTTGAAAAGAACAGCCCATTTTCAAGTGCCAGTAAATGCAAATCCTTGCCAGTTACACCAAACAGTACAACGTGAATTGCTCGCTTATGAAAGTGTCTTTTGATAAGAAATTGAAGATGAGAGAAAACCACATTAAATACTGGCACCACTCGAAAACGTAGGCAATGAAACATTCAATTTCTGTGGTACGGCGTCTGGTCACGCCACGATGTGCGACTCGGGCGAAAGCATTGCAGTAAGGATGGGGGGAAGATGCGTGAGGTCGGGAAAAAGGAACGGGAGAGACGGGCACCGTGGGACTAGGGCTGGCGTGTTATTCTTCGGAGGGATTAGTATCAACATTTGTTCTAATGAAGCCACGGTCTAATGATGCTAGATGCCTGTAATTTTAGACGCGGACCTTCGCCCGATGTCCCAGAGGCTCGATTCCCGTATTTATTGCATCTCGTCATGCGCCCCTTAAGCGGCACCTCCTGTCTCAGGAAACTGGAAACGAGCTCTGGTCGTTATTTCGCTTCTTCCGTTTTCTCATGGCATCACGATTCAATAATTCGTAAGAATGTAGTCTCGGTGTTCGAAGTCTGATGACCCCCGAGGATGAGACTCGACTGCACTAATAAGTTAGTTTGTCGTCTTTCTGATACTTCTTCAACTCGCAGAAGGCAATTGTTCAGCTTTTGCGATTTTCAAATTTCAGATTTTTTTTCCATTGGGAATCAATCAAACTCTTAGCTTCAGCCATAGCTCGTTATGCGATCTACACAATTAATACCTAATTGATTAAGACTAATTCAAACTTGAAGCATGGAGATACCGATTCACTGGTCGTAACGTCGAACACTTGAGTAGACGAGATATCTGAAGGGGAAAAAATTGTCGAACTTTCTTCTATCTCCCAGTATGATTGTTCATAAAGTGTCGCAATCTCCGACTTCGGTGTTATGCCTATTGCAGGAATGGCTCATATTGCCCCAGCGACAGGTGGCTAATGGAAGTCGAACGAAGGCAATAACATATAACCTCTGGCCAACTGATGCCACGGTATGTACGAAGCGAAGGAGCCTCGATCGAATTTCGACATTCATTTAATCAGCTTTGCCGAAAGGATTCGAGTTCAGAGATTTCGCAGAAGAGAATACATTTTATGCGGGTAGCGCCAAGTGCCCCATCCATTCATGCTTGCAGTCCGCATGGGTTGATAAGTGATGTAAGTCGAGACCCATGAGATTTCAACTCCGTGACATTGTGTTTCACAATCTTTGCCAAGTTCTCTAATCTATAAGCCGTGCAACGAGTACCGTGTACGACGGTCGAACGTTGAGGGAGACTTGGAAATTAATATACATATATGCACGTGTATATAATATATAATCACTGAACGTTATAAGCGTAAGATAAGGACATTCGTGCCGCGGCACAGTTATTAGACCCGTGAATTTTTAATTGCCCTAATGTCAGCCGTTGGCCCCTTTCTATAATTTTCGAACAAATTTAATTTCACTCCAGACCTTCCCTTCCTTCTCGTTCTTGTCGCCTTCTTCTCTTCGAACCCGACTCGAAAATATTATGTACCTACCCGCGTCGTCCCCCAGTTATATGTAGGTATACATACTATACATATACAACGGCATAAGGATGAGCAGATGGAGAAGGCGACTTTCCCCTCACTCTCTGAACCCGTACTTACCAAAGATGCAATCTTTTTCCACGTATTTCGGTGTGAATAACATCCTCGCGTTCTCCACGTTTATGTCTACCGCTCACGCAATGAGCCGTAAGTATACCTCTTATATAAAAAGAACGCGCCGCGTAGGTATACCTATGTTATATATATGAAATATGAAAGTAAAGGCGAAGATCTACAATCTATCTACTTTGTAAAGTTATTGAAGATTTTAGATGATAAGTAAGTTTTGGGCGTTCTTCCATGCGTGTTTTTCGTACGCAAAGTACCCGTTCCCATAACGGTAGAACGAGTCTGCGAATGCGCATCCGCGGAGTACTGAAAAGACCACGTTTAATTGTAAGTCCTAGGTTTTTGTCTTTCCCCTCGTTAACATTGACTCCGTAATAACAATTTTCAGATTTTAATTATCAGTGACCATATTCAGGTGTCATTTATAGGCCGTAAAATGTACTGCAATCTTGGTGCGCTAATAACGAGCTAATAACCATTCCATCCAGGTCCTAGAACAGGTCGAGATTAGGAAGAAAATATTATAACCGTACTAGCAAATCTGTGAGCCTATAATGGAAAAGTTCCAGATTGTATAAAGTTGTTCGAAGAAGTGACAGAGAGCGAACAAAAAAACATGATCCTCCCGAACGTGTTTCGTTCTCGGTTTACGTCGAAGCTGTGGGAGGAAAGATGATGAGTTTCATCAAAATTCTATTCGGCTTAAGCCCGAAGTTTAAGCGAGATCCGAAAATCCGAATAACGTGTACCGGGAACATCAAACAGAGCCGAGTTGGCAAAGAGGGAAGGGGGAGAGTAAAAGCGTGAGCTACGCCTTGCAGACAGAAGGAATATTCATATAATGGTGGATCGGCGGCTGAAACACTCGCGCAACTAATCTTTCGGCTCTAGGAATTACTAACTCAATTCTGCGTGACTGTCGATAGTCCGAAAACTATTCTCGGCATACCTTTATACCTAGGTGTACCCATACACCGATAATGGAATGCGGAATGGATGCGATTAAAGCGCTGCCTGTTATACATATACAGTGTAATCAGTCGACTTGGTTACCCTTTCGTTGCGCGCCAATTCTCTCGCCAATAGTAGGCACGGAAAACTTTCGTATCTCGAACTTACAGCACAGGGTAGGCATTACACCTCACACATACATCTCTGTACGCGGTATTAGTTTTCTCCAAATGACCATTCGTCACGCAATGTCAAAGACGCTTCTCCCCGACTCGACGGTCTACACGCATCGGTGTACAGAAGCAGATCAACCCGAAATTACCGGTGCTTAGCCGAAATACTAAAAAAGAAAAAAAAATAGATAAACGAGATGGCACGTGTCATGAATAAGTGAATGATACTATGAATAAACTGGTCAACGCGGTATCAAAGATTCAGGTTCTGAATAGACGAGAACAATTCAGATCGAGAGTCTATATATATATATATGTTGGGCTAGCGGCAATTTTTCTTTCCGAACGACATGCTTACGGCGTAGTCCGTATTGCATTCGCTTCTCAGAACGAAATAAGAATAGTCCGAGACTCTGGGGTGCAAGATCGATCGACGCTCGTCCATGGGCATGGTTGAAAAATTTCGAAAAACTTTTTACTTTTACTCGAGTAGGTATGGATGCGGAGCTGTTGAAGAGAGGATAACGCGGGTCAGACAACGAAAAAGTGGGGAATAACACCAAAAAGTACGGTGGGCAGCAGCGCAATAGCTATGCTCGATAGGAAGATAAACAGGGCCATTCCATCTGCTCGTTGCCTCGTAAAGTTTTTTTCTTCCTCCTTTTCTCCGCCGTTTTTTTCCTTTTCTTCGATTTTACAATACAGTTCAGTACAGCGGAGGGACGGCTCAATATGAACCGCGACTTGAAGAGTATGGAGTACGGAAAATAAAAACAGGGCTCAACTCGCTGGATACAATCCTCTGCAGAGGGGCAAGCGATTTTTATTTCCATCTATTTTATTTCACTTCTTCTCGTATTATTTTCTTTATTCTTACTCCAGGGGTGAATCGTCGTAGTTGTTCCCTCGTTCGTTTCGCGTACATGCTGAGCAATCCAATCAGTTCGAAACGCTCAACGGTGTGTCGAGAGTGAGTCAAATGAGACGTAGCGGAACCAGCTCCTTCCCTCTCGCTTTCTTTGCCCTAGTCCGAAAAGCTCCTGGGACTTTAACGAAAGGACACGTCTTCATCTCATTCCGTCTCGCCTGAAAGTCAGGAACGTAGCTCCTATCGGCTAGGGATGACCAGCAATCCGAGACAGTTCTCTTGGTACCCTGAACGTTTCAGTGGTTGCACCGCGTACATGGTCAGCCCATCCAATCAGGCCCGCGGCTAAATGCACACCATGCCGTAGGCGAGGCAGGTAAAGCGTTGAAAAACTAATTTAATTAAGTGTACAGAGTCGGCGAAAAGTGTAGAGTCGGATGGATTTTATCTTGCTTCTTCGTCCTTAGAAACACGGCTGCGAAAGATGGCGCTAGGAGTTTGCAGGTTATGAAAGAAACGTTCGAGCTTACGCAAGGAGTTGATTATTATGTGATTCAAAGCAGTCTCTGGGACATGTTTTTATGCGTGGGCTGTGCAGTCTTCAATTCTATAGGGTAAGATGTATCTATTTGCATTTCTACGAACGGAGTGTGGATGATTTTCAGTGCGCAGTGTCTTTACTTAAATTATATGATTTTTAGCTGCAATTTAACCTTTGGATTTAAAGTTGATTGAGAACCCACTGTAAGCCAAAAGACCTCACATTTGCCTAACGGTGTCTAGCCGAACCTCTCCATTATACATAGAAAAGAATTTGCGAGTCATAAAAATTTTATTCGTTCTGCAAGAAGAAGGTTGTACAGTCAAATCATAAAATATGTCTGCTGTTGTTTAACAACCTCAGCAGATCGGCTTGATAAGTGAATCCTCGAAAGCATTAAGTCTTGTCATTTTATCACACACGACACGATAGATTTGTATGCTTGCAATATGACAGAATATCATGACATCTAGATATACCTGCAATAGAATTTAATCGGTGTACCAGTTCTAGCGTGATATGTGTATAAAATGTGCCGATATTAACGCAACGTGTAATTTGTCAAATGGGTTCGTGAAACGGTCGTTTCATTCGAGGACTCTGAAAGGAAAAAAAAGAAGCATCGTCGTGGCTGGCAATGAATTACGACTGAATAATTAACGACTCAATTGAGATGTGAGTGTCTAGATAATGTGGCGAAATGGTCAACAATCAACAATTTTAACGTGTATCAGGTATTTGTGGTCAGTGTTCGTGAAAGCTGGAACATCATTCAAAATTATCTTACCGATAATTTGTGCCTGATCCTCGGGGTCCTGCTCTTGTGCTGAGGCAGCAGGACGACGACGTCCTGATCCTTGCTTCGGGGCACTGGTTGCCCAGGGAACGATCTGCTCGTGGAAGAACCGCCAGCAGCCGAAGAAGACGATGCCAAAGTGGTCGAACTTCCGGCCGTTGAATGTTTCGAGTAAGCGACATTGGTGACGTTGTTGCTCCCTCCGTATGAGACGTTGTGCGTATTGTTGACCTGGTTGTGCAGTTGCGAAAAGAGAGGGTCTGTATTTTGGCTTTCCTGTTACCGAGCTCAACGAGCGGAAATGTCATTTCCCCTGACTACGCAAACAGAAACCCGACGGTCGTGCCAATTATAGTACCAAGAGAGACCGCGAAGTTGGCTGCAGGTATTATTATAATGTATATAATATACGAGCTCGGTATCGCGGATTTTGATTACTCCACTTGTATATTATACACATATAGGTATAGGTACGCGTACCGCAGCCTTCCGTGCTTCACGCTATACACACTGCGTCAGATTGGCATCTCTGCACAAGATCCGACATCACGAGTCTCTCATTATCAATGCCGTCGCCAAGTTGGAGGGTCACACGGCAGTGAGTGAGTGCAGACTGGAGGAGAAAATATAACCAAATCGCGGAAAACGAAAGAAAAAAAAAACACCCGGGATGGACAACCAACCGACTATAGCAAACAGTGAGTGGCTACCTGTGGTCTATCTGCATGCGGATGGTCGAGGAAAGGAAACTCACTTGAACCAGGATGTGGCAGGCCTGAGAGGCGATCTGGAAAAGTCCATCCTGCAGATTGCGTCCTGGTTGTTCGGCACCCGAATTGTCGCCACCGCCGCCGCCTGCTTCACCGCCGCTCTTACCCCAGCCGAAGAAAGACATTTTGAATTAAGCTAAGCCAATTTTCGTAACTACATTCGTTTACTCTTGCCGAGGGTAGCTGCTTCGTTTCGGCGCTGTGTACCGCATGCTTTAGGCGCTTTCTCTTCTGCGGTCACAAATTTCAACCGCTCTGTCCTTTACCTCTCTCGTGACTTGTTTATTTGTCGTGTTTAATCGTTCGGCTTTGTAAATTTTCCGGCAGAGTTGTATCGTCGAAGAATTATCGAGATCCCGTTTAATTATGGGATCGCTCTGCAGCAGCAAGGGTGCGACGAGAAATTCGTTGTCGTATTATTTGATAACGAAATCGCTTATGCGCTTCAAGCTGTGCCTCGTGTCAAAATTTCCTCTAGACGACAAGGAGCGTAACATTTTCACGGGGCAGCTGTCGAGTCAATGGTGATGGGTAAATTTAGGCAGGCCGGTATATATCACGGTAAGCAGGTATGATATACTATACCTATATCGTCGGAACCTGCAAGCAACGGGTCGTTGATTAATTGGAGGGAAGAGGCGCTTTTACGAATAAAATAGGCATCAGATTGACGATAATTAATTGAAAATGAATGACAGTCTCGTGAATAATTGCCAAGCAATTTAGAACGGAGGGACTGCTTTCCCGGTCTGCCTCAAACGCCGGCGAGATATAACGCGGGACAAAGAGGAGGCGAGATGTACGTACTTGGACCGATATTGCTTCCGAGGCAGAGTCGTTTGTCCGTTAAATGTACTCGGACTTGACCGCCCCTCGTGGCTCTATTTACCGACGGCCATAAATATATTATTCAGGACAATGACCGCCACCAGTTTCTAAAGTACGAAATCGCGCTCGCCCCACGCAATCATATGATTTCCAACTCCTCGCAAGCTACCTGGAAACGGAATCGTCCCCCGTATAACGTGTATTTGTACTGCATCAGCCATATTCGCTGACGGCCGCGGAGCACGCATCGTCTCGATCAACTGTGAGAAACACTCAAACTATCGGTACACGGAAACTACGGTTAAAGTAGAGGAAAAAACAACACCGTCGTAGTCACAGCTCCCGAAACTACGGATTACCGACAACACCTGCGTGACCGGCTTGTGTACTTACTGGTAAATTCCTCGCACAGGGGAACAACAACCATTCGGGGTGTAAACCAGTTCTCGCCCTCATAGGTACAAAGGTGAATGAAATTTTTATCGCTATAGTTTCCGAAGTCTTTCGATATAGATACTATACTTGTGATGCAGTGTAGGTATGCAGATTCGCTACAAACGCACCGAGTATCAAGCCAACCTTATAAATATAAACGCCATGCACGACCGAAACGTCTGATAAAAAATTAATTGTGATAAATGACTGAAACACCCAAGATTTCATAACCTTAAATATAAATATAAAGTTGGGATGTTTTTTACATACGCTTCGTTGAGGATGTTTTATTTCATGTGATTCTGCTATATGTGACACTTAGGACGCGAAAAACTGTTTTTCTAATACATAAGATACTTGGAAAATTAGACTTTCGAAACCTTTAGAGCGCGCGTAGAGTGCCCATTTTTGAACAGTGCGGTAAAACGAGGCTGGCGCATGCGCTTGCCTCAAATTCTCAATTTCGCACACTAGGGCTTTCTCGGCGCATGCGCGCTTTCTGATAACTTAATTTTACGAACGGACTGTACACATCGCCAGTGACGTTATTGGGGGTTATTGAGTTCAACTCTAAGTTTCCGCGTTTAGATTAGCTGTTTCATCAAGCCCGGACTTATGCCTTCGAACCTTTTGATTGCCTTACCTACTTTTCGATTATTATATTATATTTTTTTACTTCTCAAATCGAACTTTCCGACACAGGTGTTAGGATTTTATTATTTCTACGCGGAATTGAATGTGGATCTCTTTTTTTTTAATGAAATAGAGTTTTGTTCGCACGCTGGCACAATCGGTGTATAATATAGTATTAAATTGCCAACCATTTGTTTAGTCAGCTGCAAAAATGCTTCGTCCTGTAGCCCCGTCTACACTCGTCACATTAGAAACGAATTTGGCAGTAATGGGGTCGATAATTTCGTATATGAATATGTAAGTAGGATTTTCGAAAAAAGACACAAATTTTGAAACGACTAGAGCTATTACTTTAACGATCATTTCTACCGGCTGTTTTCCGACTGCTTTCTCTCCTACATTCCCCACATAATATGTAAGATGACTTCCGAATATTATATCTGGGAAAAACATTCTGACGGAGATGTGAATTTGTAATAGATTTAATAACAAACAATTAACGCGCGAGTCGATTGCCAAAATGTTTTTCTCCCCTTTCCTGAGGGTAAGAATGATTGAAATTACCTAACTTCTCCGGTACTTTTTTACGAGTAAAACTGTTTGAGGCATCTTAACTCATTTTTGAGCTTTGAATTACTTTAGAGTCCTCATATAATTTTACGTATTAAACGTGCTAGAGAAGTTACATTTAATTACTCTTGCCCTCAGGGTAAAGAGAAACAGCATTTTGCGGTAAACTCGCTTCTGCCGTTACTTTAATCGTTAAACATTCATACGACTGTTGGCCGAATCTTTTTCTCTGAATACAATATTTGTCTAATCTCGCATATTATTTGGGGAACGTGTGGATAAAAATTATTGTATCAGGACACATAGGCCTAGAAGGACCGGGTCGTTTGATACGGAATGACCCTGAAACCAATGTGTTGGCACCCTTATTTCAATTATCGCGTAAAACTAGCATCGCAAAGCAGGCCTCGTTTATCCTTGAAACGTGCTTCTTTAAGGCATTGTTAAACCGTGAGTATTGATTCGTTGCTTTGTGTATTCCTATACATCAGCGATATGCGCACGAAAAGGCTCACAGCGACTGAAGGACATGAACCTATCGCTGCTCGCGAAGAGGAAGAAGCACACCCGTCATAAATGAGGCCGCGATGATACGAGAAGGTTTTTATTTATCTTGCGATATCAATCACTCGGGGCTTTCCCACCCTCGCAAGGTATACGAAGTGTGTTTCTTCTTGCTTGTCATATAAGCATGCCTGTACGCACACGGTTTGTATGCAAATGAAAATCTGGCAAGAAACTGATTTACGTTTCAAACAGCGACGCGTTTTCCTCTATTCACTCTCCCCCCCTCCAACGCCTGTAAACCGGAAATTTCCTCCAAAACCCGTATCTGCCGAGTGGAAATTCGCCTCGAGAATGGAAAATTGTCAAGCCTATATATCGAATGGAGGCGAGTAGTAATAACCGTAGATACGTGATGGAGCCGCGTGCTGTTCGGCCACGTTTCGCGCTACAAAATATGTGATCGGTAAGACACGAGGAATCGATCCTGGCATCCCGCCGTACCGCCTGCCGATTTCATTCCGCTGCCTATTTTACAGGTGGAGTTTCGTAGTGAAAGTCATTTTGCGACGGGTTATGCGGCCCGGTGGGAACGCGGCGTTTAATTGATAAAACACAATTGCCGTCTGTCGCGAGGGATCGCGGCTGGATGGGCTTACTGAATTCTATCGTCGCCACGAAGCGGCGATAAATCAAAGTCACCATGCAACGACGGGGACTATTTATTGACCGAACCGGGGAAGAAGAGCACGCCTAGATTGCAACGCAATAGAATTACTAAGTCGAACATCGACAGAAATGCGCTATTATATTGCGCGTCGTCACAGGTATGTATCGGACGCATCGAGTTCCCGTCATTTTTCGTTTTCCTATGAATACTGAAAGCCTCGTGGAGCGATAGAGTGGTTGGATATATATTGGTCAAACGAGAATTACGCCGAAACACAAGAGTAGCCGAGAAGAGAAACGACCGCATTGACTGGTGAAAGCGGGCTGTTGATAGGCTGCACAAAAACACTGGTCACCTCACGTTAGCCGACATTTTGACACCCGACTCATCTGACTATTGATTTCTAATGGATCACTCACGGCGAAATGCAGACTCGAGCACAACGATAGGCACCCACTGTACTTTCCACTGGCGATACAGTCTGATTTTACTCTTGCTTCGCACTGTTATAACATCTATCCTGCATACGGCATATTTGCGAACAACGCATGGAACAGAGATAATATGCACGAGGGGTGTAAATGCGTAGTAGCGAACAACACCGCGGGCTGAACTCGGCGTAGGAACGACTTGTTCCAGCCCAGACGCCGCTAAGTCGTAGGGAAGGTCGGCTCCTGAGGGGTGTGCAGGGGGTCTTCGGTACCGACCACCACACGCCAGACCTGCGCTTAGACACACCGCGTGACCTGGATACACCCACATTGGTCGACACTATTACGCGATGGTCGTTTTCCTAGAGTTGTGTGTGTGTTCCGCTTTGGTGCAGGGGAGCTACGGCAGGATAATCGACATTTTCGTATAGCTCATACTTATACATATTTTTTTGCTCAACCCCTACTCCGCGTAACTCGTCCCTTGAGCCGTAGAATACCTTCTTCTTCTTCTTCTTCTTCTTCTATTCGAAGTAGATTCCTTTCCGTGCGTGAAAGCTCATCGCAGCATTGCGAAAAAAGATACTTTCCCGAGGTAATTGGGCCAAATGGAAATCTTTTCTACGAGTGCGTTAGTCATTATTATACTTCGGCGCTGGCTTGTAACTTTAGACTGTTGATTTTAATAACACATCCACGGGGTAATTGGGTGGAACCGTGAAATTTTTCGAGCGTCTTGCATGGGACTTGATTCATACCGTGCTAACAAGAGTTGGGATGAATCTTGCTCTCGGCTGAACCTTGTAGGGACCCTCCGGGCTGCAGTGTGGAATGAACTTTTGAAATTGCGTCCTATCTCGCGAACAAGCATTTTAAAGAGTATACCACTCATTGTCAGCCAAGCTTACACACGCGTGGGACGGCGCGCATTACACTCGCGAATTTCCTCGACGGTTTCCTCAAGGATCTCGAAGTTAATTGCCGGAAACGTTAGGATAGAATACAAACAAAAGCGCTTCGGAGAGCAAACATGCGGTATTGGCCTCGCAGCGTAACACCGGCGTCATTCGGCCCCGCGGCACCACCTTCGGACACACTACACGGCGAGAATGACTTTGAAGCTCCAGGGTGTCGAGGACCGACTCGTTCCACGGTGTTTTAGCAAGCCCTAAGCAAACCGACGAAATTGTTCTTTATGACCCTCGAAATTCACCCCCCTAACAACCCTCACTTGTTTCACCGAACTTTCAGGCTCGGAGCTTGTAACCTTTCATCCGGTTTGCCAACTACGCGTTTTATACACTAGGTTATCCAAAAACGATCGAACCTTCAAGTGCAAGATCTTGTCTAATTGTAAGTGGATAGATATTCTTATAATTAGACGCTGCCCGAAAGCTTTGACGATTTCTAACGCATGGCAGCACAACTGAAAATTCCTCACTAAAAGCTCGATTCAGTTTTTGCTTCTTGCAACGCGAGGCACACCATATGTCTGCATTCCTGATCGCCACAGCTCATATCGTAAGACCAACTCTGACGCGACTTAATGAAAGTCGGGTGATTGTTAATTAGGTAGATGCACTATAATTGGCACAGTGTACCTACCTACCTCCGGTATCGTGCGGGGTTATTATATACATGGGAGATACCCTGGACACGAGGACGAGATACGTGTACCACTCTTGAAAATGAATAACCGTAATTGTCCTTACGTGTTTCCTACTTTCCTTCGCACAAGTCACTGGAAAATATTCACGCGGATAAGGAGCGATTTCCTAACACGTGGAAACTTCTTTTTTCGCGCGGCATGCCTTTCTGTCGATTGGTACAATTCACTCATGATTCACGCCGTTTTGTGATTTTGCAATTTCGTTCGAAATCTGTATAAAATCTGTGATTGGAATCCCACCGTCTCCATCCTGCATCTGGTAATTTTTAACCCGAAGAAGCCAGCATTGTTATACATTATTGTACATGAAAGTTCGAACGAATAATCAACATTTTATTGATCATCGAGAGAAAAACGCGAGTAATACTGCACGGCGAAGAGTGTATGAAACACGTAATTAAAGTGGTCTTGTACCAATTGCCATCGACCCCAATTACCGTAGCGGATTAACGATATGTACTATAATTGTTGATTAAAATGCGCATACACATAACCCAACCTAACCTGTACACGTGTAGCACATCGTAACGTCCGATTTTCTTCCCGATGCGTGATGAATATTTAAATGAGCTACAGCAGGCCGTTAATTTGACCAGCGCGCTTCCAAATTTGGCTGTATTTTTTAAATTATCTCGACTCTTTATCGATCAACGGTAACGAATTTCAAGCGTTCATGTAATCAGTAAGAGCGAGGAAAAACCGTGATGCCGAAAACTAATTGTGGTTTGAAGAACATACAGGAAATTGAAATTTTCCAAGATATTTGAGGCCGCGCAAAAGATTCAAGGTGACGCTGAGAATTAGCATGAGCGCTTCGCGTTGTTCATATATATTCAGGTTGTGAAATTTCCACTAATTCTCGGCTCGATATATCGACCCGACGGCATATCGTCGCTTTTAAGGGGGTGCCTTGGTCGATTCCGACGTCGTCGTATATATCTTCAAATATCGAAGTCCTCGAATCTCAAATGCAAAAGAGGGCTTAACAGTCCCATTCTATACACAATTCTGAACAGAAACACTGCAATTCATTTTCATTCGACGCAGGAATAAAGAAACCGCATGGATTCTACGAATTTACTATTGTGATTTCGTAGAATCCGTGCCATTTCTTTATTTCTGCCTCAAATGAAAATGCATTGGAGTGTTTTTGTTCAGAATTGTGTATAGAATGGGGCTGTTGATCCCTTTCTCGCGTTCGAGATACGTGGAGTTCGATATATGGAGATATATACGTAAACGTCGAAATCGACCAGGGCACCCCTTAAGCAACTCATCGTCGTCGACTTCGTCAAGCATGTATTCCGTAACCGCGCAAGCGCTCTTCACGTTTCGCTGTGTGTTTCAATTTTCATGAACATCGTTGTAAAATCTAGCTTCGATCAGTGTATGAAGTCACCGTGACGATACACGCTACAATTGTAAAAATGACGTTGGAATTAGAGATTTCTTTTTCTTCAACCGAGAGAATGAGCCACTGAGCAATTGTCACTGTTATTTTCCTCCGCATCATACATCACCTACACCTATTCTGCAAACCGGATGCTTTCGTTTTGAACGTAATCTACTGTACATCGCCTTTATATTTTGAATGTTGAATGTTGCAGGATCCACGGTGCCTTCCTTGACACGACGCTCAAGAGTTTGTCAGTTGCCTGGTGCTTGACAGCGGTGTTTAATATGCAGAAGGCGGGCAGGCAGGCGCCCCTGTTCCCTCGACCTATCTTGTTATCTAACAACGTCTATGGAAAGTATGCAGTACGTGGTAATAAAATTAGTAATTATGCCCCATTATTCAAATTGCTGGTCTCCGACGCGACGGGCAGTGACGATGGGAGGTTGTTGTATATACACCCCGTGGGGTTGCCGCCGACCGGGACCGAGTCGACGGGATTCCGGGCGAAGAACGCGGGCTGTATTTATACGTTGTACATACCGTGTTTTCGCCTTCCAATTTACCCGCCAAACTCCGTCACTGCAGCCCAAGTACCTTCTCCACACGCGTCTGTACTGATCGCAGAATCGACGTCGGTGACAATTGTGTATATCCGCAGAATTCCGCGACACCGTCGCGCGTCTCTAGCGGTTTTGAAATTCCGATTCGCTTTTTGATCTCAAAAATCCGTTTATAGGCATTATTCATCATGCTTTATAGAACTGTAAAAGCCTCCGTTATATTGCAGTTGATTGAATTTGTTTATATTGTTCACTCTCAAAGGATCATTTCGGTTAGGTAGTACTCCGTTCCGAAAGGGGTGAAAAAATGCTCCGAGGTGTAAGCTCGGTGAAACATGTGTATACAGCCCTGCGAACGCGTCAAGGGTAATTTTTTTCGTTCCGTCATTGTACCTCTTTTCGGAGTTGGGGGGATGTTTTGTAACAAAGAGCCAAAAAAAAAAAAAAAAAAAAACCACAACAAAAAACAAAAAAAGCCGGTAAAAAAACAAAAAATAAAACAGAGTTGCTTAATTAATATACGGAACTCTTATACAGCCGCGGGCAGGCCTGATTATGTTTGAGTTTCTCCAGTACCTGAGTACCTCTACCCAGCTACCGCGGACGGGCGGAATCACGTAGTACAGAGAATTCAGTTCTGCTCGACCTTACTCGTCTCACCCGTTTTTCCTCGCCTCGCCTTTCCTCGCCTCGCCCTAGCCTGCAACGTTCTCCAAGCGTAAATTACGAAAATGAAATTAATTACGATAAACCATACCGCCCCCGCCTCCCCACCCGTCTTCCAACCCTCCGACAGGAGCTACCAGTTTTTCTAAATCTCATTAGTCTCCGCTGTAGGTGAGTAACATAATACCTGCGCTTTCTTCTTTACGGTTAACTTTCATCATATTCCGAATACACAGTAGACTTGCCGTAACTTACTGACTTCCGAGTGCCGAGGGTGGTCGAGTTTTCTTACAGGGATGCGATCCGAGCGAAAAGTTGGTCCGCAAGAAGTTATGGAAAGTTCACTCTACGGATAGTAGTCAGCGAGTCACGGATCTGACAACCTTCGATCCAGTTCTGAAGTACAGTTTACGGTGGACACCGAAATTCAAACACGTCTATGTCTCTCGCACATGCAATGCTTGCCTGTATCAAGTGATTTTTATCTACAACCGAGAAATGAACAGATTACAGAACTAAAATACGGGATACGTGGGATCACGGTCTATTATTCATCCCGTGTAAGCTTAAATCAAGATTGGTGAAAAAGATAATGCGGCGTTGCGTTGCTGTTTGCATCAGGAAAAACTTTCACAAGATGACAAAAGTAATGAAACTAACGCTGTAACCTTTTATCGTCGACGGCCGGTCCGATTTCGACAATATTCGCTTTCGGGAATTCATTCTTCGTGTTTTATGGTAATAACTTTACGTACCTTTTTACAGCTGCAGTCGAGAACAACCTACAATTACATTGCAATTACGGTTGTCATTTGTGTACGTGTATTAGAAGTCTCGACGTTAGCTGTCTGTGTGATAGTACAGTATTACCAGTGTTTCCGTTTCGTACGATTTCAAAGGTACACGGCTTGGGGCTTAACTCTGCGATACTGATTCGATTTTGATATCCTGCGATTACATGGTGATCAATTGTGAGTTCGGTCAAAGGTAGGGTTGATATTTGTCTCGTTATTGGAAATGGGTCTACTGTTTAGCTTAATGTCCATTCGAAGTTTTTCGATTTCACAAAAACCAGACAAATCGCATTAAGAACAGTTTGAAATCCGAGATTAGGACAAATTGCAATATTTACTCAGTGACGGATTGAAAAGAATACAGTTCTAGCTATCCAAAAATTTGTGACACCCGTGGTTTCCTTTTGCTTCATTTTATTCAACCGATGGTTAGACGTTCCTAATCTCTTTAAGGCATCATCGCGATGCCGCGGAAGCCTCGGGGGATGGCAGGATAATTAAACTAGACACGCATCCTCGGATACACGATCCTGGAAACGAGCGACTTTATAACCACGACACGGGAGAAAAATGCGCGAGAATATCAGGATTCTGGAATTTTCTTATTACCTTGTATAAGGTGGACGAGAAACTTGACTCGCCCGTTTTGGAGATACAATAAATATTCAAGTGACAGTTGGACGGGCTATTTCCAACCGACTCAACCTCCCATGCCACGTTCCTTCTGCGCAAAAAGTTATTGTCGTCGGTCTTGTGTTACGCCCGTGTGTCTAGTCCGAAGCCCACACAGAAAGAACCCTGATAGCACCTCGAGTTAGCCCGGGGTTCACGTGTATCTGTCCACCATCTTTATCGAAGAAAAATATGATAAATATTCCATATAATTCAAACGGGGAATATTCATAGCCTCGCAGGAGCCGAGGGTCTCTTTCCTTTATTTTCCTCTCTCCCTCGCCCTCTCCCTCCCCCTCTGTGTCTGAGTATCTTGAATATTTTTGTACGAGGGTCGCTGCCGCTACTGATGCTGATGCATCCTCCTATCAAAGATCCACGCGTTTCACGGTGGTTCAAGCATGAACCTGTACATCGGCGACAGGGATCGCCCTACAAACATACCGTAGGTACCCGCGGCAAGATAAATCCGATGGTCCAGATTTAATCTTCGCTTGTCCCTGCGGTGCGCCTAACTCGAAAGCAATCTGGTCATTTGATGACTCGCGACGAGGGGACGATCATTCCGCGATCGAGCCTACATTTGAAGACTGCGAGGGCTCGAGTGCCCTTGTCAATTCTAAAGACTTCAACTAACTTCACATCCTTTCGTTACGGACTGAAGTAACTTCGCAGGGATCAAAGTTAATTCCAATAGCTCCACTTGACTGGAAAAAGTGGCTTGGCATTGATTGAAGTGACCTTTACATAAATTTCAAGTGAATTTCACACGATTTTACACCACCGTAAGGGGATTCATAACAGTTTTCACCAAGCATACCAGAGTCAATCGCTTACCAAGTGCTTAAAAAGTTCACCGTGATCACCTGACAACGAGTTCCTTACGCTAGTGAATCGGCGTTTGAAAATTCTTGGGCATAAAGTGTGATGATGAGGATTAATTGTCAAGCCTGAGCCGACCGACTGTTCTAAAAAACAAGGTAAAGTTGACCGGATTAAAAACCGTCGAGAGAAAAGGTGAACAACGAAAAAAAACCGAGGAGAACGGCAGAGAAAAGCTGATGTCTTCAGGGGTGAGCTGCGCCGGGCAGCTTCATCATCTGCCCATCCAGCGGCGCTATTTTCAATTTTCCAAGCAGGGAAACTCCGGCCTTCAATTAGGGCCGTTGGCCTGGGAAAGAAGAAGAGGTCGTGGATGTATTGCGGGGCTGTTTGTCTCGCCTCGGTAGAACATAAAACACAGTTACGTTTAGGAGGTACAAAGCGGAGGCTGGCGCTGATAATACGAAAGTTTACTGCACGGTCTGCGGCGAGGGTGGCGAGTGGGTTAGGTACCTCGGCCCCAGGTTAAGAACTGTGTATGGCGGGAAGGTCGAACGAGGGGTTCAAGGGGTTCAAGGGGAATGCGTGGGGCTGGCAAAGGGAGGCACCGGAGTAGCCATGGGCCCCGCTTTGTGCCGTGGACAGATTCGGCCGCTGGGGGTGCTCCGCTGTCTAGCTATAGCCGCTATAGGTACTATGTCGAAACTACACGCGTGTTGGCGCATCCCGTGTAATATACCTGCTTTATACTTATACCCCTCGCGTTGAGGGGTATTTACTCCGCGTAGATTCTCCCGGCTTTGATGCGATTAACGAATAGCTACGTGCGCCTGTAAAGATCCGCCAACCACCGCCCGGCAACAGCTCCTCGCGAACTTTGACGCGAATTGGATATACCGCCGCCCACGGCCAGTAATTCCTTCTTCGTCTTCACTTGAATTCTTTTTCAAACGTTACTCTCATCCCAAGCTGGATATATTGTGTTACCAGATGTACCAGTCGACCTTACTTACGCTAAGGCATCGGGATCCTCCCGGGCATTTCATCGTGCTACCTTGTATCACGGTTCTGTTGCTAACGTCGAAGTATTCATTTTTGGAACGATGTTCAGAGCTCCGTTTTGTGAATATGATTTTCGGGGCTGTTTGTTCCTGCTGTAACATACACTGCTGGTCAAAGGTTTGGGTACACCGGTTGAAATTTCTTACCGCACTAAAAGTTGGATAGTGGACGTAAAAATAGAGATAACCAAATTTCCCAATTTCGGTGTATCAAAGAGGACAAATTTACTAATTTATTAGAGGGTTAAGGTAGTTGGGCAGTAATTTCGGGAATGTTTAATCCACATGAGTTTGATTTATATCAGGTTTTAAGTAAATTCAGTGTAGCAAGAAATTTCGACTGGTGTACCCCAACTTTTGGCCGCCAGTGTATTCGAGATAGTCGTTACTCTGAAGACAGCGTAAGTCGATCGAATAGTTTATATAATTGAAAAAAGGAAAGATTCCTTCTCACATTTGAAGATATATCAAACACCGATACACTTATGAATTTATATCCATGACTAGCTATTTTTGGCAAAGTTTCCCATAGAATCAATCGCTGGCTGTTTGATTGCTCGCCAAACGGATTGCATGATATCCGAATTTCCTAGCTTCTGATCAGATCAATTATACTCGCCGCACAGTTTGTTAGGCCGCAATTGTTTACAGTGGAGCAGTCCGCGTGTAATTGTTTGATTGTGAGTAACAAACACAGCCCCCATATTGTTGCGACGAATTAACTCATCGTTCCATTATGCACCGTTTAGGTGAAGCGTCCTGTTAGAAACTATATTGTAGATTTCATGTACATATGTACAAATGTGCTTAACGGTCACATAGACGTTTGTGTTGCCAGTCACACGAGGCAAAGCAGAACTATTTTCACAATCAGACGCTGACTCGCGAGTCAAAATCAATATTAATAGAAATCAACAACATAAAAAAGAAAAAAAAAAAATCCGTAATATTCGGAAATTGCTTTTTTCCGCCTGAGAAATTTTACCTGTGATTTTTTAACGTACCACGCAGGAAACAAAGCTCGACACTCCTGAAAAAGCTTTTTTTTACTTGAATTGTTTTTCATCCGCTTCATTCACCTCCACTCTTCTTGTCTCTGCTTTTCTCCTTAGATTTCAATTCGCACGCCGTTCGGCTTAAAAGAAAATTCACAACTCGTCCTCGCATCAAATATGTACAAAAGTCCCCCCCCCCCCCCCCCTTCTCTCTTTCCGTCTCCCGTACATTTCCCTCGTCAGAGCGAGTTCTTCCTTTTGTTATTCCTCCATTTTTACCGTGATTACTTTGAATTGTTCGTTTTAACATTTTAAATGTGTTTTGGTCGCAATTACGAATTCAAATGGCTTCCGGGCCGCGGTACGAAAGCGGGGCGACTTACGGAATCCGACAAAACGCTGTAGCTGGGAGGCCATTGAGAAAGAGGAGGAGACGAGGAAAAATGGGAGAAGAAAAATCGAGGAAAAGCTCTGCTATGATTTTCATCTCTTGACACATCGCTTTATGCGTAGCGGCGTGGCCTGGCGGGCCTGTCTGACGAAGGGCGAATCCAAGCGCTGCTGCTGCTGCTGCTGCTGCTGCGAATTCATTAATAATACCTGCGCTCGGCCGGTTTCGCCTCTTCGGGGAATATGGATATATGTATACATATTATAGGTAGACATCCATACGTGTATTTTTTTTAATTTTACCACCGCGAAAAGCCGGTCCAAGAGGGGAAGAAAAAAACTGTCAAAAGGGACTGGGGGGCGGAATGCGCGGGCCTCGAGGATATCGCGGAGTAGGGGTAACAAGATGATTCAAACCGCGTCGGGATTCGACGGCAGTAAAGGCCCCTTAATTAACGTACTATCAACTCCGCAGCTACAGTCGTTAACATTAAACTCAGGCACTGAGGCACCGAGGCATCGCGGCTTATGGGCTGGGTCGGGGCGTATTAGGGGCTGCCGGGTAAACAGTTGAATGTCGTTGCGACGTCTTTGCTGGAGGCGGCCGCCCCCGCGAAGGAAGTAGGAACTAAATCGAGGCAGTTACCTACCTACGAATTATAACAGGGTTACCCATCAGCCCCCGCCCCCCACCCCCAGGCCTTCGCTAAACCCGTGAGGAGAAACAGACTATTCCGGCTTTTAATAAGACAACCTCGGGTCGCGAATCTCTCCATCTTACCTACCTGTGCAGCGCGAAAAAGCCTCGGGAGCACCGCAGGACGTGAGTTACGCCGGAAGGTGAGGAATTAGCGACGGGAAACACGTTTCGGACCCTCGACGGGTAATCGCGACTTTAATCAAAACACAGGAAAACTTTTAAATCCATTAATGCCCGTATACGTTTTCACGTAGATCAGGATAATTTTTGAAGCAATAAGTAACTTTACGTGTCAGCATGTATATACAATATACATATATACATATGTGTAGTGCGCAACGAACGACCCGCGGACCAGAAAACTTCGTGTCATGTAATAGATGAAGAACGCATTCACTGATTTCAAGCATGTATCGATGTTACGGGAGCACGGTGAGTGACCTCTTTATTCCGGAATTCAAGCCCTCGGCCGGGGAACTATAATCAATTCCTATCAACGTCAGCGCGTCTCAAATGGATCGTGGAGGTCCTCCCCCCCTTCTCCCTCTGCCGCCTCTTCCCTTCCACCCGAATGACGTAATTAGAATAGAAATGTCATTAGATCGTCGAGGAGGCATCTCGGAGAGCGTTTAGTCAATCCGCTCGGGTACGTCCTCATTGCCTTTTCACCGGCCCATTAACTCGGTTCAGCCCATCCGAGTCGCGTGTGTTACCTTCGCTCGCGCTTATGGTGCTTTCAGCATGGTCAGAGCTTACCTACATGACGCGGCTCACTGGTTCCTTGTCTTTAAATTATTGTTTTCTCTTTTAGCGTACCTTAGGCGATTCGGCGGGAAATTGAAACGTCGGGAGGAAATTTACAACGTAAACGTATTTGAAACGTACAACGTTTGCATGACGGCGTATACGATCGGTGAGCGCATTATATTGTAAAGTGTTGGAAAACCAATCGTCGTTCGGGTAGGTAGATATATTATAATGGAACGGTGAAATTAATATGAGAATATGTATATAGGTATGCATAAGCCCTGTATACCATGAACTCTTGAAACTTTAGCCAACCACTTGGCGAAATTTAATTATACAGCTAAAACAACCTGGGCAGCTGGTTATACTTAGGGACAATCTAACTTTCCTTTCGGTTCTGTTTACCTCGCGAGAGTTATACTAATTTTAACGTTGCTATGTATACGCGCGTAGAACCAAGGCTTTTCGCACCATCTTTCCTCATTTTTTACTTTATTTTCTATACTTACGTTATAAGTATATATTAAATAGGTAGCTATGTACTATAACTATATTAGTTCTGTTCTAAACTTGAAGGCAAATTGATTCAGCGAATAGTTCGTATAACCTACTCGCTTTTACACGCTATCACTCGTTTCTACAAAATTTCTCCATTTCGTTTACTAATTTTCTCCCCTTCATCACAAACGTTCTTTTAGAGCATACAAAATGATTTTCGTATGTTGGGTTTATTTCACAATGTGTATTATACGGTTTGTACTACGTTACTGAGATCACATTCATCAATTTTCTACACTCTGGAATAAATTGCTGACTTAATAAGTTCGGAGTTTTTCTCATGAATTCAATCGCGTGGAGAGAAGAGGAGCCAAGAGGACACAGCATAACGGTACACTGTGTAAAAATTAGTCTGTTTTGTCTGCTTGATTATCTAACGCTTCAGGTGAAGGAAATCAATAATAATGCGAAATTCGGAGCAGGTATAAAATCATCTGTGAATTGTTGGGAGGCCTTAAATATGGGTTGAGAATCAGTGAGCAGATTCGTTGTTTGAAACGAAACACCCAAGAGTTGGAAAACACCTCCGCACTGCCTACGAAGTAATACGAGCGTATCCGGTTCGCTAATATGGGAAGTTTCGGAGAACGGCAGGTTATTTTCGGACCTCGTTGATAATTCACAGCACCTATAAAATTTCGGAGGAGGCCGAAGTCCCATTTTCAGGCGAGAGGTGACGATGGGCTCAACGGGAATTTGCATGGTTGACCTCGTCGTTGGCCCGCGTTTAATTTAAACGAGCGTCAACGGGCAGGCGGATCAAAACGTGAAATGGTCGGTACCCAATAACCCGCGTCTTCTGACCCATTACGCATTGATACAGTGCACTATTTTCTACCCTGCAATCAAGCACGGTAAATTTAACCCTTCAGCGCCGCCTGCGCCGCTACGTTTTGTCCCGACGAGCGAAGACGAGACGTACAATGTGGGGCAGAATGCGGATAATAGACGGTGTATGGACAGGCCGTTAGAGTGAGGCGGGCTTAAGGGACTGGAGGCTGTAAACTCCGCCATCATCCATACACGCGTCCCGCAGCATTGTCCCGGCTGGGTTACGGCGGGGCGTTAAAATCGAATGAAAATAATCGGGATGAGCTTAATTAAGGCAACCGTAGAGTTACGCTGAGCCCTGAGATTTCCCCGAGATTTCCGTGGCCGCGGTTCTTACGATCCTACTCGTGTCATTGCAGTATCGGCGAAGAATGCCCCTTGAATTTATTTCAGAATATTGCGGGTGTGCCTTGGTTACGAGCTCAGCTGCGCGTGACCGCGTGTCGCGGGTTCAGAAAACGTTGCTTTTTCAGTTTGCTGAAATCAGCGTAATTGCAAAATTGCCGGAAACCAGTTCCAACGGCCGTTCGCGTCTCGGGCTGTTCAAATCGCGATCAGCTAGAGATTGCTCAACGAAATTCCTCGCCGACGATTACCGGCTGCAGCAGCAGCTATGCCGATCTCCGGATATGAGATATCGCGGGATTCTGCAGAATCCTGAGATTTCGACTATCCAGCAATGCACTCGGATTGATACCACGTCCATTTACATCCCCAGCCGCGATACGCTCCGCTCATATACCTACGCAACTCTCTGGGATGCAAGATGAAATTTTCCCTGGTACGGTATACCTATACCTACTCGTATAGTATGTAGTCTGAAACGATAACTTTTTCCTGATTATTTATGAAAACACAGTTGCGGTCCTAAATTAACCCCCGAGAAGTGAGGAGGGTATGACCCTTGCTGCAGAGGGAGACAAAATAACGGTGGATCTATTCTCTTGACCCGATGAGTCGACGTTTAACGACGCACTAAATGCGCTCCCCACACTGCAACACAGACTTCTGCGCTCGTAAAACGCGTGCTTTGAGGTTTCATGCTACGAAAGTGTGTACTTGGCCTACAATTAGTCATTGTACTCTTGTAGGAGCGTGAAGTACAGGCACTGCATACCATCCTGAGGTCATTCGCTTTGGGCTCTTGTCGTACAATTTTTCGCAGAAGCATTTTTCTCAGAGGTGGGACAAGAATATGCGCGAAAGAAACGAAGGAGGCGGAAATATTCTTATGCTTGCCAAGTCCCGGTGATAAAAGAAACTACGCGCAAAGAGATAGCGGCACTAGTCACATGCTTATCTATGATTATATAATATTATGCCAGAGTCGATACTTAAAAATGATCTTGGCAGCCAGCAGGAAACCTCAATCCGTCTGCATTGGGATTGAATTGCAACGAAAATCGTCGATTTTACACTAAAATATTTGCGAACAATGGTTACTGTCGTAATTAAATAACTTTCCAATTCTTCAACTTTATAAAAACCTTTATTTTTTTTATCAAAGCTAGAAAGTCTGCGATCGTCCTCCTGTGGTATAAAAATCGAGTCACACATGTGTTACAGGAAATCACGAAAAATCTATAGAATCGAACCAGTCGTAGTGAAATATTTAAAATCGCTCGCAGTAGTGACTTGATCGACTGAGAATCGATGACCATGCAATGCAGATCCAACCCGGACTCAAAATCCATCAGATCTGCTACCGGATAAGGAAAAAAAAATTGACGAATCTCGCACAATAGTAATACGCGTGTGAAAAATTGGAATCCAGAAAAAAATTCTCGGCGTAATTTTTTGTAGACTTTTGTAGATTTTTGATTACCGGCTTGGCAGTCCGAATTATCGCCGAGTGTTCTTCATCCCGGATTCATTTTTCCCCAGTTGTTCGCTACGCTCGGCGCGCGACGATTCTTGGAGGAAAACAGTGAGGGAACTTTGCTATATTTTTCAAAAATGGAATTTAAATATTTAAATCGGGTGCCCCTACGGGCCGGGGGCAGAAAAGGGCAGGGCGGCGGAGAGAAGGGCGAAATATATGCCAGCGGTGAGCAAACAGGAGTCGACGGCAAATATTACCGGCTCTGCATATAAGCGTGCAGGAAACCTACGGGAACAGTTTGCACACAGTCTGTCCCGCCGGTCTAGTCAACGAAGAAGTACAAACAATTACTCTTTTTTCTATTCTCTCCTTTACCTTTCCTCGGCTGACAAACCGCCGGAGTCTATGATGTCGCCGGAGGATTATCAAACGCAATTAAATGCACCCATATTCCATGGCAGGTAGTGGGTTCAGGGTGCGGCGTGTTTTATTTCTTGGTCACTGCAAGTCCAATAAAACCGACCACCGTATGCAGTCCTGCGGGCAACTGACCGCAGTCAGTGATCCATGGGTAAAATTTTCCATCCCTTTAATATCTGTCGATCGGTTTGATTGTGAGTTTTGCGTAATCAAGAGTTGACCGTCGTTGGCGTGACAATTAACATTACTGGAGAATTTCGAAACGATGTTTTCTCCTGAGGTACGGTAGGGCCCATTTATCCTTAAGGGGTTGCCCTAGTCGATTTCGACATTGTCGGATACATCTCCAAATATCGAAGTCCACGTATCTCATTGTCAAATGCGAAAAAGGGCTTAACAGCTCCACTCAACACACAATTCTGAAGGAAAATATTCCGAAACGGTTTCATTTTAGATAGAAATAAAGAAATGGTATAATTTTTACGAATTTTCTATTGCGATTCCGTAGAATCCGTGCCATTTCTTTATTTCTATGTCAAGGTTTCAGTCCAATTCTGCTCATTCACGAAGCTTCACTTCTCCTTCCCTCTGCATCCTGTAAGTTCTGCTGGAATCTTGGGCGCTCCCAGCAACCATAAGCGGTCATATTAGGGCCCGAGTATTGGGTAAGAATTCTGAAATCGGATGGGGGGTTGCTGAGTGGAAATACGAGACAAAGATGAGGGACTTGTTTGATTTCGTTCATCAATATCTCAATATTCAAGAACGATGGATTTCGGTTTATGGAATGACAAATATCGCCGGGAGATAGATGGATAGATCATTCATAATATTTTATGCTCTCAGCTCTCAGCGATGGGATTCTCGACATCAATATTTATGCATTTTAATATTCTATCGAGCCTGTATCCCTTCTGTCTGTATAATGCGATACGTGTGTACATCGTACATACGTATAATGTATATGCATGCAATCGGAGTTAATTGAAGGATCTTTATTATCTTGCTTGCAGGGCAGGTTATCAATGAAAAATGCGCATTGCATACCTTATCTTATAGTTTTTGCTAAATTTGCGGTAAAATCCGATCAATGCTGAAAAATTCTCAAGCTGATCACCAAGTCGAATATTATTTTTCAGGATAATTTACATTCCGTTACTGCTAATTCAAACGCCTCGATCTTTACATTAATTTAAACTGCTGTTTGTTCGATGTCGGATGTTTATCTTTCAACACATAATATCGACGTTCCTACTTCAGGTTATTGAAATCGATTTGAGGTAAGGGATAAGGAGATCAGCTTGAAAGGGTTTAAATTTATTATAAACTTATTTTCCTCTCGGAGCCTGTACCTGCTAGTTACAAGTTTTACTATCCGCTTAGGTCTGCAGGTATTATTTTCGGATGATGTGGCATGCTTGTGAGTTTTTCACGAGAGGTTATCTGCTAGAATAGAATTCAACAAACGAAATCGGACACATCCCGAATCGGAAAATGCAATTTCATGCGGAGGAAACAGTAAAGTAGGACGGCGTGCCTTGGGTCTGATTTTTCTTTTTAAAAAAAATTGAACGAAACCGTGTTGCAACTACGTGTTTCAACAAAATTGCAATGAATACGTATGTAAACTGAGAAAAGCTTCTCCAAAAACATAATACGAGTATACTTGAAATATATTCTATTGCCAGTCAGCAGAGCTAGCTTTGAGTTATACGTATTATATATGTCTTTCAGCAAATTATTTACATATCTTTTTCCTTGAAATTCTCATCATCGCGAGGCTCCGCAGTTTCCTACAACGATTTGAAAGCGACGCGGCTTTCGAGGAAAGCCCTCGCCGAACATCGCGTGCCCGACAAGAACTCCGCGGGGGCGGATTGAAAGGAAAAACGTCCTCTGTCTGAATGGAATTCCATTGATTACGTCAAATTTTCAAGCTTCTCTCGAGTTTGCGGTCTTTTAGTCTATTTTTTGGCTCCAAGGTATTCCCAAGTCGAATCCTTCCCCGCGTTTCAGGTCTCAACTGAGCCGCTGAGTAGGTGATTCGAGTCGTAGACATCATTGATATTACGGGTATATGTAAGTATATAAATCAATGTTGATTAAAATTCATCCGACTGACAAGGAGATAATTAACGGATCGAGGAGTTGAGCGAACTCGATTCGCCCGCGGTAAGTTTTTGCCGCGAATCTGAATCTTCTTTCCCCTTCAGCGGCCCGTTGAAATGAAGACGCCCCGGTATTCTATCGCGTCGTTGAGTCGACTTCCAAGCGAAATATATGACGCTCTAAAACACTTACTTATGTGTTTTTTGGATCTCGACTGCCGACGCCGCCCGTCGCTTTTAATGAGGCGAAACGCTGTTCTATTTACATTCGAAAACCTGCGGGGACGCGCATGCAACGCGGTACCCGACCCGGTGTAAATGCATTCCACGAAATTACGCTGGAACGATGCGGACCCTCTGGGCCATCCTAGTCCTGCAGCACGCGAGGATACATTAACGCCGAAACCAGTTCTATAAACATCTCCGCGGGTGACAAAATTATTCCGGCCGTTTCAATGAAGTAGTAAATGCTCGCTTCGGACTAGCGCCGGCTTCGCAATTCGTCGCGAATACCGTGTGATACCTTACAGTCGCGAATTATTGCAATCGCGTAATTCCGTTGCTATTGCTTTGTCATTATTGCCCCAGTGATCATAATTATTCGAATCATGTTCGACACGAAATGTTTATGTTCTATCACGTAACTTGTATTATTTATACAGGTATTCAATATTTACAAAATATTAATTTATTTTAACGAAATATAAATGCTGCCGGATGGTATAATATTAACTGTTCACGGGGCTGGATACACGTACCCAATTTATACACCCGCGAGAGTCGAAGAGTTGTGCTTTTCATCAAGTGCTTCAACAATTAGTCTGGAGTAAATGTTTTAACGACGTGGCAATATTCATACTGCTATTAATGATACCCATATATTTGTAGCATTGGTTTGATCATGAATGTCACTCCGTATGACGTATTTGGTGAGACGGATACTATGAGTATATGCGATTTATAATCAATGATATTGTGATATCGTAATGCAATTTTCTAATGCATTTGGTCAAGTTTGCTGTTTGACTTGTAATAGAGTATAATTGACCTGCAATCGACAACTTGCTGATCTTTAACTCTATAATAATCAGATCTCTTCTTGGGTCAAATGAATTTCGACTTATATCTGGTCTTTTATTTATTCAGACTGGAGAAAGCCGGTAATTTTTAATGGTTGGACAGAACAAGGCTGTGAGTTCAATAAATTGATAATATGGTTTTAGGATTTTACGATACACGTTAATTTATTCGAATTAACTCCACTCTGAAATTGGCCAAAAGCAACGTATTTGATAAATTTTTTGGAACGACTATAATATGATATATTCATTAACCCCTTGATTGGCACGGCGAAACTCACTTTGCGTGCCATTGCTGGCAGAGGCAAAATATTAATCAATCTTTATGAAACTGTATATACACATGTCTTTGGGGTCGTTGAATTTGAATTTCATATCAGAATCCCAAAATTCAAAATGACGGATCCAATATCGGCCATTTTTAATTTTCCAAATCTGATTTGAGATTCCTTGAAAACCCCTGAGTAGTATTTTTCGAACAGATTTGATTAAATTTGAACTTTTCATCCGCCATGTTGGATCCGCTATTTTGAATTTTGAAAATTTGACCTCAAACTTAAATTCAGCGATCAAAAAACCCGTGAATTATGAATTTCAAGACGATTGGTTAAGTCGTTTCAAAGATATTGATGAAATATTTATTGTTAGAGGACGTCTACAGACATCCTCGCCAGCAGTGGCACGTCTTTTTTGGACGTCTATAGACGTCCTTGCCAGTCAAGGGGTTAAGAGTTCGCAACTTATTACCGTAAGTCTTCTTACAACAAGTAACTGTATTATGAATATATGCTTTCAGTGAAAATTCTCGCGCAGTTGGTAAATTCAGGATGGTCACAGTTACTGGAAACGTGAAAGGCTCCAAGATAGCAATCACGTTTATCTGGAGTAAATAAATTTTGGAGTTAATATATAATAATAATAATAATTTCAATTTTTATGTCACCCTTTGCAGTTGATGGACAAATTACCTAAAACCATCATTGAGTTGAAATCGATTTCGTTCTTTTGCCGGTTGTACGTGATAAAATTATTGAAATCACTTGAAATCACTTGAACAGATGTTACGTACCTTCTTGTCGTAGATGGTAAGAATTTTCCACTACTCTCATTTTGCCCATATTTTTTTACTTCACTTTAAAAGAGGAGAAAAGAAGTATAAAATCGTAGATGACTATCTGATATAAGAAGTAATAGAATTTAATCCCGTGTGAATCGATAAAAATTATATAACCAAAATTTATGTATTCATTGCCTTTGGACACTAATGGAAATGGCTGACTTTT
Organism: Diprion similis; assembly: GCF_021155765.1. Lineage (NCBI taxonomy): Eukaryota > Metazoa > Arthropoda > Insecta > Hymenoptera > Diprionidae > Diprion > Diprion similis. The sequence goes on along the minus strand of NC_060112.1, from coordinate 14,579,799 downwards.
CTGAAAATTTGAAAAGCGAGCGAAGCCCACCCACTACATAATTAGCCTTGATCTTAAATTTTCATTTCGAGTATCAATAAGTAGGTACATTTGCTACAGTACCTCAAATAATGACGAGTTATTTTTTCTATATTGCTCAAAGTAACAGTCGCGAATGTAACGGGAAATCAAAATTTCAGTTCTTGCGCTACGTACAAATGTGCCTCAGCACCGGTAACGTTATTAAACTCTGTTATTTTCAACCCATCGTAAAATCTATAATATTTCTTCAATTGAAAAAATACAAATACCATCCAATCATCTTTTTATCAACCATTCAAATACCTAATAATAAAAATAAAAAAATATGAAATCTGCACTCTCGTTCCTATTTTCCCGCGCCTCGTGCCTCAACTCCGAGCTCGTCCGCGAGATGGCATCTCGATCTAGGCGCACGTGCCTCGCTTGTTTGTCGCTCGGTCGTCCCGAGCGCGGCCGAAGAGAGCCGAAGTCGCGGTTCGGGGCGATCGAGCGACGCCCTTCCCTGCCGGCTGTATCCCCTCCCCTCCTCCGGCTGCCGCCCTCGCTCTCCCTTCCTCTCGGCTTCCCCACCTTTTCGCCTTTGGTTGCGGCAGCCTCCTCGCGCCGCTGTCAGAGTTGGATATGCATTCGCGAGGGTCGGGTGTACGCATTGTTGCGCCGTTTCGTTGATCGCTGACCCGACGACGCCATTGTTACCAAGCCCCTTCGAGGCGGCGCTCGTTTGTTTTTTAGTTGGAAGTACAGTGACAGTTGAATATCGGTGCAACTGCATCCCCCCCCTTTATCGTCGATCGCCGAGAGCGCTGATTAATTATTACACAGATTTCAGCCGGCTTTGCGCCTTGGCGAGAGAAAAGAAAAACCGAGAAAGATAAAAAAGCAAATCACCTCCGACAGGTGACACGCGATAGACGGGGCAAAAAAAGTGACTCGCAAATTCCCCCGAAACCTGGATACTCGTTCGAATCGGATATTCAAACGCTCTCCGCAACGTGGTGCTTGACGTTTGTTAAAAAGTATACCCATTGCATGTAATATCGATATCCACCTGTGCGCGTTTCGGTCTCACAATCAGTTGTCCTCACGATCTAATTTCCTTCATCGCTGAGTGTTTTCTCGTTTGCTTGTTCGTTTTTATTCTAACACATCATCCGTCCCCTCGCGTCTCTGCACCCGCGTGAATTACATCTACGTACAACATCGCAAAATCCGACCGTCGATTCGCCTCGACCGAGTCCCGAAATCAAGTGTTTTTGGTGCTGTGGCGGTGCATTATGTGAATGTGTTCCCCTCGGAGCTGCTGTGCTTCGCTCTACACACCGGCTATCGAACGAAATCAAACATGCCAAGGTCAGTTGATGGATTCTTCTTTATTTTATCCCTCCCATGCTCTTTCGCATCTCGACTGCACGCACGCGGCTCTCACTCACCTGCCGTCGCACGTCTTCCAGTTCCTCTGATTCATAAACCGCCTCCCTCCCTCCCTCCCTCCCTCTCCCCCCCCACACTTTCCGCGGTGAATATATCGACCTGACGACCGAGTCTTGAGTCTCCTCCGCGAATTAACATCCACTTGTACAAGGAAAATCCCGCACAAGGATGATATCCTTATCGCTCGATGAGGGGAAAAAATGAAGGGCGCTAAACCGCGTTGTTTGTGCAGGTATGCCTATTGTCCTGGGTCATACGTGTTCCGTATATCTTGAGAGTTGTAAGCCTCGGAATTCACACCCGTAGGTATTACCTATTTTGAATTTCAAGACCCTGAGAGGAAGGAACCTGGGTAAATAAACCGACGAATCTCTTCGCCGTCACTGCGCAGAGCATTATATTCTATGGTTATACCTATCCGGTAATCGGGACGGTATATCAACGGATTTTCGAGGTAGGCTGAAGCCTATCAGCCTCGACCAGAACGCAGCAGAAATTTCAGATCGTTGACTGCAGCCTGCATTTTGCCTTTCTCGCCCAACACCTGGCGCCTCTTTTTTTTTTACCTACTACAAATATTTGCTGAATTTTTCCTCGAATTCACCGCCGAGTTTAGAGTTGCGATACTATAGCATTTTTTTTTTTAGCTCGAATAACTTGTAATTTCAGTCGATAAACAATCGTGAATCATCGCTGCACACACGCGTATATGTAATCATTAAATTTCAACGCTAAAACTTATGCCAAAAAGTTGAGCGTGTCAAGTTCATTCACACAATAAGCGCACCGATACGAGCGCTTCTCTTTCTTCTCGTTTTATATGCATGGCGGTAATTGTATGAACAGCAGCTTCTTTTTGGAGTAAAAATTACAAGGGATTCGGTAAGAGTTACTTATTAGTACGTTCGAGTTACGTTGACGAATGTTCTTCGAACTTGCAAAATATCACAATGAAGGTAATTTTTATTAGAAAAAATGTTCAACCGCGGTGTAAATGCCACGTACATTGCTTCTTGGTCATTTTTCGTAATTATTGCGAATGATTTCAAACGATTTGGAAGTTGATACCGAGTAAAAATATAAGTTAGTATCATCCGATCGTTTTGATCACAATATGCGGGCACGATTCGATTATACAATGACGACAGTATTTTCGAATCGTATGGTTTTATCTTCGAGCGTTGATCCGTCCGATGTAACTCATCGCTTGTATTTTATTCTCTGGATTTAAGTTGCTTTGACGCGTGGATGTGAAATTGTAATAAAAGAAGAAAGACAACGTTCACACCGCACCGTGTTGTACGGCCTTTCCGGTCATATCTTTTCCTCGTCTAACAACTTACTCGCATGTGAGATTTGGTCAAGTTATTTCGAGAGGAACGTGTTTTTCTTGTAGAACTTTGTTGGGTACCGAGATATATGTATGCATATATATAGTATTCAACATACGCAGGACCTGCTAATTTCTGATTACGCGAATAACATTCTACAACTCGAAACATTCGTTTAATTTTTGCGCGAAAATACAGGCCACGCAGTGGGTCCCCTGTTCCTCTAAAAGTACCCAATTTTTTTTCCTTCCCCTGTAAGCACTCGAAAAATGAAGGTTTCCCCTAAACGTATCCTAAAGCAGTCAATTTCGCACGAAAACCCTCCTATTTTCGTCAGTCAGTTACTTATTTTTTATAAACTAAAATGGACCCAAATAATCAATTTAATACTTTAGAGCAATGTTTATACTTCCCACTTAAAATAGAAACAAAAAAATACTATATACAATCTTAAAACTTCTTTATATTTCACGAAACCATAATTTTTAAGTTCTATTGAGTCTTGTTTCTCTTTTTAATTTTTTCTACAATCTAATAACCGTCAATCAAAAATAAATCTAGTCCTACTATAATAATATCGTGTCGTGATTTTCTCTGCTGTATAGGTATGTGTAACTTGTGCAAATATGAAATGATTCGGTTATGCATGTTCATACCGTTCCGATTACACCGCAATCTGTCTGGTCGGTGCGGTGGACTTTTACATTTTCGCGATCCATTCCACACAACGTACATGAAGGTGAAAATACGCGTTCTTAAATGGATGAAAAAATGAAGTAAAAAGAGGAAAAAGAAACGGTTTAGGTGAAAAATTTGTATTCAAGATTTGAATTAACATGCGCGCGATAAGCGAATTGATAATTGAAACAAACTACGTATAAGCTTTTGCCACGATTCGGCTTGTATATCTATGCACATATCTATAAACAGCTTCTACGCTATACATATAATATACATATATACATACACCACATATACTGTGTTATTTGGTCGTTCTAGTTTAAAAAAGCAAGTCGATATCGTTGTGCGCACTTGCCTTGATGTCGTGTATACATATATACGTATTATATCTGAAGAACAAGGAAAAAAATAGACTGTGAAATTCATGCTCGTTCAGCAGTAATTAATACCTTTCATCCCCACCGAATTGAATGTAATTGAAGCCCGTGTTCTCGTGTAAATATACGTATTGCGAGGAAAAGAAATTTTTCCTCTCTTTTTTCTTCTCAATCTCGTCTCTCGTTTGTATACGAAAAAATGCAGGGGAAGAGGGAAATCGCTACATCGGATAACGACGACGAAAATTTTACCGCCTGTCGCACATCGAAGAAGAATTAGAAGAGGAAGAAGAAGAAGAGGAAGAAGTTGATTATTATTTCTCTCCTTGAGCCAGCAGCAGCAGCAGCAGCAGCAGCAGCAACAGCAGCACGAAGGTTTCTTCTTCCTTTCTCTACAACGTACCACGACTCACCATCAGCAGCTGGGTTCTTCTCGTTCCTCCGCGCCCCGCCTCTGCCGTAATAATTTTTAAATGCCACTCAATCCTAACTAACTCAAAGAGCCAGCACTACTCTCAAACAATCTCAACTGTAGGTACTGTACCTTATTATACTCTCGGCTGTAACGTTTGTTCAGTCGCTGGACACGAGAAGAAAACGCGTTTCTTGCGTTGGCGAGAAGTACATGGCACACGAGAAAGGTGACGCCGTTTGCCAGAGAGATGATGCTTGAAACCAAAGCGATTGTATATCCCGCGGTAGCCGCCCGATACGGGTTATCGGCATTCGGTATTGGAGTAGAACGGAGCGAAAAAAGAAAGAACAAGAAATGAAATCGATGTGGAGGAAAAAAATTGAAGTAAAGTAAAATCAAACAGAACGTGTGTCATGTATTATGTGATGTATATATATATATATATACATATGTATATGTAACTTATGTGTTAGTAGAATATCTTCGTCGTCGTTGAATTTGTTCGAAATGCTACTTTATGTTTACCGTGCTCGATATATAATATCGACAATTTGTTGATCTCTTTTCCTACTTCCTTGGTTATTTTTCTCTTTCTTTTTTCACTTATTTTCTTTTCTTCTCTTCGCTACCTGACCTGAATTTCTTAATAACGGGGGTGCTGAGGGGTGTTTCAACGTGATAAAAATCAGCCGTCACTGTCAACGGTGTGACAGTTAATTTAACGCCCGGTCGCAGTTCAGCAGAGCAATTATAAAAAGAGAATTCGTTTAAATTAAATAAATGTTAATTAGGTATAAACCCTTCGGGACGCAATCAACAGCCTTTCACGGATATTCTAACACATCGAGTAGAGCCGAAATCGAAATTTTATAAAAATCTAAAAGTCACGTTGCCTATCTTTCGTTAACCGGTAAATAATGCAGAGGACAATGAAATTCAAAAAACAAAATAAAAAAGAAAGAATTTCTTACGGTATAATTATTGAATATAAATTATTTGTAATATATCGATAATTGCTTTTCGAACATTTTACTTATATATTGCATATAAAACAAAGGATTTGACAAACCATATTCGGTGTACTTCGTAATACAATTTGAGTATCATGGTGTAAATTAAATATGAAGAACTTCGTCTACCCTGATTCTATAATTCATACAACCCGTGCGCGCATTTCTTCTCTCTAAGGCGCCTGTTCTTAATGCGCAATAGACGTATAGGTTTATGCAAATAACTAATAATTTATTTGGCACACAGTGCAAATATACTTTTATCGGGGACGAAATCTTCTCTCCTTTACCTTGCAGGATACATAACTTACAATAGGCGGGTCTTGCACCACGATTTACGACCATCCACATTTCTTCCAAATGTATATATATTGTTTGGATTAAATCAGATTGTATAACACATGTAAATATTTATACAGTCAGATGGGGGTTTGATAACTCGCAGTATCTCAAAGCTAAAAGCTGTCATACCACGGAATATGAATTATATAATAATAAATCCCGTTAATTTCTTCCATATTTATCCGTTAATGATCTTACGTAATTGATAAAAATTTAGTCTACGCGGCCGGTGAAGTACGTATATATATAATGTTAATGTACGTCATACCTATGTACAGATATATATATATATATATATATATATATATATATATATATATATACATATAATATCCCACCATAATTTGACATCGAAGGGTTGAGAAAACAGTGCGTGCAGAAATCAAGGTGTCGTCTGCGTGGTCCGGAAACGATCGGTGTTATCGCCTCGTGCGTGTGGCGGCGAAGCTATTCGATTATCCCTTTCAACTGTATATATGTGAGTGTAATGTACGTATATATCTATAGCGTACATAACCTGGGGCAGAGAACTGCCTCCGTGACGTATCAGTCGTGTCAACCTACCTCCTTTCCTGTCGGGAGTTGTTAAAAAACCGATTCCGATATCAAATATAAGATCCAAATGATACCTGCCAAAATACAAATTTGATCAGTGCGCTCGCTAATTTTCTTTGACAACTGTGCGAACTCACGAACAAGGTTTTCAATATTTATTAGCGATAGTCATCAAGCAAGTTTAGCTTTGAGTCGTAGATTTTTTTTTTTTTGCCCCACGTTATAGCTTGAATTGTAATAATACGATGGTGATACCAACGTAACGAAAGAATTATGAGAAAAAAATGGGTTATCTCGCAACTTGTAGAATGATTTTGAAGGAGTAAGTACATTCAATTGGAAAATATGATGCCATAAATAAGTTTTGCTTTATTAAGGTTGTGTGAATTTTAGAAAAATTTGTAATCGCGAGGTGAACATTTCTATTGGGAATTCGTTGGCACATCGACATGACGAACTTTATTTTAATCCAGCGCAATTCGCAGGTGGACGGACGCATGAACGACGATCGGATATTTATTACAAGTGCGCTCGTATGGAAGCTTATCAAAGCACCGTCGGACACGTGTACTTTGTTAAATAATGCAAACAGTCGTGGAAACTTACGCGCCCCTCGGTTTCCGGTTTTATATTCTCATTGTGCAGGCGTATTAGACTAACCGACGTTATACACTCGCAGGGAATTGCACCGCGTTCGCATATGATCACATACCTAATCTTCCACATTACGTATTCAAGCCGAACCATCAAGAGCCGCATGCCGCTTACTTTCCTAATCTTGCGTCTGTAATGTGTCTATTTTAAGATTTTATTTTATTATTCATCACAGCCACAACTGTAGTCGTAAGAAAATATAATGCGAGTAACTACATCCAAACAGCGCAGTAGAAGACAAGATCTTTTGCTTACAATGACAAATTTATTTTCCACACGTTTTAGGTGCCCAGAACCATGTATTTTTCACCAATGATAAAAAATATGATTTATAGTTCAGGATTACATGGTACATTAGCATGTCGAGAAATTTTTCTCGGTTCAGGCAATACTAGTCTTGATTGTAATTTGTTATTATCGAGTCTCGTTGAAGTATCGTTTTATAATTTCGTATGAATGTTGAGATATTTATGCGTAATACTCATTCGTTTTGAAAGAAAAAAAAAGAAAAATTGTATCTTTACACATGTCGTATTGATACGGGGGCTTTCCTGTATTGTGTTATGTACTACGCTGATCCGCGTCTAGACCGTGGCTAACGATAAGTATTGATAAACACTACCTACATTCTTCGTCATCGGATTACATAAGGTCAGGTTATACTATCGATATTTGTTTTACACTCGTCATCGGGGTCGCAACCCACTCAGTCAAGCATACGTGGTCCGACCTACTTCAAAACGTGTTCGCAATTTTTCCGCTTTCATTCGTCTCGCTTTATTAAGAAGTACCGTGTACGTGTAGGTTATACAATGTTCACGTATCGTTGTAACGGAAATAAAACTTGTACAATCGGCCAAGGTGCATCGCGATCGCATCGAACAACCACGTAATATGTGTCTTTAATATGTTTTTTAAAATTTACTCGAGGTTTCGTTTAAGTCTATATATGCATGAGTAGTATTTTTTTTACAAATGAAATTTTTTTTAGATATTTGAGAAATCAATTGCAAAAATTTTTCTTTTCTTTAATCACGGAAACATTTTTTACTTGAGTAAAAAAATGATCGTTCATGTTATTGATTGAAAATTTTCAAGATCCTTCGAATCTGGCTAATTGAAAGAGGACATTCCTACAGGTCGACGTATATTACGTTGTTACGTAAGTGTCAGTAATACGGTATACGAAATATATACAAGGTTACAGGTTCTGTTTTATACATGCGTAAACAGATGGCAGGCAGCGTAGCAGATTCGAATAATCAAAGGGATGTAGGAATGATTTTCATTATCATTTTCGTTTTCGTGTTCATTCTCATTCTCATTCTCATTCGCATTCGCATTCTCATTTCCATTTTCCATTTACATGAAGTGAACGCGAACTCGCGAATGATTCTTCTCCGTATCTCTGTTGTATAATATGTTTCTCGTACCCGTTGCATGCCGGCTACATCGTGCCAGGGAGCTTTTGCCCGTTTGGTAGGATGTAGGGCTGTAGGGTCTGCTCGAGGTTTGGTGGATGGCGTCGCGAGTCTCCTGCGTTCGGTATTTAAACAGGTATCAATCAGCTACAAGAAGCTTTAACTCGCGATGATGATATTTTGTAAGAACAGAAAGATGTCCGAGGGAGGGAGGGAGAGAGAGGGAGAGAGAAAAGAAAGAAAAGAGAGACGAGAGGCTAGCGTGAAAACATAGAATTATTATCGGCAAACGATTTCCGTTAGTCACAGATCCGCAGATATCATCTCTTGGCGAATTTCCAACCCTTGGTCTCGACTCGCTGTGTGAATTTCCGTCTCTAACCGTTCGTTCGTTCGTTCGTTCGTTCGTTCGTTGATTCGAATGATAATCGTGAAATATGAAAAATGCGAAGATCATCTCTATAGGATTCGACTTCGCGTTTGCCTTGATCTACGTTATACCTACACCCATACTTGCCACGAATATAAACTCGCTTGCCGCAGGCGTCGTAGGACTTGTGAGAAGGAACAAGGGACCTGGCTTCAGGATCCTTGAATTAATTAATTGAGATATCAGGTTCATTAGGTTAATCGAATAAGCGCTTACGGCCATAACAAGGTCTCGAGATCGTTCGGTTGTTTGGCTGCTGTTCCTGATGTATAAAGTACAGGTAGGGATGTGCCGTGCAGATGCTTCTCTATGTACCTACCTATAATCCATTTATACATTTTACGTTTACGCAAGTCGAAGAGAACAGGAAGATTTTCCAATTCATCGTCCATTCTTACGGGCTTACATGCCTAAGTGTAACATTTCTTCCTTGCGGCTACGAATTGGTAATATCCGGTTTGGCTTAGAATTATATTTCGAAATTTTGAGATAGCCAACGAGCGGAGGGATTGGAAAAAAAACAAAAAAAGGTATATATAGACATAAAAACGGAAACGCAGGCAAAAGGGAGCCGCCTAGCCGGTGAATTTCGTCCGCGTATCCCTCTGCCTCCCTTTCATCTTCTCCTGCTGCTGCAGCCTCGGGGCTTCGAGAGCTACCTGCCTGATTTTCTAGTACCTATACGTAAAGGCCAGCTGGGTATGCCAAGGCTCACGAAGTGCAGCCTACCTGCCGAAAGCACGAGCAGCACGTCTTCTCTCCTGTAATCTCCGGCATGCGAAGCGAACGAGCGAGAGAGCCGCGTCTTGAAGTCTTGCAGACTCGCCTCCAGCAAACCACATCATCAACTCCTACCGTACCAGTTTCTTCAAAGTTATGGTACCTCATCCCGCTCCCTGAGCTTGGTGGAAAACTGGCTGCAACCTACCGCCAGCATCCATGCATACCTATATGGGGGCGCATTCAACGCTCGCCAACGCTCGCCGATCAAATTCATAATCTATGAACTCGATGCAGTTCCGGCGATTATAATATTAGCATCGCAGGGTCGATCAGGAGCGTAGCTACACAGATTCGTTTCATTCCAGTTTAGGTTATCTCGAAGTAATTTTTTTTCCTTGACGATGTTTGTTTATACTGGGATGTTTGAAATACAACGAACGAATGTGAGTATCACGCTTTTTTAAGGAAGAGATTCAATCATATTTATTTCTATCTTATCGTCTGCTTTCGATGATTTCCGGGCTATCAAGTGATTTTCATTCATTTCCAACGAGTTCCTAGCGTTCTACGTGATTTACAGTGATTTATTGTAATATGTGATTTCATCTACTTCCGAAAATACTGAAAACAGTTTATAACGCTCGGAAATCATCATGGAAATCAATTGGGATACTGAAAATTGATGGATATTACACGGTAGGGTAAAATAATATTAAAATCACCTAAAATCGGTGCTTATGAATTGGAATCACTGGTCATTTGATTCTTGAACGAACTACGCCTGATCGGCCCTGACTTGCAGGCGATGTTTTCCTGAGCCTTTACTCACCACTCACGCAATTTTGCCAAATTTCATATAAATTTAGTCGACGCTTGACAGTTTGTGGTTGACAGTTAGTTACATATCTCCAACCTCTACCCTCCACCCTCCACCCTCCGCCGTCATCCCCTCGTCTCACCCTGAGGATATGTCGGGGCGTGACCACAGTGACAGATATTAAGCCTCCTATTTACGTCCTAAGTCAACAGAGCGTACAATTCTACTTTATTGCTAGCCTGCTCGGCATGCTGGATTTTCCGCGTCGTGTGCGTGCATGCGTGCGTTTAGGGGGAGTCTCCGGGGGTGGCTTCGCTGACCACCCCGGGCTGTCAATTTCGCTCTATAACTGATAGTTGCCAAATATTATTGGAGGTTGAACATTGCGCGAAACAACCGCGTCACGGTAGCAAATGCACGAAAGGACGTCAAGCATTTTCACCTATAGCGAGCTATTTTTTTTTTTTTTTTTTTTTTTGGCTATAGTTGTTGTACATGTGACTCCGATGGGGGAAATTTTAGTCTCGCCGTGACGACGTGGCAAATTTTACGCACTAACCCACCGCGGGATTTCGCAAGTTGTATTGATAAAGAGCTGACGAAATGGTTGGATACTAAGATAACCGATAGTACATATACGAGTTATTGTAGTATGCGTTACTGTGACTACTTGGTCGGGCGCCCGTAACTACGTCATGCTCGATAGTCGAATCAAGGCTACTGGTTTTTACTTCTTACTTTTTATTTTTTACCGACCCGAACCTGTTTGTTTGTTTCATTAGTAAAGCCGTAGTCAGTCATCCATGTTTGAAAATATTTTGCACTACTCGCTTCGTGTATATTCTTATCTTTTTATGACTGTTATAATGTTTGTTTTCTAAAAATTTTCGTGGTAGAAATTACACGTCTACCGTTTTCATGTGTCATTTCCGCTCAATTAATCACGCTTTTATACGTATAATGAACTACGCATACATATATGTGTATAGACACGTCTTTTTAAAAAAAATTTTTTAACTTCCTCACTTGAAGAAATTATTGTTTAGGTACACTGTTCAGATTTACCGAATTGCATACATTCCCACACCTATCAGCATCCTGGTTCTTTTTATGCAACGTACTCCCATTTCGCCACAGTACACGTCTGACTGCGTTAACCTGGCACATGTATAGGATATCTCTAAGGCTGCGAACGTTCCTAGAACCGTTCGATATAACCTTCGTAACAAGAACGATGTAGGTATGTGATTACCGATGGTCTAGTTATGCGCATCTTCGTAGAACGACGAACGAACGAGAAAGGTGTGTTTGAATTTGTTCCGGTTATCGATTCGGTGCTGATTGGAAATCGCAAATAATATATCTGGAGTATAAACATTCGCATACATGTACGTTGTACATATATAGTAAATAGTTTGCGGTGTGCGTTGGTGAAGGGTTTTTTCTCTCAGACGACGAAGAAAAAGGAATAATATCTATCCACCTTAGGCGTCTTAAGGGCAGCGAAATGACCTCTGAGATTTGAATCCGCGCGGACTGAGTCGCAAAGGACTTCTGAATAGCTAGAAATTCGAATTGCCTTTTGATAGAAGGAATGGAGGGAGGTCGTCGTGCAGTACCTTTGATGACGAGAAACACTCTCCCATTGCCGATGCCACACTGCTGACGCTCAGCAGAGATCTTACGTACCGCCGATGTTGACGCTGACCGAATCCCCGCGAGTCTTTTGCTACTCACAAGAGAAGAATCCGTCCGTCTGTTCGTCCGGCCATTCGTCGTCGACGCGGGAAGTGAGCTCCCAAGACACGTCCTCCCTGCATCTCCATCTTCATCTCGATCTCATCTCTCTTTCTCTTTGTACTCGCTTGACTGACTGACTTCCTCACTTCCTCATTTCCTCGCTTACTTTTTCCACCGGGAAACACATTGGCGAAGCGTTTCGATCTCGAAGGGGAACGTGTGCCACTGGACCCACTTCTTCTTTCTGCTGCTTTCTGTCTACACTTACTAACTTATGCAGCGTCCCGTGTTCGAAGCGAGGGACGATTTCGTTAGGTCAGACATCACCCAGCAGACCGTCAGCATCGTCTCTTCGATCTTAAATTCCGTCATTCCGCATATCGGTATACGTATAATGTCAATCGGTTTCTCGTATTCTCAACGAATTTTCGCGAATACTTGGCCTCCCCGCGTGATGGAACGGGAAAAAAAAAATAAATAAAAACAGCTCATTCGGACATGTATTCTTCCCGTCCCTCATGGCGTTCGTATAGCACAACACTGCTTGCACGCTAGGATTTTAGGGGCTTTTGCAGCCGCTGCGATGAATGATAAGATAATACGTACGTGCAGTGTTATATTGTTGTGTTACGGTGAGTTACACTAGGTTCTAGACGTGACACGACGTGTGTGAGACGCGAGGGAAAACTTCCCGATTCTTAATTAGTCACAACCAGCTTGTAACGGTGGTAGCGCCTGTCTCCCATGCTCGCACTGTACATGCCGTAATTAGAATTTATCATTCTCCTAACCGGGTTTTGGTCGCCCCCACAAAACCTTTGTGTGACACACTCTTTCTCGGGGATCAAAAGCTGTTCTTATAAAATATGGTTAACCTGTGGTTTTTCCGGCCGAGATATACCTATGTATATACTGCTGGATTATGTCGCGTGGAAATATCACACCGTGGATCTCTTTGAGCATTCAAGAAATTCGATCTGTGGTTTCTTTATATTTATACCCTCTCGTAATGCTAAAACAACTTCACAATACTCCAGTAAACAATTTTTAGCTTCTAAAAGAGGGATGAAAAGGATCGAAAAAGGTCCGTTTTAACTGATTCTGAGTCCGTTGAAATTTATACCGATGAATATAAAGAGCAGACGTGAATTTTTCAAGAGAACTTGATCTTCTTTGACGAAGATTCAGATTCAACCTCATCGTGTATAATTGCGATTGTTTGATTGTTGGTAAAGTGATGGAAAAACGTGAGAAAGAACCAATCTTCTCATCACTCGGCGAAGTTGACTCATGCACTGTAGATTCCCTCGTCGAATATGTGCAGCAATCGAAGATAATTACGAAAGAGAGAGAGAGAGAGAGAGAGACAGAGTGAGAGAGCGGGAGGGAGGGAAACAGAATTGTTGACGAAGCGTTAAAAATGCAACCAGTAGTTATCAAGCTCTCTAAGAGTGTTTCGTACTTGTGTTTCAGGATGCAGGGATCGGCGCATCGTGAAGGGCATCGCAGGGCCCCGATGCAGGAGCTGCTGCTGCTGTCGATGCTACTGGCTGGTCTCCTACCCCTCGCAAACGGTGAGTCACTTTCGATGGTATAATACTGATCGTGAGGCAGGAAGGCAGGAAGGCCTCGGGACTCGGGCACTAGAAGCGACGGCCACCCCATTCGGCGAGTGCCGAGGGTAGTTTTCTAGGGATGGAAATTTCTCCTCGCGAGAAAGGGAGGGGAGGAAGGAAACAATATCGGAAATAATAGAGAAACACCCGCGAACTCTTTGCGAAAAATCTTTTGCTTTCTGTGGGGACCCCGCGGTAGTTTTATCGAAGCTTCAGAATACAGTACGTTTATGTATATATATGTAATATGTATACATATATATTCCAGTGGGTTTGTTGGTAATTTATTTACCCATAACACGTCAATGGGGCGAAATTTTGATCAAAGTTACTGCGTATAACAGACGGAGGGATGTATCGCGAGGGGATGATAGTATTTTTTTTTCTTTTCTCTTTTCTTTTTTTTGTCAAAAGGGAGTTGGACGCATTGCGCATTCATTAATTTTCATATACTTTGGAACGTGTTCGTTTTTTCTAACAATAATCATAATAATGATGGTAATAATAATTCAAGTAAGCCTCTTACCAGCTACTCTCCTTTACGCATTTTTTTTTTTCTTTCCACCGATTTTAATATTTAGTATGGGGTGTGTACCCATAATCTATACCGTATAGACGGGGGGAAACCATGCGGAAAAAAAGGTTTCATACTCGTGAAAGATGTCAAGACAATGAGATTTATGTTTTTAATTTGAACAATCCCATTATCACAATTTATGAATCTTGTATTTTCCTTTTTTGATGTTACGAAGAATGTTATTATACTGATATATATTGATACCGATGATCATTCGTTAAATCCGTGAGTATCGCTGAATTATTTGTCATGATATTATTCTAATTTTCACTCACATGTTTCCGTTTATTGAGAACTGCTCAACTGAACTGAGTAGATTGCAATTTTGTTTTATTTAATAAATGCTGCTATGCGATCAATGATTAAGGTTTTTGTTGAAGAATAATATTACCTTTCAATATTCTCTCGCGCGTCGTGTTGATCTTACACTCAATTCTCAAATTGAATTTCCTCGAGCAATTCGACGAATCGTTTACCAAATTATATCGAAATTCAACTTAGATTCGTGACAAATACGGATCATCTTGACAGTTTGCATCTGCAGGTCACGAGGCGAGTAACTTTACGGAAATTGGCTTAATCAATCGACGAGACAAAAATATTCTTCGACCGATATGTACGCTGAATATTAACAGATTCTTTATGCGATCTATCGTACAGGCGAAACCATTGATTCATTCCAACGGTGTGCGTCGAATTATAACCACATTTATCTCTGCTTAATTGAATTAAAGATCGCTGTGAAATCTAAAGAAAAACTCTTTACACACACGTCGCATGTACGTAACAGCCGTGATGGAGATGATTTTTCCAATATGCGACGGGGATAAATCCATTCTAAAAAGAGATAATCTTCTATTTTCCCTGCACTTGATCCGATCAATCAATCCTGTTGTGATACAGCTGTAGATACGATGTATTTTTTCGGGCTGTTATATTCATAATCGGCGAAAGAGGAGACGAGACGCAGTTCTGGTCCCTCGGTACGTCAGTCAGTCAGTCAGTCGACCCTCCTACGCGCAACCCCGAATTCACCCCTTGCGTCCTTTGCATCGTATCCGTCTTCGTCTCTCCCTCCTTCCGTGGGATGCGTGGACCCCAAACTTTTCACTCATTCGTATATACGAGGTACATACATACATATATATATATATATATATGAGGTATAGGCGAGCACGATTTTTCGGTGCATACAGTTTGCGTATGTAACTCACTTGGCATTTTACTTGGGACACACGTCAGTGAGTCCAATGAATTCGATATGCGAAAGTGTTGTATTTAGAAGGAAATAGTCGATTGATGAAATTCTTGCTCAATATACTACGTATTTTGTAGGTAAAAATGATTCATTAGATAAATATATGAGTGAACTTAGATATTGTTTAGGTACGTACAAAAGTTGGAAGGCACTTGTGAATTCAAACTTTATAATTTAAGCCTGCTGTAAGCTACTGCATTTAACTATGTTTCAAAGTTGACAAGCGAAACAAAATAATGGTAGGCGAAGGAAAAGCGAATGAAAAAAGGAGAAGGAAATCTAGATAGAATGGAAAAAAAAAGACAGAAGCAGAAAGTTGAAAATGCAAAATATATACGACGACATCGCGAACAGAATTAAATAACTCACTTTCGATTAACGTCGACGTCTCCTCCACTACATCTTGACATAAGCCGACGCTCGTTCATGCAGCGTCTGTATATATACATCGAGATACAAGCACCTATGTATTGTTATGTATAGGCAACTTGCGACTCTTGCCGATAGATACCCTTTCGCATCCGAACCTTGCAGGGGGGGCTGGAGCCGGGAAATGTGTTTTATTTTTCCTCTCCTCGCATCTCGTTTCACCCCCTCAAATTACGTATAACGTGCGGGTGTCGGTTCATCCTGACAGGCCAGTAGGCCACGGAGAACTTGTGCCTTCTGTCTTCTTGGGAGTTTCTCGTATTCCGTTGGTTGATATACAAATGCAACCCTTGCACCATATCGCCTTCCTTTGAAAACATTGAAAACATCGCGCTACGGAGATGGATTTATGCATGCGTCTATTGTTGTAGTAACATTATAAGGTTTGTGGATGTGTACGTGTGTTAGGCACGTACCTACGTACGCGTGGTGTATGGATGTGTGCCTATTCGGATCTTTCTGTATTCGAACCAACCCTCGTCCTCGGTAGGAGTGCGCGAGGGAGATACGCGTCTAATCCTGTGTTGACCTAGCGCAGTTAGATTGCGGCGCCGTAACGGCGAATTTATTCCGCACCGTAGGAACTACTTCGCTCTCGAATCGATCATCACCCAGAAATTCAGGGCATATTTTGTGTGTGTGTGTGTGTGTGTGTGTGTGTATACGTGCGTACGTGTGTACGCGTTGGTGCGTTTGATTGTACTTTGCCAAGATTTTTTAATTTTATTGTGTTCCACGATAATTTCAGGCAAAACTGAGAACATATTATATAAACTTTTGATCTTTACCATCTTTTTGCGGATTTATTTGTAGGATTTTTAATATTGTTGTTGTTGTTGTTGTTGTTATTATTATTATTATTATTATTGTTATTATTATTATAATTTAATTTCTTTTTGGTGGTAAAGTTTCCTTTTTGCAGACAATCTGAAAAAAGCTTCAATTCTATACATCAGATAAGAATAAATTTTAGCTGTACGTATTTTTTACTTGTGTGTGTAGTGACAGTTTGATTTTGAAGAGAAAATAATTTATTTTTATAAAATTTTTATAAGTCAATGAAATAAGTGAATCTTATGTATGGATGAAGTCAGTCTTATGTTAATGTAACGAAATATTGACAAAAAAAAAAACGTACCATTTTGCAAATTTATAGTCACTGTAGCATTCAGGATTTCAAATGATGAGTACCTTTCGCTTTATTACGATTCACTCGATTATGAACAATCCTATAAAATTACGGAATAATGATTTTTCCTCAAGATGCATTTGTATAATAACTTCGACATTTTTATACACGTATAATTATCAGCAATTTGGCGATCGGAAGATTAATTTGATTCTTTGAAATAACTGAGCCGTTGTTTTATACCATGGAATATTCGAGATGTGTTTTTTCGACGTTGAGAGGTAATCGAAACCGGTGAGTTTCCTTTAAAAAGTTAAACGACAAAGTTTCAGGTGAAAACCGTGGCTTGAATTATTCAATACTTTGAGTGCCAAGTTTCGAAAAGATCGCGTAACCCTCTCCTTGATCTCGAAGAAATCTTAAATTTTCATAGAATTTAAAACTCACTCGAGATGTGCACTCTTACTGGTAATTATCGACTGATAATATTCAGCGTTTAAATTACTTTTTTGTTTGTGGCACTTTTTCATTAACATTTTTGTCATTATATTAGAAAATTCCAATGTTACACACGTTTATTAAGCCGGCTTGAACGACGTACCATCTGATCTGACGGGATATCGCGAGTATTCAACTTTATAAAGAATGTGAAAAACGCGAAGCTGCGGCATGTATAACACGCGACTTCGTTAAAAGATCGCTGAGTTATAGGTATATCGTCGTTGTCGGAGAGAAACTCGATTATATTTTTTCTCAGATCGACTGCTTGCGTGATGTAGGTGCTTTATGTACGTCAGGCACTTATTACATGGCTTATGTATCTTTCTTGCGTGTATAACAATCGGGCTGCAATTTAAAAACCACTAAATTTCTCGTAATGCTGTAATTCATATGCCAGAATTGCTCCTGGTTTCGTAAATTCGCAAGTCGTGAATAGATACATATTTCCCTATATATGTATATGTATACATATATCTATATAATATATAATTGTTAAAAAAAATTTACTATTTACAAGCCTTCAACGTTTGTCATCTGTTAATACAAGTAATCATATGCATAAAGGCAGACGTACAGATGCTTCTGTAGTTTATGGCTAAGGCCACTCGACTCATTATTACTCGACAATGTATTTCAAACGTATACCCTGCACATACCGTTGATGTTGTTGTGTCGGATTTTTTCTGCACCTCGTTAATTCTCGGTAGGTACGAGAAAAATTCTCTCGTCAGATTAATGAAGATGTTTTTTTATACATATACACGTGTGTAATAAAAAGTTGTGTTAAACAGCTTGTCGGTATTGAAAATTCTCTCGTCTCTGGCTTTACTCGAATACCTGCGATACAAGGCGCAGCTGGTGTGTGGATAAAACGAGAAAGTAATGTCAGTCTACCCTTTCTCAGGCGTCTTCAATTACGCAACTTGAACTCGACTGTAATTCATTAATTTTGACACCCCCTTTCGAAAAACGAAACTTTTCCACGGGGTCAATGTGGCGACCTTAACCTCTTTGTGCGTGGGTTTCAGCTCTCTTCCCTTATACTTACTTGTTACTCTTCTTTCCTCTCCCCCTATCTTTCGGTATCTCTCGTCACTATCGTTACGTATTATGAATATTCAGGCCAAACTTTTGACCTTCATGAATCTTTCAACATTAAGAAATTTCATTGTGAGACAAATTGACGCGTGTATGATATATGAGGTACTTTTATTACGAATTTGGAATTTTATCTAAAAGTTTAAAACTTTTTTGTTCGATTTTGATTAAAAAAGGCATTATCTGGATCAGTATTAAATATTGTTAAAAATCACAGTCATCTATCGCGTTTTTGTTGAATGTTTGAATTGTTTGAGAAAGGAACGCGGTGGAACCCCTGGTGCAGCCTGTTTTTTTTTTTTTTGGTTTTCGTATTCTTTCAGTTCATGTTCTCCATGTAAGACTCTTGCTGATTTACTTTTGTGAAAAACTTATGATATGATATAACGATTATAGGAGACAGTGACGTTTATACATGGTGAAATCGACTTTTCCGGTATATATCCGTCCGTTGGTCGTCATGGGGAGAGTCACGACCTTATATGGGTTCTCGTTTGTATTACCGATTCCGTGCGCGTTCGAGAAAACGTCGTCCCGACGACTCGCGCCCCCCTCGCAACCCCCGCCGACCGTTTTTCGTTCGCCCTTAACCCCGCCGAGGCGTTCGGCCATGTTTTTCTCTCGACTAAAGTAGTTTGTCAAGTCTCCGCGGTTCTCGTATGCGGAGCAATTCTTTTTACACTCACTCTATACGTCCAGGCATTCGTTGGTCGGTTGGTAAGTCCCGTATGCAGTGCAATGCAATCCGGATTCAAGCTGGAACGCGAGACGCGAGAAGTCGATTCGAAAGCCCGTCGCTTGTATCCAACGTATCAAATGCTTGTGCACCAGAATTCGAATGTCGCTAAACCTAAACTCTGCACACTCAGCCAGAGTTTAATTTCATTCCGTTCATCTGTGCAAATGATGCATTTCATCGTGAGTTATTTAAAGTTTTACATTATACCTGTATTAAAATTGGGCGACACAAGTTCGTCAGGTTTTTTACGTATCGCTGCTAGGTGTTGCCGGGTGCAGAGCGCTCTCTCGATGAAAACAGTTTGGGATACAGTGACGACATCTACTGATTTGCAACACGAAATCGATCTTAATTTTATCTGGTACCTGATTGGGAATTAAGTTTCTTTTGCCAATTATTAAACTTTGTCGATATTCTACGAGCAGTTTTTAGTCTATACGAATTTGTTCTATCAAATTTGAATCTGTTTTCAACCTAAGATTTAATTATGTGCTTAGAGTAGTTCTTCTAGAAAAAGCTCCGACGAACATTGATAAAGAGAATCTCGGTAAATAATTTGTTGTCGGTAGATTTGAGGCTTAAAAAATTTCAAAAACAAAAATAAAATACCTTCTAATATTATCGAATCGAAATTCGTTAACTGAAGCTCAGCGTTGGATGCGTACAAATCGATTTTAATTTCAATAGTCGTGGTATTGTTTAGTGAACATGTATGTATTTCGAATTAGCGAAGAGGAGGAGGAGGAGGCAGATCCTGAAAAGGATGACGGGTTTCAGAACGAGCAAGGCGGTAACTTACTGATGCTGACGGAAATACTGGTTCGTTCGTTCGTTCGTTCGTTCGTTCGTGTTTGTTCGTTCGAGAGGCAGATTTCCTACGACGTCAAGGTGTTCGCCAGAAAAAGAAATATAGGGAAAGGGTGGGACCTTCATCAACGGGAGGGGAGGGCTTGCGAGTGCTCTTTTGATTGTCGATATTTGTCTCGTCCTCCGCCTCCCGTAGCAGGAAATCTCTCTTCTCCTCTCCTCTTCTCTCTCGCCTGCTGACCTCGTTGCCAAAAAATCCAGGGTTCCTGCAGGCTAGCTTCCACATCTCTTCGAGGAGCTGGGAGAGGACGAAGACGTCTCATGACGCCGCTCGGTCTTTTCCTATTTCTCATCCCTTAGGATGGACGGCTGCCGATCCGCCTCCACGACTTCTCTCCCTCTTTCTCTCTCTCTTCCTCTCGTATAATTCACGGGGACCAAGCGGATTGTAGACAGTCGTTCGAAAAGCAGATCGCGGTATTTGTATCCATTTGCCGTTATGGGTCAGACGGCTCCGAAGACTCGAGTTTAGGCCTTGCCGACGAGAATAAATCGCCCCGTGCATATATTCCTGTATGTAACAATTGTCACGCTGGCTGAGATTTAAGTCGAGACGACGCGACGTTACGTCGAAATATTTTCTTTCTACCAGGATTTCCGACCTCTTTGTTTTCCTCCTAGTAGTGGATAACTCAGCGGGTGTCCTCGTCGCCTACGCCCTTAATCTTCGCCCTGTCGTACGAATATGGATGCAGACGCCCGACTACGCCGACGACGACGACGAAGAATATCCGGTACCCCGCAACGACGTTGCCTGGCTAACGTCCCAAAATCTTTATTCAAAACTTCGTCTGGAAATACCGAGATTCCGGTAATCTATTGTAGTTCCATCTCGAGCCACAGCAATCAGACATTCGTCGCGCACGTATATATATTCACCTTATTTCTCACAAGTTTCTCGCTTAACGGATCTGATGTATGAAACATCTGATCTGCATTGTCTGATACGTGAAAACAGTTTGGTGGAACGCGCGAATTGTTTGCGTAGAGTGTTGCAGGTACAATTATGCGCTACTTCTATTTATTTATTTTCATCTTTATTTGATTCTGTTTATTACTCAGAAATCAAACCCTATGGATTTTAAACAATTTAATGTAAATTATTATGAATTCATTATCATAACGAGATTGGTTTTTATTTTTGGAAATTGCGAAAAAATTTGCATTTTTAGCCGTTCTCTATAGCAAATTTCACTATGATAATTATTACTTTTAACATTCAAACTCATACAGGACCTGGTGTAATTATGTTGAGATATTCTTACATTAAACACGTAGTAATCAGTGTTCTTCCACATGAGAAGACGCTACAACGGCGGTGGACTTGAGTGGTTCGAATGTACATTAACTTACCTACATACGCCCCAGTGTCTGGAGACTACGAAATTGATATGATTAAAATTCGTCTGACGTTTATAATATGTGCATATCTCAAGAACGATAATAGATATTTCAATAACGCATATACTTATGTCTCGGGCATTTTATGCGAACGTTACCTGAATTCCCCCCTGTACGACATTTTTTCATCTTTGAAAGGTTAGACTGAAATGATTTAAAAGTAGAACGAAAGCTCGTGGTATCCTCGTTTCGGGATTATAGATATGTTTTTTGTTTTTATCATTTCCTTAATCATGGCAAACATAAAAAACTTTCTCGGGGGCAAAGAACAGTGTCCGACAATTCCGAGTCCTTGAGTCACCAATAAATATCGACTTATAAGGTTAGGAGTCGGTCGGACACAAAAGCTTTGATCACCGTAATTGTGCCGAGTGACGTGAAGCAGCGCCATTGACGC
This sequence comes from Diprion similis, assembly GCF_021155765.1. Taxonomy (NCBI): domain Eukaryota; kingdom Metazoa; phylum Arthropoda; class Insecta; order Hymenoptera; family Diprionidae; genus Diprion; species Diprion similis. Next base: position 14,557,839 of record NC_060112.1, on the reverse strand, counting down.
AGCCGCCGTTTATATATATATATATATATATATATATATATTGATTAATTATCCACGCGCATAGTACGTATACGTAAGATTGTGAGAACTCCCCTCCGGAAAGAATATGCACCGATAGAGCACAATGGCCGTGACTGCATGTGTAGGTACCTATAGGAAGATGGGAATGAAGGAAGGAGGATATGGCCACTGAGTGAGTGCAATATAAGTCGAGTGGTCGTCGCCGCGTGGTCCTGCAGAACCATCCAGGCTGCAGCCCTTCGGTCGCGGCGGGAATCCCTAATGATTCCTGGGTATCTATAAATCATTGGATATACCTTATACACCTAATACCGGGATCCCGCCGCGACGGGGTGTAATATGTCGTCGAGGAGTAGTAGAAAAGGTTGAGGAGGAAAGGTCAACGAAAAGCTCGTTAAAATCCACGCTCGGAGCTTTTAACGCCATTACGAACAACAACCCCATTAGGACTGGAACGTAACGCGGTACGTCCGCGTACTTCCGAATCCGATAACGGATGGATTTAGTTGATGTTCTATGTATCCCGCGATGTGCAGTGCGTACCTACTGCGTTACACATAACAGTCGAGCTATGGTGGGTCGGTGAAGTATAAATCTGTACGCGACCGGGACTTTCGAAGGTACAATTAATAGGCGGTCTTCTCTCCGCCCTTATATTCGCCGACAGCTAGACAGCAGCATCCCGCCGATAATGATGATAACAACAACGATGATGATAATAATAATAGTAATAGTCGTAGGTGTTTAATTTGTACACAGATTCACCTACGCCCGTACAACAATGTGTACGTACACACGTACGTTGTGTGGTGCGCACGCCATGGTATTGCACGCATGTTTCCTCGCCTAGGTACATTCATATGACGCGTAGTCTACGTCGTTCCCAGCGACCTTCACTTGACCCCCCACCCCCACTCTCCCCTTATTGTTAGCCACGATGAGGGATATTGACAGCAATATTGTTCCGTCATGGCAGAGTGATCGACGTCCGGTGGGTATAAATATCGGGGGACGAGAAGAAAGAGGGGGTGGGGGTGGAATTAGAGAAGAGAGGGACCAATATTATTCGCATACAGGGGTAGGTTTTGGAATTTCATAACTTTCTGCGGTCAGAAATAATCTCGGGGTGACATATATATGTGGATGTATATAATATACATCGTTCGGTTTTTAATTAGCTCAAGTATTATATTCGGTTGTTCATGGGGGGGGACATGTTTAGAATATTTCTAATAATATCTCGGGGGTCATGTATACACCTATGTGCTTCAGACCGTGGAATTTTTCCAAAGGCGAATATACATGGCATGCGCAGGTTTTTCTGCCCCCCCCCCCCCCCCCCCCCCCCAAATTTTATTCTACAGGATTGAGGGTACAATGTATCATTAATTTATTGGATAATTCGTGATATTTAATTTATTACTGTATACGTATACTTTTCATACATATGTAATGTTATACATTATTTATGGAAATATCGATTTTTTAATTTTTTTTTCTTCTATTTCTGAAATGAGAAAATATTTTTCACGCTAATGTCAATGCATGACGATTTATTTACGTACCTGCAAACTATGCAAATTGTTTTTCTCTTTGGAATTGCTGGCTTTTCAGGATGATGGAATATCGTGGTGTGTAGGTGGTATTATACCTATATGTATGCACCGATGTGAAACGTTTACCCGTAGTTCTACTTCCATTTATTTGAACGTACTTTGCAGTATACCGTACATCGTGAAATTATATTTCGCAAGCCGCGTACTTCTTCTCTCCCGTGAGCGAATTTATATCGCAAAATGTGCATCGGCGAAAATGTGCATAAAATAATGAAATATCGAGTAAACTTTTTATATTATGTGTATATATATGTTGTATAATATGCACAGTTATATTAATTGGCAAAGAAATTCAATTGCACGAATTTATCAAAGTGTATTATCGAAATCCGTTACGATGTATGTAGAATATGTACAATATAATTTTTGTTAACGTCGATTAATAAAAAATTCTGCAATGCTCGGTCGACTGTCCCTCCTGCAGCAGGTCGGTGTAATATTTAGTGTGGTTTGTGTGTGTGTGCGTGTGTGCATGCATCAGAACCGATATGAATGATTTATTGGATTACTGGGAAAATTAATATTCCCTATTAATATCGATTTTTCAAATTCATTTTCCGCATGACGAATGTAGAATTTGAAAATTTGATTTTGCACAAGCTTTCGTGCTTACACCGAAAGGTGATTTATTTTATCGTCGTTGATGAAAAATTCTGAAATGTTTAGCTTGGATATTACCAAGTGCCGCCATTTTCGACGTTAATCATGACTAGAGTGCGTTGTAAAAAATTGCATCAAGATCGATGTCATGAATACAATCGTGTGGGCATGCGCGGACACATACACACATTTACAATATCTCATCAAGATGTTCACGAGTAATCGTTAAGCTTGAACAATTTTTCAAGACTCGAGATTACTAGTACAGCCAGTTTGAGAACGGAAATGGTCGTAGTTTGAAAAGTTTCGTAGAATGAAAACTTTACTCCGGATGTGAGGTGATTGCTCCTCTAAATTTCGTTCGAATCAACGTCAGACAAAGTCGTTTTTACAGATAATCACTCACCATCAGCTGTAGAATGAAGGAATTTATACTTGACACGTAAATATATGCGCAGGTCATGCAATTTAAGGAATTGCTGTTATACCATAATTGTAAAACTCAACTAATGCAACAATTTTACAACGGTGTAGACCGCAAAGGAGACTTTTCCCACGCATGCATGCTCATTGCACAATGCGCATCGCACTAGCGTCGCTCTCCGTTTGAACCGAGAGAATTAGATGGGTAGAATACAAAGGGCTATATAATACTAATTGTGAGCTGGGCACCCCGGTCGTCGTTACTCACAGATTGTTGCCGTAAATCTTTCGTACATTGACGGCTCTCTATATAGTTGTGCTCCTACCGCGTTATAACTCTAGCGAAGAAGATGAAGAAGAAGAAGAAGAAAAAGAAGGAGGAGGAAGTAGTAGAAGAATACTAGAGAGACGGACGTAAGAAGGTCTCGGCTATCTACTGCAAAGTCCGTATATATATATACACGAGTGAGATCCACTGTGATTAGGCTGATAACCGTGTAACCGAGTTTGTCGACGGGACGCCGTCGTCTGGTGTCGTCGTCACGTGGTGGACGTCAGTCAACGGCCCGATCCTTGGCTCAGCACCTACCAGAACCATGCGGCACCCTTTCAACATCTCCTCCAACCCCCGGTTAATGGAATATCGCGCTTATACGCGAAACGCCGAGATCAAAGATCTGCCTTTTCTCTTCCTTATGTTCTTACTCTCAGAGGACGTTACGTGCCGACCCCGCAGAGTCGGTGTCCCAGAAACAAAAGGATACCCGAGGTGGTATCAATGTCGTCCCAATTATTATTACGGAGCTGAGGTGGTAGAGAATCAAATCTTGTCTCAGGTTTGCAGTCTTCTCTCGTTATACCAGAAATAATCATCCGTGAACAACGATCGTTGAAGCAAGTACATTTCTTTTTTTTTTTTTTCTTTCATTTATTTTCGACTGGTATTTACTGTGACTTGACGGATCTCTAAAGTCTATCCGATTGATTTCACACCCGAATGCAACGTGTCTTCGTCTGACTTATTGAGTTGAGTGAATTTGAATGAATTTACACTACTTGAATTAATTCGAGGTAACAATCCCCCTAGTGTTTGTCGTATTACATACATATAATCTGCATATTCAAATAGCCACAAGTAGATACAAGGAGGAGAAAACAATCGTGAGATTTGGTATCGAGCAACTTGATCTCGTGTGGATAAAGAAAATGTTCGCCCCCCACCCTACTATTCCTATATATTAATAATACTTACAAGACATAGATTCCATGTCGTATACTCTATTATACGCGGCTATGAAAATGACAATCATAGGTCCACGTTCGCCGGGTTAGAGGGGTTTGGAGGGGGGGAGGAGGCGGATATTTTCCATCACCCCGCATGAGAACGCAGAGTTTCTCCGACCCTTGCATCGCGCCGGCATGAAAGTATGCGACTATACATGCATGTATGTATACATATACCCATCGATATACGACGAGTACCTAGTACCGTTGCCTTTGGTATACGAGCTGACAGCCAATACAACGTGACCCCATATCCGCCACCCCCTACCGCTACATTGCGCGAGCGCGTGGCATATTGAGGAGTAGCTTCTATATACGCGTGTTATACGCACAACACACTCACGTTTTTACGTCTATATGCAGGTTTTTTTTTCACATGTGTGTAGGTGCGGGGTGGGCGCTGCATACTTACCGTACACGTGGTGGTGGGTTGTTCGCTGGCTGTTTATACCCACACGGAGCTTGCGCGTCTCGTATCTCCCCGCGTTCCGTGTTTCGTGTTTCGTGTTCCGTGTTCCGTTTCGTCCAGCCTTGCCGTGGATTCACATAATGGGCCTGTTACCCCATAACCATAAGCCTGTGCTACGGACGATTAACCAGAATTGTAATTTTTAGGGGTGATTCTTGCCCTGCACAATCTTAATGCATGTGCATATACACGGGGATACACTTTGGCAAATAATGAAAATCCTGTGCGCGTAATATAATCGCGGTCGTTCGGTAAATCATACGCATTCTCATCAGGCGTCCGTACACAGCCAAAACATGTCGTTTGGTCAATTGAGCGCGATGATGGTTCGCTAATTAATGAGCTGGACGATTGATGGTTGAGGATAGGAAAATCCCCTTGCAAGTTGTCGGCTGTTTTTTTTTTTTCTCATGGTACATGTATTATCATGTTCCTTTGACGTTATTGTTCTGTCAATAAATTGTATGTACTATTTTGCATGCGAGTTTATATTTAACAACAAATTGTACGCTGGCTGCAAAATTGTTTTAGTAAAAATATTTTTTAGTTTCGTTTGCCAATACTTTGTCTTCGTTTTTGTAGGTTCGTGTCTAATCATTCCACCATGAGAAAAGAATTCCTGTTCTCTATTTTCTACAATATTTATTTGTACAAAACTATGCACGATTCTTATAACGCTTCACCGAAGTGAAGGAGAATTCTTTCTGCAATCGATATATACAATACCCTCGTACTTGTGTTACAGGTATCTAGATGTTATAGGCACAGAGGTGCTTTTTGGATTTTCTTCGCGCTTTAACAATAAGTGTAATTCTTCTGAACTTTGATAAGAGAATCCGCATTGAAACGAAAAATCAGCTTCCTGGAAGCTTAAAAAAAGTTTTGAACAAGTACCCGGCTGTTATTTCCTCTTCGTTTCTCTGTTCCAAGAGTTAATTTTTGCTCGATTCATTCGAGTAGAGAACGGAGAAGAAAATCATATCAGAGAGGAATTAAAAACAGAGTAAAAAAAAAGTATCGAGAATGAATATGATCGAGAAGATTCGACTCAAAAGATCAAAGTCTAAAAGTATTTATTCGCTCTTCTTTTGTTATTGAGGAAACAAAAGAAAACGGAGATGGCGTAAGAGGGGAAAAAAGTTCAAAGCGTCGACGGTAGATGTACGTATGAAAATTACGTCGTCGTTGAAACAGGTGAATTGGATGAATTGGATTGAATCCACTTCTTTCAACTCTCTGTACGTATACAATATTTCAGTAAGCTGTGACTAACATTGATATTAATTTTTTTTTATCACAAATGCCAACTTTCTTAAGTCAATGATCTTCGACGGCTGAATGAGTAGAAGGGGAAAAAAGGGAAAAAAAATTAATGAAACATATATGACGTCGCGATGAAGAAGACGATAACGCGAAAAGAGACATTTTATTCGCTGTATTTTTTCGGTTTTATTTGATATAACAATTTTGTCTTCAGTTGACTCGTTTAATTTCGTTGTCTCTATTATTTTTAACAATGAAAAAAGACAACCCCAAGTTATACAACCAATACTATTATACCTTCCCTATTTCGTGTCCACCGGCATTCGAACTGATTCTCTGTTTCTGTATCTCTTCTTCCCATTTCTGTCCTTATACGGGATTAGAATCGGCTCTCTTGGATGCACCAAATAAAACTAATGGACGCAATAAATCTCCGGGAAAAGAACATCGCCTTAAATCCCGGCCAAATCGGTTCCTCTCTTCTCTGGTATTGCTTGCTTGGTATATACATATATATATATGTCGGTACATATATATACAATATATATATGTACCGACTTATACAGGAGTAAAAAGGTGTATTTTTATACCTTGAACGGAAGGAGGATTTTCTGTTGCTACACTTTTTATGCCACCTTTCTTTCTCTCTTTTCTCTCTGTTTCCATTGTTATTCTGTACGTTTCTATCTGTGGATCTGATTTTTTGTCGACATCATGTGCTTCACCCTCTATCGCATTGACCAGGTCAAACCGAGGGTTTTTATTAATATAATAAATCATGTGATGAGCCAAACTGCTCGGCCCTAGTCATGGCCTGTAAACTTGACGGGTAAATGGCCAGAAATAATAGCAGGAATGCATACTAATTTATAATTCTTTCGTGATCGGTACAGAACCTTTTTTCAAGATTTTCATTACCTCAGCTGTACCTGAACATTGCAACAAGGAGCCTTGATCCAAACAAAAGATTGGAATATGAAAAAAATACTTGTTTTGTGAAGATACAAAAAACATTCATTTCACCAGGTTTTTTGAGAACCCTTTTGTTTTATTTCTTCAATTTCTTGATAGTGTTTTCTCTCACGACATGTAAATGCAAGATGGAAACTAGTATTTTTAATTTCTCTAATATTTTCGAAATTTTTTATACCACAACCGCACCAATGACGGGATGATCACGAATCGTTGTCTTCGTGTGTAGCATAAACTCATGTTTTATTTTACGTATTTATTTCGTAATTTGTTTTACAGTTATTTTATTCGCTGCAGGTTTTAATTGGACGATGGTTGAACTGTGTAAGTAAATGTATACCCGTAAGGTATATCACCCTGCACGATGGAAATGGTAAACCGTTGATGGTGGGATAGAATTACCGAGTGAATCGTGATGTGTGTGCGTATGATTATTTTCATTTCATTTTTCACCATCGTTGATGGCCCCCCACCCCCTTCCACCTCGCCACTACTTTTTTTCAATATTTTTTTTCTCCGTCCACTTCCACTTATTCTTTTATAGTTCGAATTTCAAACCCTCGTTAGCATAGATGGCTGGATGCTTACCTGAACGTCCGGGAAGCCGCGTGTTCATTAACTGCCCGATGAACACTGGGATAGTTGGTCGGTCGGTTGGTTGGTTGGTTGGTTGGTTGGTTAGGTCACGCGATGATGAAACAATGAGAAATGAACCTCGAGATAATCCTCCGTCTAGATCTTCGTAATTAGTCCTCATACATTCCCTTACATTCTGTATCACGATTCTTATATTAATTTTCTTTAATCTTCTCCGTTCTGCACCCCCTTTCAGTTCGTTAATAATTGCGTGTAAGTCTAATTTCGTTTGCCGTTGTCGTGTAATGATCGAGACTATTTATTTTCAATACCGAATCGATTCCTGGCGAGTTGCTTGCCAGTTTATACGCCGGTTCGATGCGCAGCGGGATACCTCGTTTCAATAAATAAGCATTTACATTTTTATCTAAAACTCTTGTCTACACGTAGACACGCGGTTTAGGCAACGTGAAACGGCCCGGCCGAAATGCCTCTCTATAGCCGATAAAAGTCAACGGGGAAACAATTAGAAGAATTTAAGACTCCTCCTCGCCTTGACGACTCACGTATCCTTGTACCCTTGTATCCTTCTTCCCTCTACTTCCAGCTCCTTTGCATCCGTGTAACGTATATCGAACGTCAAAGATAATATATCGCTTTGCCGAGCTGTGAGTATTAGGCCCACCCTTCGCATCGTGCGTAGGCATGTATGCATGTATGCATGTATAGGTTTAAATACACTTTCTTCCGCATCCTCGACAGCTTAGGGACTTTAGGGTTTAACGTGTTTAGTTAAAAGCTTTCGCGCCCTGCTAAGCGTGTTTTGTCTTTCTTTCGCTGCTCCGGCTGCTGTGCAGTTCCACTTGGATACATACAACTTTGTACTTCTCTACAACAGCTGCGACTGCGATTTCACGATCTTGTACGATTTACATATTTCTGATTCGTATACGGACTTTGCAAAATTTTTGCAAAATCTCAGACCAACCGAAGTTTCAGACAGTGATATGTAATTTGAAATCTTCTTGAATTTCGAGAGATTACTTATACTTCGGTTAAATCCGCAATGACTTGTACAATGATTTTAATTATTGAAAATTTATGATATTTTATGCTGGTTTTAACCTATTCCAGAGAAACGTAAGAGAAAATCTTACGTCTCTTTCATCTGGTACAAAAAATTTCGCGCGATGTCAAACAGTTGCTATAATATTGTGTCTTATATGGTAACGGATTTAGAATTAATCAGCCCCTCGAAAAATAAAGGCTCAATTACGTTGTAGATCACGTAAAAAAAATTTCAATCAATTCTTGTCGCGTAGAAAAATCGGCACATTCGATTGACGGAAAATAATTGTGAAAAATTTAATTAAACTCAGCATGCAGCAACCCCAAATCATTCTCGTTCCGCCCCTTTAAAGTCGATATTTTCTTTCTCTCCCCCTTTTCCACAGAGATTTTTTTTTTGGTTGCTACTCCTACGAGTTGGAGGGACAGGAGGAAGAGGAGGAACGGTAGTGTTGTTGAATCGTCAGTTACTTACGCTGGTTTGCCTCTAACTCTGTGTAAACAGGTTGGAACAGCCTCCTCCCCCCCCCCCCCCCCTCCCAAAAGCTTAGGGGGCGTACAGTTTCTGCAAGGATCGGAAAAACTTTTTAGACGTTTTTCTTCCTTTCTTTCTCTCTTGGAGAAATCGAGTTGTTTTCTTTAAAGAACCAATAAGGGATCCCCACTTTGTGCTCAGCTTCTCTCTCACCGTCTGACAGCCGCCGCCGCCGCCGCCGCCGCCACACTCTTCGGGAATTCTCTTTCTGCTGTTTGCGCGTCTAACCAAATACCGAATTACGTCTCTTCGCCTTCCTACTTTCGGATCGACGGGGATTCCTCCTCACACTCAATCCATTATTGCCTTCTTTCGCCTTAGGCCTTGTCCACACCGCTATATGTTGCAGCTTGACATTGAATTTTTTTTTTCCTCCGTCTTTACGAGCTTTCGACGATAGAATTTTTCATTCCCGAATTGTCCTTTCGTTGGAAATAGAAATAAAAACAATTAAAATAAACAAAAAAACAAAAAAAATAACAAACCGATATTCGTCTCCGATTCTTCTCAGTGCTTGCAGCTCTCCGGCAACCATAATCTCGCATCCAATTTCATTGTCACGGATAAATGAATATCCTTTTTAGACAGAGGCTTTTAACACTAAGCTTGTATCAATTGATGTAACACTTACGGAGAAGCGATCGAGTGCCGATAGTCTTGGGGCTTTTCTTTCGTCTCCCTTCAAGCTTCTATCCTTATCACGGTTTACGTGTGTTTTCAAATTTCATTCTCTTATCCTCTCCACACCCTTTTTTATCGCTCGTTTATTTATATCTCTACCCGATTACCTAATCCTTTTATACTCGGCTTAACTTATAACGGCCTAGCAAATTTGCTACGTTGTCTTTTTCTTTTTTTCATTACTATCATTATTTTGTATGAAAATCGAGATAAAAATGACTAAAGTCTTCTACATTTTTCTGAAATTATTTCTGAATCACATTATTTGGTATGTAATGTGTGTGTTATTCAATCATTGTTTTTGTAATCATGTTTGCCTTTGTTTATCCTCCCTTTCAGCGATTATACGATAATAGCTGGCTTAGGTATATTTTAAACATATACGTTTCGAAGGTATTGCACAGGCCAGCAAATTTCGGTTCAGAATTCGTAAGAAACAAACGGACGGATGGAGACGGACAAAGCTTTGTTCCCGCCATATTTCCCGGTTGTCTAAGTTGTACATACGGAATCGAATCGAATCGCGGGTTCCCTTTGATCAGTAATCGAGGACTCGGTGTAGCGGCAGGTATGTCGACAGCTCTTTATTCCTTTTCCTGTTTTCTTTTCTTTTCTTTATTTTCATTCGCCTTTTCCTTTCACCTTTTTCCAAACACGTGTAAGGAAAAAAAATTCTCCCGCTAAAATATAACTGCGAAACCGGCAGGGACCAGAAATGTGACCTGAATATTTTCTGCTCCACACACACATACATGCATAGATAGATATGTTTGAAATTCCTTTTATCGCTTACATGTGTATATCGATCGACATTTTATTCACGTATAAGGCACACACACGCACCAATATATACGCCAGTCTAAATGTAATTTCTTATCTCCTAAATTGGTCGGAAGTATTAAGATTTTGAGAAATCATCATAGACACGTAGATACGACTCGGCGCAGTGATCGTATCGATCAAAGATAATTAGCTACGAAACTAATCGGATCCATAGGATTGAACTTGCTGATCGCAACACGACTCGTCTCAAATTTTCGAAGCGATTTTGATTGAGCTGTAGAATTTTAGCGATACTGTGAATTTTGCGAGCGCAGCTCTCTTTCTCGCTTTCTCTCTCTTTCTTCCTCTTTTTCTCTCTCGAGCGGCGATTACAATTCCTTTGATCGAATGGAAACGCTGGGATCTGTCAGCGAGCTATCAATCAAGAAAAAGTACGCGGACTGACGAAGTGCAGAGCGTGATTCGACTGGCCAACCATGCCAAAGTGACAGCGGTCCATTAAATCACATTCAGCTTGACGTCTTGTTCCAAATGCCTGTCGTCGCTACTCCAGGTTGACTGTTTTCAACAGCTCGGCAATGAGATCCGTAAGTGAAACGGAAATCGACCATTCCGTTCATACGCTTAGGTGCTTGTACCAAATATACTTACATTTCATTATTTCTACCGCCGGATACGTACGTGTGTTTCTGTAGTCCAAATACATTCCGTCTCGAGTTCTCTACGCGAATGACATTTTGCGAAGAATTATAACATAATTGAATCAGGCTCTTCTATAATTGATCAGATAAAACAATATGTAAATTATAATTGAAACTCACAAAAAAACTGTAACTTGGAAGAGCCTAAAAACAAAATTTAACGAATTCAAGATTTCACCGTTGAAATTAAAGCTGATTAACTTCAATTACGTCGACTTCTTAACGCTACGTTTTATGGTATTGAAAAATGCTCATCGTTTTACGTCTATTATGCAAATGAGATGACGATAAGGCGATTGGGGCGTCTCTCCTCGACTCTGAAGTCGAAATCTTCGCCGCACGTTACGTATCAATTCTTAGAATATCTCGAACAGGGTTCAATCAGTCTAAAGTCAAGTAGAATTTAGAGCTTATTATTCGTATAAGCTTATTATTCGTATAAGCTTATTATTGGTAAAATATGGCATTTCCACATGTTATAATTCTCACCAAGCCAAACGACTTTTTCCCTTGATAAAAATACACCCTCAGATACAAGTATGTACCACCTATGACACTTGTCGCAGCTGGGATGTCGGGGAGAACAAAGAGCATGCGAAGACCGAGTAGGATGGGGTTGATACAAGGCGAAAACCCCGTCGTCGTGGTGATCGGTTGGGGGCGAAGGGGTGGTAGGTACGAGAGTTGAAAGTCGACGTGTGGAATTCAGACAGCTCCGTCACCTCGGTCGAGTCTTGAACCCTCCCGGCGTGGCGTCCCGGTCACCCAGTGACGCCTCGAGGGCTGCGCGAGAGAGATAGGAGAGAGAGAGAGAGAGAGAGAGAGAGAGAGAGAGAGAGAGAGAGAGACACTCTCTCGGGTAGGAGTAGGTTAAGGGTAGCCGAGACCCTTTCTAGCTTCCAGCTTCCAGCTTCTAGCTTCCCTCCTTTCCCGCCTCCGTTTCTCTGGGGCAGAGACGCCGGTCGATATAGTAAAGTATGTGACGCTGCTTGGTGTTGCCCGACCGAGGATCTGGAGGTTTTTAGTGCCTACACTCTCTGCGGCCGAAAGGAGAGGGCGAGGGAAAAGAGGAGAGACCGCAACGCGGTGTTACGTAGGCACGGAAAAACATGCGGTAAACCAGGCAACAAAACAGCGATTTTTATGAAAAATTGAACGAATTTTAAATGTAGGCCAAATCGTTAACAAAGAACAAAAAAATTTTCTTCTCTAAAATCGCAGTAGAAAATAATCTCAGTAGGTGAATTTTACAAGTTTATTCACAACTTATAAAGGATTCGTAATTTCCATTTTGCAAATATATAATATGAAGTATTTTTGGCATTAACTATTATACATATACATTTGTAACTGATCACGGTCTGTTTTAACTATTTTTGTAGGTACAATTCCCATTTTTCGTACATCGGTTAAGAATTTTTTTTTTTTTTTTTCCATTTTATACTCTTTTATACCGACTATACAACTAATCGAAAAATTTGCTCAAGTCATCGTACTGATTTGTTTGGGGATAAAATTATTTTTGTTCGCGAAAAATATGTGAAGTTCGAAATCGAGGTATATACTTCGATAAACTTGAAAGAAGAGAGAAAGAGAGTGAGAGAGAAATGCTGAAGAGAGATAAGACCTTTTGGGAGATAGAGAGGTTTGGAAAGTGGATGTTCCCGGAACCCCGCCACGGCGGAGGGGCGAGGCGACCGCGTCTCATCATTATACTTGACGTGCTGTATCTTTTTGTTTCAAATTTCAAGGATCGCGAACTTACGGGGAGCGATTTTCGACCGTGAAGCCTCGGTCTATCCGCCCTCCGCGTTTCTGGTTACACGCTGCTCCGTTACCGAAACTAGGTATATATGTACCTGTGTGTGTACCTAGTATGCGGCGTACTGATCGCGGGTCTATTTCCTCGGGCTTACTTGCCTGCCTAATAAGGTTAGAAGATCTTCTTAGTTTTCACGCACCTCTCCATTTCCTCACTTTATCAAGTTTCATCATACTTCAATGTGCAGGTATCCATATTCAACGTTTCGCTAGCGCCTCGCTATCTTGACGTTTGATTTTCTTTACTCTCGACTCGCCACGCACCGCCTGACATTACACCAGGAATCACTTGTATACGAGGAATCTGTGCAGGATAAAAGAGAGGTACGGATCTCGAGCTTGACTCGTTTTTTAGGTATAGCTACGGACGTCTTCCGTTCGTCTTGTCTCGTTTTTTATTTTTATTTTTTTGCATCTCATCTTGAACCGTGTATATGGTGTATACACATTCTAGACCAAACTATCGCGCTGCTTTTTTCGAAAGCCTTCACTTCCCTTTGTGATGTTTATAAGGATTCTACTGAATTCGTTGACTTTCGATATGCTTCGTTCGTCTTTGGTTTTGTAAAAGCTCGAGAACAAGTGAGAGAAAGTTAAAAATTCTAGAAAAACCGAATTGTGATAACTTGTAAAGTAGACTTTAATACTCTGAAAACATTGTAATGTGTTCTAAATCGTTATTCCCCTCTTATTATCGGTCGAATGTCTTTAATATTCCCCATATTTTTTAGTTATTGAGTGATAATAATTTTTAACTTTTTTGTTGAACGACATTTTACGAGAAAATCCTTTTAAATGAACAACAAATTCTTTGTAATTTATAAGTAGACGTATACAACATGTATTCGCAACTGCTTTATACGAATCGTTCAAACTTCTGGGTAACTTCCTTGTCAGAAATCCTATGGAATTAGCTTATATATAATTTCGTCGTGCATTTACGCAAGCAAGGATCACTTCGCTGATGAGACGAAACGCCAAAAACCGTGTCGTTCGAATCGCCGAGTCTGCAGACTACGTCAAACGGAATGGAATGCGTGAAGATTAACGCATACATCTATAACGAAACGAGTTCTTTGATGGTGTGTAATTTTGATCCGTTTGGTAGCTGGCTTTTCGTCGGCGGTTTACAATTAGCGCTATCATGCGTTTTTTAGAAATTGATGTGGAATTCGGCACGAGCCGATTAAATTTCATCCCCTGCCATTGTCAGCGGAATAATCCTATTCCGTCGTTATTCTCAGTCCTCTCTCTGTTCCGTGAAACGAACAACCATAACACACAAGCGGTCGCGTCCAGTCTTTCCCGGGAAATGCACCGTAATCACGCAATTCCGACAAGTCAAAGCTGAGTACGTACTTATCTAATTCGCCGAAACTGGAATCTCTTCATATTATATCCCCTACCTATACCTTCAAAGACGATCGGTCGATTACTAATTTTCCTATAACGAGCCATTGAGGGAAGGAGAGAGTCAAGGGATATAAAATTCTGTTTTCAGCCCGTAGGAGATTACACTCGTGGCAGGCGTAAACGGAAAAATCAAGTCTTTTCTCCGTTTATTACGTATTAAACGTTTTAAATGTGTAAAACTCCGCCTCAGTAGCAGCCTCTCACGGTGCAAAAGACGCGAAGATACGAGGGGAAGAAAGAAGCGGGGATCCCGGGTCCCCGAAGAGGCATTTTCCGGACGCGTAAAAAGCACCTCCGGCGAAAACGGCGAGGGGGCGAGGGGGCGAGGGGGTGAGGGGGTGAGGGAGGGGAGTGGGGAGCCCCCTTCCGCAACCATTCATCCACGTGCAGGGCTGTTTGACACACGCGTGTCGTCGTTGCGTGTAATATAATGCACATGCATCGGTGTGCGATTCACGACTATTGCCGGAAACGCGTCTCGAATCGCGCGAGTTTCGACGACGAATCGTTTGACTTGCGCTACTGCAACGGAGGTAACTTTTGAATAATTAAACTTATCCGTAACTTCACGACGGTGTCCTTCCTTACCTAACCTACCTTGAAATTTATCGAAATGGTCAGACGGCGTTGAAAAGTTAATATGTCGATTTAGTTTTTGCACCGCCGATGCTCTCCACGGGATTCTCTTATATTCTCTTCCTATTTTTCTTCTTCTTTAGCCCCGTGTCTCAGGGAAGCATCGACATTTTTTTTTTTTTACTCGAAAACCGTCGAGAGATCTCAACCTCGATTGCAGGGATCACGTCAACTGCAACACGAACATTTCTACGCACAAATGTATTGCCGTCTAGTGATGATATGTACGTTTATTGCCTCTCGTATTTCAAAATGAACATCCCTCGTGTCGGTTACTTTTCCACTAAAATTTTACAACCACTCCGTCAGTCCGGACATTCCGATGTCTCGCCCTTACCTTCCACAGTCGTCTGATGTACGTACTCAACTTGAACGCTCGCCTCTACCTATTCTTTAAACGCATTTTTCGACGAGTGATGAGCCCTTACGGAGTTCTAAACTTTACGAGAACAGGGTCAACAAATATTAGGTGAAAATATTCTTGGTCTTCTTCGCATGCATGTATGGGGGATTCCATGAGATTTCTTCTCGAGCATCGAACGATTGCTATTTTCAATTTTGTTGTAACCTTACAATTAGAGTTTAGTGTAAAGTATATGGTGCTACTACTCTGAAGTACAATGATCCTTTCTTTTTTCAAAATCTCGCTGATTTTCCCCAAAATTTCATGTAATTTTTACTTCGGATCATCTCGTCGTCCCGAAAAATCTTGAACAATAAATTGAGTCGTAATGGTAGTAAATAATTCCTAAATTCTGAGCTTAGGAATTTTACACTATATATATATGTGTATAATGTATAACTATCTCATATGTCACGTATGAATTCTCGGCGTCTGGATATATATTAAGTTTTAAACTACTAAGCTGAATGTAGAAATTTTGCTACGTGGTGAAAAAAATTTTGTGGCGGTGCAACAGTCATTTACTCAGTTACTTCTTCATAAGTTCGCAAACAAGACTGCAGTTTTATCCTTAGTTTTCTACACACCAGCTCTCTAAGTTTTTTTTTGTGTCAATTTATTGTCTTCAGTTTACTTTTCTTCCCATTTCATCGTCTTCTCCGATCTGTTAAGAAAGTGTAACGCATCGCTGTCGGAACCATAATCTTGTTCTATCAAATTGGACGCTCTCATGCGTTCCCAACAGCATTCTCAGTTCGGTATGCTGTGTCGTTCTTTCATATTTTCATTTCCGCGAAAAAAGAATGGTAAAAAACAAGTAGATAAATATATGCATTCACGTGTGTGAGCGTGTGTGTAAATATACATATACGTGAAAAAAAAAAATGAAAAATAAAATAAAAAAGGAAGCCCATTACGCTACCGTATTTCCCCTAGGTGACTAAGCCGGTCCCCGAAGAGCCGCTAAGATCAAGAAACAAGTCACACGCGCCTTATTCTCAAGACGCAAGCCTCCCTGGATGTCCCGAGCTTTAGACTACGTCTTTTTTGCATTATATGCGTATATATATATATACGTGCATATATGTATACGCGCATCGGTGTATCTATATGTATATGGTGTATCTCTTACACAGCTATCGGATTTAAAGCGGCAGGAGAGGATCGAATTGAGTTACGTTATGTAAATTGCTCTTGAATTCGAGCAGACTTTCAATGTTTCCGACCATCTTCGAATCGATATGGAAGAAAAAGAAAAGAAAAATTCCTCCACCTTTTCACTTATATTCATATTTTGTATCGAAATTTTACATTATAAAACTATATTGCATTCGAAACGAAAAAGAAGAAAGGGAAAGAAATGAAAGAAAATCTCAATTCTGATTCAAAGTTGAAACAATGAACATAGCTTGAAGGTTACGTTATAGCTTTTTTTCTCATACTTTATGTAGCCATATTTTTATCGTTCGCATCTTTCAATCACAAGGCGGTAAAAATCTTCTCGAGCTGTTAAATCTGTCGCTATAGGTTGACCCGTCCAACTTTGTTCTTGCACTATCGGTTGACTATATAGGCGCCGTATTTCCAACCCATTAAATCTCCATATATCTATATACCTATATACCTATAAGCAGGTCGTTAGCGGCGTGAAATTGAATCGCTCGTTTTTCAAAACCACCAACGCATCTTCATACCTTAGTTATAGTTATAGTTATAGCTATTTAATTAGTGGGTATCCGCATGATTCGTCGCACGTGCAGTAAAACGTGCAGAGATGATAAAGCCGTTTTACGACAAACGCAAGCGACGAATGACTCGCATTTATTTTCCTCGATAAAAGTACAGGAAAAAAAAGTAGGATAAAAAAGATCGTCAGAGTAGAGAAACTGTTTGAATCAGAGTTTCGTTTGTATTTATTATGAAAAATTAAACGTTGATTATTTAAAGAGACTATATTTAATGACGTGACGACAATTGTCTTTAGTACCTTTCGCCTTGCGAGACACTGTTGCAAAAGCTTTCAACCAGGTCGTAGATAAAGAGTAGCAAAATTGCCTTTGTCAGTTTAGCAGCCATGATGTCAATTCGAGAATTAACTCGTGTCTACAGCGTTTTTCTAACCAATTTAACTTGAAATTTATTCCTACGGTGGCTCCTGTCAGCACAGCAATATCTGTCACTGCGTATAAAATTACATTTCCGGTTGGGTGTATAACTACCACAGTACCAAACGCTCTCGCCGACGTCCCATGAGCATCTCTGCAGCTTGCGTTATACCTATATACAGCCAGTTTCTAGTTAACCATGTCACGTAAATCGGTATACGCATATATACACACACACACGCATTTTCTCACATCGTTTACTTTTGGTGAAACGTTTAGAAGCGCGTTTCAATGTATGTAGATGTATTTATTTTTCATTTTTTATCAATTTAGAATATGTTAGAATGTGTTGTAATGAGGATCACAGATGTGCAACAATGATTAGTCGTTTTCACATGAAACGAAAGGAGAAAAAAAACAATTTGATGAATTGAAAAAGTTACATCGTTCTTTAGAAATATTAGGTATACAAAGCTTATCCCGATTTTCATCCCGTTACAGATCTGTAACTAATGCACAAATTTACATGTATAGTTATTCACTTGTTTTGTATTCTTATCTCGATGTGAACCAAAAAAGGGAATGTAAAAAACGTCGCTTCTCGGCACGTTCAAGTTCGAATTGTGCACGTGATCCCTGGGGGTTGGATGCCTTTACATTTTACTGTTAACGAGAACCGGGAGCAAGTGATTAGCAGCCAGCTACAGTACAGTCAGGTAGAATACGTAGTAAGTACCCAAGATTTTTATTTGTCTCTGAATTATTAACCCGGAATGCGAGTGCTTCATCCGCCTTTCTCGTCGTCTTCGATGTTTCCCCGGGTTGAAAAATAACGACGAATTTTTAGCTCTGGTGACCACCACGCTGAGTTTTATGCACAAATATGCACTGTGGTTGTATACATATATGTATAATATAATATGACGTCCCGTAGGCACTCATATACGACCGGATTTTTGAAAGCAATTGCATTATATTAGGTGGTAAATGAGGCTGGGCCAAAAGCTTAAACGTGGCGGCGCCCGCTAATATCGTATCTCGTAAATTACGGAACTGTCATCGAGGAACATGTGTGAACTCTCCGTTTGAAATATTATAGTATGGAATCTTGGACTCATCGCGTTCTCCTCCTCCTCCTCCTCCTCCTTCCTTTTCCCACTCCTCTCATTCTCCCAGCAGCAGTTACGCTGAGGAGCTTTCGACATGTGGTTGGTTCAGCGTCTCGACCTTGCGCCGTTGAACTTTCTTCCTCCGAATGGAAAAAGTCAAGGAGGAAGAGAGAGGAAAAATACTGAGCGAAGCTTTCTTGATTTTTTATTTATTTATTTATTTTTTTCTTCTTCTTCACGGTATCTTTCTTCCACACCTATTTGATTATCATTCCTTGAAGCTATTGATAAATCGCCAAGCCGACCGTTTGATCTAACTCGTATATTTTATAACTATGCTAAAGTGGAGACGTGATGGTTGTTGACGTTTTCAACACGCCATGTCAGATTTATTTTGAAGCTTCATTCGCAACGCCGATAGGGTATGCAATTTATGGATGGCAAAAAGGCGAGAAGCGGCGCGGCGCTAACTAACGCATGCAGTGCGCATGGCGCAGGGCGATGATTTGAAGAGTAGGCGGCCGTGCACACGTGTGCAGCTTGGGCGCAATGCGCCTAAATTAAGACGTGTCAGGCTTAGTTGATTTGTGGGCACGGTGTGCTCGCGTCAGCTACAAGAGGTGGGGAGGTGGGAGGTGGTGTGGGGGGAGGTGGTGTGGTTGTCGTCGTCGTTGAATGGGCGTTGAAAAACCCAACACGACTTCTTAATTAATGTTTTCCAAACATTCCAAAACATTTCCCCGGGACATCATCCATCATTCCGATTCTCTTCTGTATATGTATAATATAACCTACCTTTCCTTGAAATGTTCGATCTTTATTCGATATACATGGTGGTGATACTCGGTGTTAATCGAGGAGTTGAATTGGACTAAAAAAAAAAGAAATGAAAAAAAGAATCGGGGACGAGAGAGAGAGAGAGAGGAGCAGAGAGGAGAGACAAACAGAAGAAAGAAACATGTCGTTGATGAATACTCCCGTCGGAAAAAACGAACGGCATTTGAAGGCTCGAATGCTTGCCTCTTTCACCAAGCACACGCGACTGGGTTACTGCTCACCATGATTGCCAATAAACTAAATCGAATATAAATTGAACTCTCGTCAATGATGAATTGTGTATATTGTACGCTGTGTGCGCCGTATAGACTATACAATAAGGACGATTCGACACATAATTTTATTTGTATAAATCCATAAATCACATTTTTAAATTGAATCTTCATAGACGCTATAGTGTGTTTTTCTTCTTTTCTGTCAAACTTAAACCCGACATAGATTTTTAAATCTCGTTTTTTGCTTCTTTTGTTTCAGGTGAGTTACTTAAATATGAATGGTGGAAAAGAATTTTCTTGTCTGCTGCAGGAGTAAGTACGATACACCCTTTCAAAATGACTTGCTATTATTATATCGGCGATCTCTCGGAATTTTTATTCAAATTGTAGCTTGTCAAATGATCTGCGGTACTTGCACCCATTTGGTGGATAATTAAGACACTATAACTAATTGCTGATCTTTCACGTGGTGCCGTCATTTATTACCGCACCTGATCGTGTGACGTGTGCATCCCTTCATCGGGTATTAAAACTAATTCTTTCAAATGGTTGAAGGCAATTAAAATCTCCTCCACTCGTACGCGGATAGCTTACTTGGAGCAAAAACGGTTCCCCCACTTTCCTCTTGATTTTCTTTTTATTTCTCCAAGCTGAAAAAAGCAAAAATAGAAGAAGAGGAGTAAAGTAAAAGTAGAGAAAAAAAAACTCTCATTCTTGGCTTCTCTGCGTCTTAAAATAATTGAGAACCGTCGTCGTTTTCGTTTACGTCTCACACCTTCGTCGTCGTCGTCGTCGTCGTCGTCTTCGTCGTAACAAGAACCCGCTTCGGTTTATGCTTTGACAAACCCGAAAAAAAAAACTGTACATCATCTCGAGCCATCTTTTACAACGAAATTGAAATTGATTGAAGACTGCTTTATTTTGTCTTTTTGGAAAATTTTCCAAGTCTAGTCTCGGCCGTCTTAGCGACCAGTCTGCAGTACATTTGTTAAAGAATAGTTATCTCATCGTCAGATCAGTTTCTGTACATTCAACGAGGAGTAGAACCTCGTTTACAGCGTTTTTGACGAGTTGAGACTCTCGTAAACCCCGTTTATGTCAATTTGTAAAATTATAATTTTTTTACTTATTATTGAATATTCAGGTCGAACTCACGAGCTTATAATATTAGCGTATGAGAATTGGGACGTTTCTGAAAAAGTTTCAACACCCGTCAGGATGTTATAGGTTTGTAACTGATGTTACTGTATCCGTGAGCTAATTGTTCGAACTTTAGCCTTTAGGTACCCGGTACACTGCATCGCACTGCAGCGACTCGCTGGCTGGATGGCTAGCTATAACCCATCTCTCCTTAACTGGGCGACAGTTTGCCAACTTTCTTGGCGCAAGTTTCAACTCTGATAATCATCGGTCCATGTGCCCGGTCCCGTAATCTGCTAATCAATTGTTTCGTAACTGGAACACTCGATGTCGAATTTCTCCTCCAACGGTATTTCGTTACCTCGAGCAGTACCAGTTTCCGCACCTTTCCTTTATATTATTATGCTTATTGATAGTTATAACGCGATGATCAGTCGTGTTTGAGACGAGCTTTCGCTGATGATGAGATATTCTTATCATTGGTATGGCAGAATTAAAAATGAAAGACACTTACCTTATTTGATAATATCTTCTCTAAAAGTCACAACGAGATACCTACTTGTGATTTGATATCATAATATATTTTGCTAAACGAAGTTTTCACTCTATTGGGAATTGTGTGATTTGAATTCCATTGAAATTGCAGAAGTTTCGGGTGCTAGTTTCAGTATAATAATGGTTCATGAGTTCAGACAGCAGACCATTGATTGTGCCGATACACGGAACGTACATTTGGGGAAGAAGTAATTCGTGCGTTGGCGGGTTTCGCAGTGTTTTAACGTGAAGGGCGACGAGAGAAAGGGAGGCAGGTAGGGGTTGATGAAGAAACGCTGGCGGCGTCTACTGAAGATGATGGAATTTCGTGAGTCTCGTATTTCCGCCGTTTCGAAAATATTTGGAAGTCATTTGAGAGTAGATTAGCTTGTTAACAAGTTTTTCTGTTTCCTGTGTTGTACCGCTGCTAAGTCAAAACGTCCAAACAACCCGGCTGAACTGTGCCGTACGCAAGAGTGTCACCGCGAGTTGGAAAGCGTGGAAGGAACGGAAAAAAGTAACGAGACAAATGGCATTTCTCCAAGAGACTGCGGCTTCTTGAGTAAAAATCTAAAAATAAATCCTCAACGCGTTAATCGCCGGCGTATTTGGATTGGCTTACCGCCCCTGTAAAACTGCCGGACCCTTCGCGCCCCTTGTTCGTTCTATACCACCGCATAACCCTAGGACCGTTAAAGTGAAATTAAGACCAAAGAATTCGTATATATGGCCATGCCTGCCTGCGGCGAGAGAATTTAAAAGTTCCAACATTTTTCTTTAGGTTTCATTCTATCTTCATTTCATTTTATTACCACCCTGGAGCGGTTGACGCCCTTTTACAGCACCGTAGTACCTACAGGGCGCCCGTGCAACGCGCCGCACGCGTTCCTTGGGATGAGTTTAAAAAACCAAAAGACGCAGACGTAAGAAAATGAAAGGAAAGGTATTAAAAGAAAAAAAAAATCGAATTGCACATTATAATTCAATTTTGCAAATTTCCTAACGTTGTGCGATTTAACTGTTGTGTATGATTTTTGATGCATGAGTCTTCCTTGCGGACAATATTCATCTCATCTCTTCACTTAATTTCATTTCATTTCATTTCGTTGACTATAATGCCGCCAGCACTTGACAGCGGGCGGTTGGCTGTTCGTTTGAATTCTAAGTCTGTTATACATATGTGTATGTAATAAATATATATATACACACATCTATATGTACATATATATTCGCTGGCTAGCGGCAGGAAAGGCGTGGAGTTTGTCACGCGCGATTTCTGCGTACTGCAGCTGCCCAGAGCAATAACGCAACGTTTTTTTTTTTTTTTTTGATACCTGTTCACTAAGGCAAGCTTGCTCACGAAAAACGCCTACTGATCTCTTTGTTCCCGTTTCTTTGCCGTGTTGTCTTCGTGAATTTAATACATCATGTCGCTGCAGCACGGTGGTGCGGATTCCTCATCGTCAGTGTTGCGGGTGGAAAGCGTCTCGTCTGTGTCTTTGCTTACGCTCTAACCATGGATGGTTGAATGTCACATACACGGTTATTTATACCCTGCTTGAGACGATTTTTTTAGAAAATATTATCGTGGTTTTGTTGTTCTTGTTTTATCATTATAATCAGGACTTCAACAGATTTCTGGCGCATTCAAGTTGTATTTTTACGACTTGAACTGAACTCTGTGGACGATCTCAAGTAACTCGATTATGTGAATTCAAGCGACCATCAAAGATGAGTGCTTCACTTGAAGTTCGAAGATTTTGCCAATTTTCCGCTTCGATTCCACCGCAGAGCATATTTCCATACAACATACTGTTAGCTTTTCTCCGAATATCAAAAATCATCTTCAAAGGTCCTTATATATAGTTAAACAAGTATAACCTACAAGGTTATAGTTACAGTAAAGCAATAAACGTGGTGCACATCAGTTATGTTAAGACCATTAATTACCGCTGCTGTTAATTACCCGGAAATTCGTCGAGCAAATAGTTTGTTTGACTGTCAATTTAATTAGAACCGGTTACCACGGTGAATTTTGCGTTGAAATTGAAACGAAATAGAGTGAGTGGTTAGATCAGAGAGAAACGGATGCGTGCCGATGACATCAAACGATTCATCTCTGACGGAATGTGGGGCGCTGATGTGCAGTTATTTGGCGTATAAAATACGTGAAATTATATATTTCTAATTGAAATTCAGTTACAGAATGCTACTCTGCCGCGAACAACGTATCAACGTTCTGCAATATCACATATAACGTTGTTTCTTCCTACACCATATGACATTATACCAATACCTATACCTATACCATGTATAATCACCGTCTTACACCCGCCGGCGTTATACTCGTTTGTTAATTAACCGGGGTAAAAACCATGCGACGGCAGCTGGTTGCGGGAATATTAATTGGCCTTCGTGGTTCCTTGAGGCAAACCTCTTCCTTATAGGCCATCAGCCAAGCATCGTCGTCGACGATCGAACGAATTCGTCGCATATATCGCCTTCCAACTTCGCGGCGACCCTCGACTCTTAACACATCCTTACTTACAGTCACTCGAGCCAGTCATCCGTCGTCCATAGCGGCCGGTTTGCGGTGCCGTTTTGTTTGTTTAGGTGATGTTAGTTAGGATGATTGTTTATTTACTAATTACTTGCCTTCGTTCAGTCGGTATAGTCGACGTCGGTCGGTCTATGAACCGTGTTTGTGCACACCCGGGGACCCGATCCTCTTCTCCTGCTGCCCCCTTCTACACCCTCGTCTCTGACCCTCGAGTGTCAATGGCGCGATTTTACGCACTTGAAACTTGTTTGTCCACTCTCCTATCTCGTGCTTCCTTGTCGGGATTGTATATAATAGACGCACATGCTCACCTAACTTATTATATCTACAACTTAGCTATACCCTGTGGTATATGTGCCTGCGTCGTGCACCTGCTGTGCACGTATGGTGTTACGTTGGCCAATTATTTTTACTGATTTCGCTACCTTGCCACAGAATTTCGTGCAGTTTCTTCTTTTGTCTATTTTTACTTCGACGCCGGTTCCATTCGTGCGGTGCATAATTATATTGTATTCAAGTTTTTATATCGGTGTAAGCTTCTGTGACTTGTTGAAAACCTTAATACTTATCATCAGTTCTCCGTTGTAGAAGGTTTTTTCATTCAATCACTATAGCAATGCAGGAGCATGCCCATGATACGTAAAATATTACGAAATTTACAGATATTGTACGCGTAAAGCGATAAAACGTCGCGTCGGGCTATTCAAACGCGAATATAGTATTATTACGATCGAGTTTTCTTTCTCCGATTGCGCAGTAAATTAAGTTGTAAAGTTCTTACACGTATACGTTTTCATTCCATACAGCATACGTGCATTCATTACTCACGACGCTTCTGTGAATTACATGTTGCTCGGGATTTTAGTAAGGTTCTCTAATTCGTTTTAATCACTTGTTAAAACTCGACTTGCATGCTGCGATTGGGATTTTCTTTTTCTCTTCTTTTCTTTGTAGGTATTCACACGAACGCACTTTGGACCCGGTATACCGTCGATCCCAGTAGTTAAAAACCTTGGTTTTATTTCCCAACCCCTTTGCCTTTCCTCGTCCTTCCCTCCTTCCGGCGGCATTCCCTTTTCTCTTCTTCTCCTCTTCTATTTTCACCTTCGTTTCTCTGCAGCTCTTCTCACTCTGGTTTATTTTACACTCTATCACTTCATCAGCCCTATCTAACATCAATGACACCATTTACCCGTAGCTTGGACGAAACTTATCCGCCCTTACGCAGCGAACTGGCGCACGTCGACCAGAGGATTTCTTACTAACGAGCCGGAAAGATACTGGACGAGATGGAAGATGGAAGCCATTAGCATCTCTACAATTAACCGAACACTCTCCAACTTGATAGCTTATATATATATATATATATATGTATATATATCGATAAGGATCGCGGGAATAATCGGGTACCTGTACCTGGGAGTCAATAGATTGAATGGATACCGGGTGTAGGATGTATTTTATTCCTTGATGTGCACTATACGCAGGGGGGGGGGGGGGGGGCAAAAGACGCTGATGCGGGGGAAAATGAAACGAAGGGCCTTCGAACGCTCACCATTTTTAACGAAAACGAGTCAATTGCCTTTCGTATATTCTGTGCAAAGACCCTATGCTGGAGTAATATCGTATTCCTTATGAATATGCATCGCCAGATATATATTTGTGTATGTGTGTGTAAAATAATACATATCTACTCTTCACCATCACGGTTGATTTTAATATGGGTATATCTAATTATGTCGCACAGTTTATACGGTTGCCTATACATTTACGTAAAATATGTATATTTAACCCAAAGATAAATGGTAAAGAGGAGGGAGAGAGAGAGAGAGATGAAAGAAAAATTGAAAAATGATTACGGTGGAAAGTTTTCATCGGCTTACGCGCGTCCCCCGCACAGAATTTAATTAACCGGAACGCTGGAATTTCCCGATCGCCGATGGATGCATATTAATTAATTGATTAACGGTATTACCATGCTAATTAATCAATTACCATTTAACTTTGCCCTATATTGTGTAGTCAGAATGTTATCGCGGTGGTGAGAATCTGTAGGCATAACGTCGTTCCCTTCTTTTGTCTGATGTGTATATTTAATGCCTCAAGATGTCGATAAATTCGTTCGTGTAAATACATCGTATTCGGATAATTATTTCTTGTATTAGCGGTATTCTCTGTGAAATATTCATCGCCGGTGCTTGTTGTTTTTAAGCAAGAAGAGGGAACTTTCGTTACATTCCCACAAGAGAAATATCGTGGACGATGTTATATTCTTGAGAAGAAATCTTAGACTTTCTGTTATTTCCTATCCATTCTTTTTTCTTCTGTGGCTAGTATGACGTTGTATCTGTTAGGGAAAATAAAAACAATCGTGTCTTATTTAGATGTGATATTGCTAACAATTGACTGAAGGAAGATGCGATTCTTATAATCTGCATTTGTCAATCCTGTTGCACATACGTATTACAGTTGCTATAAAAATTACAATCGTTGCGAAAGCGATCGATGTAGTTGACTATATATTGTTGGAAAAATTCAATCTTTTAAATGATAGTCAAAAAAATGTCCGATTATACGAACGAACGTCGAATTTTTCTGAAAATCGTTTTATTGTTAGTCTATGTCGTCTATCGATACTGGTGACATAAAAAAGAAGCGCACATCCTTGGTCTCGAAATCAGACTTGAAGGTACTGAAAAATTTTCCTAAAACTGACCGCCTTTCTTTTCAATTCTCTCGAGACTTTGTTTCTATTTTTGGTTTTTCATACTTCCGAGCAGAAAATTCAGCCACGCAGTTATGTACCTACTTGTCTTTGGCATGGAATCGGTTTTACGTACAGTTACCTCGTTTTCGTCGCGTAGGAGGTTCACGATTCACGACGGCAGCATAGCGGAGCAGTGGAGGGAAGGAAAGAGGGTGGAATGCGTTAATGGTCTGGGCACCACGCGTATAAGCCTGCATATACCTATATACTTATATACCAATATGTATATACCCTGCACCGTCTTCTCGTCTTCTCGTCTTCTCGTCTTCTCGTCTGGTGTCGTCTGGACCAGAGACTAAACTAGAGAACGAGGCGACGATTTATATACTCAGTGTTCGCATATGTATAGCAATCCGTATCTCGTTTGACACATCAAAAGAGGTTGGTACGTTATATCCGCGAGTGAAACGCAATTATCGCCGGAATGAATAACAAATGGTTTTCAAATTTGAAACCTCCGAATTAGGATGGAGATTTAATTGTTCTCACAAATCTTAATACGTGACAAATGATTAGGAATATAGGAATAATTGGGAAAAAAGAATCATCACGTGCATAAAGGATTAAAGGATGAGTCGCATTTCTCGTCATTATCCAGCTGCGATTAGGATGGCTTTGTTTATATAAATACCTTCTCCATTTCCGCGAATCGTTTCTTCGATTATGTACAGATTTATCTTTCACAGGTATGTATGTCTTACGCACCAATTTGCAGGTTAAGCTTTTGCTTGTCTATCTACATACATACATACATACATACCCACTTATAAATACGTACATACATTCTTATCGGCAAACTCTGTCTCTGTGCACTCTTTCGCAATCAGTCACGCGTCTTGCGTTCTAGGAATTCAACGATGTTGAAACGAACCGAGCACGTAAAGGTGTGTAACACTTTGATACGACGTTGTTTAATACGTGATACATACGACGCCGTCCGATAAATATGCTTTTTTCTGACAACTGTGCGTCACCTAACATGTCTTAGGTATACGCATACTCGTCGGTCGTGATGTTTGTCCGTTTTCGATTTTTTTTTTTTTTTTTTTTATTCCCAATTTGTGACGCGTTTCGGAATCTCTTATCTGCTCTGCACGTTTTTCCTCTCTTCCTCTCTCTCTCTCTTGTCTCTCTTTGCCTTATATGAGCGTTCAGGATTTCGCACGTATCCTGTACATCCTTTTCGCAATGGTGCAACGAATGCCTAATGACAATGAATATCGTGATCGTTATGCAAACCACTCGATTGTGCGAAGAGGAAATCAGCTTGCGTTCAGCCTGACAAGCGGCCGAGATCTTGCCCGGATATAGCGCGTATAGTATATTCTAAGAGGGTAGACTGCGGTCAGACGTGCGGACTTGTGTTTTATATATGTAGTAGGTACACCTACCTACTCAGCCAACGACGACGCACCTATACATACACACACGCGGCATTATTATTGTTTTCTAAATTCACACTCGGTGTTGGGACTTCGTCACGCGGCGTCTCGACGTTCACCTCTCTGCAGTACCGTAAGACTTTGTAAAATAAAACTGGCTAGTTGTCAACCAAATGAAAAAAAAAAAATGTGAAAATAAACAGAGGAAAAAATTTGGGGAACAAGAAGAACCGAAGAAGACAAGAAAAGCCGATGGAAAGAAAATGAGAATCACTTAGGTGTAGAGTTATTTCTAAACCGACCGAAATTACGCACGATTTTTTTTCTCAGACTTATGCCATTATCACACGCCCCGGGTACATTGGTCCGGTTCTGGACTGAAAAAGTAGTAAAAATTTTTAATTGTTATTTTGACCTACCTGTTTTAATTAAATTCTTTACAATTTAATGACCTACTGAATACCTATAGCAAGTTTGCAAACACGCTATTCCGCCTGGACTCTCGATAAAATACCGCTCTCGGGACTCTCGTAGGGAAAAAGGAGCTCTCTAAAACTGATATTTAACGAGAACTACCGCTAGTCTTCATTGTATGTAGTACGAGTGCGACTACAATGTGGATGTATATTTTCATAAAGAAAAGGATAAAGAAAAATCGATCAATGCAATAAAAACCATTATACAAAGTTGAAAAAATTGCCTGAATGCGACAATTTTCATATTGTAATATTTGTACTTTATTTGTTGTTGATGAAATTCTTGTTGCTCGGCACTTCGCCGAAAGGAATGAAAATAGTTTTGCGTACCTACTCTCCACCCCACCAAACGAAACGCAACGCGCGAGTCGTCTGGCTGACAACTAAATTAACTTTACGGGTGCTTTCGCATGCCCCCCCCCCCCCCCCCCCCCCCCGATTCGCCTCTCTTTCTAACCGTTTTCGTCTCTACTCTTCTCGGTACACGCGTTCACATAGTCGTCGCTGTATTTGTTTCGCTCCGTTTCGCTGTATTCCGCGTCTCTGCTCTCTCTCTTTCTCTCTTCTCTTTCTTTCTCTCTCTCTCCTCGTCGCTTCGTCTCCGAAAGTATTTTAAAATTAATTTCGCCGCTGGTCCTGTAGCTGTCTCGTATTCCAGACTGCTTTTTCCATGCCCCTATTTTCAGCTGACGTACGATTGGACTGACTGCCGAATGAAGAGTAACGCGGAACGTCCGGAACGTACAACGCTTACGCCGGCCGTATGCGTACGGCCGCGATTAGAATGAAATAGCAAACGTCGGTATCAACAATGTATATATGTATACAGTATAAGGATACATGTAGGACGCTGATGGAAAATAAATATACAAAACGCGAGGCGGAAATTAATGGATTCAATTTTTCCTCCACTTATTTTTCCTTACACCGTATTCTATAACCTATCCATATTCTGTTGCGTATTCTAGTTATTTTTTTTTGTTTGTTACGGCTTTCCTTTTATAAATTCATTTCAGCATCGCTGAATGCATGATTCGTTGCGTTTTTTTACACCCGGCATACAATATACAAAACAGATGTCACAATCGTCAAGATTCGCGTACAGGCTCTATTAGTCTTTATTTTTAAATTCATTTCAAAATATTTCTCAGCGTGCTAAAACACGTTTTATCTTGCATACAAGATAGAATTGAAAATGTTTTTTTAAGTTGAGAGCGGTGTGGAGTTTGAAAATCTTTTGTCAAATTGCCGAAATTTAAACTACACCGCCAATGAAAATCTGACTACAGAAATCTGCTATAAATATTCGTGATTAATCGTTCTTTTATAACTAGCGTTATATGTATGTATATGTATAAATGTATATACATGTGTGTGTACATTCAACGTTTCGTCGTAAGTGGTTTTTAAGTTTTTTCTATCTTCTTGCTTGCAGAGTTATATTCTTCGAAACCAACTCTGGTAACGTGCCAAAATTTTATTCCTATAATTTCTTACTCATTCTTTTACAGTTGCTTAGACCGAGAATTCGCGTCTGGCGAATATCATTACGTGTTGCTGTATAAAATGTATTTTCCTGTGCGTGTACCGCAAGATTCGAGTGTATATTATCTCGTAGTTGCAAGCATTTGAGATTGCTCCCGATTTAGTGGGGGATTATTCATTCCCTGTTTTCGTCGTTCAGTTCATTTCGCAACATTGGTCTTTACGCTTCATGGAATACAATCTAGGTTCATAAATTGGCGGATCAAACATGTATCGGGAAGCTGCTGAGAAGTAAAAACGGATCCACGTGCATTGTATGGCGCAGGGTTGATGATTTTGAAAAAGTTGACACGCTTCGTGTTTCCACTGTTTTTACAAGCACCACGTGTATGCCTGAATGTATACGTTTTTTTCCACTCTCTTTCTCTCTCTCTCTCTCTCTCGCTCCCGCTTACTCCCGCTTTTTTCCCTCTTCGCTCAACGTCTTTCGCTGTCAACCCCTTCACTGTTCCGGTACATTTATCGCGACGTCCATTACAACGCACGGTATAGCAAAGCACAACCACCACCACCACCACCACCACCGCATCGCAAGGGCAAAGTAAAAAAGAAATGTTTTAAACACGGCGTCGAGGTGCCGACAAATGGCGTGACTCTGATTCGGTTATAGGCAAGCTGACTCCCCGTGTGTTGGGTTATAATCTCAGTCGAGACGATTCCACCGAAGCTCAGTGTGTAACGTGCGTATGAAATTTTTTTTTCCTTTCTTCTGATTTCAATTTCTTTTCTCCCCCCCTTGTCGAGTCTTGTTTTGGAAATTTTCCAAAATTAACCTCGAGAGTCGTAGCTTGTCTCCGTTTCCCTGCAAACGGGATGCTGCGGAATATATTTTCTCTCGACTAGGTGCGAGGAGCAGCCCGAAACGACGAACGACGAACGTAACTCTTACTCGTGTGTACATACGACGTGGCTGCGGTGAATTTATTGTCAAATGGAATCATGAATTCTTACGCTTCTTCCCGATGCCCCGTGTCTTCTGCCGCGAATGCCACGCGTACGTTGCCGAGGCTTTTTCGCCGAACGGAGAGCACTTAACGATATTTGAAAGTGTCGCTTCAACCGGGGATCGTTACTCGGGTCGTCCTACAACTTGCCGATGTAAGGCGAGGCGAAGCCGACTCCTGTTCCGCCATCCTCCTCCTCCTCCTCCTTCTCCGCCTAGTAAAATTGCTTACCGTTTATTCCGATGCCATGTTGTTCCCTGTTTACCCCAAAGTGTATTAACCGAACCTCTGGGGACGCGTCTTCGAAAATTTTCACGCCCGATCACCGCCGATCCTCTTTTTATGTATCTGCGTCGGTAATGCTTGTGTGAGTCTTCTCGCACCCCCACATGACGCACGTGCATGATCCCGCATCGGGAAATACAAATTCACTCCAGCCGGTTTGGCCATTTTCAGATTAGAATTTGATTAGGCGTCGTTTACGCTATACGCGTTACCGATCACATCGCATCAATCTTCTTGTTGTCTCGTTCGAAAATCATTCGTTTTAAAAGCATTGTGTCTATATGGTGTAAACGCTCGCTCTTTGTCTTTTTATCCGACGCGAAGCAAATACATTCACGAAAATTCAGAGCATATGTACGAATTAATGGATTTCTTGGGAACGGGATTTTCTTTTAGATCCGCGTAAGAAATCAGTGCATTTTAAACTGTCGATTTTGTGCTGATCGGTTTCGGAAAAATTCCCTTCACGATAACAACGACATATCTCATCGCCGTTAGAATTAAAAGCCAACGATCAAGCAAACCCGCGCAGTATATATTTTCAACACTACTTCCACCGACAGATATGCTACTACCGTGGCATACGTAATTCATACCCATGTGTTCGTGAAATCGAGCTCATAACGTTTAACGAATGAAGAAATTGGAGGAAATTGATGAAAATGCGAAAAGAAAAGCATCAGTCAAACAACCGCTGCTGTTGTAGGTACCGTAGATGTCTGGAAACGAGGGAATGTGTTTCTTCTAAGCGGAACGATTTGATTCTGTTCCGAAGAACGTTTATACTTGAATGAGTTTATACTTGCTGCTATTTTTGTGTCTTTTAAACTATATTCAACAGTCAATCGCATTGATTGATTCGCCCACAGACCCGGCTTTGTACTTACTAACTCCCTAACTCCGTTACTCCGGATTGACGCACACTTCATCCGTAGGAATAACATCGCGTTAAACCAATGATAGAACGAACGCCTGGTTTGACGCGTATGTTCGAAAACGTGTCTGATGAACTATTCGCCCAAAAATTACCCGACGTTACGCTCACGATCAGTTGCAGTAAATCGTGCAGATATGTTTCCACCGGCGGCCAAGTGCCTACCCACGCAGAAAGAAAAATTAGAAAGGAGTGAATTTGAAATTTATAGTGAAAAATGGACGATTTTATAACTGCGTCAGACAGCTCGCAATGTCATATTTTATGCACTCGGGAAAACGGCCATTCCGAACCACCGAGAAACACCGTTCGCTACTTGTGGTGGCCGCTTTTCGCATTTCTAATTCAAACCGACGCGACGCGGTTTTACAACGCTTTTGAACAGCTCTAACCTTCGTCTTTTAAAATATAACGTACATTTTCATTTTTTTTCTCCGCCTCTATCTCGCTTCGTTTCTCAGCGAATTTTTCTGCCATACGAATGAAAAATGTACGTTGTCAAGGAAATTAACACCTGCGTAGTTCCCTGCAAAACTGCACCGCACCTGCATGCATGAAGCGCAACTTTGCTGCGTATCGTAGGCACGTCGCACTTGGAAGGCTTTCCGAAGCAAAAGCCTCTCCGCAAAGGTCGGACCGACCAAGCAGCTTTCTGAAAGCTTTTCTGCGTCGAGAATCACTGCCTGCCAGCCCCACTTATATACATACATGTATATATATATATATATCTATTATATATACACGTACACAACCGAAAGCTAGGGTCGCCAAAGTCGTTGACCTGCACCACCCCGTTGACGTACTAATCCTTTGAACGCTTTTTGCTCCTTTTCTCTCTTTCTTCAGCTTTTCTTTCCTCATGCGTTGCACCTCGTTGTTTCGAATATGAGGATATCGTCGTGAATCGGGATATCTTGATCATTTAATCTGCGACGTGAATAACGATTGATTGTCAGTATCCGGGATTCCTTCCAATCTTCTTCGAAGAACGGTTATGAAACAATGCGCAAAAAAAAGAAAAAGAAAATGCTACTTCAACTTTGAGATCTATTTTTAGCTCTGCTTTTTCAAGCCCTGTATATCATTTGCATTTCCCATTTTTCGCGTTACGGTGCGAATTCGAATTGGAATTCGAAATTCTACACGTCGTACGTTTGATACAATTTTATTTGCCGAAAATGTCGCAAGAAAGTAAAGATTCTCGATTGTGTAGCGGGCGATGCGAAGAAAGGAAATATTTTAATTTCCTGTACAGAGAACAAGACTTTTCAAAGTGTAATTTCTTATACTCTGAGGTCTGAAACTCGCAGTGCAGGTATACAAGCTGGCATTTGAATACCGCGCAGGGGAAATCATGATGGTCCGTTTCTAAGAACGGAGGCAAAAGGTGTGCGGTGGTTGCAATGTAGGCGCGAGGCTGAAGAATGCTTGAGAAAGGCTTGACTAACGAATTTATTTAATTAAACTGACGAGCGTCGCGGTGGAGTTGAAATCTCTACAATAAGGGTTATTCCGTGGCTGCAGGCAAGCAGGCAAGGCAGGCAGGCGACCGAGACGAAGTAGGGGGATATCTTCCCCCATCTGACATACATTTAGGAACCCCCCTTCCTCCACCCCTTCCGAAAATTCCACGGTTCTAAGATTTCCCCGCCTACGCGCCTCGGTGTGCAACTGCGGCGGTAACAGCAGTAAGGCCAAGAGATAAATGTCCCATAATTAACCGTTGCAGTAATTAATTTGACGCGGCGAATTCGGATTACGCGTAACGCGTTTCTCGCCTTTCGAGAAGGAAGAGAAGGAAGAGAAGGAGAGAGGGAACGAGGGAGAACGAGGGAGAGTCACTCTTCTAAACTTGAGTTTCGTTTCAAAGAGTAATCCTATAGTATATAGAATATTGTGCGCGCGCGTGCGTTACACTCCGTTCCGGCATGAAGCCGTCATGGGCAGGTATAATATACGTGAATCCACGTTACACTCGAACGAGGTTGATGTAACTCTCGCGTCGTAAGTGGGTGTCGCGAATTAAATATCTTATTGCGAAGACTCTGCAGCCCGGCTCCTCGTCTCTCTCTCTCCTGAGAGCCATACCACCGCGTGCCTCAGGGTATAATATTAGCCCCAAGAATTTCGCTTTAGAAACCGCAAACAGCACCTTGTCTTGTACAGTTGCGATTACCACTCGAATTTGTTTGAAAATTTTTTCGAAACGACGTAAGTCCCAATTGCCGTAGTTAATGTTGATTTCGCAGTGAAAAAATAATGGATTCTCACTGTTATCCTATACACGAAACGTTATCCTGTATGAATTTTCAACAGTACGATAGACAGCGTTGTTACCGCACGCCGCCTGGATACGACGGTAGAGGCGATTAGTTTAGCGGTAACCAGAGTCATTGAATTAGGAATCGTAAACACAATACGGGGTCGTCAGATTAGATTATTCGTTAGCGCAGAGCGTTGGCGGGCGGTAGTGCCGGACGATAAATCTGGAATAGTAGACGTGCCGTAATAACAACTGGCGGTGCGGTCCTGGTCGTGAATCCATAATTAGGGAAAATAACCGAATCAGAATTTCTCGCGGCCTTATGAATTTCCCAGAATAATACAGTCTGTGTGTTTTACGCGGTTTGCTTTAGAGACTTTGGGTCCTCATCGACTCGGACCGTGTGGCTGTACGTTGAGCCCGTTACTGCACGTATGTACATCATATACGTATCGTAAAACCTTCGCCTTAAGGCGTGCATGTACTACGGATAGCGGTGCGAAGGCTATAGGAGTTAACCCGTCCATCTACCATATGTGGGTCACATCTGCCTTGCCTCTACTGTAGGTACTGTACCAGTACCGCCACAATACGAGGGGCTACTAATTTCCACGTGTCTGTTTGCATCGGCAGACATGCTGCGGGGCTTTATTATACATGTGTATACCTACATGATTACATATGATTACATACGTATGATACGTATGATACGTATGCGTACATGCGCGAGCTCGGTGCTGTGAAGGTATCAATTTGTATAGGTGTTATATAACCGGCCAGACACTCGACATTCCTCTGCGAGGCATATTACGATTCGGTTCCTAAAATTCAATTCCCTTGATTCGACGACGTGGTTTTCTACTCTGGGCTTATAGCCTTTCACTCCTTCTGCTCTGACACGTATTCTCATGATGCGGTTACATTTGTTTTCTGTGTTGTACCTCCTTAACGAATGCAGGATCTGGTTATGTTGGTTCATAGAATTGCTTTTTTAACCTCTTGATCGACGGATAGGTGGTATAAAAGAAATTGCCCCGATAAAAGTACATGAGCATCATTTTCAAACGCTCTCTATCTTATCCGAGAAATGGATCTTTTTGTGATTGTATTTCACGGAACTTGGTTCGTTTGTCTTTCATATTTTTTTTTTTTTTCTACTTTCCTATCTTTTTTCACTCTCTTCAGAACTTACAATTCACCGTAGAATATTGTAACTGGAAAGCTTACGCGGAAAATTTTTTCTTGGAATATAGTACGTATTATTCATCTTTCGAGAAAGCAATGTTATTCAAGGTGCGGTAGCATTATGTAATCAATTTAACTTGTCCATGGTGTATGAAGAGAAAAAAAAAATGAAACACTCGATTCATTAATTACTTATTAATTGCCGCGACAAAGATAATTCACAAGTGACTCACCTATTACCACTGTAACAAAAAAAGCTCTTTTACTCATGAGTTCTGGAAATATATATTTTTTTTTATCCAAGTTGGATCGATCTCTTTCCACCCCGCAATCAACGGGCGTTTATACCGACGGTATATTGATAAGTTTTATTCAAACGCACGTTATGATCGACATAAGTAGACAGAGAAGTACGGTTTATAAAAAAAAAAGAATGGTTCGTCCTGGAAGCTGGAGAGGTACGTGAGATTAATTTTCGCAAAATTAACGCATATAATGAAGCTCCGGATTTAGTACACACTGATTATTTTAACGTCGCGGACTTATGCTGTATAATTATTTTCTGTTTTTTTTTTCTTTCAAATTTTTCGTTTTAACAGAATAATGCCTATTTCGCGAGAGCGTTATTGTCCTCCGAGGGGAAAGAAAAATGAAAAATTTCACTCCGATACGAATTTTAACGAGAATGTCTCTCGATAATGGTGGGGGGTGGGGGGTGTATAAGAGGCGTATAGATTGTTGTAGGCACATCGAACATGCATCTACGTACTTCTCGCACGACCCACTAAATCTCATACAAGGTAGGTGTGCTGCGGTAAGAAAAGCGTCGTCATTATTGGAAGGCTAGATTCATGTACGTGCAGAACCCGACGTACAATGCACCCCGCGTGCTGACGTCGTGTCGGTTCGCCGGCTCTCTTTTGTGTACCGTGTGTCTCTCTCCCTCTCCCTCTCCCCCTCTTTCTTTATTTCTTTATTTCTCTATTCTTGTTCTTTTTGTGTTCTCTCAATTTCTTTCTTGTTCCTCTTTCATTCTCGGCGGGTCTCCCCTCGTCCCGCCCCTTGAAATCGATCATGTTCGGAGTTTCATCGGCCGATGTAGAGCTCAACGAACGTCATGCAGATTGACCATTGCACGCTGTGGCGTTATTCCTATTCCAGGCTTGTGGTTATTGCCGTGACGTGACGTGGATTCACCTTTGTCGGCTTCGGTCCTCAATGAGCTGGCAATTAAGCGTCTACCACTTACGCGGATGAATGTTAACGTCGCCATTATTTACTCAACGAACGAGACGACGAAACGCGGTGACTCGTTTTCAGAGTGTCATCAGGAGCATGGAACCACTTGTCTGTACTCGATATTCTTCCGTGAGGACGCACGAATAACGACGCCGCGACGTCGTGACGCACTGATATTTCTACCCCTCCTCCTCCTCCGGCTACGCAACAAACGGAATATAAATCGAATGTGAATAATTTATGGACGGTTGCAGGTATACAGTGTGCACCGTGAAGTCCTCACTTTCGCATCGGGGTGAAGAAGAATAAAAAGAAAAAAAGGAAAATTTATTTGAACCCGGCACCCAGAGGCGTGATACAAGTTCTTACTCCCCCTTTTTTTTGTTATTTTGATACTACCTTGTAAAGTATTCACGCTTCATGCACGCTGCGCCCTGATCTGTTTAGCCTCTGCAACGACCCTCTTGGCTAAATTTTTACCAAACTGCGGCAGAGGGTTCGACGAGACGAACCACAAGTTGAGTTAGACTCCAACTCCACGTGGCTGCTGGAACGAACTTCGTTTTTAACGGCATGCAGCTACCGGTGGGAAGCCTTGAGTATTCAGATGGCGCATGGCGGCGTTCTTTAAACCAACCGATAGCTGACGGGGCACTGGGCCGTGTATATATTCACCAGGTATAAACGGGGGTTCGATATCCGAGGCGTCGCGACGCCTGCAACCCCAGGAAGAAACGCTTACGCAGCTACGTCGGTCGGCTTCGTGCCTGCATGCGGGCCCTGCATGGCTTTTGACGTCTATAGCATTACTTTTTTTTTTCCTTTCTCTTTTTCATCGTACTTCTTTCAGGGTATGACTTTAGCGGTGTAATGTACCTACATATACACGTATGACTGCGGAGCAATCGGCCAATTTTATCCTGGTTTCATGCAGGCATACTGCATATGTTTTTCCGGATCTCCTTGGAACAGGATCAAGTTTCACGGTTCAGGGAAGTCGGTTCACTAAAAAATTAATGCTTTTTAAACTATTGAATTCCACAAAATTTCAAATTCTATAATATTTTCAGTGGAATAATGCTGGATCTAGTATCTTGTTCATAGTATCCTGTAGTTCCTGAAGTCAAAACTTCAATTATTTTATCCTTCC
Organism: Diprion similis; assembly: GCF_021155765.1. Taxonomy (NCBI): domain Eukaryota; kingdom Metazoa; phylum Arthropoda; class Insecta; order Hymenoptera; family Diprionidae; genus Diprion; species Diprion similis. Next base: position 14,519,904 of record NC_060112.1, on the reverse strand, counting down.
AAGCCGATTACTGATTGGTAAAAATGTTCTTTCATGCTGAACACCGTCGGGCCGCCTCGAGGACTTTCGGGTTTCTTTATATCATCGCATTCGCTGTTTTCACAGCTTTTTCTGTTCCTTTTATACGTGCAATATCTATCTCGGTCTTTCCTCTCCTTTTCTGAGTTATCGTCAGTTTGCTGCTGCTCAGCCGCTGTTTACCTCGAGAAGATACAGCTCCGACCGCGTTCGCTCCTTTAGATTGAATGACGCGAGAGCGTAACAATGCTTTTCGCTCATTTTCATGTGTTCGCAGCAGCGCCGGGCCAAAGGTGACAAAGAAAAAGCAATGGTCCGAAATGGAACTGAAATGAAAAAATAAAATTAAAAACTGAAAATCAAGCTCTTTGCGAGAAAGTTGGAATTACACCGAAGGCGGTCGACGGTTGCTTTCAGTCCGCAGAAAGAAAAAAACTATAATGTATCCGCAACGAGCGTCGGAGGGAAAATGCAACCAAAGAAAATAGTTTTAGTTTTACACCTACTCAGATCTGAAAAAATTTCAGTAGCTGCGTATGTTCGCATGTTAGTGCAAGTAAAGTACAGAGAAAAGACTCAAGCTCGACTATTTGATCGATGAGACATTCAGTTTTGGTCAAGTTAATAAAAAAAAACGACTCCATAATATCCATTTTGAATAATAGACTATCAGCGAATATAGGCTTATGTATATATAATTAAAAGTATATGATTATAATTATTTTTTTATAAGCTAAAGGTTCCGGTACGTAAGGCTTCTCATTGATCATTTGTCAGATTTCATTTATAAACGTATCTTCTTGTGAAAAAAAACGAAACCTTTCCAAAGCAAGCAACAAGAATTAAATTAGTAACGTAAAAAAAAAAAAAAAAAAATAGTCTCAAAACGTGATATCATTCCCAGAGAATAAAAGCCTTATAATCACCATCGGGTGTATTGTTAAACTTTTTTTCCCACGTTGTAGAAAATTTAATTATCTCATAAATGAAGCTGCAGACTTTGAGCAATCAAAGTTAAATTTTTTTCACGTAATCACAAGTTGTTGGTTTATTTCGATGCCTCTAATTGTCGAAAATGTTGGTCACGGAATTGGATAATTACTAAATAATTCCGTTAATCTTCATTTCCCGGACCAATGAAATATTCAAGCTAATGTTATTTACCAGTAGGTAGATGGGTAAACAGGCCGTACGGTACGTTATATTTTTTTCCCCTCGTAGGACTGAAATTAAGGTGACGGATTGATACGTTGTTATTTTATCGTTAATCAATCATTCGATAGAAGTAAAACTGTCGAGATGATTATAGCCGCAGCGGTATTCTTGTTTGAACTTCATAAATTTCTTATACATGATATTTTGCCATTGGGACGTGGTCAAAAAATCGTTAAGAAACATCGGCCGTAATCGTCCGATCTTTATTATTTCCCCGACTTGGTATTTCGTTCACAACGGATAACGATGTCTCCGCAAGTTTCCTTCCTCGTTTCCTTGTTCCGTCGTTCACAGCCATTTCTTTTTAGTGTTTAAGCTCGATCGGGATTTTCATATCTTGATAATATCTTTTCGTCGTGTATATGCAGTGGAAGGGCAAAACGAGGCGAGACGGGCTTCTGGAAGGGATGAGAAGGGAAGGGAAGGCAAGGCAGCAACGAACGGTTGGGAAACTTCCAGGGTCGGGGAACCCCCTTTGCATTCCAAGCAAAGCTAACGAGCGCAAGTAGCTTTATGAACCCTTGAAATTTTACGGGCAGCGGGACGACGCAACGCGCCGTTCCCAGTGGAGTCAACCTTTGGCGGTATTAGAATAATTATAAAGAGAGCCGGAGGTGAAAAAAGAAGAAGAGAATAAGAAAAATAAGAAAGAAGAGAACGAAAGAGGGCCGTGAAAAGTATCTTAACCACTCTGGAATCACCTGCGCATCGCTTTGTAGTTCCCCGCGAGACTTCATGCAACCCTTATACCTCGCCATGTTCCACTCTTCATCCATTCGGTCTAACGAACGTGGACTTGGAAAAATATTATACGGCAATCGGGTTCACCGCGTGAATCGATAAAACCCCATCGTTTGGGAATCATTAATCGGAGCTTCTTCTCGCCGCATCTCATGCATTTCTCATGAAGGTCTCTATATCGCTGCACTTGCCTCGAGACGTCCGATCTGCAGGACTGCACAGGTGTTCGGCGGAGGCAAAGAAGGCGGTGCTCATACTTGACGATCAATTCCGCGTTCGATGCTACGAAACAATAATTTGAGAGCCCCGGGATACCTGCAGGACATAGAGACGTCTCCGGGATTCTCCAGGGGTTCTGGGTCCGCTGCTCCTTCTCGAAAACGCGACGTGAATCCGCGTCAAGTCTATTGTTCTCATCTTAGCGGGGGTTCCATGCTAGAATTTCAGGTCGTTGTTAGCTCCTCGTCTCTTCGACTCTCGCCATATGCATCCTGACAATTGGGCGCAGTCCTTGTGTGCTTTACTATGTTACATGCTGCGTCAAAAGGAGTTGTCGTATTTTCTAACTGAGCTGCAAGATTTTCCGAGAATCGTTCAACGCTGGTGTGTAGATTTTCTTCCAAACCTTTTTTCACCAAACTTGTAGTACAAAATTATTTTCCATATGAAAGTTACTCGCGCAGGGAATCCCTGCTCTCTGAATTACAGTTGTTACATGGCGGTATAATTCCTCGTCAAGGCAACGTCCAGCGTATTATTCGTGTTGGAAAAAGGAACTAGAAGATAACAAATAGGGAAGAAGTATACACACGTGCATGAGAAAATACGCGACAGACGACGACTTGACTTGTAGCCACTCGTATTTTTATGAGCTCACCGCGAGTGTTCCGTACAGGTGACTAAAGTGTTAAACGACTAATTTATGTTACGCAGGTGAAAAACTAGACTTATTTTTCCCTTCCGCAAGGGATTTCCGTTACGAGCTTCTAATCGCCTCGCAAACTTTTTCATTACTCTGACCTGGTTCCATAAAAACAAATTACTTAATTAGATTAACGCAAATTAGGCTTTATGTACCTCAGCCGCTCGTCGTCGCTCTAGCTTTCCATCTTTGTAATCGGATTCCAAAACTCTACTACTAAAAATGATATCGCTCAATCTAACCTGTTCTTTTTTCCTACATTTTGTGTCGTTCGATTCAAGTCGCGGGATTTTTGAAAATAAAAATAAAAATCAAGTAATATCGAGACGTGGGAAAAGAGGTGTGTAACGATTTTCGAGCCGTACTCTACATCGCGATATATCACGTATCCCGGGTTAGAATGTCACACCATTTTTTAAATCTCGCAAAACTCACCCTTCATACGATTCTGCCACTGTCAAGTCCCGTTAAAATTTCGCAAACGTAAGCGTGGCTCAACTTGAAAATCATTCCTCTAATCTATGTGGAACGATTGTAAAGCGAAACCAGCTTTACTCAGGCACATCATTTGTGTAACAAAACAAACGTGGACGGAGATGTAATCGTTCCGGACAATCGACAAATGAATCGAGACAGCCGTCACGAAATACTCACAAGTCACTCGTGTATTCCGTGTAATAGTATACGCCTAGTGTGTTATCTCATACGAGAATACTTACTGCAGGGTGTGCATGTGCGCTGAACCTTTGACGCGAAGGACCGTCATGGCTTTCTCAATTACGATCGTATCTCCAGCGTTATCCGGTCGCAGTGTCTGACGGGTGTTGGAATAAAACTTGACTGTCATTTTCACTGTATTTGTCATGTCGTTGCCAATTGGCTAATCCATACGTGTAGCGCGGCAGGCATCCATGATGCACCAGTTGTTTCCCACGGACTTGTTGTGCCGTCGTATCCTGATATTACACCCCTCCACTGCTGCGAAAATTCAATATGTGAAAAGTGCCGTTCGCCATTCCGGATTTCCAATCTTGCCAATAAATGCTCTCCGGTGTTTCCCCGGCCATGTTTCAACTTAATGACAAAAGGTTTGTGCTATTTTAGCGTCGAATTTTTGCACCGTAAAAGAGTGAAAAATATTAAGTTTTTTTAATTACCAATCTTTCACGTAGGTGAAACATGGATCGCAGATGAAGAAAACTTTAAGATTCTGAAAAGCTTTATCGAGTCAGTCGCGTTGTCATTATAATAAAAAAACCGTCGGTTTCATATTTTGTATTGCTAAAAAAAAAAAAGAAAGGAAAAAAAATTCACACACCCTGACGTCAAACAGTGCTCCTCTTTCTCCCGTGCGTAGTAACTCGCAGCTATATATGTCACCGATAAAACTTATCTCGTTCATTCCCACGTTATAGTAGTGCAGTATTATCGATCGTTCGGGCACGTAATTTTATGAGGAAAGACTCGGTATATCGTAGATTTCCAATTTACGCGGCGTTCTGTTTCCGGTTATTCGTCGACAGGTGGTGATGAAAAATGATGCACACTATAAATATGCACTCATAGATTGGCCAACAGTCACGATGCAAACATTATCGCAAAAACTTCCCTGATTAATTGTTTCGCCAACCGTTTCTTCCCGATGCAATAACGTCGTTAACCCTCCATCGGTTTCACTTGTAGAGGTGCTCATGCTCACCGCTTGATTTCCCATCGACAAGCCGAAGTGCGACGAGCGCAACAGCGACATTACTGGAAAGAGGAGGAACAGAGATCTACGTTTGTTCAAAGGTTGGATTTGCGCTCACAAAGGGCAACTCAAGGGCCACTATCGTATGGCTGGTACGGATCCCGCATTGGCGTCACGTATCGCTGTGAGATCACATTACCAGACCGTCCGGTTCATTCTGTGTCATCGAACACTGCGGTTGAGCAACGCTATATTCTCTTCGCCCGCGGAGGAGAATTTCACGGTATATTCTAGCGGCCGGCTGGCTGCACGCTCACTCTCCAGATGCATCTAATACCCGGTAAAATAATCACGATCAACCGAACTCCAGGGAGGGGATTTTCGAATGTCAAGTGCTCCGAATATGCGTAGGAATGTAACGAGACGGAGAGCTGCTCGATGCATTGGGAGTGAATTATTCAATCGGTGAGCACCAATTTGTCCCTATTTTCACGTTCGACCATATAACTTGCGGATATTAGTTTTCCTCTGTTCGCGAACAATAACGTCTGTCACCGGTTCAAACAACGCCATCGATCCACCGTGCAACGCACAATGTGGGTACACAATCGCAAGGTATACGTACGTACCTACGTTTCATCTCACAGGTATAATAAGCGAGTGGTAACTTTGAGTTGATATAATTAACCGAGTTGCAATCGAGCACAATGGGACGTGTATACAAATGACGGTATTTCTAGTTAGCGTTGTGATGCCTTACGGTTTACGCTCAGCGTTATCGCCGGCTATAATACGCTTATTATGTTTCACATTGAAACTTGAACTTGTCACTAAATATATGTATCATCCACATATATAGTTATATATAATATAGGCAGGCATACCATTATAGGTATGCCTGTTTGATGGGATCATTCGGATGGTGAAGAATGAAATATGAGTGTCGGACTGAATGCCTCCTTCCTTCCTATTCCTCCGGTTCTTCTCTCGGTCTCCTTTGTTCAAGTTGAACGTTTCAAGTGATTGGAGACGAAGAAAAAACGGATTCCGCGTAAGCCGGAGACGCCTAATATTTCCAAACATTTTTACGAATTCCTCCCAGTGGAGCTTTTCGCCCCTCGCATCGGTTCGAGAAACTCGACCAACAATGACGACTGAATGGTTCCCACTCCTTTTGAACAAGATCTCTCTTGCGTGGTTTCGCTGTCTTCCTTGCTCCCTTGGAAACCCCGGGGTATAACTTTTCTGAAAGAAAAAGTGGCCTTACCTTTTCCCAGCTGGTGGCCCGCCCAAGAAACCAGCGAGAAAATAATGGCGACCGGGGAGGCAACGGAACTTCAAAAGAATATAATAGAAACCTCAGGTAGATCGGGAACAAATGGTTTGTCTGGCGGATCTTTCCTTCTCTGGCTACCCTCCGGTCAGGGGTGATGATCCCCCCCACCCGCGAGAATCAAACCGACTCGTCTTCACCGCCGATAATTAAACCCCTCGACGACTCACTTCCACCCGTATCATCGCTGCCCCCTTAAACGAGGAAAAGGTTTTGACTTTAGTTATCCTTAGTTAGCCCAATAGCGCTTTGAGGTTCCTCGCAATATGGAAACGTGGATGAAATTTTTTTTTCGCAAGCCATTTAGGAACACTTGGAAAATTTTGGATCGATACGATACGCGGTCAATTTTAGTCGTCGTTAAACTTCACTCTCAAGAATTTGGAGGAGGGGATCAAACGAGACCGAATACTTGTTCTTGACACTCTTCTCGTGTTTGAACTCGTGAACTTTTATTTCCTAACAGCAGCTGGCTGTGCATGAGAAAGAAGCACTTTCTCAATTTCTTGGGGTTCAACCGACTGACCCGCTGCTGCAGGGACAGACGATAAATGAAAAAGAAGAGACGAGACGATGCCGATGCCACGAGCCAGAAACAAATTATAATCGAAATAAATAAATCAATGATAAACGGCGACAGAGATAAGGGAGATTTGTCTCAATTTTAGGTTCGCTTCAATATCTCGACCGCGCCTCGTCGTCTCGTCTCTTTGCTCTTCTACTCCCCTCTTTTCCTCACGTGTTCGCCCTATCGGTCGCGCATGTAGGGATGAGCCTGCCTCTTCGTGTGAGAACGGTTGATCTTGTCACCGTATCGTTATGTAAACCGTATTCCGATAGCACTGAGGACAAGGGGTTAGCTTTTTCCTCGTTCTCCGTGTCGACGATTTCACGCGGTCTTTCTGCCCTCCTTTATCTTTTATTTCCCTCTCTCCGTCACTGTTTTTCTCTCCCTCTATAGCTGCAGACGACAAAGATCGGATTATACGAGGCAGCGCAAAGTCGACGCAAGAAATATTCATAGGTATACATGGACGAAAACGCGAATGAGACCGGCGTATAAATAAAACGGTTATACAAAGAACTCCTTGTTCTCTAGAAAATTGTTATCGAAATCATTTCGATGCTTACAACGTTTGAATGGACGGCTTGACGCGCCGCGTTGACGTGCGACAGTTTGGAACACGCTCGTTTCGTCTATCGGTGTTCGGGATTCCACGACCTGTCGTCCGCCTGCTCGTTACTCGAAAGCGATAAACCGGTTGATTGGTGCGATCACGAAGAATCGAATGACTCGACAGATGTTCCCCGATCGCCTTTGACATCTGGAGAGAGAGAGAGAGAGAGACAGGAGAGTCACTTTTTCATGTTATACCTTTCGAGGCCGTATAACTGCAACATTCGTTCCGACTAGACTTTAGCAGCGAAACGTGATTTCGAGTCAGAGAATAATCGTCGCGGAGTAAGGAAAGTAATGGCTGGAGAAAAATATTTGCCTCTGGTAGAGAAATGGTGAATTATTCAAACGACATCGGTCAAAATCTTGATCGTAATTCATCGAGTGTATGCCGATCGAACGAACGGACGGGAGCTGTACGGAATGTGGTCGGAGGAAGATCGGGGCGAGGAAAGAAAAGACTATGGACTTTCTACCGGAGACTCGATATTTCCTGATCTCGGCTGTCGACAAAGAGAAAAAACCACAATGTCCCGACTGACGAACGAACGAGCACGAGGGAGACGAAACGGAATATATAGGAAGGGAGTGTTGGTAGAGGGAAAAGGAGAGGGTCTCGTGAAGACCGAGGATCGATTTGGAAACTGGGAAGCAACCGCGACACGAGTGGCATCGAGAGAGAGAGAGAGAAAGAGAGAGAGAGAGCAGAGGGAAGAGAGGCGAACGAAAATATCGGGAGTGATTGGGTTAGCTTGATGAATTCTACCAGACAGTTATTGTTCCCTGGTGAGGGAATCCGCGACGTCAAAGAATGGGATGAAAATGAAGCAAACTCTACCCGTGTCTCGTAAACCTTGACGTGATCATCTTCGTCTTCTTCTGTGCTGCGACGCTGAGAATTATTTCTTTCCTTCGAAACGCCTTGGCATCTCCGTGTACAATACTTTCAATTCTCGCATACCGTTATCCACACGTCACGGCGGTGCGAAGGTTACAAACTACCGAGTCTTACAGCAGCACCATGTTTGTCACACGGTGAAGCTACTTCTTCGTTGTGCGTGATCAATTTATCTCTACAATCTATTAATTATAATATGCTGAATTGTGTGCACGGAACATGTCGTCGACCGATTCAACCTTCAGGATCAGGATTATATCGCGAAGTGGTGTGATATTGTTGTTCTGGTTCCAATGAAATCCAATACTTGTTCGAGGCTGACGTCAGTAAAGTAATTACTGCGATCGGTTTATCGGCGGAACGAATTTTCCACCCTTCCTGGAATGTGGGGTGGTGTTTCCGAAGAAACTTCATCTGTGGTTTCATCCTTACGCAAGCCCACCCGTACAACGTACGATCAAACCTCGTCATTCATTGTACTTCCACTACGCCGACATGACAACCTTTCATTTTTTTTTTACTCAATGTATCATCCGCCCCGACATGATTGATTACTTCTTTCTCGATGGTTTTAACAATGATTGAAAAAAACAGAACTGACTCCGAGATACGAGCGGACTTTTTCACCAGCCGTGGCTGCTTCGCGTGTTATAAGGTAGTAGGTGTAACTGATGGGCTTGGGGTTCGATCCACTTTGTGCTGTGTGCATTGTAAAAAATGATATGGTTAAAACTGACCGAAATTGATCGTTGCGAAGTGTTACAGAAGAAATTTTGTAGTCGATTTGAAGTTTCGAGATAAGATCGAAACGTTGGATTGACGTCAGAGATGGCATCATTCGGACACGCCAAATTTTAGTCCACAAAAGTGTTCACGGGGCATTTTTCTTACAGTGTAGTTAACCGTTTTTTCTTCGATTTCATCGATCCCGCAACAAGTGCAACGAATCGCCGTCTCAACTTTTGACCCTACAGCTAAAGTTGACCGCTCCCCACGCGTCGGGTTTCTCGAATCGATATTACTCGACTTGGCTCTCGTTTGCCCCGAATGAATTACACGGTGTATAGCTTCCTGCGCGAAGGAGCATTTCCTCCTCGAGGTACTCGGAGACCTGCCGAATTTATCCGGTTCGAGATTGCCACGTGATGGGAACTTTGACCGTGAAACTCCCCGCCGACAAGATCTTGGGAACGGATGTCTCGGGTCCGCGAATTTTCGGGGGATATATTATAGGCACCGCGGCAGCTACGGATTCTCATCTCATAATTTAACACCCGACTCCCGGCGCGAGGTCCTGCACGTACATACCTATAAGGATGTCTGCTCTCCGCCTTAACCTCATCCTCTCCCTCCGTCCCGTCCTCCCTCCATCCACTGGTCAAGTCTGGTCCGGTACCGACCCTTCGTCAGGTCGGCGCAGATCACACCCTGGGGAGCGATGCTACGCAGGGAAATCTCGATCCGACCGACAGCCATTTCCGCACGTGAACCGATGACCAATGAAACGTGCCGTTTCGAGGAGCGCTCGGTTCCCGGCTACACCCGGTATTAAGATGTCACGGATCGCTGGTCGGTAAACGTAGGAACATTTTCGAAGTGTGATCACGATGCATCTTTATTCATAGAAGAGCTGTCGGGAAACCAATTATAATTATAAGAGGTGAAATTTTCACTTCAACGAGACTGAAGACGACGACGACGACGACGAAGGAGCTGTTTCGCTGGCGTTATAATATTCGAGCTTATCGTCCGTCTGGCGAAACAATGCGGCACCAAACGAAGAGTAATTACGACGGTGCGTACCGGGAGACGTTTAGTTTTGTCAGTTTATATTCCGCAAGCTCGACACAATGCACCGTAAAAGAGAGAATAATTGCGAAAAACATTGGGGCCGGCTTTACCGCGCTGCGGGTGGTAGTCGAGATCTTCCATACACACGGTATATTACTGTATATACCTATATACGTACGTATATACTCGTAGGTATACGTACATAAGGCCAATACATAGATCGAGGCGAGGTGGTTGCGGGACATGTTTTTGACGTCTGCCGGGATGGAATGAGCCGGAGTGAATATTGTATGACCCACCCGGTTACGAACCCCGTAGTCACGCACTGTCCTTCTTAGGCCGCGGTTGTGACTTCCCTCCTTCCGCTTTTCCCGTCGAGGAAAAACAGACCTCTGCGGTACGCATAACCGCGTATGAGGACGGGGTCGATTTTTATCTGTTCTGATTCCGTGCCCTCGATCATTATCATTCAAATTACGAACAATAAACGCTCCGAGGTGCTCTAACCGCGCTCTTAGGGATCCCGTGCCTTATTCAGAGGGTAAGGGTTGTGGTTATATGGCTCGCTTTCTTTCATAACACGCCTCAACGACTACGCATCCCGAAGATTCTGCCGCTGAAAGCCCGGACATCGGCTAATTTCTCGTCAACTGCGGTTCGCCAGGATAGGGTTTGAAACTGTGGAAACCCTTCTTCGTTCGAGCGCTGTAATAGTAATTTTCAGATTGAAATCTTGCCGGTTGTAATTCATCCTTGTGTCCAGATGTGTCCGCTTGATGACTTTACATGCTCCTTCTTAATCAACCCCATCTTCCATCCCACGAGGACCGACTGCGATGATATTTCAAAACCGTCGGCAGTGGGTGTCACATCTCGAACAATGCCGGGCAGGAGGAGAAAAGAATCGCGTTTCTCTGTGTCCCGTAAGACAATGGCGGGGCTACTGCCTACACCTCAAGGTGTGGTCAAGCGACCGTCTCCACCAGACTCTGCGTCGCTTAACGCTAGTTGCCATCGGAACCGTGACGAAGATCCCGGCGTCCGGTTCCTGCGGCGGGGGGATCAGGATTTCGAATTAATTCACGTTTTTATACACCCACCGTCCGGGTCGAAGGCTGGAACACTTATCGCGGCTTTTAAATGTGGAGTATTTTCGACGTGAAAGGGGTCGAGTAATGAAACGGTGGTATATATGATTCATTAAGTATACTGTGGACGCCATTTGTGCCGAGACCATGCGTAGCGGCAACTTTCGGTGCCTCCTTCTCGCTGTATAATGTACGCCGTACATAAATGACAGCTTTTTGCTAGCGTAGTCTTAACGAGTTTAAACGTTGCGAAGAAAGTTTGCGGAGTAATTATTTGGGGTGCATCATCAACGGTATAAGACACTACTGTCTCAAATTGTACGAAAATTTATAGAGGGGAAAATTGGGCACACAGTTCTTAAGCTGTCATGTGACGTGCCGTGGAGTTGGAAAAGCTTGAAATTTATGTTCGTATAATCAGCTTTTAAAGTTCCGAGTATAAAGTTGGTCCAAATATGTTTGTATATATGACTAGCACTTCGTATAACCTGATGTTTGGTTGCTATATACGTGCACGTCAACTAAACTTACGTTTACCCAACAACGTTTCTTCTAAGCAAATAAAAAATCATATCGTCGCTTCTTTACAATTGAAACGAGATTCTACACGCGTTTGGCAATTGTACCTAAGTGATTGGTATCCACTTGTTGCGGAAAAAAGTTGGAACGAATGAAAATTCAAATGAATATAACGTAGCGAGTATATACATCAAGCGGAAATGGAAGATTAAGCAAGCTGTGGAAGTTATTTTCGAATTTGCACGTTTCGCGAAAGAGAAAAACAAAAATGGGCAATGTAAATATTTTGGCAACACGGCGGGTTGGGACGCGGCGTAGCCGGTAGCACTTTTGAATATGTATGCGGTGGTGCGGTAGTCCTCGTATGTCGAACGGAACGCAACGATCCGCTTTCGTATTCGAGATGCATCGCTGCGATAACTGGTCTCGAATTAACCGCCATAAAAAGGACGCATAATTTCTCGAATGGTGTACAGCGATAAATTGACTCGGTCGGATGTTTTAACGGGTGAATACAAATTCCAGTGTAGGGGGTTCGAATATCCTTGAAATTAAAAAATTGAAGCCTCCAATTTATTCGTACATGTTGTTCGACCGTACAACGGAATCGAGTATACATATAGCTAGATACTCAAATTTGGGAATCCCTGATGTCCCTCACATTGCGCTTCCGCACCTTTCGTCGTCGAAGAAAAGTGGCATTGTTCGTTTAATTCGAGCTTATCCCGACGTGAATTCCTCCCTAAGTGACGATTCGGTTTTTCCCAAGTTCATCTTACACAGGTGCCATGTATTTAACTCGCATCATTCTGCCTTTGGCCGATTTGACATGGATGCGGTAAATTCTTCGGGCATTTTCTTCCTGCACCGCAATGTCCGCGTATCCTGTTGCCCGCTTGCTGTCTGCCGCTAATGGGGCGAGCTGCCACTCGTTGATAAGAATCGTGGAACGAGAAACGTCGAACAATATGAGATCGTTTCCGACGTCACTGTGCTCCGCAGTCTCCGTTGCAGGCTCTCTCGGTCTCTCGTTTCCACGTCGCGGCTCATGGCGAACGTTCGAATTGTCCTGGTGGTCGTTAAGCGGACGGAGAAGTATGGGTGATCACGTGACTTGGCTCGTTTTATCGATTACCGATACCTAAGTATTATTGCTCCATTAAATCTCTGGTTCGCGATAACAGGGTGGCAGTCGACTAGAAATTTAGCTTCCTTATACCAGGAAACGATTTCCGAGTTGAAGGTCCTACTACCAGTGTAACGAAACCCGACTTCTTAATCTCTCTGTCTACCCTCCTTTCCTTCGTGGAATCAAATTTTCGTATATATATATATATATATATATATAGGTACGGCGAACCTGGCAATGACTCGTGAATACGTTGATTTCTCTTTCTTACACGAAAGCTTCGATTCACGTTTCTCGGACTCACGTTTGCAACGTTACATCTAATCTTGTGACACCATGCTCATGCACATGGAATGTTTGGAACGAAACAAAGGTGTGATAAGGCCTCGGACCAGTTCCGTCCTTTTCACATTCCCTTTCTTTTTCCATCGTTTGAATGGAAAAGTTTTTGTCATCTTCCGCGAGGTCGTTAACCCGTGATTTAACCCAATGAATACAGCCGTGTGTCGTTAATCTACGCATTTTGACAGATACCCACATCATCAAGATCGCTGGGACACTGGGCCGTTGCATAAATATATCCAAATGAAGGTCGTGGCGCGAAAACACAGACAGAGGAGTAGCGCACGCACTGCGCAAAAGCACGCATCCCCCCCTTCTTCGCCCCTCCGTGACTCCTCGCGCTACGCATCCTGACACACATTTATCTGAGATCACGGCCATAAATTCAAGACGAAATAAGTTATGCCGTCGCTCTGGCAAAAAAGAGAAAAAGGGTAAACCATGTAATAGCCATGAAGGTTGGGGTTACGCTCGGCGAAAGGCTTCTGCATGTCCGCCACGGCGCTACCCTCTGTGTCAACACCGCCCTACCAGGCTTGTCTCTTTCGAATTACGTCCAGCTGATCTTGTCTTCAGCAAAACGACGAAGACGGGAATTCATGTCGGCACGCGTACGTAAACCACGGCGAGGAGGATAGCTTGAAAATATTCGTGTAGTATCTGCTTGTCTTATGGTCGGATATACGAGTAAACGCTCGTATCCAGGAGTTCAACTTTCTCGGGGGCAGTCAGCTGCTGCCCGTCGACTCGAGCGTTGAATAATGGAAGATTTTACAGCGATACAGAAACCGGAAACGCGTCGAAATTTATCGCCAGGGGTATCATCCTGACACGAATTACGCACGCACCGTTTTAGTTTTACAATTTAAACCGTACAGTGCTGCCGACGATGCCACGAATTATGTAACATTGTTGGAATGGTTGTGGCTTTTTTGGCGGTCAGGCACGTTCACTCGAATACGTCTTCGCTCCTTTGTCATGTTGCCCATGTCTTTTCTTCCACTCTGCATCGACTTTCTTTTACGAGAATTCTACGTGGAGCCCGCTGACCACTTCGTCCGGAGCGCCTCACCTGCTCTGATCCTATCAAACGCCTCGTGTTCCAGAGTGACCCTTTATCGCTCGTTCAGGGAACGGGCAATTGTACCTAGACTACAATGCAGCCTAAGATCTTATCGCTCGGTTGTGGTTTTGTCAATAAGTTGCAAACTCGATACTTTTCACCGCAGCTGCTTGCAGAGTGATTCGATTATCCTCATTACTCGCTATTCAGTCGCGGTAATTGTTGAGTTTCAATAACAATGAAGTCCGGTGTATAGCAATAATGTTTCGTTATGAGCCGATGCTTTTCAATTACACCGCGGCGATTAATGCTTTGACGTTGAAAACGATTCACCGCCGCTTTTATCAATTTGTGTACGTATACATGATACTAATATATGTATATGGCGATCTTAGAGGTCACGTGCAATCAGTTACGCGTATGCTGAATTTCTGCTCCAATAGAAACGTGTTTGAACAATTAGATAACTTATCTGTGTTAAGAGTGAATTATGAAAGGAATTATAAAAACTGATTTATTACGTAGTAATCTTACCATTAGCCTACTGCATCACGAACATAAACTTGTATATTTCGATCAAACAACGCGTGTTTATTATCTGAAACAATTATCTATTCGGTTTCGAAAAAAATTCAACGTTGGAAAATTGATAAAGGAATGATGAAATGAATCATATTCATTAATACATATTAAGGTATTACTGGACGACAATGGGCATCAGGTAATTGTCAAACCATTAGATGGATAACTAATGTCAGTAACGGTGATAACGATGACGATTTCAGAACCATAAAAAAAGTCTAATCACCCTTCGTAAATGTTCGCATAACGGTATCATATAGGACGAGGTTGGTAAATTTTGCTAGGCGTATAAAATTATTCGTTGATGGAATTATAACTAACCTTCGTTAACAATAGATTAACCCCTATAGTTAAGGTTGGGCTAGGCAACTGCATTATTGAGAGGGTCTGCCACTGCGCAATTGCATCGCGCGAATAATTTGTAGCCATCTGGTAGTTTGCAGTGTATGCGGCCTAGGTGCCTACCCACCTAGGCGAACCCACCCATTATATTCCTACACCAGGCAAAGTAAATAAAACGCCTGGCCGGTTGTCCCATGCAATTCTTTCGGAGCTCACTCGAAGCATGACGCTGCTGCCCCGGTGGGTGAGCAAAAAGAGGGGCAGTTTATGCCGGGGATTTCGAAATTGTGCGGCATGGGTCGCGAGGAACCCTCAGGAAGGACGAGTCGGGACGATTGCGTGCAGCGTTTTACACAAAAGGTGGCAATCGCCATAAAGTAGCTGGTTTTTAGTGCTTCGCTGTCCTTACTTTATCACTGAGGATCTTTTGTTTGAAGCGGTACGCTGGTTCCTTCTTGAAATACTCGAAAACGGGTTATTGTCAATATTGTCTACCGAATATCACGAGGTGTTGTAAAAATTTGGATTAATATCTATTATAATATTAATATACATTTGGGTTTATAATCTAGTGACCGTCGATTTCCAGCCATTGCAAAGATATTGTAAGCGATGTAGCTACCGCGTCACGTGAAATAAATCGAGCCAAATACTCGACGGTTTATCTCTGATTTGGTCCGTAATTAATAGTTCAGGTTTAACAACCATGTAACCCGTCTTTTTCCGGTCTTAGACCGCCTTTGAAACACTCGTTGGAAATTTGTTATCGCAAAATTTTTAACGACTGTTTTAGCCTTCCGATAAAACTTTGTCATGTTATGTCGAGGTTACGAGTATTAAATAGATTAGGATTGAACCCGGACACGAGGTTAGAACCTTGCATCTGCAAGCTCGCTCTCTGTTACATCTTCATTTTGTGCACCCGGCTTTCGAAAGCAAAAAGTGCAAATCATGACAGGTGATGCGAGAAAAGAGTGAAACACAAGCCCCGGAAAAAGGGCGATCACCTGGAGACACTTCACTCCGCGTCTGCGGACCATTGAAGGGACAACGACGCGTGTTTCTATGACTATCAACTGGACATGGAGCGATTGGCACGAGAGAGAAAGTAAAAAACGTGTTGCCGCATCTGTAATGTACACGCGAACGATGAAAATTTCTCTTCTGACTGATCACCCTCCGTTTTTTAAGCGTCAGGGAGGTCAAGCATCCGCGACATCTATCGTTTGAGAAATGAAAAGCGACAGCTTATCGTGATGCTTTGAAGCGCGTTTAACAGTCGATGTGCGCTCCCGTTTTGGCGGAAGGGTTTCGAGGGAGTCGGGATCCGGGATGTGGGCGGGTGGATACGGCTTTGCAATGTTTCATATTCAAGAACCCTCTCAACCCCTCGGTGGCTCTCTAACGGGGAAAGAGAGAGCGGCCCCAGCTCGAGGCTAAACACCCTTCCGTCATGCTTTCTTCTCACTTCCTCGCCCTGTTCGCCGGTCCGTTTGTCTCGCGAAGCTGGCGCTGCTACTCAAATTAAGGGGCATTCACCAGAAATCTCCGATGAAAAATTCGATGCTGGAAAATCCGTAGCCGGAGGTACCGCCTCAGCTTTGGCGCAGAACGGTCATCGCCTCGGGTACTTCTAACGATAAGTCGAAAACAGACGGTTTCGGAACGGGATTAAAAATGCCCTGGTCGAAAGCCGGGTGTAGGTACGCGCGTTTACGAGAACGGAATCGCTCTGCTGCAGCCCGCGGGTAGGTGTATCGATTCTCTATGGCGGCTGCTGCTGCTGCTTCCTGCTAACTCAGAAGCCCTTCGATATTCCTTGGTTATGGAGCAAACTGTGTTCTTACCTAAGACGCATATTTCTCTCACGATTTTTAGTGTCGGTATTAAGTTTGGTTTTTTTTTTCTTTCTTTCTTTTTTTCAGAATATGGACATTTCCACGTGAGAATTGTCGACAGTTTGAGATCGTTTCTTCACGGCTAATTGAAAATGTTTGGAGTTTGATTAAAGTATTTTAAAATAGTGACAGACTTTGGAATTATTGGGGCGAAGCAAAACGATACTGATTTTTAGGGACCTTGAGTCCAGATTGATTCTGTTGATCGTAGACGGTGTTTTGAACATATCCATGAATAATATTGCATCATTGCTGATGTTTAGTGTATTCTTTGCGATCGATAAACTATTACAATATTTCGACCGTAATGTGCAAAGTTTTTCAGTCCCGTTTCACTCCACTTCGGAAACAAACCAGCCTAGCAATCAAACCACCAACGACTAAACACCAAAAAAGTATTTTCACAAAAATGGTACGGATGATTCTAGATTCCGGACAATCGAATTGAAGCAGAAGGAGAAGAAGAAACGCGCGAACGCGTGAAACCGCCGAAGGAAGCGAAGCGTTGCTTGAACGTGGAAGTTTATTTCCGTGGTTGGAATAGACGCGACCGAGTGTATTATACGGTCTCTCGTTGCTTACAATGAAGTGAATTAAGCCGGCGGGGGGCAGGCGGTTGCTAAATGAAGAAATAACGTCCGAGAGTGCATCGTCGGCCAGGATTAAGAACCCCCAAGGGCGAGACGAGGCGGGCTGAATTCGTTCGCTCAATGCACCCAGGTGTCCCAACCACTAAATCCCACGGAATCTCTTCTCTCCCCTCGCCGCAGACTTTTCTACGGGCTCCCGCCGACGATCGACTCGGACTAAGTCCTCCGGGTCGTTCTTTGTACATTTTCTGCCCTCCGAAGAGGAGGGAGCAGCTGGCCACTTGCCACTTTCCTCCTTATTCGCGGCCTCGATCGCTTCGCGATTCGAAGGCATTTCGGCATAACGCCGTACTCAGGAAAAATTGAAATATAGAGCGTTTCGCATCACTCCAAACTAACAACGTGCTGCCTTTGAAGCTTGGAACGACGCGCTGGTAATGGGGGTAAACGGCCGGGGCAAGCAAGTCCACTTACTTCGGTACATACGTATGTACGTATATGTATATATTATATATGTACGAGGATGGAGAAAATTAGTATAGGCAGCAATTCGGAGGAATTCTTCCGTGAGTATATACCATGTACTTCCTACCTTGAGAGGCAAGCAGAGCTGTCAGAGCTGTACAAGTATAGCAAAGACCGCGAGAGTGCGACATCTCTTCACTCAATGAACACCGTCAAGTAGCGTTGAGTATGGCCGTATTTAAAGTATGTACACACGTACCTAATGCTCGGGCAAAACGACCGTCTGAGATAAAAAGTAATTACAAAATTGCCTCACTTTTACCTCCTGCAGCAGCTCGCGAAACTCCGGAAAACTACGAAGAAGACGGAAGCTTACGATGTTAGGTTCTTTCGACGTATATCTATAGTTGACTTTTCTCGGGTCAGTTCAGCTGCGATCCAGCGGGTTTCCTAATTTCGAATTCTTTCAAATCTTCAAATCTCGTTGGGTCTACTTTTCGCCAATTCAGCCGAGGTGGGATTTTTATTTTCAAGTGAACTTCACGAGGTACCGGAAGTATCTGCGAACCACTAGAAAGTTTTCAATCGATTTTACAATTGTTCTTGTTTTTTTTTTGTGTTTTTTTTTTTTTTTTTTGTTAAGCTGCTCAATATCATACTCAACTCATCTCGGGGAGAATAGTGATAATGTGTTAATATACATAGTTTCCATGATTCTAAGAAATGAAGAGCATTATTTGAGCAATAATAATTACAAGACTAATATTATTCGAGAAAAAAATTATTCCAGTTCGTTGGAGAAAGTGAAAATTCTTCGGGAAGTTTCTTTCGAAATTTGAATGTACATCACGCTTCGTAAAAAGGAGAAGAAAATACTGATGCGGAGTTAATATTTTAAAACGTCCACCGCACATTTTAATAAATCAAAAACCAGCTGCAGCAGCACATCCAGCCACAGCGTATCTATAGGTATAATAAAATTTCCACGTTAGCTTATTTGTTTCACGCGCATATTAAATTGCGTCAAGCCACTTCTGCATCATTGATTTTTTCGATTTTTCTCGCGGCGTTTATTTTTTGTCTCCATCCTCGCGGTATATATCAAGATTCTAATCCCTCTTCCTCTTCTTCCTTCTTCCCGGTATACAATGTGGACCATAATCTAGGCAGCAAGGGGGGGGGGGGATTTCCTCCACCTCTCGCCTTTTCCAAGACGAGAAAGAAATAATTAACTGTCTGCCACGAGAAACTCAAGAACGTTTGTTTTACTTAAACCGTTTCTCTCTCTCTCTCTCTCTCTCTTTCTCTCGCTGTCTCTCTGTCATTCTTTTTAAACTTCTTTTTCGGTATTCGTTTTCTTCCGTACCTCCTTTTATTCTATTTCCTCGGAACGTCTTCGCTCGCTCTACGCACACCTCGTATATATATACATGTAGGTATAAACGTAGGCATGTACTATATAATCTGATATCTTATTAGCCAGGCCACTTGAGATTTATCGCCGTGTTTATTGAATTCCCTCGACGTTCGCTTACACCCTCGCGGTTCTCGTTGAGTCAAACTCGTCGTATAAAATCAGATTCAAATTTGTTATCTCGTTTCAAACAAAACGACGACCAACTTTCGTTATACCTACCTATAAGTGCCTGCCGGCGACGTAGGCAGCCAGGCTGCGTAATGCGGGAAATAGATAGAAATATAATTCTCTCAGCACTTTAGGATGCTCTTAGAAGACGCTCTCTCGTCGCTCTTAAAACGGATGGTAAAAATGTTTCCTTCCTCCCTCCGTCTTTATAGCCACGCTGCACTGATCTTAATCCCCCGTCGACCGCTACAGCGCCAAGTCCCAAAGACTGGCGCTCTAAATTTCAATCAACCCGTCACTCGAGCTTTATTAGAGCACTTTCAATTAGGCCGATTGACTCGATTGAACGTTGGACAGATGTCGCTAATGGGTGCCTCGGAATTGAATTAAAATGAGGCAAAATAGAGGATTGAAGAAAAAGAGGAATCGATGCCTTGTAGAAAAACGTTGACACTGATCTTTATCGACTCACAGGTGTACGTAACATTTCCGCGTAAGACTTGTGCTTCAAATGAGTGTCAATTTCTCATTTCTCAAAATACAAATACAAACGGCTCAAATATTGTTTCTCTTTTCTGTTCCAGGTACGTACAAATGCAGCAGAGAAAATGTGGACCTTCTTTGCACAATATTTTTTTTCCATCACCCAGGAAGCTGTGAGTTTTTCACTCTGATCATTTTTCCTTAACATATGAAGAGGTACAATTTATCTGTTCCGATTCTCGGGCGCATATTATGCTATCTAGGTGTGATACTTTAAACGTACCGGTTTCGGTATTGGAAATTGTCGTGCGAAAATGAAAATGGATCGCGGTATAAGGGTCGTTGCAGTAAATATCCCCTGGGCCAATAAAACCGGCGGACTAAATAAGAAGACTGGTTCTTAATTAAAGTATAAGCTACTATAAGGCTCTTAATTCTACCAATAAAACGGACGGTCCCCTTTTTCGCGGTAGCAAACTATGGCTGCGGTGTCAA
Organism: Diprion similis; assembly: GCF_021155765.1. NCBI lineage: Eukaryota > Metazoa > Arthropoda > Insecta > Hymenoptera > Diprionidae > Diprion > Diprion similis. The sequence continues at coordinate 14,499,538 of NC_060112.1, read as the reverse complement.
CGTTAAAGACGCGAAGCACGCAGACACACCTGAGCCCGTGCAGAAAATAATTAAATAATAAATAGAGCGTTTATAAGAAGGAAGGAAGGGAGAAGGGAAAGGAAGGAAAGAGAAGGGAAGGATCTTCTTTGATTTATACTTTTACTTTTTATTTCATCACTTTATTTTTAATTTAAAACGCAACTCTGATACACTTTCCCTCGCCGATAATCTCTTCGCCCTTTTAATTAAGCGACAACTGGACAATTTATACCGCACACGCTAATTAATACTCGAAACAAATACCGTAGCACTCCGTATTTCCGTTTTCACGAGAATTTCACGTCGCTATCTCGGTTCCGGACTTCTCTAATATACACAAAATTAAATCCACTCTCGTACAATTTGGGCTGATTTGTAAAACGGAGAAGCTCGTTTCTGTTTTATGCCGTTAACCATTTTGTAGACTGGTTTTATCCAGTCTAATATAAATTACATTGATTAGACGGAAAAGAGTGATGAAACTCAAAGGCATGTTTAAATCATTGCTCTTATATTTATGTCGAAACCGTGCTGTTTTGCTTCTGCAAATTTTGACTCATCGCACGGAATGTTCGTTTAAGAAATTCTTCCTACACTGTTTCCATCTTTGATCTGGTCTAATCACGAACCGCGAATGCGGTTCGATATCAGGATGTACTGGATGTAGGTACCGGTGCAATCGGTGAGATCGTTTAATATGTACATATCTGAGTGAATAGAGCAGGAAAATTCCATGATCGTAGAGATCAGTGCAGAAGGGGCTGCTGCAGCTCCGGGTAGTTTCGATCTTCCCCAGAGACGGTGGTGTTCGGCTTATATCTATCTACCTGCCTTGCCGGCCGCCTTGAAAGCACCGAGGCGAGCGACAGCTGGCTAGTTTAGCCCTGAGGGACCGGGAGGTTCGTTTCCGACACCTAAGGGTTCGGGGGGAAACAATCCCTCCATAAAATTAAATAAACATTTCTACGCGCTCTCCTACAGGTGGTGTACCCCTGTCCTGCTGCACGCGTACGTTTCATCCATTATAAATATTCGTCGTATATACGCGGCTGACGGTATGCGGAGGGAATGCAGCAGGCGGCAAAACGAAAGACAGAAAGAAGAATTTACAGCACTCGGCAGGTAGCGTTCGTCGCTTTACACGGGCGTTGATTGTGTTTGGTTAGGTTTAAATCGTCGTTTGACCCTGCAGCCCCTTGTTGCACCCTCGAAACCTCTATACCCGCTTTTGGTAATGCGATTTAGATAAGAATCTACCACTACTGGTGCGGCCGTAATGCACGCGGTGTAAGGCATTGCGACGACGATGGCTGCTCGGTATTTACCCTGCGCATAAAACGCGCCTCGCTGGCAATGCGGACGGGATTTGGATTCTGGATATTTTTGTTGGACGTGGTTCGTCGACGGGACGGACTTGAACAGGGAAGGGGTTGGGAATGCGGCAATTGAATAAATACGTCTCGGCGGATTACGACGTTTCGCATTGTGTCACGCTACTGTAATACCTATCTCGTTTTGTAAAATTAACAATGAGAAGATTAAGCCGAGCGAGTTAGATTCTGCCACTGCTGATGCTGCTGCTGCTTCATCTTCCGGTGCGCTAATTAGCTATTCCGGTCGACTCTCGGCAATTAGTCACGTTTCAATAAATCTTCGCCCTGTATAGTTGTTGAGGATGCGAAGAAATACGTCTACATAAACTGGACAAATCGGAGAAAAAAGTCAAGCAAGCGTATTGTATACATCGGTTCAAGAAGGGGAAAAAAAAACACTTTATGTCATAGCTGCATGTAAATAACTACTCTACTGTGAATATTGCGACAATCAGTGAACTGCGTCGAGACTTACTCTGTGTTGAAAGGGTAATGCGAAGGGGTTTAAAAGCTTCTGATTATACCTTCAACCATAATTATACTCTAGATTTTTTCGCACCTTAATTTTACAAACTAAACCGATATAATTCACCTGAAAATTAATATGCCGTTTATAATTATAAAACGTGATACAGATTGCATTGAAATCGTCGCGTGTTTATTAACTTCAAACTTGTAGTAATTTTCGCAAACATCAATCGTAATTTTCTGACAAAAACCTCGTTCTCGTGTGTTTAGATGAAGCAATTGCTTACTGTAATGGATCAACCGGTATACATAGCTTCAAGAATAGGTAGTCATTCCCGTGTAGTTTTGTTGAGTAACCGTCTAATCAGCACTACGTGCAGTATAAGGTACAGTGACGAAGTGGCTCTCACCGCTCAATTAGCATCATCATTGTCCTGACCGAGGAGCATACGCGAAGCGTGGATCCCCGCGCCCTCAGGTCCTCCCATAGTCCCTTTAGATATTATTAAACCGTTAATACAGGGAAGTAGTCGGGCTCTATAAAACCGCCATCTTAATTGAGTCCATAAGGAAGACACTGCATTGAGTCCACACTCGACGCCCCTCCAGGCTCAATTTCATCACCGGTTAGCGTCGCGTCGTCAGCCCCGAAGGTAGCTAAGAGAGTGTAATGCGGAGAAGAAGGGTGTAAAGGGTGTCGAGGGGTTTGGAGTATGTACCTACTGAAAAGCGGCACGCATATATGTACTTACGTATGTATAAGGGAGGGCGGTGAACGTTGATGATGTCTTTCGATTCGTCATTACGCCCTACAGACTCACTTCAAAGGAATATTCGGAATGAGATCTATGCTTTTTAAATATTATGCATGTGTATAATTGTATACAGTATAGGTATACTACGGGGTGGTGTGCAAATTTGTTTTGTAAATTTTTTCGAAATCGATCCGGAGTATTCCAGCATCCTATTAACAGCGACTACTAAGCTAATGTTGATTATAAACTTGAATTTTCACGTTGTCAATTTCGAAATGGAGAATACTCGACCCTACCGTTGTTCGCAACTTTCTCATCTAGGATCGAGTATCCGGATGATGGATCGTCATACTCCTTCTGACAAGCGAGAGACTCAGTGTCGAGATCGGCACTCGACGTAACCTCCTTATTTTTAGATTTGTTAAAGCCCCGGAATCCCGAGTTCATCAGTTTGCTCCATTTAACCCTTGGTAATATCCACGTACAGTGTATTAGTATATAAGTTGTAATACGTGCGATTGAACGAATACGATTCACTGCCATGGTACGAAGATGAAACCTTGCTTACATATTGACCTACCGAAAAAATACCTTCCGTACCTTTCCGGGATTCCGTTATTCCCGCCCATGGGCGGCAGCTCGCGACTCTCTACGTATAGACGGACATATATATATATATATATACAATAATACATAGATAATGTGGAATAGAACCCGGAGAGGCGGAGAGAAGCGAGAGATATCTCGAGCCGAACGCGTGAAATATGAAGAATAAACAGAAAGTGTATGCGTGATGTATTGAGACGTCAGTGGCTAGACGTGCGTTTGGCGCAGCGCCTTTTCGCCCGGGTATTACAAACGACTCCACCTTTCGAAAAAATCGTCGTCCGTTGAAAAATTGCCCGGGTCAAGCAGGGCGCGTAACTCAGCCTCGGGGACGACGCGACGCTCTGAAACATTGCCCAGGATAGAATTTTCTTCGGGGGTTGGTTTTGGGAATTGCTCAGCGCTTCGGTTTCTTCGAATGTGGGATACTGCCAGCGATTATACACATTGGTATATGCTATACCTGGAAAATGGGAAGTGCAAGGGACGTGGATTTCGAAGCTTTAGAACACATTTTAACTAGCCAAGTTTAAGTTTAGATTAAGTACCCTGCTCGCGCTCGCGTCTCGCGGGACGAAAGTCTTGCCTCGCTTCCACCTGTCTGTATATCGGGGTATCAGAATTGTATTTATATGCTAATGTGCATGCCGGGCAGAGGAAAAAGAAGAAGAAGAAGAAGAAGAAAGGGAAGGAGAAAGAGAAAGAAAACCAGTTCGAGTAAAAGAATTGTCTTCGGTTACTAGCATCTAGTTTTTTTTTTCACATAAGTTGGACTATTAATTAAGTCTGCGAAAACAATTTCATTTGTCTTTCTCTTTCTTTTTGACTGTGCATTGCTTACGTAGCCGTGTTTAACAGTTCTCTCGGGTTAAATGGGGCCGTGGATGGTGCTACAGCAGAGAAGAATTTTGTAAAACGAAATTTGACCTGTAAACATACTCTGTCGGCGAGGCCTCTGCTGTAAGCTTATCTCGGTTCTTTGATTGTTGTATGCTTAGGTGGTGGAAATATAACGAGATTTCTAACAACCATCGTATCTGATCATTTGATCCGACCTATAATAACCTACTCCCGATTTATTTGCGAGGTACAAGAAACCGAGAAACGAATCTAGGTTGACGGAAAATGAATCGAAAAATTGTTTCACCGAACGTATGAAATCGATTTTTTGCATGTACTTTGTAACAAAGAAGAATTGAAAAATAAAACACTCTAATTCCCCATTAATTCTTTTTTTTTCCCCGATATATTCGTGTAAAGACATTGCCTTGGTGAACTCGTGAGTTGTACTTTTCCAGCGAAATTATACGAAGCAAACAACCAACAAGTGAGCATGGATGAGCGAAACGACGAGGTATTCGGTCGATCAAACTCGCGTAATCCTGGTAAAAACAGGTTCTCAAAAACAAAGAAAACAAAAAACAAAAAAAAGAAAGGGGGAAAAAAGAGAAAAATTGATGTACTACACCATCGATCTACGTACGAAAGTACGATGTACTAACAAGCGTATGAAACGAGCAGCTGTACCACCTGCTGTGATATCGTGTCTTGCAGATACATGTATAATATAATATTGTAATATACCTACATTTCGAGTCGAGTTTTCTCGCTCTCTCTCTCTCTCTTTTTCTCTCTCCTCGCGCACGCAATATCATACCCACGATATATTCCCTGCAGGATATAAGTACACACGCGAGAGGTGCTCGACGACTAAGCTTCCGACAAACTTAACCGCCCTTCCCCTAAACGGATTGGTTTTCTATTAAAAATATTAAATATTTCCCCGGGACCGAAGTTCCACGCAGCGAACAAATGGAAAATCCGCAACGACCCAACCACGGCCTGGGGGGCGAGCTTACGGAGTTGAGCTTGTTGTGATTGAACAATTTACATTGCACGCTACGTGACGACTGACATGTATTGTGCATACCCATACTGAGAATGCTTTCACAAAACTTTTCAAATTTTGCGAACGAAATTTTGCCTGTTTCAATTACTGTATACATGTAAATTTTACGTGAACATTGCTTAATTACTTATCGTATGTATAACGATTTTTTAAGCCCCCGTGGATCTACAATGCTTCTGCTTAGAATATTTCGCATTTTGTTGAATCCGTCATTCCGAATCGCCGAGTACTATAAATTATTCCTCTAGCAAAATATGTACGATAAATTGCGGTGTGTAAAGAATGTTTTTTTTTGTAAAATTTGTAATAATTTATCGCGAAGAAGAAAGTGCTGTCATATACGTAAATAATGTGGGAAAAAAAAGAGAACCAACAAACCATCACCGAATTTCAATATACCGTTGGTTTTTTAACGGAAATTTTCAAGCCTCATTCTCAAATCGGGTTGCTTTCCATAGAAACTGACAATAAGAAAAAAAAAAGACCACAAAAAAAGATTCGGAGGAGCGGGAAGAATCGAGGAGGATCAGTTGGATCTCGGCCTGTACGCTGTCACCCAGAATGGATGAATATCTCTAAAAGTCTACTATCACGGAGACAGCTCAGGAGCGGTTTGCGCCGCATACTTTTATCGATATCATATACTCCGGCAGTGACCAGGATGATGGAGTTAAAACCCTAAGCTCATTCACTCGGAGGACCTTAACCAGGATTGATTTGCTTCAGAATTCCCTATCTAAACCATAAAAATCCGCAACGATTGGCCAAGTAAATGTGTAGGTACCTAAATTAGTGTCTATACAATTTCACTGCAATTATCTTCATATGTAATTTGACATGAGACTTCGCTTTAGCTCGCTCTCGAGTTAGACAACCGTTATAGGTTGTTAGTTGAACCATAATCGAGATAATTTTCTTTTTTCGTTAAAATTTGCCAAAGAATTGTCGAATATGCCTGTTTTAAACCGCACAAGGGTAGCTCGCTCGCGTACCCCCTTAACGAAGACATTTGTTTTCAGAGGTTAGGAAGAGTCGGGAGGAAGAGCTGCGCGACCGCGGTAACGAATTGCGTGCGGCAACCGCACGTGACAAATTACTAAACGTAGATTATTTCGCGCTTATGTACAGTTAATAGGAGGATATAAATCTCGTCGTTGCGAGTTGTGAATCTGCGTCTCGCATTGCGATGATATACCTATAGTAGTACCTGCCTGCCTTGTACATACCTCTCTGGTCGTTATTCTCTTGGGATATTGTGAACAATCGGTTTTCCTTCTTCTGCCTCTTCTGCTGTCCCAGCACCTCCGTTCCTCCCTCCGTATTCTTTTTCTCTCCCGGAAATAAAGGAGGAGGAGACAAATAAAATATTATACTACTGCTGGTATTGTTATTGCTATTATTGCGGTTGCTCTTTATACCATCGTCGTCGTCGGTGTTGCTGTTGTTGTTGTTGTTGTTATTATTATTTTTCATTCCTGGTTTGGTTGGGGGTGGTTGGCGTATCGGGCGCGTGGTACGTCTTGAAATGTGCGAACGCGATCGCGTGCAGTGGACCGAGAAGCGACAGGAGCCCCTCGCTTGCACCCCGCGAACGAACAATACGCGGCTTACGCAACCCCTAAAAGCATTGTTCAACGCCACTCGAACGATTGTTTCGTTTCGCGAATTCGTGTATACGTCTCGTTGAATTATTTCGCTTGGAATTATTTCAACGCCGCCACCGCCACCGCCACCGCCAACGCCAACGCCAATGCCAACGCCAACTCCATCGGCATCCACGCAGAGAACCGATTTTCCAAATTAATCCCCGACGCGTCGAGCGTCTTCCGCTTATAAACCTTTGACTTTTCAACGAACGATTTTGCGAATACAAAATCAGAATTCAGCGTCAAGTTCGAACAAAAAAATCACGAATATGGAAAGAAATAAAATAAAGGTTTCAAAAGCTCCGAATCGAGTCTGTTGAGGTGAATTTAATCGGAACGGTATCTCTTTAACACCGAAACCAATTTCCTACAATCCTACAAATATCATCTAAATTGTATACATTTCGGCAGGATGAACATTAAATCTCTATCAAAATTGGTTTAACGTAGTTTGAAATTTTTTAAATTTTCTTTCAGCGTGACAAGGACATATTCTTTAAGCAAAATTCAAGCTAACCAACTTGTAGTTTTCTTCTCTCATTTGTCGAGCTGTAAGCCTGATGTATCGTCAATCAAGCTTTCGGCTCATTCTGGACCATTCTTATTTTTATCGCGAGTCAGAGCCTCGGTGTGATTAACACTGCAATCGTAACTCGATACGACGGTGTTCCACTAGTCATCGATAAATTATCATCTCGAGACCTCCGGATCGCGGTCTTAAGTTTCGTTAATTTACGCCGCGGTCATTGTGCGGGAAAAAAATAAATATAAATTGGACACTAAACGCTCGCGACGTAGCTGTAAACAGAGTTAATCAGTGAAAATATTGGATGACAGCGGGGCAAATAAGCCGCGGCATTAGTTAGCCGGACTAAAAATAACGCGGTGCATGGCTATACGGCAGATAGGTGTTGTGGGCTCCGAGTGAGTGAGAGAGAGAAAGAGCGAGATATTTCTCTGTCCTCTATGCCGTTCCGTTCTCGAAACAGCATTCTAAGTGCTTTCCTGGCCGACGTACGCGCTGTGGAGGTATAAGAAGGTAGTGTAGCCCGAGACTGTCGAGCGTAAGCTTAGGCGAGATCTCAAATTGTGAAGATCCCGAGGATTACGAAGAGGAAATGGGTTGTTTGTCCCGTGTCATAAACGGGATCAGGGTACAGTGGTATTTTTATATCACGCAAGATCGCGGAGACGAAAAAGAGAGACGAAAGTTGTGCGTAATTATCCTGTATTACATGTAGGTACAGCGGATACTGGAAAAGCGTACGAAAAGGCAAAAACAAAATGAAAAAGCGGGCGTTGCTTCAGACTAAATTGCTCGGGTGTCTATACCTATACACCTTATATACCGACTAACTGACTGACACACTCGAGTTCTTCTTTTTCCAGAATTGCCTTTGTACGGCACGCAGTCGGTCCTCGGCTAATTTATTATAATTGGGAAGGGGAGGGAAAATATATACACGCTGTACGTTGAAACAAAAACGAGGTAAATGGAAGGAGACAGAAAAAACGTAGAGAAATATGGGGTAACACGGTTGTGCCCACTGTCTATAGACAACGCAGAGTATTTCACTGTGAAACCAGCAGCCGACGATTGCGGTGGTCGACGATAGATTACCGAGTAAGGAAATAATCGCTTTTATCTTAGTCTTCCGGCCCGGTTCCTTTTTTGCTACATTTTTTTTCTTCACTCTTTTAATTTTCAACCGGAAGCACAAACCGCCCCTAATTAGGGGGTAAACGTCTCATTGCGCACTGCAGGGTCGCTGGGATGACGCGCACCCTTACATTCATCGATGCAAAACGCTATGGGATTGCGTGGGATTGTCTCCCTATGTAGCAAGGATACGGAAAAGTGCACATACCTAAATCACGACCTATTACGAGTATATAAAAAAAGTGAATTTACGCTCAGAATACCAGACTAAAAAGCATTTTTGGCTCTTGGTACGGTTCTGTTCTGCATGGAATATAATGTAATTGTGTTTGTTTTACACAACCCTAAAAAGTGTGAGAAGGTTTGGAACAAGGTCTAAATTCTTCGATAAGAAGAGTTTGCTGTAGCAAATGTTGAAATCACACTTGAAGGATTCGCAAAGGATACTTATGCTGAATATGCATGATTGGTTGAAGAGATTTGTCTTCCAGATTTTTTTTTGCGCGTAAAAAAGCTGCCTCTTTATGTGAAGGGCGTAAGAACGAACAGCCGGCTAACTTTTCACCCCTAGCAAGTGTACCGTGAATCTTTCAAGTTGTGAATTTTTTCAATTTTTTAACAACTGCAATGAGATAATGAATAGAGAAACTGGTTCATCCACGGAAATCCTTGACTAATTTTTTATGAATCTAAAAACGCGTATGAAAAATGTCCATAAATTGATTAACATTTGAATCTTGAGTGTATATGCGTATCTATTGAACTGTCATGAGTAAATGGGATTGGATATTCTTTTGAAATGGTTTTTTTCCAGAACACACGTGTATGCTGATCAAAAAAAAGTTGGTAATAGTGAAAGTATCGTATTCTGTAATCTAACCTAACCTGGGCTGGCCTGGCGGAGCCACGTACCGCAACTGTATTGGGTAATTATGGTGCAATGATAATTTGGTGGGGGGCGGGGGGGGGGGGGGGGGCAAAGAAAAGGAAGATGGCACGGCGAAATCTGGTAACTAAGCATTTGGCAGAGTGGGTCAAGGATTAATGGACTCTCGTTAAGAGGGGTAGTTTTCGGCAAGATCGGGCCGGTAACAGTGCCTTCTTGTCGAGTCAAGTTGAGTCCATCAGCCATAGATCACGTGCCCGCCGCGGTAAATAGTATCGCGGAAGAAAGAAGAAGAAAGGCAGATAGCTGATGGAATTGTTAGCGCGATCCACGGTGGAATTGATTCAGTCGCTTACAGGGACAAACACACCGTTGCGTCGCGTTCGGAAGAGGAGGAGGAAGAAGAAGTATAGAAGAAAAAGCGAAATGATGAGAAGAACGGAAGGAGGAGAATTTCGTATTTACGGAACACCTCGGGAAGTTTAGCCAACGCATTCGAGTTTAACACAAAAGTAAGCTGGCACCAAGTTCCTCCGAGGAGGGTGAAGCGAGGCGGCAGCCTCTTTAACCTAACCTAAGCGTGTCTCTCGTCTGGTAAACTTCCGTCTCGTCTCGTCGGTACTCTTCCCTCATTTCATCCAAACTCCGCTCCGTTCCTCTCTTCTCTTTCTCCCCTCGTCCCCTTCCGACAGTTTCTGAATCCCCTCTCGCGAACCGATACAGCCAGTGAAATGTAGTGGAACACGGGCGACAGTATTACCTAGCAATATCTCAGGATTTATTCGTAGCTACACAAGCCGCCTGTGCCCGCCGAGAGGAGAGGAGAAGAGAGGGGTGAATTTTAAACCGGTAAAACGATAACGTCACCTACTAGAACGAATGGCTCTTTGCGTTTCTTCTGTGCAGCACGAAGTCCACCCCCGTCCTCCACCTCGTATACCTACCAACGTGTAAAAGGGAACAATGAGAATGGAACGATTTTTTCGATATTTTGCCGACAAGACTAAAATATAGGTACTCGAATTTGAACCAAGATAGTCGTAGCTATCTGCATATAACTCATGATAAATAGACTTCTTCAAAAAATCCAAGTTATAAATTGTTCGTGATCTCATAAAGTTTACGGTGGCACGTATGACAGAGTTTCAAAATTTTAGCACACTAGATTCTCGTGGAATATTAACAATTTCCCTAAAAACTTTGATCGGACAAAGATGACAGACATATGTATTTCAATTCTTACGAGAGAGTAGACTTCTACAATGATATATAAAGAGCATTTTATAATCTGTAGATGCCTTAGAATTTCATTCATCAGAATCCCCCTGGAACGAAGTATATAATTGAGGGAGGAGATTCAACTCGCAAAGCTTCGCATGCAGCATGCTTGCAATTGCTTCCACTCGCGAATGCACCGCGGACAGCTTTCTTAGCGGGGTGCAAACGTCGTTCTCTCACTAGTGTAGATACTCTCCTTTTCTCTCCGCCTTGCGGACGCTTAAACACATTCGCACCGTGTAGTAACAATGGTGCATGTGGAAGTGCCGAGCAGAAGACAAGTGCAGGGCGGGCGGTGTCTCTGTGCTTTCGTCGCAGAGTCGAGTTCCCTCTGTGTGTACCTACTCTCTCGATTCCGTAGTCGTCGTCGTTGTCATCCCGTGGGTGCACCGGGCTTTTGTTTTCGATCCACTTTGCTGCCAACATGGCGACGACGACGTGGTGGGTGCCTTTTGTTTCATCCCGAAATGAATGAGAAAAGCAAAAGGGATAATATTTCTCATTGTCTCCTAGTCGGGCAACGCTGCAACGAAGCGGCCGCTTCTTACACCCTTTGCGTTTCGCTTTCGAGCTTGCAGTATAAGCGAGAGTACCGAGTGGAGAAGAAATAGAGGAGGAGGAGCTGGAGATGGAGATGGAGATGGAGGTGAAGGTGGAGTGAAAGGAAAAACAGAGCCGGCGGTAACTCGGAGAGCGTAATGTGTTTACTTGTTTTTAATTTTCACAAGTAGGGAGGTGCTTTATCGCCGCTTAAGCTTTTTACCTCCAGTTTCTTATATTTTTCTTTCTTTATTCTACTGGAAGAGGAGAAGCAAAACTTGGTTCCCTCTTCCGCGCGACTTCTTCGCTACTGTCTTCTTTGCTCGGAGAATACCTTGTTAAATACCTGCTGCCCCTGGTGTACGATGTATATCTACCCGGAATTTTAGGGGGATATTCGCCCGTTCGAATATACCTAGTTAACAAACGATGAGCAGGATATCGCGGGCTCGTTAAGTGAAGGAAAAAATATCATCCCGCTTCGAGAGAGAGAGAGAGAGAGGAAATTTTTCTTTCTTCTACTTTCTTTTTCCTCACTTTCTTTTTTTTTTTTTTTTATGTATTCGTTTCTGGAAGTCGGCCAAGTCCCTGCGGGAATCAAACGGCACTGTCTATATTGCTCGATATAAGCTGTTTGCTAAGCTTTTAATGTTTATGACAGAAATATCGAGGAATATCGTGGGTGTTCTGTTTTGATCGCAAATGTCAAATGGTGATATAGGCTTGCGCACGTTGATAACTTGAGTGGTTTCTTCTTGATGTCAGGGTTCGTTGATTTCAACTAAAATCAAAGTGATTTCCTGGTTTTATTCTATTCCCTCGATGGACCTGCCAGTGCTGAATTTTTGCCAATTTCTGGCACAGTTGATGACGTTACGGCTATTTGTTCGAGGTGGTTCTTGTGGGTGTATTTTTACTTTTGAATACCTCTAAAGCAAAAAACGCATGGTTTTAGAAACTTGGTAGAGAGAATATAGTGGGACATAACTCTGGCAAGCCTGTGCCTAAGTCCCCGGGCGTCAATACGAATACGAGAGTCGGTTGAGCATACGTCATATATTCTTCTTTCGAAGATTTACGAGGACAGTATCGAGGAGCTTATCAAATCCTATTTTTTCCACGTCGCAAAGCCTTAGATCCACAATAAATCACAATATTTCCGTCGGATGATATGAAAGAATGACGTAAAGAAACCACACACCGCCTCCTTGGCAAGCCACGGTTTTGTAGCTTCCTCGACATCCCGAGCAGCTGAAGCAGACTCGACTCTCACCTACACCAAGGAGGACCGTCTTCGCGGCGTGCATCCTCAGGACGACAATGACGTCGTTCAACGACAACTGATCCCGACCGATCAATTCCGCATGCAAAGGCATCCAACAACCCGGCATAGTCGTGACAAAAAATAATCGAATGTCTGCCGAGAGCGGGAAGACGGGGAAAAAACAATTGAAAACGGCACCGTTGCAGCTGGGATCCGGTGCTGCGAGAACTCGCTTCGGGATTACGTTCACGGAGTCCTTCAGGGGGGGAGCAGGGGTGGCTTCTCCTCGTCCTGGAAGGATTCCTCTCAGCCCCAACCGCCTCTCTCCTCCACCCTCGCCTTCCTTCACTCCACTCCGCCGTGCCGACACGTGGGCACGAGTGTTCGATCGCTCGTCGTCGTTGGGTCGCTGGGGCTTGCGGAATTTCGTGGGGTGCATGCCAATATCGCCACCGTTTTCCGATATCCCGTGTTTCAATAAACACCAAAGTACCATTTTCCACGAGGCTCCTGTTTGCCTCAACGACCGTTCATCCAGTATGGTGACCTCTAGTGCCTCTCGCTCTTCTTATAAATCCTTGGAAACTCGACGAGTTGCTCTCCGTACGTGCTGCGGCGGTTATTTTTAATCCCGAAAAGTTACATTGAACTCGGGCCATCCTAGAATTGAGAAATCCAATAAATCCAACATGTCATCACGTAAAGTTACAGATCGGGATATCGGAGTCAATTGGATGAAAAATCGGATGTCCAATCTTCCAGGTGAAATCCGCCTTCCAGTTGAGTGCTTCAGTCGGTACTTTGATCGGATTTTACTTAATTCTAGGCATAGGGTACTTGAAGTGCTCGTTTAACGTTGTTCATTAAAATAGGAAAGTACTTGACCTTTCCAACCGTGAACTTTGACTCACTAACTATTCGGTGAAGCTATGATTAGTGTAACATGTACACCTAGACGAGTTTTCATTTGAACATGCCGTAGATCCTGTTTATATCCTTCTTCAAATAGCAGTTCATATGAGCTTTTAGCATGGCAGAAATAAAAAAATATATGAAATATAAAAATAAAAGAAGCCACAAAAAAGAATTTTAAGAAGCTCCCCTTGGCTTGAGGAGGCTCGTACTCTCTAGAGGCTCTCACCGAAGTCGAAGAGGGAGGAAAAGTAGCGGCGGAAAAACTCGCCTCGTACCTTTCAGAGTTCTACCATCCCTGTCAGGGCTTGCCTGCAGTCGGGGCGGGTGTATCCATGCTGATGTATACTCGAAGCTGCGTAGAATCATTCAAAAATCACGTCACAACTCGAAGCGGGACGAGAAACACCTTATGGAAAGTATGAATTGAAATCGTCTGATAAATTCCCAGACCAGAAGACGAAGAATTTATGGATCATACGAAAGTGTGCCATAGATATAAGTATATACCATGGCTTTCCGATTCTGTGCATACTATATAAATCAAAAATGGAGATTGCTTTCAAAACAACCCAATTGTTTTGACTTTCATCTTTCGCGAACAGACGCGGGGGTCGGTAATGCATATTCAGCTGTGGCTGGTGAAATTCCATGTGCTGTAGTTACGTAATTCGTGAAGCTAGATGCTCTGCCCCGCAAAAGATCAACGTACACTACTTTGTAGAGTTGCGTTGCAATGTTATGAGATTCTCTCGTCTCCTACTCTCCGTCTCTAGAGAGTCGAAAGTCACTTTGCTTCAGTCCACATCCCAAAAGGAGATACGTGAAATAAGGAAAGTAGATATATCATGACCGCGGGAATGAATGAAAGAGGATTTTTTTTTTTTTTTTGCCAACTCCAAACCTGGTCGATCAAGTTCAATCCAATGGCAGCGATTCGTCTAGCTGTCAATTATCTGGAAAGCCTGTTAAGTTGTCTTATTGATAATTTAAATTTGTAGAGATTGGTGGTTGCAAGCTAATTTAAACCGTCGATATTTCAGACGAAGTCGATTATTCATTTCCATGAAGGAACGTGTAACTACTCAATTCTTCAAATCGACGATGATTATCAAAAAGCTCATGCAACCGGAATGTCGTATAGGTACAGTAAAGTATTTACCCTGAATATGTTTACTACTCTATAAGGAAGCCTGTTAGAGACGTGATCGGAACATGGTGGCCTAATCTGTCCACCGAATAACTCATGCCGGTTTTTACTTTGATAGATGAGTATCATTAACGACCTGCCACCGTACATCTAACAATACATTTCCATCCTTCCGATCTATCATTTTGGCGTTCCGAAGGCCATTCACACTTCGAATTCTCGGCTTGAGGTAATTACAACGGGAACATGGTTCTGGTTGGAGTCACACTTTTCGCGAAGGAGGCACTCGTGCGTTCCATCATAGGCGCCAGGGAGGAAATCAGTCGCGAGGAGCGGATGGAGGCTAGTTTAGGAAGCGACCACTTAGCAGCACGTGTTGCCGAAAACCGAGTCAAGGCAGCGAGCGAGCAGGGCTGAAGTAAGTTTTTCCTGGATCTCTTTTACCCCCTTTTTCTCGTTCCTTCTACCAGGGTTCGAGACCCTTCCGGAATGGAAAAGTTTCTTCGATACGGAGCCGTTTGTTCTTTGTATCAGGTGGGGGCGCCGCGCGGAGGGAAACCCCTTTCCTATAGTTTTCTTTCCGAGTTCTCCTTGAGCCCGAGAGTCACTTCCCGGCTACCTTATACCTGCACCAAGGACTTTTCCCTCGGGACCATATTGTCCTTTGAGAATACCTTTCGCGGAGTTCCGACGTCGCTTATTCTCGCGAGATGGCTTCTGATATCGATTTCTGCACAACCGAATCGCAAACACTGCCGTCAAACCATATTTCTTATCGGTATCGACCCTGCCACCATGTCGCCAACCATCAAGGACGATTGCAAACTCTCCACTCGTTCTCCGCCCGTTGGAACGAGCAGGAAGGAATGAAGAAAACTCTACGATGCGGATAATGCGAGGAACAGAACAATTGTCTTCGTGGAAGTCGAGTGCAGTGCTTGTTTCGGGGGCACTTATCAGTGTGCGGACCAAGGGATGGACCAGTGTTCGGGGGCATCTGCGCCGGACATTCAGCTTAATTACGCTCGCAACAGCCGAGGCAGTGACGGTGGGTCGCAAGCCAGAAGAGCTGGACGGGTTGCGTCTAATTGACGTCAACCTCCCGTTGTCTGCCACCGAACCGTCCAGGTCCAATAACTTTTTAACAAGAAGGAAAGCTCGAAAAGTAATTAAGCTTGGTACGGATGGAGCTGAGGAAATTCCTCGTGCAGGTAGAACGAGACCGGCCAACTATAATCCGTTAGTATAACTCAATTTCGCGGTGAGGCAACTTACATTCGCGATGGCGCATGGCGACGGGCTTGCGGAGATGAGTGCCGCGGGCGCAAGAAGAACGGAACACCTGGTGTAAGGCGTCTGCTCTAACCCTAAGTGATATCTCGAACTCGTCGCCCGGTTAGGCCCGTTTTACAAGCTCCGTTCCGAGTTCCAACACGCAACGGTTCGCCAACACCATAGGTATGCATTATTCTGAGAACAGTGAACGCCCAGGTATGCCGTAGTTCGAGCTACTTTCCGTACCTACGCTATGCTTCTCAACACTCCTACTTCTCATTTTTCCTTTATTTTTTCCCAACGTTTATTAACCACTCTCTAGTTTTACTGAGACATCGTACAGAGGGATTTTCTAACCAAAAGCTGTGACTTCTTCCTCTAACAGAGTTTTAGAAAGCCCGGGATTCTAATAATTCTAAATTGTCTAGGTACTATGGACACCTCACAGGTCACTGTCGCGACCTTGTTATGCGGTGAATACTATTGTATAGTACATAAGGCTTCCGGCGAAGTATCAAGTTCGATGTGGAACAGACGTCGTAACGATCCTGAATATAGAAAGTTTTTAATCTACTTTATTTTTAATTCTATTTTTCATTTCACTTAAGCGTTTGAAAAACAACAAGGGAACTGCTGTTGCTGACAATAGCGTTTTCTCTCTAGGGAGCGAGCGAAACTTTCAGATTTATTTGTAAACAGCTGTTTAATTGCGTGGAAATCCTGCTTCAAGCTTTTTCCCCTACCAAAGTGTATGTGCTAGGTACGTGGTGCGTGAACTGCTCCGGGTGCACCATGCGTGCAACGAAACTAAACGCATATATATGGGTGAGCCGCTTGTCTGGCTAACCGTTAGATAGCTGAACCGTTCAATTTACAGGCCAGAATAATGTTTTTGTCGGTTTTTTTCAGCTTGTCTTGCTCGCCCTCCTTCTTCGTCCTCTTTACTAAAAAAACTGTATTTCCACTCTAGCTTTCGGTTTTCACACCTGGGTACAGACTAACATTTGAAAAAGTATCGTTCTCTGCCCACGATGATGAATTTTTTACAATCTAAAGATGTAATAAAATGAAATCGAAAATTTTTTACACCGCAAAATGAAACTTATTAGACTGCGAGTGTGTGAAAAAGAGACTGGAAATAAAGAAGACTTCAATCGAGCGTCACAGAAGCAATCCTCCCCCCTACAAAGGATTAGACGAGATTGGAAGGAGGACTATTCGAGGAATTGGCAACCCCACCGCGTAAACAGATTTATCGTATTGAATCTAATTTGCTCTGTGGAAAGTAACGAACGGTATGACCTTTAATCACTTTCATTGATTCACCGATTTCCATTGATTAGTGTTAATCAGCGACACCCGCGAGGCATCCGTAAAGCAGTCGATCTGCCGGGTCGCTTTTCGCCTTCCGGGCTTTGTTTCTAATTTTGCCCACGAACTTCCCTGATCCGGAGCATCAATCTCGATCAGCCTCGAGTTTCTAGCCTCGAGTATTGGTGGTGGCGGTGGGCGGGCGGATAGCGAAGGCTACGAACTAACCTGCATTCACTAAAACACGTCAAACACCTCGTCTGCCAGAGGTGTCGATAAACTTCTGAATGATGAATCGCCCTGGAGGTTCCGCATTCGCGCGTTCCATTTTGTTCGGATGACTTGCTACTGCAGTAAGCTTTCCGAAAAATTTCCAACCTTGTCAAGCTTCTATTGTCAACGTTGCGTTCATTATTTTCCAAAGTAATTCGATTCCCCGACGTTTTTTCCATCGACGCCAACGCTTGTTAAACAATCCAACGCTCGTTCGTGCGGCTCTGACGTTTCTTATACCCGTTACTCAGCCCTGCCAGCATTTCCAGCCCTTGGCCTTCGGCTACAAGACTCACCCTTAGTGTGCTGTTATTGCTTGACTGTGTTTCACGCTCCCCGCTCGCACGACATCGCACAGCCTCTTGCGCAGTTTCTATAGGGGGTGTCCCGAAAAACGTAACAGGAATTAGTGCAGCTGACGTGCAACTTCCAACGTCTTACAATTGGATTAAGAGCGGGGATCCGTTTCTTTGACTTTGATCACCGAACCTCCGCGCCTTCGCGAGTCAGCATCTACGATCGTAAAATGCACCACATAAGAAATCTCTTTAGACTCAATAACATCGGTATTATCAGCCTTCGCATATTCGTACCCGAAATAAATTTCGATCAGTTTCTTCGGGTGAGATAGAAATTGATTTTCTCAGTTCAAATTTCAATAGAAATTTATCTCCCAAACGGTGAGATTTAATTTTGTGATTATTGTTTAATTATAGAGTGCGACTCGTGACTTGAGTTAGGAAGAAGTAACACTGAGAGTTCGGACTGATGATCCTGTTACTGAAATAAACAAAACATCGGGATCAAAGAATTCGATGCTATTAGTAATTGATTCTACGGCTTCGTTAGTTCTGGTCAACAACTATCCGCCAATCAACTGCCACGCAGGTAAATTGTGCCTGATTGAAAAACAATACCGTTGTTATGAAGATGAAACATTTTGTCTACTTAAACAAAATTAATTGATCAAACAATTGTGCTGAACGAATAGTTAGTTTTTTTTTTTTTTACCTTCAAACATGCAGTATTATACGTATCGTATAAAGAACACTATCCGATTCGGGTGACAAAATCTTCGTTTTCAACCTTAAACAAGATATTTTTCTTTCGGTAATCTAACTTATGTCACGGCGATAGGTTTTCCAGAGAGAGGAAGTAAAAAATGTTCACGAGTTACGTAACGATGATGAAGAGCCACAGGTGTCGTCGAGAGGTAATTAAAGCAGAGTCTGAACTGCTTATGACTGGCGCAGGAGCAATAGCAGCAGCATATAGAGAGAAAATTATCGATCCGGCAGACATTTCTAATTGGCACCCAATTCCCTTAGGTGGTTTCCTCGGATTTCCCAAACCCTCGTCCCGTCCCGTCCCGTCTCGTCTGACGTTGTATACCGTATCCCGAACCCTTGGCTGCCGTGTTTCCGCTTCTCAGTGCCTCCCACTCCCCAGGCGAAACTGTCGAGGATTGATAGGTCTAATCGTTGCGTGCATGCCCGCCTGCGTGTGTGAAAAATAGTGCGTAATAGAACATAACGCCATGGGACGGGGGGGCGGGGGAGGGGGGGAGGTCCCCTTGGCCTTGGGGGTCGCTAAGTGAAACTGCTGCCGGCTAGAATCGTTTCCTAGATATTTCATTGCCCAGGGTCTGACTCAACGCGGTTCTCCGACTCTGCAGAGTAATTTTCTACCCGGTTCGGGGCGTGTCCGACGAATTGCTTTGCGCAAAACGAAAATTCTACAGGGGCAACTGAAGAATGGAAATAACAGGGAAAAAAACAACTTATGCTACATTGACATGCATCCCCCTTTCGCAATTTCGATATTGCAGGGATTTTTTTTTTTTTTTTTACTCTTCATATTCCTGCTGACTTTTATTTTTAAGACTGTTGCAAAAAATCAGTAAGCTTTGTTCAATAATCGTAAAAATTTATTGACAACAACTATACAATATACAAAAATGGAGAAATTGTAAATTCGTAACAACGTCGCTCTCCTTTCAAGGGCTTTCAATTCTATGGATCTTATCTGAAAATAATCAGATTGCTGATCGCAGTGTATATCTTTCCATTTTTCAGGGTTGAGTTACGCCATTCGGATTGACAATCGCTACTTGCCAGTGACGTTAATTTGTGTACAGAAACTGAACAAGGATGCGTAATGAGAATTAATCAGCTTGGTTTGAAACCTCAAACAAGACCGCTAACAAACCAGAGGCCGCGGTAGGCGGTACAAACTGTGGGCGAAGTGCATCAGCACGTGTGCGATAGCCCTTGAGCCTCGAATTGAATGGTTTAAAAAATGCGTAACAGCGTTACGCGGAGCGACGCGTGCCGCACGTTTAATATTCACTCGGTGCCGGCGACTCGCATGTGTATGGGATTTGTAAATTCAGAACTACGTGAGGCGTGCATTCGTAATGTACTTCGGGTGAATCGAGACGGAGCGAAGAAACGAGCCTCCAAATTACCATGGCACCCATTCGGCGAGGGAAAGCTAAACAATCCTTGTCCAATCGATTGGTTTTCGTTGCGTTGGGTTGGCTTGGCTGCAGTGAAAATCTATGTTCACAAGGAGGTTTTTAAACCAATTCTTTTTTTTCTTCTTTCTTCTTCGTTCTTTTGCACTAAGGAAAAAGCAAAGAAGATACTGAATGAGAGTGCTCACGTTTAAGCGATACAGATTTATCAACAACAATTTTCAACCCCCTTAAGTTGAGTTTCCACTTATCTTCTTATTACGTTTTTAAAGATGTAATTCACTTTACTGGAGTTTGAGGAAAGACTTGAAAAGCTATTTGGAAGCATAACTCTCACTTTTGTAACAAAGCTAACACGGAAGAGTGGTAAAAAATAAAAAATTACACGTGAATTTCGTCGCCTCGGTAAAACGACGAGCTCAAAAAGTTCCAAGAACACAAAATCTCCTGGCTAATCTGTGAAGGCTAATTTGGCACTAAGAAGTGCTGGTGTATTCGGATTCCTTTGGCCGCTCTAATATCTGGTCGTATGATCTTGTGTACGTATCTACTTTGGGGTTGAGGCGTGTGCCCAACAAATGGCCATTCTGTCGTGGGCATACAACTGTCTACAGGGGTTGAAAGGGTGAATACATTAGGGAAGGGGTGATAGGCTTGCATCACGGCTATCCAGACCTGTCCGTCCGACGCCGGGCCAAGCCTACAAGAAACGAGAAACGTACAACTACTCACTCTCCCATATCCCGAAAGGGGGAAGAAGGGATTCGGACATAAATTCTCGGGATTCCCCCACTACCTGTTTTCAATTTACCTCCAATTACAACTGGGTGCCTAACCTGCCGCTTTTTACTTCTAATCTATTCCATCGGATTCATTACATCCATTTGCCCTATCGGATGAAGGCGTGAAAATAAACGACAACACTTCGCGGCTTCTGTTTATGTTTACGAACCCTCTTTCGTGTTTCCATTGACTAACTGTTCAGAAAGAATATTTTCACGACTCTGAAAGATACTTGTATCGATTGCTTAGGCTTTTTCTTATCGATATTTTCAACCGAGACATCCCCTATCTCCAGCAGAAAAATAAGAGATCGGCTTCGTTTTATGGAAGAGAGAGAGGGCAATCGAGGCTGAGAATCGAATGATATTTTGAAGAAATGAAAATAATTAAATTGATGAAATCTGCGAGGAGAACGGAGAGAGGGGTGGAGAATCCGCAAGTTTTCCCAAGTGAGTTGAACGATCGCTCCTGCGTAGGATGGCCGGAAAGGAAAGTGCCAGAACCAATTTTTGCAACGTTGGCAATTGATGATCGACCCCGCGGTGTGTATAACATCCGTCATCTTGTTAGATGCGGAGAATTTGACAAAGGAGAAATTACAAACGTCGCAATCCACTTACGATCTCGCTATTATACGTTCTATCCATCTACAGAGTGGAGTGAAACTCGGAACGATACACAAGCTCCGGTTGCGGCTGCTTGCATGTCTGTCTGGCACGTGACTATAATTTCATGAATTTCACGTGAATACTGGCTTGATTGGAGACGACGCGTGTATAATATACATATTAGGGCGAACGCCCGCACAACGAACCCCCGGCCACACGCTGTAGCTTTCTCTTGCAACTGCAAAACCGACTCTAGACTCGGTGTGTTTGCACCAAGTGATCATAGACAAGCTGAATATTCTATATACCTACCCTCTAATTTAGTTATTTCACAAATTTCGTTGATAACTATCCTTCTCTCCGTCTACCTATCTCCGCGATGAACCTATCTTGCGGTGGAAATTTCAAACCACGATATACCGGTCGAATTAGGGATACCGAGAACGTGAGGCCGCGACGCTTTACGGATATAGTCGACGCGCCGCATTAGGATTGGAATTTTGTCGGAGTGTACGTACAGCTTTTTTTATAACTATGCTTGGAAATTTTCGTATCATATGGAGAGATCGTCAAAACTAGGGTTTTTGGGTGAAAATTCTCGAAAACAGTAGACCAAAATTGAAGAAACCGTTGTGGTGAAACCCTCCTTCGATCTCACCGTGGAATATCGATAAATATTACTCGACTGGGTGTATATAATATGCATAATAATATATCGCATATAGCGTATAGGGTTGTTGCACGGAACGGTTGTGGAAAAATTGTTTTTAACTCTTGTGAAAGTTTTTCAAATCCATCACGTCCCTGCTCTGCTCGCTATCGCGGAACGGAGTATTTCAAGAAGAATTATAGCTCGCTATTATCGTTATGAATAATGCAACTCGATCGAAATATGGAAATTCCAGCATGTCGTGACCCGGCCAAGTCGGAGTGCAAACTTCTTTTCTGATCTTAATTCACGAGTGACTCGTAGTACGAGAAGTCGATTCCCGCGGTAAGTCTGTCTTCATTAGCACGGATGCAGCACGACCACCCCTCTCGTCGGATGAGGCTGGATATCGCGATTAGATGGCTCTATAGCGGGGTGGAGGAGGGGCGGCGTTCGCTTCTTGAATACCAAAGCCTACCTCTCGTAGAAACGATTCGCCGCTGCATTATTCGAATTTACTTGAAATTGGTTCTCGACGAAAGAGAAATCGCAAGCAATCGCCACGGGCTTTACCCTCCGATTATCTGGCTTGACGTCAATTCGACGTTAAATACTTTATTGTAAATATTATGAACAGAAGCGACGATCGGTAAAAAATTATCGTTAGAAAAGAGAGCAGATGCCCATATTTCAATAATTAACATTGACTTACTTTTTTTTTCCTTACTAGACTTGACAAAATTGTTCGTATACGTGATTCGGAGAAGTTTCCTGAAAACTTGCCAATCGGCTGATGAGACATTCAACAGATAAGACTTTCGATTTCTAGTGAATTGAACGTTTCTTTTTTAACTCTTCAACCAGACTGGTTTGACATTCTATTATTTCACCCTCTATATTTTTCGAAATGCAGAAACACTCGAACGTTGTGTGTTGCGTTGAATTTGTAACCGCGTGGTAAGCACGATATTTATTTTTTTTGCTTCGTCGTGGGAGATGGCGGAGGGGGGGATCGTTAGTGATATTTTCGTAATCATATGTATAAAACGGGAAATCCTGTAGTGGAATTGTTCGTGCGTAACGGGGAACGGGAAGGTGAGGAATTAAATCAAATTAATGAACCTTCGGAATGACCCTTGTCCACAGTTTCGCAACAGAGAAAATGTATGTTTCGTAATTTATATAACGTATCACGCGATAACGCACCCCCTCCCACTCATCACTCCGGGACGGAGGGATAATACTTGCCCTAAGGCAACCGGGGACAGCATGGCTCGTTCCCACGAAAGGACCACATCTGCCCTCCGGCTCCGCGAACCGCTGGACAGACGGACGGATGGACGCTGGACGGGCGGATTCATCTCGAAACCATTCCACGCCATGCCCGCGTTCCGGTATGTGTGGCTAGTGTCTGCCATGTTGCATTGTCTCCTAATTAACGGTATCGCGTGTATTACACGGATACACGAGGGATACACGGGGTGTCGTGTTTGATACAGACTACGGATGAGGATTGCGTGTTAATTTCAAACGCATGCGTATCGCCCCGGGTGAGATGGACTCTTTTCGATGGATATATCCGAGGTAATTCAGGGGTGAATTACCGAAAACAGATGGTGAAACGTTTCGGAAAAGTCATACCGGGGGTTTGATTGAATACGCGGATTTTGCGAATACTCGAATCGCGTTTGTACCAATTTTGACCCAAAAGTTCGCTTCGCTGCTATATCGACATGGAAATCAGTCTAGTACGAAAATGATCCATGTTTTTTGCAACCACAATCTCTGCGTTTGACAATGTCCAAATACAGCCTCGGAATTCCTCGATAAAGAGGATATTATTATTTGTCAAACTATACAAGGGGTGCTTCGACGAATGCAAGATCCCTCTTTTCAAAGAAGTCCACGCTTATAAATTGAATTCTTTGATCTTTCTGATTTGGTAAATTGGTGTTTAGTTTATTCATTGAAACGAAAGGGAATCACTTGATTTCGAACTTTTCTACTTAGCGAAACCCAGACACCGTGTGATACGGTATTTGTTTAGACGAGGCTTCAAAACGCCGGGACAAAAGTCACAGAATCAAGAACGAAAGTTGAGACGACGATCCATTTTAGCCTTCATTATTGTACGGTAGCTTCCCTTGTGCTAGCCATCGTCTTTGCCGTTAGAATTATTCATTATTTCAACTATCGATGAAGTTTTTCTTCTCTTGAAAGTCCCATTACGCAAAACCATAACGAGTAAAGTTTTACCTGCGCGATACTGTACGCGTGTATATAATGCATATAATTTTGAAAAACTTTTAGTTGTGCAGCGTTACTTCTCACAGGCTATAACGTAACACGCTGAAAGGATCATCCGCACGCGATATAACTATTCTTTCATAGCCCGATGGAGTTGGAACCAATTGCAGTAATTGTTGTGAAAAGTTTCGTTCGATTTGACGAAAGCTCTTTGGACAGTAGTAGGTACCAGAAACATTTCATTCAACGATAAGGTTAACGTGAATAAAAGCGTTTGAAATTGAATAAACAAATGAAGACTGCACCGGGTACGGAAATAGCCGGTGCTTTATGATGAATCGGAAATAAAGGACGTAAAACCGGGATGACGTTTATATTTTTAACCGGGGTTCCAGGGCGTTGGCGTCCAATTTGAAATTCGGCGAAGTTGAAAGGTTCGTCTCCGAAGGTCTGTTATCTGTCGCGTGTTCGCCTAACGAATGACGAGGGCGCAGCCTCGTTCCCGGAACGAATTTATCGGGGACTCATCGGAACGACTATATTGGAACCAACTGCATTTAGATTGCCCCACGACAAGCGTTCGCCCCGACACGGCTGCCCCAAATATAACGATCACTCCTTCACTCGGTGTCCTAAAGCCTCTAGACATCGTCGTCGAGTCTTGAACTCCTTCTCTCTGGCGTATTGTCAGCTCCGTCCTTCTTCTCAACGACGATTTCTTAATAGCATCGCGCGTGCTCGATGCCCTGGTCCCATAGTCATGAACTCGTTCCTTTTCTGCTTCTGTGTGTAGCCGCTTCTCTTACGTTAGACCCTTGTCAAACGCTACGTTAACTCCGATAAATGGAACGGAATTCTCTGAGTACGATGGAAATTCTTTAACGATGTAATAATCTATCTCGAATTATCACTTTTGATGAGCTACTTCACTTGATTCCAATCCCAAATCAGCTCAGTTTGCACCTTTCAATTATCATGGTACATTCCTTTGTCACTTCAATCAATGTCCTTCGCCAGAATTCTTTGCTTTACACATTATCAACTCGACTTAATTAACTACAATTGTGAACGCAATCTCATCGAAATGGATTAACATATTTGCTTTGACTTGATAGAATAAATGCTGGATGAAAAATACACGACTTTGAAGACGATGTCCAGTATATCTAGCGCTCGAAATTCACCTTGGCTAACGATAGCATGGAGAATACAAGAAATGCAAAGTTTGACTTTAATTGATCGTAGCCGAGGAGGATGCTGAAGTTATCGGAATGTTTAGCTCGGATAATAATTATATTCGGGTACATAGCTTCGAAATTTAGCGGCACAGCTTGACAACCGGAATCGTAATTCACGAGTTGAAGGGTCGAACTGCTCCCGGCGAGATTTCAATTACTCGTTACAAACAGCGACCGGTCGTAATTGAGAGAAAATGACTAAACAACCGGCGAGTCTGGCTTGAGGTCGAACCCGCCACTCGCCGTCCGCGGAGCTGCGGGTCAACATGTAGAAACCGCTGGAGATACACGTACGTATACCTAATACGCGTGTAGGTACGTACCTCTATAGGTACCCACGCGGATTCTACTGCTTGTAATTATGTTTCGGCTATCATTATGGCATCCTTCCGTCGCTACGGGTGATCCTTTATTACGTGGGACATGTTATCCCGAGGGATACACGCCCGGCTCCCCCCGCATTCCCCACCTCAGAACCGTATATGTACAGTTGAGTCCAGACATGCACCGTTCGGCTTTCCCTCGGTAAACGCGTGTACGTTCTGAGTCAGTAAAACATGAGGAAACGCTAATTGGCTCGGACAACAACTCCGCATACCTGGATATCATGAGGTTTTTTCCTCATTTCTTCGTTTTCGAGAATTTAGATACCGATACCGATGCCGATACGAGGAGAAATACAGAATTGGCTGAATGTAGTCAAGGAGGAGAAGGTATAGAAATTTCGACAAGGTATATCTCAGAAGATCGGACATGGTTACGCTCCGTGTTACAGTTTCGAAAATATCATCTTTCGAGCGAAGGTATAGAGTTTCGTGAATTATGTAACTCAGGGACGAGTTCGGTTAAGTGTGAGAGGAGGCCAAGGTGACATGAGACTCTGCCTTTCACAATTTGAGATTATGGTTTAGTTGAGCGTTATTTGCAAAATTCTGGAGTAATATCTTTATCTTCGTCTTGGACTTTGTCGAAAAAAATCGCGGTGAGCTGAATTTCCGGTTGGAAAAAACCAGGATACCTGATTTGAGCTTATACCGATGCTCATCATTCGTTGTTTACCTTTTCCTATTATAAATCATAGAATATTTATTGATATGTTCGGAAAACCTCGACTTCAATTAAATTTATAATTCAACTACTTCATTTGGCATCGTTGTTGTTTTCGCTACGTCGTCTTATGCTTCTGAAATTTAAACAGTTAATTACCGCGCAGACGTGCGTGCCTGTATAAGATTTGCGTGCGTTAGGCAGTGTAATAGTTGATAAGTACGTGACGTTGAGTCGTCGGTAGGTCTAGTTAGAGAGATTGGTCTCCTAGTCGCGACTCGACCAATTACAGTTTTCTTAATAACGTAGGCGCATAACGCCAACAACGAATGCGGCAATCTGCTAAACAAGACATTGCAAAGCGTTAATAACGAACGCAGATGTTTTGTGGCAAGTGTAGCTAATTGGATCACGTATTACGCTGCGGCAGCCATTCGACGTACACAATATCGCGCCACGATTATCTCGCTTGACGCATTTCTGATATACGCATGAATCAACGTAGTTAGACTGATGACTATAGAATTTGAGCGTTTAAAAATATCTACTAAAGTCAACTTCACGCCGATTGTTTATTCAACGATATTGAACAGTCTTTGTATAACGAAATACGCCGGCACACAGGCACCTAAGACCCGGTATACGAAGCCGATATTTTCCCTTTGTCGTAAATTAACTTCGAGACGCGTAATCCGTAGAAGACGCAAAGCGTTCCATATAATTTTCATGTAGAAACTTCAGCGCCTTTGGAATCGAGAAAACTTCTCATCATCCTCCTTCTTCGACTGCTGGAAAGTTTTGTAAGCGTCGAGGGTAAAGAAGGCGGTCCTGTGTGTGTATGTATATATCTATATATACTCTTATAATAATAATTAAACAATTGGAAAATTCGAAGTTTGTCGAATATCTAGCTAATGTATAGACATGCAAAATCCTCTACCAAGAACACAGTGTGTAGTCGCTCGATACGGGTGGCGGTACAAGCGTTACTCGTTGAACCGTTCGCAGGCGAACAGGAACGATACCGTAATTCCTAATCCAGTTTGCAAGATCACAAGGCCTGAGGCTACGTGTAGGCCGCAACTTGTTTCACACACGAGACTTGCTTCCCCCTGCGATATCGGTACCCTCGTCGCTCCCGAGTGTCCGCGAAACTTTTCAATGCACAAGGACATCTTTTACAGCATCGGCCGCGATGCTTGAAGGATTTTTCATCTGCATCCGAAATCGAAGAACTTGCGAATACCCGCAATTCTGGCGCCAATGGCGGGATGATCTCGAGCGCCTCGCGCGTCATAAGTTTTAGGGGTTTTAAAACCAGAGGCTCCCAGACGTACGTGACACTATGTCCTGCGCCAAATGGCAGCAATCAAGGCGAGCCAGGCGTTCAAAGGCGCAATTTAGACACTGGCTTAAAATATAATTGAGTCGTAAGCAATACCGTTGATCCAACCAACCATTCCTCCCTCATAATAAACTATATTTAGTATTCTTAGCACTTATGCTGGCTCCGCAAGACTTCGTTTTGTCCAGGCGGTCTACATCAGACGCTCAAGAACTCAACTTCAATCAAACTTCAGAAAAAACTTCAACTCGAGACAGTAGAGTCCTTTTCACGCGACGACTATAACGTCGCGTAAGGGGAACAAGGCTGCCTTTTCACCTCTTGGAAGATCACTGAAGTGAGGAATGAATTTTCACGTTAACGTCTGGACAATAATAGTGCGCAGCAATTTTTTTCTGTTTCTTGCTTAAAGTATGAATCAGCAGCCGCCGTTGATAAAGCCTCTTTTTATTGCACTTTTACGTTTTTTGCGCGACTGTTTCTTCCATTACCGAGCACTTTTGTTCCTGTACATATATCTGACCAGAAATTTTTTTTTTTGTTTCAGGATTATGCGAGTTTCCAGCCAGTTGGAGTGGTCTCTGGTTTCAGACTGGTAAACCTGAACCAGTTTTCGTGAATTCAACAATACTGAACAACAGGACGTGTCACGAGAATAGAAATGACATGTACATCATTCATGAAGCGTGAGTAATACTTGGCTGTCATGATTCTAATTTCTCATACAGAAGTCAATATGTTGCAGTCAACTAATTTGGAATAATGCAATGTTTGAGATACTCACTGTACCTTTAAACGGTCGTACAGAATCAGCTTTCACATCAAACGAATTTTTCTTTTTTACTGCTTTTATTGTTTTCACTAACCTATCCTGTGAAAACTTACATAATATAAATTTCATTTAGTTGTATGGTTTTCCCTTATATTTTTTTCAACCGTGTACGATGAAACTCATGATCAGCGGATATCGCAGTGTTAAAATTCCATCACCTTAGCACACTGCGCGGATAGTCGGGAACACCAATACAATGCTTCTCATGAAAATTTTCATACATTGTTCCGTGAAAAGTGCTATATGTAAGCGGATTGTTCGAATTTCACGTTTCAGGGAGGAGAACTGCTTCCGCTGCATGATCATCAACGAACGTCACGAGAATGTGATACAATTCCGAGAGGGTGAGTAACGAATTATGATATATGTGAGTAACCGCGCTGTTTGTCGTCCGTCTTAGCCATTTTTATCGATCCGTGGTCTTTGATTACCCATGAACCAGTGCACCATACTCCGTAAGGCGACTTCGAAGAGGGTTTCTTTAAAACTCTTTTCCCCCGTTCAAATTGCGCCCGCTCGGTGCTATTCCAGCATCGGCTAACTCCAGAGACGGAAGTCCTGACTCCTGATAGGATTTTCTCCAAGTATATACCCGAGGGTTTGTTGACCTCTGCTGGTTCCTCTCAGATCGTAACTAAGACTTTGTTGTTTCACTCGTTTTCTAACCGAGAACTAAGCCCATGTCGAGAGTTATAGAGGCCCTGTAACGTATAAGCGGTTGACTTTGTCGAGGCATTATATTCCTCCGCGTAGCACGACCCCAGGCTTCGAACGCATTTGTATGTACATACGATGTGTAATATCCCAGACGGTGCATGCGACTCACACCTAGCCTAGCTGCAGCCGCCATTATTCCGCTCTTATCGACGCTAATGCATTATCAACATAGGTGTGCCTTATCGACGATAAAACTATGTTTGCTCGGTTCACCGACACCCTCTCCCACACAACTTATCGTACAATTTTACCTCTAATTGATCCGGGAAATTTATTCCTCTCGGTGAAATAAATATAATATACCTATAATAGAAAATCCCCGGAGGTTTCCACAGTTGGAAATTAATGTCGTATGAAGCAATATTGAACCCTTTTGCGAGGTCTTTTCATGTATTGTAGATTTTTGACTGAACGCCAGGGTGTGCTTAAATGCAAAGGAAACGGGTTAGCATCAGGAGCATTTGAATTTTTTTCAAAATTACCTCGCTGCGGCGAAATATCGGACGAACTGGAAGCTCACGTGTAGCAAAGGTACGTGTACCCATTGTGGTCAGCGTATCGTCGTTTCCCTGCATCGCCACGCACCCGTGAACCTAGACAATGGCGGGGAGACATCCTCTTTGCAGGATCCCGCGGACCCTCCTCCGCGGCCAGATCGTCATGAAGGCGCTTTCGGACTCATCGAGCTGTTACTCGAGGTTGACGAGCATACCGTAACTAGAACTGACGTCCATTGTGTAGCCGCATCGCTTCCCTGACACACAACACTCTCGGAACGTTGTTACCCCGGATGGATTATGAACCGCTGCCGAACCTTGTGCGTTCGAAGTTTACACGCGAGTGCCATATGGTCGATCTTGAAACTTTTATTCGATGGCTCGTCAGGAAGGAAATGGGACGGGAAAATAAAAGAGGGGAAGGAAAAATAATAATTTAGGAATCAGGAACTGCTGCAGGGCTTCTGACCTCCTCGTCCAGAATGGGAACGGAACCGTTTTTCGACGAAGTGCACTTCAACCATAAGTGGTGCAAGATGATTTGCAATCCGCTTCGGAACACCTGTTGTACCCCCGGTCGGCGATCACCTTTTTCCGCTCATCGCTTCGTTATTACTTTGTCAATCTTGACTCGAATCATTTACTGTAACCACAGCAGTTTATAATTGAACCCCTTTACTTCTGAGAGCTTGACGCAATTCAATTCATTTGTGAGTATAATTATGTCCTGGTTAATTGTCCTCCCTAAGACGGTGATAAGCCTTGATTTACAGCTGGTCAAGTGGAAGCTGTTCCGCCGAATGCCGTCTCGCCGCTTCGCGTGATAAGCCGGGAACGAGGAGGCAGTGATTGCCAAGAGACGGGTCGAGGAATACCTTATACCATACTTGGGCTTATTTCACAGTCGATTTAGATTAAATCCGGGCAAAGGTCTGCAGCTACCCCTGCGTACGCAACCCTCTCGGTGCTTCTTAGTGCCCAGACGATTTACTACCGCGTAAATCTGCCGGTGCATGGCCGCACATTCGAATTTATACACTCGTTGAAGTTTACAGGAACGCTATCCAAATGAAACTAAAGGATTCTGAAATTTGAACCGCCATAATAAACTTAGCTTTTAGGATCGCGGATGCCAAGCTTTAACTTTCGTCTTCCTTGTGTCGAGGTTTCATCTTCGCTCCAGTCTCGCTCTATCGTTGTTTCTTTCTACTTCCCCCGTAATACATTAATATCTAATTCGGGTTCCGACGACCGTACATAATGAAGCTCTGAGCATCTGGCATTGTTACCGTGAAGTAATTAACGCGGTATTCAATCGTTACAAGCATCTCGTCGTACAGCTGAACGTTTTATCCAAATAATTAAAAATACCAGTATCAGTATAACTTGGTGCCGGAAACTGGGTCAACGTTTTCGACTGTAATCTTGAGAAATGAGGTTCGCATTAATCCTACGGAATAAGTTTTGCTCAAACGCTAAGAACCCGCGAGTTTTCAACTTCAAGTTGAAAAATATCACCTCAGAGTGTTTGATCTTCCTCAATGTTGGCTTCAATGATTCATCTGTGACTGTACGATTCTCTCGCAATATTTCACCGCCCATTGAGAAAATAACGTAATACGGTAAACGTCTTCTTTATTACGGTTTTTTATATCACAAGGCAAAAGCAGTGAGCGTGAGGCATGGGTAAGCCGCTCGACGCCTTGCAAGACCGAAGCTTATTAGTTCCGACGTTAATTAAAATGTTCATCAAAATTTGCATACACTGGCTTGCTGAATTATTATACGCGGCAACGGTACGTAAGAGGTGTACGTGCGGTACATCTTAAAATTGTGATGCATTTAACGCTGCGTGCTTGCTTCGTTCCTACATTTCATTCTCATACACTTTGAATTGCTCTGCTGCGTCTGCTTCAATTCGAAACGAAGCGTATATATATTTCTTTTTCAATTTAGCACCAGTGCCTGCATCGGCATGTTTTATGTGTGCGGCAATATAAGTAGACCCTGAACCCCGGGCCAAGTTTCGTCTTTGTGGAAGTACGCGGTACAGTCGGCGCCGTACGAGGGAGCATCAAGTAAGTTAAGCGTCACCTCTGAACCCTTGACGCGTTATTATGTTAAATCAGAAATGTCATTTTCCAGGCGAGCGAATCCTCAGGGTAAAGTCCTGAGGGATGATAGCTGCGGACCCGTTTCCTCTCACCTTTAACGAATTTCGTGACACGCTTACGGTATGGTCCTCGTCCTCGTCCTCGCCGTCGTCTCCTCCACCTCCGAGCTAGATGACTTCTCTGAAATTTCTAGATTCCTTCGCTATTATAATTTCATTCTAGCCACGGGGCGTTGTACCTTCAAGCAATGTCTGATCGTCCGAGGGAAAAATAGCTTACCCCGGTCTGCGGGCGGGGTCGAAAAATCCAACCCCCTTGGCTTTTCTCATGAATCACGATGCAGTGAGGAAAATTAGTTGTTATACCGTCTCACGATCCTAATCGTTCGTTGGGGGCTAAAATCAATCTGTAAAACGTAACGAGGCGAATACTCGTCGACCCGGAAATGACTCCCGAGTTCCCGGTCGATCGGGCTCCGAACTTTCTTGTCCGAATCAACTAATTCGGAATCCAAGGCACGACGCGGGACCCGGAAAGTGGGAAACCGGTGGCAGGATAGCGACGCGGAGCGCGCCGACCTGGGATGATAATTCTGCGAGTGAGAGGGCCGCAGAAATGAGCCATCATAATGAATGCTGGTATTTTGCGGTTTCCACCGCCCTATAAACCTAACCCAACTATTATCCTGCCTCTCGACATTCCCCGGTTAATGTGACTGCGTGCACGCGTGGAGGCAATGATAACGCAGATTGCGTAGAGATCGCTCTCTGTCTCCCTGCCTAGCTGTCTCACTTCCCAGATGAGCGAACGTTTCAATGTTTCCCTTCTGCCTTCTCTGCATTCTACTATTATATTCACACATTCCGTGAGCAACAATGGCACCCGGCTTTCTGTTCGTCCTCCTTTGATTTCGTACATCTTGATATCAATTCCACGCAATCAATTGCCCACTTGAAGGATATCTACACACGTTCATCGCATAACACCTTGCACCATACGTACCTACATTTCCTAATACGTTTTCTCGAGGTCGATACCGGTACCTTTTAGCGGCCGGAAATTGACCCTGAGCGCTCAAAAGTTATCGAAACGAAGGTTCGCTAGATACGTATGAGGTAACAGATACATATATACTGTTGCTGTACCGCAATTCGACTATACGATTTTTTTCTTTCGCATTGTTTTTACCATGAAATTTTCATTGGATTCTACATGATTTTTAGGTACGTCGAAGGTAAGAGGTAACGGACGTCGATCTTTTACTGGTCAAGTCTGTTGAATCTTTTTCACTGATCCATAATTTCGACGGTCTACGAATTATGTGGAAATATCGTTCGTACTGAGCCTTGTACTCGACAGCTGTCTTTCGGATACTGCAAAGTATAAAACATGCATCGAAACCATGCGCCGGATGCGTGTTCGTCATTAAGAAAATACACCCCGTCAACCTCTGCGACTAGAACCCCTCGCTGCAGGCTTATTAAGTTTTCCTCAACACCGGACGTGCGTAATATTAACTACAATTCGTAACACGCTGATCTCGGTTCTGACAAACCTCACGTCCAGCCGTTATTAAATCTGGAAATGCGCGGTGTCATCGAAGATTATTGAAGCGTTCCCGTGCACTTCGAATGCCGCTGGTCGTTAATATCGGCTTTTGATTCGTTCGCCGGAGCGTAACCACGGAAATATTATCTGACGATGGGCGAGCCTCGGGCTGGCTATCGGTTTCACTACACCTTACCGATTCATTCCCGTTTTCATCCCGCAACAAGTATTTTTTGTTATTTTTGTTTGTTTGTTTTTCTTGTTTTTTTTTTCAATAAACACAACCGCACGCTCCGCGGTACCTGCGGTGAAACGGAAGAATCGTGGGTGGCGGTGTATTTTTCACTGCACGCAGGGTGCGAGCCGGGTGACGATCTCTCTGTCTCTCTCCCCCTTTGTCATCGGGTACCGTGATTATTATCGCTATTAGGCTTTATTGCGCAATGATTCAGCCGAAACGTAGCACCCCACCCTTATCCCGGAGCCCCGCCTAATCCAACGCGAGACAAAATACACGCGTGTATGTCATTCCGGTATCACGTTGTGGGATTACCATAAATAATGATAGGGAGCGTGGGTAGCAGCAGGAACGGATGGAGGTGAGCTGCACATGATCACATTATTTGTTTACCCGCTGACGAGGCGAGCTAGCTGACCAAAAGACGTCGAAGACACAAGAGGAATTAACGAGGACAGAAGAGAAAAAATCGGGGGGAACAAATATCGGAAGGATTGTTCGAGCGGCTGACGATGATTGACTGGCAGTGATTGACCGGAAGTGGGACACAGAAATCGACGCACGTGCGGTTGTATTGTTCGTGTTTCAAGGCGAACACCGTCGCGTTGTATCCGTCCTTCGCAAAACGGACACGTTGGTTGGAGATCCGAGGCGAGATAGTATCCTCCATTACGATCGACGACGGCTTTTTCGGCTTTGATATTCTCCGCATAACGCGAGGCCACGTGGTACGTGATACACTTCCTTTGCGTGTGAAACCCAGGCACACATAAGACACGTACGTATGTGGATAGGTGTGTTATGGTCGACGTCGTAGAATCCGTGGAGACAAAAACTAGATTACTGATTGGTATCTCGCGTTCGCGCGGCGTGGATCCTCCTTTCTCTCGCCCTCTATATCACCGCCAAGCCTCTTCTGCAGCACCCTCTCCGCTCGCTGACCGTTTCACTTCACTCTCTCTTTCAGACTTTTTTCGGTTTCGTTCTTATCTCCCCCTCGATCTTTCGTCGAAGGGCCACCGCGCTGGTCACTCATTCGCTGCTCAGTAGCCACTGACCCTTTCCATCAGAGAGATTGAGGAGGAGAGCATTCTTTCAAAATCTCACCCCGCAAGTAGCCATCCATTTTTTTTCCTGTGTTTTTTTTTTTTTCTTCTTTCATGCACGTCAAACAGAGATTCTGTAGTCGAGGAAATTTGAGCGGCCGATACGTGATGTTTAAGAATATCGTACAAATTTTGTTGTTTGCTTTAACGTTTCTATGATGTACTAAGAATCACAAAGAATATTCCAAGTCGAAAGGAGTTTAACTGAGTGTTACTTCTACATCGTATTTTACGATGTCGCGTCACTGAAATAACGGAAACACCGTAACGCAGGTTCCACAGAATCGACACGACGCATAGGAAACGTAAAATCAACTATCTAGCTATACAAAAACTTGTTAATTTCAATACCAAAATTTCAACATCTAGGCAAATAATTTTCAGTCAGGTGAGCTACCTTTAGAGAAACTTGCCTCAGAGTTCCGACGAAAATACTCAACACATAAATTTCTCGCATATCTGTAATATGACGTTTATTCATCGTTACGCGAAGAGAAGAATTAGAATAAATAACACTGTGTTTCGTGCCATACCAGAAGAAATATGATTACCATCTCGTTACTACAGTTTGTCTAATAAATGGATCTTCAAGCACGCTTCGAAACCTTGTACGTCTGTGTCAAACAAACAATGTGTTGGGTTCGATGTAAATATACGAATAACGCTCGAATAAAGGCGGAAGAAATTTCCTATCTGATATACACCCTATTCGTGACGAAAAATAATTCAGTATGTACACAGAACATCTTTCACACGTGGCTAGTTCCCAGGATAACCCACAAAAACGTCAATGCTATGTTGAGTGAAGTGACAAGTTCCTTGTGTTCTGTCAACTGTGGATCCTAGTTTAATTTCATCCAACGCATATTCCCTCTCTTAATTAGTCTGTTCTTGCAACGAAGCCTTTGAAAGTAGAAAACATAGTGTTGAAAAGGTGTAAATATGAATTAATATTATATTTGCCTATTAAAAAAGATTTCATGTAACATTTGTGTTACAAACGCAGCTCGGATCGAATATTTACACAAAATTGATTAATTTTTGTGCACGGTCCCTTCTTCAAAACCCAATGAAAGTTGCTCGACACTCGAGCGACGTTCGTAACCATCACTGCTAGTTGGATGAGTGAGTCACCTGTGGGTAAAGCGAAGAGGCGGTTGGAAAATTGTCGGTGTAATGCGAAAAATTACAGCAGGTTAGTCCTGTTCGCCTTATGCTCAAGCCAGTGAAACCTGGAAAGAATTGCAGCAAGAGCGGCAGTTGCGGTTTACATGGCGGTTCTCTAAGAAACCTTGCGAAGCGCGGTTCTGACAGAGCAATTTATACGCCGGTTGAATTAGTCGAATTGATGTTGCACGAGGGGAAACCCGCGTACGCATATTACGTTGCAGTAATGTAAGCACTAATTAGAGTGTTATTAAACCGCAATCAGAGGTTTCCGGTTTCACGTGGACGATGCAGAATACACGCGTCCACGCCTCTGCATGACTGCAGGTATTAAAGACGCCCCCATCACCATCCTCTAAAAGAATCCAGGAGACGATCGCAATTAGAGTGAAATGTTAAGATTAAAGTCGAGCCCTGTCTGTCCGGGGGTATTTAAAACATGGAAGGATGGGGTAATTTAAAAGTGAAAGGGGGAGGATCGAATTACCGTCGCTGCTCTGCATACTCTGCAGAAACAACAGAAGAAATCGCGCTAGCCTCTCCTTCTCTCTCTCTCTCTCTCTCTTCCTCTCCGCCTCTTGGTATCGAGTTTCTGATGGCCCGATGGAATTTCGGAAAATTACGTCCCTCGTTGAAACGAGGCAAGTATTACACGTGCACCAATACCCAGTCGTATACCTTTGGAAAGCTCTTAACGCAGCTAGGCCGCGAACTACGATATTATAATGTCGCGCCATTATTTATTACAGGATGAAGCTAAGGAGACGAGCTACGTGACTCTCTCCACGCTTCGGGGGCGGTAGTATCAATTTTCAAGCCTTGCGGCTGCGCGCGTTTTCCTAATTAATAAGTATACCTACAGTCTTCGACCCTGAACTCTCTCTCTCTCTCTCAGGTATTGGGAGCTGGACGGAGAAAATCCTGCAAGAAAGAAATAATCAAAAGCTTGCATATATATATATATGTATGTACCAGAGCGGGGTGTAATTCGTATAAACGACTTGAGGGTTGCTTGTAGTTGTCAATTAATTAGGGACTACCTTCAAAATCTGGGGTCTAATGAGTTATGCGCGGGGGTACGAGCGAAAAAGTCGAGAGGTACGTAACGTGTCGACGCGTTCACTCTTCACGCACATTCCACTCGTAACCTCCCGCAAACTCGATAAAATTAATTTATAATAGGTTTTTGGCACTGCCATGCCACCCCAGCAGCAGCGACCCCCCGGTGACCGCGGTTGTATCGAGCATTTGCGTATACGCTGCCATTTCCGCCCATAAATTCGTTAGGTAGGTTAGGCGAGTTTCGTTTCGGGGTTAGGGTTCAGGGTTTAGCTTCATGCTCAGGTTCGGCTTGGTCAACCGGCAACGAATAGTCACGCCCATATACACGCGTGAATCACGTTCTGATGCAGAGGTGTTTCTCTTCCGCGTTGCAGTCTGTCTGTATTTTGTATAATATATATGCATTGTACATACCACACAGGTACAACACAGAATTTAATTAGTACCTTTATTACTCACGGGATTCACATGCTGCGAACGATAATGGTTCATAAATCTATTTTCATTTCACTTCCGGTCAACCGCTATCACTCATCTTCAATTCAATGGCTGGGTTCGGACTGTATATCCCAAGTCCAAGTTCACAGAATGAAAACATTTTCTCAGCCTCCACAACTCCCTCATACGATACCCTTTCATATCCACACAAAATTTCAACAATCGACTTACAATAAACGTTGAAACGTTGCTGAGAAGTCAGGAAAAGTAATCTACTTGCTATAGATTCTTCTGATGCGAAAAAGAAAGTAACTATCATGATTAAAATTTTAATCACAAACACGCGTTAATTATAATACTAATTGTTTTCATATTTAATTTGGGTATGCAGAAGCTGTAGCGAATAAATGCGTACCAATAGACGCGTGAAACGAATTTCGCAGAGCTTTTATATACTCGTATACCTACTCGTCTGGAGGAAAAAACACGAATATCGACTCGGGCACGTATAAAGGCGGCGCACACACGCAGGGTGAGCGACCCTTGCGCCGGAGCTGTGATCAACTTTCGGGAATAGCCGGGCGAGATTATAGTCTTTCAGCGTATCTACCCTTTATTGCTGAGCGGCCAGCGCTAAGGGCGGGTTAGAGAAGCGAAGACTGAAGAGGGCTGGGAATGCCGTAGCGAGAGGCACCGATATCTCGCCTGAGTGGGAGCGAGACAGTTTGGTCGCGAATGGGCCGGTTTCGCAGGGTGGAACTCGGGAGATATAGGGACGGGGGAGGAGATAGTAAATGCGACGAGAGTCTTGCTGATCAAGCCTCTAGCCACCTTCAGCCTCCTTATAATTGATTCCTGTCGCTTTTATTGCCGTGTTCCTCGGATTGCCCTCCTGCGCTTTTGCGCCCCTTTTCCGATCAATGCCGATACATACATAGAACCGATAATTTATCGTTGTGCTCTTAGACGCATTCCTTTATCGCGTGCTATATACTAGGCGGAATCAAAGCTCTCGCTGTGAAAAAATAAAATGGCTTTTTACACTTCACAGATATTTTGATTTTGTTGTAAACCGGTGCTTTGGGAATGCGAAAATTATAAGTCGTCGGAAATTTGTATCCTTGGAAAAAAATTAATTGATTTTTAAGTGAAGAGTAACGTGTCGCTGAGATTTGTTAATTTTTCTGAAAATCATTCACGATCCGTGTCTTGTAAGCTGAAGCCCAAATGCGCTGAGAAGATATAGGTTTAAACATAAATGTGAGCAAACGTGTGGAGTGAGAGAAACATGAATCCTCCCTTGTGCACCTGCTCAGAGTGGAAAAATACAGTGAGGGGTAGGCCGTAGCGTGCGGTATCCCAACTTGATACTTACACACATGCGTATTGCATGTTTCGTGTGATTTATGACAGGGGAGACTGCGGGAAAAATTGATCATACGCTGGTTAAGGATGAATTTTGAAAAAAAAAACAATTTTTTTCACGGTTGTAGATGGTATTTGAATTGCCATCAAAGTCATTTCGATACATTTATCTGGTCAGGGATTGTGCGGTATATAATAACCAATATACGAAATTGAGTAACACCGTCGAGAATATTCTTTTAAATTTACATTCTCGCTATCCGCTGCATCGACGCATATTATTATGTTTAATATATTTTATCGATAAAGCGTAGGCACATATTTGCTGCTTCTGAAAAAATCCGATTCATTTATCTGTCATGAAAATCAGTTCACAATATGTGAAGAATATTATACATATAATCACCGATGAACTGAACGATGTTGACACTGTTTTTTGTTTGCCCAAAACTATACAGATACCTACTACAATACAGCAGCTATTCACGTGTGATGTGAATACAAGCTCGTGAAATCGTGATAATTACGTTTATAAAATGAACACGACGGACTCGCGTGCCTGTGAAATGGAATATTTGATTACTTGCCTCTTGCGTCCCTCCGTCAAAGCCGTCCCTTCTCCTCGTCCCGTTCGGGCTGCCTGGTCTTTGTCATCGATCTTCCATTCTCAAATAACACGTATATTCATTATTATTTCACGCCTGTGGGGCCTTTTACCCTACTTTACTCGGCAAAACTGAGTTTCATTCTCGCGTTTGCCTGGGTTTACGTTACGTGTACCATACATGCATACCAGTTCTAAAAATAATATCGATTACACATTTCCGGTGATTGTTTGCATTGCGAATAATTTATGATTATTTTCTCACTTTTGCGAAGATCGAGTGATCAGAGAATTTCCATACCGATTCGGTATTCGCCGATTATTTTCATGCATGTATTCAAAACTGCAGTGGCGGCCACGGTTTTATTCTTCCCGAGGGCTGGGATTACCCTTCGCATTTCATCTTCCGAGCACTCTACCATCGTTTATAATCGGATTCACCGTCGAAGTCCTCGAGGGTTTAAGGATGTAAGAGGAAAAAGCGTGAAATCAGCGCTGTTACCAAAGGCTCGATATAAATTTGTTGAATCGCGAGTAACCGTCAGGGTTCAAAATATACGGCCCTCACGAGCCCCTCTACCTAAAGTCTGATTTTCATCATCGATAGAACATCATCGATTAACTTACAACATTGATTATAGTGAACGAGCTGATTTCGTTTACAGAATTTCTGTCTACTGGAAGAGGCACCGAACCCTGACAGGATACTGGCACGTGTTATAAGGTATATGTCTCGGGTAGAACATAGACAAGGTATAATATTACGAATTCGAGTCCTGTGGACTTTGCCTCGAAGCGAAGTCTAGAGAAGTCTGGTATAGATGTATATAATAGGGTACGAAAACAAAAAGAATTCCACGGGGAATGCAATTCAGCTGATACCCGAGGCGTCGTGACAACGCTGCCTTCGGCGTCAGTTTTTGCCGATGACAAATGTTTAACAAACAATTCACGACTCGTCAAATCGCCGGCGGCGTTTTGCGTCTCTATAAAAAGGCGGTATTATGTACACTCGGCGCGACGGAAAGCTGTGAGAATTATAAATCAGATCTATCTACAAGTTCTGATTCATGCTGGTTACACATTCGGCGACTTGAGTCATTATCTGGTTTATCAAAAATGCGTCCTAAGTTAGAGCGTGTACGCTGTACACGTATCTACTCGTTGACGCTGTAATAGAGGCGACGCGACGTAAGCCCGTATCGAATTTAGCGATGGAATAAAGCCTTTGTCTTCTCATTAGTGGGTCCTAATCCCGAATGATTAGTCGAGGCCCTGGGGCCCCTAAATTTATTTAGGCATCGCCAATTGATCCAACAAGGGCATGGCATGGCATGGCGGCCGCGTGGTCTGCCGCGGCTCCAGGATTTATGCTAGGCGTAGGGATCTTTTGATAATTTATGCACTTGGGCATAATTTCTTGCCTCCCGGGATGGCGCTGGATTGCAACGCCAGCCAAGCTCCCCGCCGTATATAACTTAACTTCGTCTCTCGCGCCTCTGACGTATTCACGCGATGTTCGGTTGAAATAAAACTTTGCTACAGAAACTTTTACACCATATTAGAAAATTTGGGTGGAAAATAAAATTGAACGATATTCCCGAGATTCCTCCACCTCAACCGCAGCAGTTCTTCACCTCGTGCACGCTATTTTTCATTTAAGACATGATGAAGTTGCTCTCATGTCCTACTACAATCTTACTTTAATGCTCATTCTTCCTGTTACTGAATATCAATAAAAACGGTTACAAATATCTGATTTTATACATCATTAGCTGCAACGTTGCAGTTATTGGGAACATCGAGTGAATACAGTAGCTGGATAGCTAACAGATAACCGACGTATCAGAATTAGACTGAAGTACTAGACGAATGTATGTTTTATCCCATACTTAAACAGACTTGAAAAGGTCCTATTTAGTAATTGTGACAGTCAAAGGCAAATAACCTGTCGTATTTTCTTGGCGGCTGATCCTGCGATGTTCGGGTTTCTTTTCTTTTTTCTTACTTCCTAGATTCTCACATATAGTTGCAAAGTAGCTCAAGTAGAACATTTATACGATCAAAAGTTTTTGCGTCACAGAAATTGTGAAAAAAGAAGCTAAGGCATTGAGATTTTCTGAGAAGAATTTCGGTCACTTTTAAGGCGTGGAAAATCAGTCTATTCAGACCCTATATCGACGTTATTTTGCGACAGGAATCCGTTGCGCATAGTCTTGACTAGTTTAAAAGTTACGGCCAAAAATACACCGAGTTTTCTGCTCGAAAAAAAGATACGTTTGGATTTTTCCAGTCCATTTTTAACGGATTTTGAAAGATGCTGAAATCGATCATATAGACCCCATATCGACGGGTCAAAAGTTATGGCGAAAAACGGTTCACTCCGGCCAACGGTTTGACAGTTGCAACCAAAAAATTGAGTAAATGATCTTTCGTAGTAATTTGCAGAAGCTGACTCATAATAAAAAAATAAGAATGGATCATATCAGAATTACTTTGAGAGTTCTCCATTTCTCCTCTTTACATGTATTTCAAATTTCGATGGTATACATAAAGTCTAATAAGCATAAATCATCACGTAATATTAATGCATAAGTTATTGAATCAATTAATACTACTTTGTTTTTCTGGTTCAACAAGCGAAACCATCCAACCGCATTGGATATTTTATACCGTTTTGAGCCAAGTTTTGAAGGAACTAAGATTCCAGAGTTGTCAGACTTTTTTCCCTTACTTATAACAACAGAAATATAATTTAACTTCCGTCATCACTGCTTTCCATATTCCTCCATTTAAGTAAATGTCAATGCAAAGTCTCACTAGATACTCCTCTGTTATTGTCCATAATGTCACTTAATTTTTTGTCTTCACTGCGCCAGTGCTACGACAGACGTTCAGTAAAAATATCTGGATTTCAACGCCTATAATTGGATAAATACTTGCGACAAATTCCTGATCTTTCAACGATCTCATACCTCGCAACTGTAATAATAACGCTTGAAAAAAAGCATTAATGACTATAACAGAATAAAAAATAAATCAAATCTTTTACTTCTCTGCGTTTTAGCATGTAAAACTTCGTACATTTTATTCCTGCATTACAGTCAACCCACATATGAGTTGTAAGAACGTGAAACAATTAAACTTTTCATTTATTCCTTCCAAAATTTCCGCCTTCCAAATGTCTCACCGGGGGTTAAAGACCTCGGATAGTCAGGAGGCTTTACTATTCACCGAACGTGGATTCGGTGCATCAGCGGATAACCAATACCCACGAAACCTTCTCATTCGCCTCGCCTCAATTCTCGCTAATTGCAACCACTTTTCCCCGTTTATCGAATTCCCGGCCGGCATTTTCCCCGAGAGACACGCGAGTAGGTGTAGAACTTCGGCTGCTATCAGAACCGGTGCAGAAAATCCACAGTCGCCTGAAGTTTATGACGAACCGGTATTACTGGCCAAGTTCGACTTGAAGGGTTCAATACGTATTATAGTAAGTTACACCTGTACTTGCTTAGCTTTGCCCGATCGAAGAACGCCGCATCGAGAGTAGGAAAGGCAAGGCATTGCGGTATGCTCCAGGAAATAAGGAACGTCGATTCGATCATAGTTTAATTTCGTGTTAGTGCCTACCATATTCTCACCCCCAGCGGAAAAGTTAGCCGAGCTGAGCGTGCACGATTTAGTTACACTTTGTCTCGGGGCAAAGCTGCTGTTATTATCCCGTTATGTTGTAACCGAAGAAATAGCGGCGGAAGATAAAGACGGTACACCTACAGGTGGAAGACATTATGCAAGCGAAAAGAAAAAGATTTGTAGGAAATGGCTGCGGCGCTGTGCAATTCGGATGACTGGCGCAAGTTTGAACAGTCGAGTTGGCAGCCGATATAGGGCGCAAACTTTCGCGTTTCAATTAGCATTTACATTTCAAAGGACCCCGAGCTTCGTACCTCCACCTCCTGATGCACTCACTTTACTCGGATACCACCCGCCAGCCAAGTAATCATAGCCGCAGCTTCAAACAGAAACAACGGCAGATTTTCATCACTGTTGTTTGCTCAAATTCTTTTTTTCTTTTTTTTTATTTTTTTGCTATAATCAGTTACTGATACGCAAAGCTTTGCATATGCTTTCAAGATATAGAATTATTTACGCTGCAGTGGAAGGAACAATCAATTCAGCTTATCCGGTTGGTTGATTATCGTTACGGTATATATATATATATATATATATATATATATAACAATAGCAACTTCTTGTAATGTCTCACAAATATTTTAAAAATTATCTTCAGCCTGGAGTTGAGATTTAAAGAATTCTAGCCTCAT
Organism: Diprion similis; assembly: GCF_021155765.1. Lineage (NCBI taxonomy): Eukaryota > Metazoa > Arthropoda > Insecta > Hymenoptera > Diprionidae > Diprion > Diprion similis. Next base: position 14,455,802 of record NC_060112.1, on the reverse strand, counting down.
TGTCAGTGTTGTGAACGGTATAAGTACCAATTTGCCAACGTTCAATCCTGGTCTAATATGTACTGCCTATTGTTTCCTTGTAATATCAGAAAGCGGAGCAAGAAGCTCCTGACTAAGTTTGACATAACCGCAAGCTTCCATTTCTACAGTGAAACGTTTAGCACTGGGTATGATCATCAACTGATTCGTTCTGTAACTGCTTTCCAGACATCGCTTATCTTCGAATTAGGCGGCTCAATCCGTTGGGCGTACATACAAAGTCTCACGGGCTTCTCATGGCTGGATTACTTCCGCAGAAGGGGGGATTGGAAGTATTTCGAAACTGAAAAACATCTTTCAGTTCCTGAGAGTATCAGAGAGATAAGCTTTTGCCAGCGTCGTCAGACAAGGCGGAGCGAGACACTGGCAGCAGAGTTATTCATCTTGGAAAAGAATGGCAAGCGCTGGGGATGGCACGGGAAGATAAAGGGTACAAAATGGCGGTTGTTAGGGTCGTGTCTTTGTTTTACTAATTTCTTATTAGCGCTAAGCTTCCCCGTAACCCAGTTGGGGCATGCTGCTCTTATAACGATCTTCCGTCCTCCGTCGCCCTTCCGCCTCCGCCTCCACCTCTCGTCCCTCACCGCCTCCCATTCATCGCGCACCAACTTGCCTGCGTGGGGCGCAAGGCAGGGGGCGGTGTTCTTCTGCCGCGACTGAAGCAGCAGCAGCCAACTTCTATCTTTTACAGTAAGATTATCCTGAAATGCATAAATTATCAAAAGGGCGAAGCCATGACGCATCCCTGAAAACCTCTCAGAGCTGGCGGTAAACAAGGTAATCCTCGGCTCGATCGCCTCACCATCCCCTTCGCTTCTCGGCTTTGATGGCGAGTCAACGCCGCAGTCATTCGCTGATGATAATTACGTCTGTCCTCCCTGCAATTTACGCTACCCGCGCAGCAGTATTTTACACTCTGTAATTCACTGGCATTAACACCGTAATGTCCGAGTGTATATAGTCGCTGATCTACAAGAGTTTTTATCCTCTAGTATCCGGTTACAGAATCAGCTATGTGTTATTTGATCAACGGCTTTGGACTTGCTGGAAAGAATTGCGACCGAACGTCATTCTCTGCGTAAATATACCCACGTAGTAGCGGATCTGGACGATTTATTGTGACAAAAGTTTCGACCAGGCGTGTAGAAAAAAACAGTCTAATATAATGGTGCAGAAATACTTGGGCAGTGTATCAAATTTATAGGCAAATCATTGTCGCTTTTTCAACCCTCGGTTTCGAAACCCCGCTTGCGCAATTACGAGTATTGCGTACACCTATCACCCTCGCAAAGCCCATAAGTTTACACCCTGCGCCGACGATCGTAATACAAACACATACAGACTGCAGGGTTTATTGTGTCGTGTGATACAAATTGTGAACTATACTTTTTAATCGGGTAATGCACTTTGAGAGGGAGTCAGGATTTTTCTACGCAAATAGAAGCGGATAGTCGATGCGATAATTGTAATTCTGAATGCATGCAGGGTAGTTTTTTCCTAAAACGTGATAAACGTTTCGAGCGGTAACCATAACTTTTATCACCACATATATATCTGACTGTGAGGAAAACACGTAAAGTGATGTTCGTGAAAAGTAAATGTACCTTCGTTTGTTGCAGAGTTATGGTGCAGGTCCCTGGCACCTCTGGAGGAGATGTGCAACTCGATCTCCTCTGACGAGAGCCTGATCTCGATGTTCCGACTGGATTCGAAGCCGATCGCCTGTCCTTTCACGGGGGCGCCATTCAAGTTTTCGTACAACCGAGGACTCGGGGAGTGTACGAATCCAGTAAGCCACGCGGAAAGTTGTACGGACGAGAGTAAACTGCTGTTGAAGTATCAGGCGTGTCCGGATGTCGAGAGGACGGAAAGTAGCAGTGAGTATACATTCGGTGGAGACGATTTGAGTCACGTCAGGTTATTCGGAGCGGTGTGGTCGTGGTGGTGGCTTGTGGGTATTACGTTATAGGAGAACACTATATGGGCAAGGATATAACCGGCGAGATTCCACTTTGCCGAGCTAGCCGCAGCCGCTTTAACGATACTTCGGCGAAATCCGGGTGCCCGAAGTACGCTTTCTTACGCCCCCTTGACGCCGAGATAAAACTTCTGAGGGGTCGGTAAAAATGGAACGGTCTTAAAATCAAGTTTCGTACAAACACCGTTCTATTGTGACGGGGCCTTCCGAACACCGAGAAACGTCGCGAGGCGCACGTCCCGATGTATGTGCGGATATTCCTAAACCTGAACCGCGGATAACGCCGTGTTTGTCGGAAGCCATCCGCGTTTAATAAAAATTGAGTTCTTCGCGATGTAAGTGTGCGGGGTATACTGATCTTCGGGATGTGTTATAGTTGCCTGTCTGTGACGCACCCGGATTATGTGGTCCAAGGGTAGGTAAGCCTCGATATCCGTCGGTATATGCAGGGTAATATCGGACAGTGATGTAGCTAACCAACGACAACGATCAACAAGAAACGACTTTTTTTTACGAACGACCGCGAACAACGCGCCACCATCTAAAAATCTCGTGTCAGAGACGCGTTTTCCCCATACTAAACGCAATTATTATATCCCGCATATCACAGGTGTATAATGGCGCTGTAACGTTCTTCGATAACGTTTCCTCACAGCTGGTGAGGCCTTCGAATCCGTAAGTCTCTAAATTGCGGGGAAATATTTTATCAGGGTTAAACGTTTATGACAAACTTTCGTGTTTATTTCAAGGAGGCAAAAACGGTGATGATTTTGATGACTTAAATGAACAACCTGTAAAACGATTCATGCTAACTTTCATACTTCACATTTAGTAACAGCTATGCTGATACAATGAGGTGGCACATTGTTATACGGATAATCTGAATATGATATGTATTTAAAAAAAAAAGAAAGAAATTTTGGTTTTATTTCTAATTAGGTACTACAAAAATACGATTTCAATCTTGTTTAAGGAAATGAGAAATTCGGAGGATTGTACTAAACTGTCATTCAGCAATAATCGTGCGAATCGAAAGAGACAATCATTATTCGAAACAATTACCTTTGTAGATGATTAGCTTTTCTTCTAAATGTAATCATAGGTATAGTACCATCTTTTTGCTCTTTCTTATGGAACATAAAACTGGCAAAAGCAGTCCTTTCCATTATTTTAACATTCTAGAGATCTATCGGCCTTAAATTTCCACGAATCGTTGAAATAACAAAATTTCAAATATCGCGCTAACATCATTTTGTATTTGAGATTATCTTTATTATTATACGTACATAAATCTGAGCTGCGATATATTTTCTGCGATTTATTTTCTCTATTCCAGGAACAATAACTATTACTTTTTCTGGTGAGCAATTTTCTAAAAATGGGCCGATCTCCTCGCTCGACTTTTTATGTACCTATCATCAATTTACGAGCAGATGTCTTGGCTTCATTTTCAGCAAAATGAAATTGAAACGTTAACGAATTTTAATGAAGTGCATTCCCGCGGTTCACTCATCAACACGACAACGCAAGACTTGTTTTCTGGACGGTCCTTACCGCGAGTTCAAGTAGATACTAGAAATAATTTCGTCTTCAGCAAAACATGCTTCACGGTGGACCGAGTATAAAATCTGCCGAGATATCGCAGCTTTAGCCGTAAATATTGATACGCTGCGTGTCTTTATGCGTTTCTTACGGCCGAGGGTGCATGTCCGGTGATTCGGATCACCGCGATTCGAAAGGTTCGCATTTTCGCTGACCACGGACTTATACGTATTCTGTTTTTTCACGGTTACTCATGATTTCTTTTAACGACTCGAGAAAATTCACCCTGCTAGCGGAAATTTACTCGAGGCGCGACAACCGGCGAGCAATTTTTTCGATTATAGGCCTCCGCCTGCTCACGCAGATAAGTCGATAAAGCCTGCGTGTCTCTGTCGCAAAGCCATTCATCATGGTAAACGTGCGACGCCAAAGATTATTAATTGTAATGGCCACCTGTCTACTTCCGGCACAACCGCATCGATCTGTGTACACTCACTCTCTCCAGTTGCGAGTTGTTAGCTAGCCGCAATTTGTACCCCGCTCTACAGAACTTGAAGGGATAACGGATATTCTCAATCAACGAAAACCCTCATCTGTAACAATGTCCCGCGGGATCGAACAGCTGCTGGTTAACCTTTTCTTCTCGTTTGGATCTTTGAGGGAACCGGTGGTATAATGATCGGTTGTAGCTTTGACAAATGGAGATAATAAATATTCAATCGCTTTTTAAATATTTCACGAGAAATCTTGAGGTTTCTTTAGTAGTAAAATTTGTCAGTGAAATTAACAAAGTTTAAGGTTTTCTCTAACGGAGACGAAGTTATCGATCATCGGCAATTGATAACAGCTATTTGAAAATCCAGCAAAGCATCCATCGCGCGAATTGGTGAAAGTTTTTGGTTCATCCTAAAAAGGCAAGATTTTCCTCACGTCATTTTCACATTGTTCCGATAAAATTTTTGTATGACTTTTACCACCGACTTTTTTTCTTACTATTGTTGCATACACCGGAGAGAAAATGACGCCAAAGATCTTAGAGAAAGGTAGTTTGGTAAAGAAAAGAAAAGTTAAAGCCTCTAACGTAAACGATTTTTTAAGAGGGATAAAATTTCATGCGAATATTCTACACCATTTGAAAAATGTGCAACGATAACAGTTGCTCGAGCGAAAAATTTATTCGGCTGGATGGAATTCAAGACTTCAATAGTCGAAAATTGATGCTCGCCCCGCGAAGGAAAAACGTGAAAGGTTGTTATTTGGGAAACGTGCGGTTAACGAATATGTGAAGGCCTATAATCGCGGCGGTGCGGTCAAGCTGAAGAGAAAAATAGCCGATGGTTCAAAGCGTGCGCGAGGGTAGCGGCGGGGCTTCTGCGGATTGCAAGTCGCGAATCGCGGCTTGATAAAACATCGAGTGGAGGTGAGCTACCGACATACAGACAGAGCGGAATATCCCGATAGACTGACGGACGGACGGACAAAAGTACAGACGCATCGATGGATCGAAGCCATTAAACGGATTATAAAAGTAATTGAATTATCGGACTTTTATGGCACAGTGGCTCTCGATGTATGGGGTTTTTAGCGCTGGATGTATATGTATATATTTGCCATCATTTTTACACAAGAAGTTTCCCATGTAGCATAGATTCGTAGGTATGCTAATATACTCAATTTTCAAATGCAGGAACGTTTCTTTATTATTTTTATCATGAATTTTTAGCGGAGGAGCTGCAGTGTTTGGCGACCTGGAAGGACGGTAGAAATAAATATTTGGTTGGCACGGTGAAAAGCGTCGGACGGAGTATTATTGCTTCTAACGAGGATATGTTCAGGTGATTAATAATAATAACGCTCTTTCCCACTCTTTAATTAATTTTATCATCCAATCTGCCAGATTCGTCTGCTATTATAATACGGCAATTTCAGCCAGTATTCCAAGTAGTCAGAACACCGTGGCGCTTTTTCTTCCAAATGTATTTATTCCAGCGCATTTCATTTGATTGCTGTCAAAGGCGATGAAAAATTCTTTACTAACCGAAGTACGCATAATTGTGATTATACGGAAAAATTTGTATATTAATTAGCGAATTCACTCGTCAACCGATACCTCGATTCAATGGAAATCCTGAATTTTCATTATCAACACGTTTCAGATGCTTCCTCTACGAAAAAACTCCGCATCACCAAGGAAAAGTGGTTTACGACCTAGCTCAATCCGAGGATGCAACTTGTAACGGATTGACGTCCGTCGCTGAAGGAGCGCGGACCATAAAACTGACCAAAGGTGAGCAAAGTCCACGTGGTTATCATATACCGGAATGAGCGGTTAACGAATGAACAATAATGTAGTACAGAGTGATTACACGCATGCATGGCTCCACTGATATAACCATAACTCATCCGCTATTGCAATTAATCCACGAATACTTTCACAATAAATTACAGAAACACTTGAAAAGCGCGACTTAATGACTCTCATAATTGATAAAACTGTTCAATTTATTATCCGCAATTGTTAAGATCGTTATAGAATATCAAAGCTAATACAATACATAAGATACCTCTCCTTGCATGGTCATGATTTTTATATTTCTTGTACTCCTACAGTGGATAAGGGGCACATTAGATGTACGTATCCGTCGTGGGTGACGCAGCATCACGATTGGCACTCGCTGAATGGATCAAAGACTTATCACTTCACAGCTAGAAATGCAACGTTGAAAGTAAGAGCGCAGGACAACAACGACGACAGCATTCACGAGGAAAAAATAGTCTGCCATACCTTGCAGAAATTATATCCCAATGACAATATGCAGGGGTACACCGTGAAGCTGGTTGCTCACATATCGAGCGGATGGTACGCAAAGATAACTAGCATTTTCTACTAAACTTAATTTGAAAAAAAAAAAATGGTTCATACCGTTTGCAATCAAGAAGGCATCGTGCTAAGTGTTTATTGTTAGTATCTCTTCCTAGTCTCGATTGTAAATTTGTACCACTGTTAATCAATTCTTACTGTTCATTGGTGCGTACAACAAATTCTTGGAGAGTAGAGATATGTTTTAAAACTTGGGAGAATAACAGTTCGAGGGAAAAGCTTTATTGTATGTTTATTTAAGATTACTTGACGGTTTAATTAGTCTTTGCGTCTTCTTTTACAGTGACAGCGGATATGTTTGTATGATGTTTCACAAGAGGGACGGGCATATAATTGAGATCCAGCAATCAGGTACTACTGTTATACGCAATAGCTTTTATATGTAATACAAACTGTACAAAATTTCACCATGGTCTGCTTATTACTTACGTTATCTATAATACCAATGCGACTCTACTTTTTTTATAGATCATAAAGCGATCATGCCAGAAGAAGCCTGTGAGTCTTGGGACCCTTCGACAATGTCTTACACAACGTTAGTTAGTGAGTATTTTTTATTAAAATATACCATAACTCGACGCTGCGCTTGCATATTTGATATAATAGACCTTTACAGCTATAATAGCAATAAACTTGTCACGCCATTCTGCATAATCAATAAGCTTTTACGTAATATACATGCTTTTCACTAATATGGGCTTTCCTCGTTTGTTTCAGCATCAATGCTTCATCAAAGAAAATGTCCTCACCCGGGTAGATACACCATAATTGATTATGGGATGTCGGAAATGCTGGCATCGACATCACGACGACAACGTCGTTCAATGAAACCCATGCGAACTGCTGAAAGACGGACTTGGCAAGATGAGGGCGAAGAAGACGAGTGTAAAAATGGAGCCGTCGAAATCGGCTGCAGTTCGACTAGTCAGAATGAAATGAGCATTGACAACTCTTGCGAAACAGAAAAAGATGGTGAGAGACATTTGTTTTGACAGTGTATTAAACCAATGCCAGAAGATCTCAGGCCTCTGCAATATTAAAAAAAAAATTTCTTAACATTCAGACCAAAACTTTCGTTAACTGCTCGGAAGCCTGGCACTGCTATCGACAGGGAAAAATGTAAAAGTCTACGTCGCCCATTCTATATCTGACATTATGTCGGGACGGATGTATGTAAATGTATGTTTTTACTTACTTCCATACAGCGTTCCTGTGTCACGGTAGTTGGGAAGAAAATGGAACATGGTACACAATCGCGTCACTTAGAAACAGTAAGCTAACGTCGGGGCAAGGCCAAACGTACTGTTTCTCAATGCAAACGAGTGACGTTCCGTCAAAGATGGCAGGACGAGGCAGCAGCAATGGAGATCATCACGAACAAGAGTTTCGGCTCTCCGCACGCTCTCATACTTGCCAAAGAAGTTTGGCCGAGCAATGGACTTACCGTCTGACCAGTCAAGGTATTGTTTCCTTGATTCAATTCACGTACGGATAGATATTGCACTTGGTAATAATACATGTATTTTTTATTTTCATACTCTTATAATACTTACTTCTATTGAAAACAGGTGTCTGTGAAGATTTGACCAAAGCAGCATCCAGTACAGCGTCTTCGTCATCTTTATCGAGAGTATCGTTGGTATTGTCAGCAGGCGCTGCTCTGCTATGTACTTTGCTCTCAAGATGATGTGTGGCGATCCTAAATAATCCTCCTTTTTGCAAATAAATATAACGTAATCAACTTCTGAACAGATAATAATAAATTACAACACAACTAAAGCGGTCCTACGACCAACCAGCTGATTGAACATTGTGTTTATTATACACGATATAAGTTCGATGGTTTATAACACCGAAAAACCTGTCGTGGTATGATAATTCACAGTTAAACTATTGAAGATTATCCAAAGTATTAATGTGACGCGGTAACATAGGCATGGCATTTATTTGTCTAAAACCAGTTCCCGTAAAACAAAGTCTGCAATTGCAAAATTGAAATAAATATTTGCACACTACTTTCGTTTAAATGATAAGTAGAAATTGAATAATTCAAATTACGTGTAAATCTTATGTGAAACAAAAAAAGAGAGAATATACGGCAACTAATTTTTACTAGCCTAAATACTTTGGGCGTATAAAAAACATACTAATAATAATAAATAAATAAAAAATCGTCGGTGTATATTCGATCGCCAAGCCGCTGTAAATATGATCAGGGTATAAGTAATCAATATTTTAACTGGTTAATTCACGAGTGAAAATTGATATATGAATTTAAGATTTAAACTATTAAATTAGTTACTGATTATATAAATGACAAACGAAAGAACAGTTTTTATTCTTTAGCTAGATATAATAATTTAATAAAAATTGTATAAAGACTGTTATTAAAAATATTTAAAAAAAAGTATATACTGCCCTCTGGCACTCGGCAACTAGATACATGCATTGGTGCGCGCAGTTTGAGTGAAATGTTTCTGTTTTCAAGATATTCTTGAAAAATTGAATTTCTAATATTGCCAACTGAGCCAAATGGCTTTATTGACAATGTTGCACTTTTGACATGTGCTGTTTATATGAATTTCGAGGTGTGTACTGTACTTATAAAATACGCTGCTTTAGAATTTGATCACGAAATTATTGAATATACGACTACCGTATCGATAATATGTCCATTCATATTGATATTTGTTGCATTTTCTGTAACCAATGAAACTATATTAATTTCCTTGTCCCAAAATCAAATATTCAAGATTTGAATATTCCTCTTCGAATAGAGACACAACCTGTCCTTTTTTTTTTAAACCAATCGCTAATAATATCGCATGACGGTGCATACTGAAATGTAAATCTACCATTAGAAGATATCATTGAGCTCTATGTTACATACCATTATTATTCGATTCCAATCAAAAGATAGCAGAGGGCAATTGTATGATATTCAATAATTCTGTGGCATTTATTGTATAAATCCAAGCAGCGCAGCCAAAAATGTTGATGTTAAACTAAATCTAAACTACTTTTTTAAAATGAACTGTACATTTTTCTATTGATGCTCTGTATTCCGAAATTCTTAGTTCTTGATGATCAGTCATCAATACTTTCAATGCGCTAAAATCACAATTGAATATTTTTAAGTCGGCAACCTGGTTAAATCTCAATAAATGCAGGTATTGAATGTCTCTGCAAACGCCTCCCTAAACCGATGCCCAAGCAGTTGCGGTTATAAAAAGTGAAATTTTTGTTACCTCATCCTACGAAATTGAAATTTACCATTGTCATTGTGATTTTTTGGAACATGGGATTACTCGAAACCATATGTATAACTCTATGCTTTTGTAAGATGAACCAATCGTTGACTTGACGGTAATATATTCTGTAATAATTGTGCCTGTGTAGATGAAACTGAGAATATCGGAGGACAAGCATAATGTAAAATAATTTTTACCCAACTGGGATGGATAATTTTAAGATGTAAGGTAAGAAATTTGAAGAAATAGAATAAAATGAAGCAAAAAAAATATCTATATATTAGGAATCAGCGAAGAACGAAGTGTTGAAAAGTGTATGAAGTGCCACTGAAAGACGCTCCTTGAAAAGTGATTAACTAATTATTAATTGAGAATAAACCTAAAAAAAGTATATATAAATATATACATACATACATATATATATATATTTTCGTTTATCACTGTGATGATTACATAATTCTAGTAAGTAAGACGATTTGAGTGTTGTTTTTTCTTGCCACTGTATAGTTATGTATAATACTTCATTTTTTGGGGCTTTTGAAAATCGTGTGGGCTTCTGCTTGCCTACCTTATTACTTTGGATATAATTATGTAACTAAATGACTATGTATTATAATATTGTACGCCTAAGATGTAAGAAACTTTGAGGCTAACGTCTAGTTTTAAGCAGATGCAATATTCAACCAGTCACTCAACATTTTACTTATATGTTTGATGCATTGGCTTGATCAAGCTAAGACACTGACCATTACTAATTGGACCATACGATATCAAAGATTTATTCTTTACAACAATAAATCGATCAGTATAAATCGATCATTGATTTAGCAGCTTAGCATTATTCAACCTACGGGAATGATCGAAACTATAAATACGTCTTATAGTCTAGAAAACTAAAAAAAGTGCGCTATTGAGAAATACTTTTATATTTATCATGACCAAAGGCGTCTATTTTCATAATCTGCTCACAGATTGTTACTTATGTTAAATATATATTACCTAGCTCAGATCTCGCATCCGCTTTCACTGGACGTTAGACGTTTAATTAACTAGTTTATTACACAGTACCACTGTAAGTGCCAGTCAATGCTGACTGCCACAATATGAGCTAGCATCATGTGTAATGTTTATTATTATATTTTGAATACGAAATATATATATTGAAAAAATTCGAATATTCCTGGTTAGTTGCAGATTTCAGTCATCATATTAATCCCTGTTTTCAGCTGTGTACTGCCCCAATTCCTGTCTTTATACTATTCTAGTGTGTTTTTTTTTGTTTGAGCAAACAACTGATTTTGCTTCGTCGTGACTGGCAGAAATGATGGCTGGAGATACAAAAAACCAGCGCGATATCCGAGTAAAATGAAAGGCAGGAATTTTGGTCACCCAGACGTTAAACAACCTTAGGATTCCGTGGCTGTAAATGGATTCAAAAATAATCACGATTCAATCGATGATACAGATTATCGAAATCCTATTCAACTATTAGGGTACCTAAGAGATGGAAATGACGTTTTTTATGTACCATAAGATTATTTCATCAAAGTACTAAATCACTTTTGCGTATCAAATATTAAACATAAGTATCATTGATCAGATTATAGTTAGGATCAACAGCGTTTATTCTGATTCTTATTCAGGAAACAGTAAGAACTTATATCTTTCTTTCCTCTTTTTTTGGCCTACAAATGCTACATAGATTTAACATTGCGTATAAAGTAATTCTAATACGATGATGATATTTCCACATATACAAAGATAGATTACGATTGATTCACTTTTAACTCATTTTAGTTACTATTATTAATATGTATTTCACCACACCTGCGCGAAAAGTACAACTTTCGGTCCGTCGCATAAACCGAAAGTCGTACTTTCCAGTGCAGGGGGTGGTGAGAAATATTATACGTCAAACACGAGCGAAACAGACTGTCCCAAACTGCGTTCTTGCCACACTCATCTTCGGCCTGGGTGTAAATCTTGCACGCAGTTTGGAATAGCCTACTTTCCCCCCTTAGCTGCGTAATGTACTATCCTCTCTTGAGTTGATCAGAGAATGCAATTTACTGAATTCGACTTGCAGCATCCGTAGGCATTGAGCTTACCTAGTTCATCGACTTTTTTATTGCCCAAAGAATGGCAAAAATGCATTCAAAAGCACACAATTGATCAATTACTCAGACATCACGTATAGATCACATAATTCACTGTCCGGACCACAATTACTCTACAGTAAATAACATTCCATCAAGAAATATCGAATACTCAAACCCGTAAATAATTTTTCGTTATTGACGTAAAGTACGTTCGAATATGCACTCTTTGCGGGCGTATAGTGATAGATTGTTAAAATACATTATTTAATGCGAAACAAATAATTTCAAATTCAAATAAATACAACGCTATCCCGACGCACACGGCACGATAAAAACATTGACTGCAAAGCAGATTTTAGTTGGGACAGTGATGACTTTATCCCTCCGAATTTAATCGCGGCTGCCAGTAAAGATATTGATTATATCCAATAAAATTTACCTTCATTCAATTATACATATGATTGATTAGTAATATTTTTTCTCTTATTACTTTTTTCAATTTTTTACAGAGTATCTTTGTCTGGGTATTTGACCTGCCCCCCCATCCCCACCAGAGGCTGCACTCTGGACCTCCTTCCTCGTCTAGACCTCCTTCCTCGTCTAGACCTGGACGCTATCCTTCTTTTATTCACCTTAATTCATGTTTCACCAAAGGATGAAATCTGGATTTCTGCTGATTTTTCACTGGCGTCAAAGTAAGGCGACGGCAACTTGACGCGGCAGGCCACCTCGCAAAAAAATTATGTGAAGCGTCGTGGGACCAACACCTGAGAAGGAAAAATGAAAATACGAAAAGATTTATGTGGGTGTTATTCATTTCATTCCAGGTTACGTAAAACAGTGACAATACAGTATTATTTCGTATCCTACAGAGGTGCATAGCACCTGTACTCAGGCCGGAACTTGAACTGCGCTTACAAAATACATTAATAATTTAACTACCTCAAATGACATTGTTAGTAACCCAGCTTGTTGTGATGGCACATCGCAATATTTTTTCCTTAAATAACATTCAGACTGCTTATGTCACGTTCGTATCATAGATGAAATTATCTTTTATATTGAACTACAATACTATTGGACACAATAGCTTTGCGCAGTGGCGATATCGTAAGCGATAATTTTCTACCGAGGTGCGATTATTGCTGGTTGAAAACATTTACTATTGGGCTGATTGTAATAATTATATCAATGAGTATATAGATAGGGTATTTACTGGTGTACCATACCATTATTAACGTAACGTACTAGTACAACATATTGGAATTTGTTAATCTAGAACTTATTGTGAGTAAAGTAGTACGTTACACTGACACCTTAACACTTATACTCGAACTGAGCCACATTGAATAAACTGGAAATGAAGCTTTGTAGCGATGAGTGAGTGTTCTCTTCTACCTCATTGAAAACCACGTACAGATTTGATATTCCTAAGGGGTGTGTTTTGGTATGTCTCTCAAAGCGTATCCGAGATGCGCGCGGTAAATTCGTCTCGATAAATGATGTCGGAATAGTGTATCTAGGAATCGTTTGAAGCACTTTTGGAATCTGAAAATTTTCCGCCGAAAGTTCGAAGGGGTTAGCCTTACTTTTTTGGTCATTTTCGGGGCCAAGAATTTTTCGCCAAAAATCCAAAGGGGTTAGCCTTACTTTTTTGGTCATTTTCAGAGCCGAATATTTTTCGTCTCGGAATCGATTTGTATGGCCATCTCTAGAGTAATTCGACCCCCAGGAACTCAGAAAACACATCAAAATGAGCGTAGGACCAGCAGCAGAGAAATGGCGACAAAAATCATGAGTTTTTCAGCCGTAACTTTTTAACTATCGCTTGCAGCGTATTGGGACTGCGGTTAATCGATTCCTCTCGCAAAATTACGTCGGAATAGTGCCCCAACAAATTGATTGCAGCATTTTCCAGAAACGTCGAAATTTTGACCAAAAATCCAAAGGGGTTAGCCTTACTTTTCTGGTCATTTTCAAAGCCGAAAATTTTTCATCTCGGAATCGATTTGTATGGCCATCTCTGGAGTAATTCGACCCCCAGGAACTCAGAAAACACATCAAAATGAGCATAGGACCAGCAGCAGAGAAATGGCGACAAAAATCATGAGTTTTTCAGCCGTAACTGTTTAACTATCGCTCGCAGCGTATTGGGACTGCGGTTAATCGATTCCTCTCGCAAAATTACGTCGGAATAGTGCTCCAACGAATTGATTGCAGCATTTTCCAGAAACGTCGAAATTTTGACCAAAAATCCAAAGGGGTTGGCCTTACTTTTCTGGTCATTTTCGGAGCCGAAAATTTTTCATCTCGGAATCGATTTGTATGGCCATCTCTAGAGTAAGTCGACCCCCAGGAACTCAGAAAACACATCAAAATGAGCATAGGACCAGCAGCAGAGAAATGGCGACAAAAATCATGAGTTTTTCAGCCGTAACTTTTTAACTATCGCTCGCAGCGTATTGGGACTGCGGTTAATCGATTCCTCTCGCAAAATTACGTCGGAATAGTGCTCCAACGAATTGATTGCAGCATTTTCCAGAAAGGTCGAAATTTTGACCAAAAATCCAAAGGGGTTAGCCTTACTTTTCTGGTCATTTTCGTAGCCGAAAATTTTTCATCTCGGAATCGATTTGTATGGCCATCTCTGGAGTAATTCGACCCCCAGGAACTCAGAAAACACATCAAAATGAGCATAGGACCAGCAGCAGAGAAATGGCGACAAAAATCATGAGTTTTTCAGCCGTAACTTTTTAACTATCGCTCGCAGCGTATTGGGACTGCGGTTAATCGATTCCTCTCGCAAAATTACGTCGGAATAGTGCCCCAACGAATTGATTGCAGCATTTTCCAGAAACGTCGAAATTTTGACCAAAAATCCAAAAGGGTTAGCCTTACTTTTCTGGTCATTTTCGGGGCCGAAAATTTTTCATCTCGGAATCGATTTGTATGGCCATCTCTGGAGTAATTCGACCCCCAGGAACTCAGAAAACACATCAAAATGAGCATAGGACCAGCAGCAGAGAAATGGCGACAAAAATCATGAGTTTTTCAGCCGTAACTTTTTAACTATCGCTCGCAGCGTATTGGGACTGCGGTTAATCGATTCCTCTCGCAAAATTACGTCGAAATAGTGCCCCAACGAATTGATTGCAGCATTTTCCAGAAACGTCGAAATTTTGACCAAAAATCCAAAGGGGTTAGCCTTACTTTTCTGGTCATTTTCGGGGCCGAAAATTTTTCATCTCGGAATCGATTTGTATGGCCATCTCTAGAGTAATTCGACCCCCAGGAACTCAGAAAACACATCAAAATGAGCATAGGACCAGCAGCAGAGAAATGGCGACAAAAATCATGAGTTTTTCAGCCGTAACTTTTTAACTATCGCTTGCAGCGTATTGGGACTGCGGTTAATCGATTCCTCTCGCAAAATTACGTCGGAATAGTGCCCCAACGAATTGATTGCAGCATTTTCCAGAAAGGTCGAAATTTTGACCAAAAATCCAAAGGGGTTAGCCTTACTTTTCTGGTCATTTTCGGAGCCGAAGATTTTTCATCTCGGAATCGATTTGTATGGCCATCTCTGGAGTAATTCGACCCCCAGGAACTCAGAAAACACATCAAAATGAGCATAGGACCAGCAGCAGAGAAATGGCGACAAAAATCATGAGTTTTTCAGCCGTAAGTTTTTAACTATCGCTCGCAGCGTATTGGGACTGCGGTTAATCGATTCCTCTCGCAAAATTACGTCGGAATAGTGCCCCAACGAATTGATTGCAGCATTTTCCAGAAACGTCGAAATTTTGACCAAAAATCCAAAGGGGTTAGCCTTACTTTTCTGGTCATTTTCGGAGCCGAAAATTTTTCATCTCGGAATCGATTTGTATGGCCATCTCTAGAGTAATTCGACTCCCAGGAACTCGGAAAACACATCAAAATGAGCATAGGACCAGCAGCAGAGAAATGGCGACAAAAATCATGAGTTTTTCAGCCGTAACTTTTTAACTATCGCTCGCAGCGTATTGGGACTGCGGTTAATCGATTCCTCTCGCAAAATTACGTCGGAATAGTGCTCCAACGAATTGATTGCAGCATTTTCCAGAAACGTCGAAATTTTGACAAAAAATCCAAAGGGGTTAGCCTTACTTTTCTGGTCATCTTCGGAGCCGAAAATTTTTCGTCTCGGAATCAATTTGTACGGCCATCTCTAGAGTAATTCGACCCCCAGGAACTCAGAAAACACATCAAAATGAGCATAGGACCAGCAGCAGAGAAATGGCGACAAAAATCATGAGTTTTTCAGCCGTAACTTTTTAACTATCGCTTGCAGCGTATTGAGACTGCGGTTAATCGATTCCTCTCGCAAAATTACGTCGGAATAGTGCCCCAACGAATTGATTGCAGCATTTTCCAGAAAGGTCGAAATTTTGACCAAAAATCCAAAGGGGTTAGCCTTACTTTTCTGGTCATTTTCGGAGCCGAAAATTTTTCATCTCGGAATCGATTTGTATGGCCATCTCTGGAGTAATTCGACCCCCAGGAACTCAGAAAACACATCAAAATGAGCATAGGACCAGCAGCAGAGAAATGGCGACAAAAATCATGAGTTTTTCAGCCGTAACTTTTTAACTATAGCTCGCAGCGTATTGGGACTGCGGTTAATCGATTCCTCTCGCAAAATTACGTCGGAATAGTGCCCCAACGAATTGATTGCAGCATTTTCCAGAAACGTCGAAATTTTGACCAAAAATCCAAAGGGGTTAGCCTTACTTTTCTGGTCATTTTCGGAGCCGAAAATTTTTCATCTCGGAATCGATTTGTATGGCCATCTCTAGAGTAATTCGACTCCCAGGAACTCGGAAAACACATCAAAATGAGCATAGGACCAGCAGCAGAGAAATGGCGACAAAAATCATGAGTTTTTCAGCCGTAACTTTTTAACTATCGCTCGCAGCGTATTGGGACTGCGGTTAATCGATTCCTCTCGCAAAATTACGTCGGAATAGTGCTCCAACGAATTGATTGCAGCATTTTCCAGAAACGTCGAAATTTTGACCAAAAATCCAAAGGGGTTAGCCTTACTTTTCTGGTCATCTTCGGAGCCGAAAATTTTTCGTCTCGGAATCAATTTGTACGGCCATCTCTAGAGTAATTCGACCCCCAGGAACTCAGAAAACACATCAAAATGAGCATAGGACCAGCAGCAGAGAAATGGCGACAAAAATCATGAGTTTTTCAGCCGTAACTTTTTAACTATCGCTTGCAGCGTATTGGGACTGCGGTTAATCGATTCCTCTCGCAAAATTACGTCGGAATAGTGCCCCAACGAATTGATTGCAGCATTTTCCAGAAAGGTCGAAATTTTGACCAAAAATCCAAAGGGGTTAGCCTTACTTTTCTGGTCATTTTCGGAGCCGAAAATTTTTCATCTCGGAATCGATTTGTATGGCCATCTCTGGAGTAATTCGACCCCCAGGAACTCAGAAAACACATCAAAATGAGCATAGGACCAGCAGCAGAGAAATGGCGACAAAAATCATGAGTTTTTCAGCCGTAACTTTTTAACTATCGCTCGCAGCGTATTGGGACTGCGGTTAATCGATTCCTCTCGCAAAATTACGTCGGAATAGTGCCCCAACGAATTGATTGCAGCATTTTCCAGAAACGTCGAAATTTTGACCAAAAATCCAAAGGGGTTAGCCTTACTTTTCTGGTCATTTTCGGAGCCGAAAATTTTTCATCTCGGAATCGATTTGTATGGCCATCTCTAGACTAATTCGACCCCCAGGAACTCAGAAAACACATCAAAATGAGCATAGGACCAGCAGCAGAGAAATGGCGACAAAAATCATGAGTTTTTCAGCCGTAACTTTTTAACTATCGCTTGCAGCGTATTGGGACTGCGGTTAATCGATTCCTCTCGCAAAATTACGTCGGAATAGTGCCCCAACGATTTGATTGCAGCATTTTCCAGAAAGGTCGAAATTTTGACCAAAAATCCAAAGGGGTTAGCCTTACTTTTCTGGTCATCTTCGGAGCCGAAAATTTTTCGTCTCGGAATCAATTTGTACGGCCATCTCTAGAGTCATTCGACCCCCAGGAACTCAGAAAACACATCAAAATGAGCATAGGACCAGCAGCAGAGAAATGGCGACAAAAATCATGAGTTTTTCAGCCGTAACTTTTTAACTATCGCTTGCAGCGTATTGGGACTGCGGTTAATCGATTCCTCTCGCAAAATTACGTCGGAATAGTGCCCCAACGAATTGATTGCAGCATTTTCCAGAAAGGTCGAAATTTTGACCAAAAATCCAAAGGGGTTAGCCTTACTTTTCTGGTCATTTTCGGAGCCGAAAATTTTTCATCTCGGAATCGATTTGTATGGCCATCTCTGGAGTAATTCGACCCCCAGGAACTCAGAAAACACATCAAAATGAGCATAGGACCAGCAGCAGAGAAATGGCGACAAAAATCATGAGTTTTTCAGCCGTAACTTTTTAACTATCGCTCGCAGCGTATTGGGACTGCGGTTAATCGATTCCTCTCGCAAAATTACGTCGGAATAGTGCCCCAACGAATTGATTGCAGCATTTTCCAGAAACGTCGAAATTTTGACCAAAAATCCAAAGGGGTTAGCCTTACTTTTCTGGTCATTTTCGGAGCCGAAAATTTTTCATCTCGGAATCGATTTGTATGGCCATCTCTAGACTAATTCGACCCCCAGGAACTCAGAAAACACATCAAAATGAGCATAGGACCAGCAGCAGAGAAATGGCGACAAAAATCATGAGTTTTTCAGCCGTAACTTTTTAACTATCGCTTGCAGCGTATTGGGACTGCGGTTAATCGATTCCTCTCGCAAAATTACGTCGGAATAGTGCCCCAACGATTTGATTGCAGCATTTTCCAGAAAGGTCGAAATTTTGACCAAAAATCCAAAGGGGTTAGCCTTACTTTTCTGGTCATTTTCGGAGCCGAAAATTTTTCATCTCGGAATCGATTTGTATGGCCATCTCTGGAGTAATTCGACCCCCAGGAACTCAGAAAACACATCAAAATGAGCATAGGACCAGCAGCTGAGAAATGGCGACAAAAATCATGAGTTTTTCAGCCGTAACTTTTTAACTATCGCTCGCAGCGTATTGGGACTGCGGTTAATCGATTCCTCTCGCAAAATTACGTCGGAATAGTGCCCCAACGAATTGATTGCAGTATTTTTCATAATCGTCGAATTTTTCGCCAAAAATCCAAAGGGGTTAGCCTTAGTTTTTTGGTCATTTTCAGAGCCGAATATTTTTCGTCTCGGAATCGAATTGTATGGCCATCTCTAGAGTAATTCGACCCCCAGGAACTCAGAAAACACATCAAAATGAGCGTAGGACCAGCAGCAGAGAAATGGCGACAAAAATCATGAGTTTTTCAGCCGTAACTTTTTAACTATCGCTCGCAGCGTATTGGGACTGCGGTTAATCGATTCCTCTCGCAAAATTACGTCGGAATAGTGCCCCAACGAATTGATTGCAGCATTTTCCAGAAACGTCGAAATTTTGACCAAAAATCCAAAGGGGTTAGCCTTACTTTTCTGGTCATTTTCGGAGCCGAAAATTTTTAATCTCGGAATCGATTTGTATGGCCATCTCTAGAGTAATTCGACCCCCAGGAACTCAGAAAACACATCAAAATGAGCATAGGACCAGCAGCAGAGAAATGGCGACAAAAATCATGAGTTTTTCAGCCGTAACTTTTTAACTATCGCTCGCAGCGTATTGGGACTGCGGTTAATCGATTCCTCTCGCAAAATTACGTCGGAATAGTGCTCCAACGAATTGATTGCAGCATTTTCCAGAAACGTCGAAATTTTGACCAAAAATCCGAAGGGGTTAGCCTTACTTTTCTGGTCATCTTCGGAGCCGAAAATTTTTCGTCTCGGAATCAATTTGTACGGCCATCTCTAGAGTAATTCGACCCCCAGGAACTCAGAAAACACATCAAAATGAGCATAGGACCAGCAGCAGAGAAATGGCGACAAAAATCATGAGTTTTTCAGCCGTAACTTTTTAACTATCGCTTGCAGCGTATTGGGACTGCGGTTAATCGATTCCTCTCGCAAAATTACGTCGGAATAGTGCCCCAACGAATTGATTGCAGCATTTTCCAGAAAGGTCGAAATTTTGACCAAAAATCCAAAGGGGTTAGCCTTACTTTTCTGGTCATTTCCGGAGCCGAAAATTTTTCATCTCGGAATCGATTTGTATGGCCATCTCTGGAGTAATTTGACCCCCAGGAACTCAGAAAACACATCAAAATGAGCATAGGACCAGCAGCAGAGAAATGGCGACAAAAATCATGAGTTTTTCAGCCGTAACTTTTTAACTATCGCTCGCAGCGTATTGGGACTGCGGTTAATCGATTCCTCTCGCAAAATTACGTCGGAATAGTGCCCCAACGAATTGATTGCAGCATTTTCCAGAAACGTCGAAATTTTGACCAAAAATCCAAAGGGGTTAGCCTTACTTTTCTGGTCATTTTCGGAGCCGAAAATTTTTCATCTCGGAATCGATTTGTATGGCCATCTCTAGAGTAATTCGACCCCCAGAAACTCAGAAAACACATCAAAATGAGCATAGGACCAGCAGCAGAGAAATGGCGACAAAAATCATGAGTTTTTCAGCCGTAACTTTTTAACTATCGCTTGCAGCGTATTGGGACTGCGGTTAATCGATTCCTCTCGCAAAATTACGTCGGAATAGTGCCCCAACGATTTGATTGCAGCATTTTCCAGAAAGGTCGAAATTTTGACCAAAAATCCAAAGGGGTTAGCCTTACTTTTCTGGTCATTTTCGGAGCCGAAAATTTTTCATCTCGGAATCGATTTGTATGGCCATCTCTGGAGTAATTCGACCCCCAGGAACTCAGAAAACACATCAAAATGAGCATAGGACCAGCAGCAGAGAAATGGCGACAAAAATCATGAGTTTTTCAGCCGTAACTTTTTAACTATCGCTCGCAGCGTATTGGGACTGCGGTTAATCGATTCCTCTCGCAAAATTACGTCGGAATAGTGCCCCAACGAATTGATTGCAGTATTTTTCATAATCGTCGAATTTTTCGCCAAAAATCCAGAGGGGTTAGCCTTACTTTTCTGGTCATTTTCGGAGCCGAAAATTTTTCATCTCGGAATCGATTTGTATGGCCATCTCTAGAGTAATTCGACCCCCAGGAACTCAGAAAACACATCAAAATGAGCGTAGGACCAGCAGCAGAGAAATGGCGACAAAAATCATGAGTTTTTCAGCCGTAACTTTGTAACTATCGCTCGCAGCGTATTGGGACTGCGGTTAATCGATTCCTCTCGCAAAATTACGTCGGAATAGTGCCCCAACGAATTGATTGCAGCATTTTCCAGAAACGTCGAAATTTTGACCAAAAATCCAAAGGGGTTGGCCTTACTTTTCTGGTCATTTTCGGAGCCGAAAATTTTTCATCTCGGAATCGATTTGTATGGCCATCTCTAGAGTAATTCGACCCCCAGGAACTCAGAAAACACATCAAAATAAGCGTAGGACCAGCAGCAGAGAAATGGCGACAAAAATCATGAGTTTTTCAGCCGTAACTTTTTAACTATCGCTCGCAGCGTATTGGGACTGCGGTTAATCGATTCCTCTCGCAAAATTACGTCGGAATAGTGCCCCAACGAATTGATTGCAGCATTTTCCAGAAAGGTCGAAATTTTGACCAAAAATCCAGAGGGGTTAGCCTTACTTTTCTGGTCATTTTCGGAGCCGAAAATTTTTCGTCTCGGAATCAATTTGCACGACCATCTCTAGAGTAATTCGACCCCCAGGAACTCAGAAAACACATCAAAATGAGCATAGGACCAGCAGCAGAGAAATGGCGACAAAAATCATGAGTTTTTCAGCCGTAACTTTTTAACTATCGCTTGCAGCGTATTGGGACTGCGGTTAATCGATTCCTCTCGCAAAATTACGTCGGAATAGTGCCCCAACGAATTGATTGCAGCATTTTCCAGAAACGTCGAAATTTTGACCAAAAATCCAAAGGGGTTAGCCTTACTTTTCTGGTCATTTTCGGAGCCGAAAATTTTTCATCTCGGAATCGATTTGTATGGCCATCTCTGGAGTAATTCGACCCCCAAGAACTCAGAAAACACATCAAAATGAGCATAGGACCAGCAGCAGAGAAATGGCGACAAAAATCATGAGTTTTTCAGCCGTAACTTTTTAACTATCGCTCGCAGCGTATTGGGACTGCGGTTAATCGATTCCTCTCGCAAAATTACGTCGGAATAGTGCCCCAACGAATTGATTGCAGCATTTTCCAGAAACGTCGAAATTTTGACCAAAAATCCAAAGGGGTTGGCCTTACTTTTCTGGTCATTTTCGGAGCCGAAAATTTTTCATCTCGGAATCGATTTGTATGGCCATCTCTAGAGTAATTCGACCCCCAGGAACTCAGAAAACACATCAAAATAAGCGTAGGACCAGCAGCAGAGAAATGGCGACAAAAATCATGAGTTTTTCAGCCGTAACTTTTTAACTATCGCTCGCAGCGTATTGGGACTGCGGTTAATCGATTCCTCTCGCAAAATTACGTCGGAATAGTGCTCCAACGAATTGATTGCAGCATTTTCCAGAAACGTCGAAATTTTGACCAAAAATCCAAAGGGGTTAGCCTCACTTTTCTGGTCATTTTCGGAGCCGAAAATTTTTCGTCTCGGAATCAATTTGTACGGCCATCTCTAGAGTATTCCGACCCCCAGGAACTCAGAAAACACATCAAAATGAGCATAGGACCAGCAGCAGAGAAATGGCGACGAAAATCATGAGTTTTTCAGCCGTAACTTTTTAACTATCGCTTGCAGCGTATTGGGACTGCGGTTAATTGATTCCCCTCGCAAAATTACGTCGGAATAGTGCCCCAACGAATTGATTGCAGCATTTTCCAGAAACGTCGAAATTTTGACCAAAAATCCAAAGGGGTTAGCCTTACTTTTCTGGTCATTTTCGGAGCCGAAAATTTTTCATCTCGGAATCGATTTGTATGGCCATCTCTAGAGTAATTCGACCCCCAGGAACTCAGAAAACACATCAAAATGAGCATAGGACCAGCAGCAGAGAAATGGCGACAAAAATCATGAGTTTTTCAGCCGTAACTTTTCAACTATTGCTCGCAGCGTATTGGGACTGCGGTTAATCGATTCCTCTCGCAAAATTACGTCGGAATAGTGCCCCAACGAATTGATTGCAGCATTTTCCAGAAACGTCGAAATTTTGACCAAAAATCCAAAGGGGTTAGCCTTACTTTTCTGGTCATTTTCGGAGCCGAAAATTTTTTATCTCGGAATCGATTTGTATGGCCATCTCTGGAGTAATTCGACCCCCAGGAACTCAGAAAACACATCAAAATGAGCATAGGACCAGCAGCAGAGAAATGGCGACAAAAATCATGAGTTTTTCAGCCGTAACTTTTTAAGTATCGCTCGCAGCGTATTGGGACTGCGGTTAATCGATTCCTCTCGCAAAATTACGTCGGAATAGTGCCCCAACGAATTGATTGCAGTATTTTTCATAATCGTCGAATTTTTCGCCAAAAATCCAAAGGGGTTAGCCTTAGTTTTTTGGTCATTTTCAGAGCCGAATATTTTTCGTCTCGGAATCGATTTGTATGGCCATCTCTAGAGTAATTCGACCCCCAGGAACTCAGAAAACACATCAAAATGAGCGTAGGACCAGCAGCAGAGAAATGGCGACAAAAATCATGAGTTTTTCAGCCGTAACTTTTCAACGATGGCTCGCAGCGTATTGGGACTGCGGTTAATCGATTCCTCTCGCAAAATTACGTCGGAATAGTGCCCCAACGAATTGATTGCAGCATTTCTCATAATCGTCGAATTTTTCGCCAAAAATCCAAAGGGGTTAGCCTTACTTTTTTGGTCATTTTCGCGGCCGAAAATTTCTTGTCTCGGAATCGATTTGTATGGCCATCTCTAGAGTAATTCGACCCCCAGGAACTCAGAAAACACATCAAAATGAGCATAGGACCAGCAGCAGAGAAATAGCGACAAAAATCATGAGATTTTCAGCCGTAACTTTTTAACTATCGCTCGCAGCGTATTGGGACTGCGGTTAATCGATTCCTCTCGCAAAATTACGTCGGAATAGTGCCCCAACGAATTGATTGCAGCATTTTCCAGAAACGTCGAAATTTTGACCAAAAATCCAAAGGGGTTGGCCTTACTTTTCTGGTCATTTTCGGAGCCGAAAATTTTTCGTCTCGGAATCAATTTGCACGGCCATCTCTAGAGTAATTCGACCCCCAGGAACTCAGAAAACACATCAAAATGAGCATAGGACCAGCAGCAGAGAAATGGCGACAAAAATCATGAGTTTTTCAGCCGTAACTTTTTAACTATCGCTCGCAGCGTATTGGGACTGCGGTTAATCGATTCCTCTCGCAAAATTACGTCGGAATAGTGCCCCAACGAATTGATTGCAGCATTTTCCAGAAAGGTCGAAATTTTGACCAAAAATCCAAAGGGGTTAGCCTTACTTTTCTGGTCATTTTCGGAGCCGAAAATTTTTCGTCTCGGAATCAATTTGCACGGCCATCTCTAGAGTAATTCGACCCCCAGGAACTCAGAAAACACATCAAAATGAGCGTAGGACCAGCAGCAGAGGAATGGCGACAAAAATCATAAGTTTTTCAGCCGTAACTTTTCAACCATTGCTCGCAGCGTATTGGGACTGCGGTTAATCGATTCCTCTCGCAAAATTACGTCGGAATAGTGCCCCAACGAATTGATTGCAGCATTTTCCAGAAACGTCGAAATTTTGACCAAAAATCCAAAGGGGTTAGCCTTACTTTTCTGGTCATTTTCGGAGCCGAAAATTTTTCATCTCGGAATCGATTTGTATGGCCATCTCTGGAGTAATTCGACCCCCAAGAACTCAGAAAACACATCAAAATGAGCATAGGACCAGCAGCAGAGAAATGGCGACAAAAATCATGAGTTTTTCAGCCGTAACTTTTTAACTATCGCTCGCAGCGTATTGGGACTGCGGTTAATCGATTCCTCTCGCAAAATTACGTCGGAATAGTGCCCCAACGAATTGATTGCAGCATTTTCCAGAAACGTCGAAATTTTGACCAAAAATCCAAAGGGGTTGGCCTTACTTTTCTGGTCATTTTCGGAGCCGAAAATTTTTCATCTCGGAATCGATTTGTATGGCCATCTCTAGAGTAATTCGACCCCCAGGAACTCAGAAAACACATCAAAATAAGCGTAGGACCAGCAGCAGAGAAATGGCGACAAAAATCATGAGTTTTTCAGCCGTAACTTTTTAACTATCGCTCGCAGCGTATTGGGACTGCGGTTAATCGATTCCTCTCGCAAAATTACGTCGGAATAGTGCTCCAACGAATTGATTGCAGCATTTTCCAGAAACGTCGAAATTTTGACCAAAAATCCAAAGGGGTTAGCCTCACTTTTCTGGTCATTTTCGGAGCCGAAAATTTTTCGTCTCGGAATCAATTTGTACGGCCATCTCTAGAGTATTCCGACCCCCAGGAACTCAGAAAACACATCAAAATGAGCATAGGACCAGCAGCAGAGAAATGGCGACGAAAATCATGAGTTTTTCAGCCGTAACTTTTTAACTATCGCTTGCAGCGTATTGGGACTGCGGTTAATTGATTCCCCTCGCAAAATTACGTCGGAATAGTGCCCCAACGAATTGATTGCAGCATTTTCCAGAAACGTCGAAATTTTGACCAAAAATCCAAAGGGGTTAGCCTTACTTTTCTGGTCATTTTCGGAGCCGAAAATTTTTCATCTCGGAATCGATTTGTATGGCCATCTCTAGAGTAATTCGACCCCCAGGAACTCAGAAAACACATCAAAATGAGCATAGGACCAGCAGCAGAGAAATGGCGACAAAAATCATGAGTTTTTCAGCCGTAACTTTTCAACTATTGCTCGCAGCGTATTGGGACTGCGGTTAATCGATTCCTCTCGCAAAATTACGTCGGAATAGTGCCCCAACGAATTGATTGCAGCATTTTCCAGAAACGTCGAAATTTTGACCAAAAATCCAAAGGGGTTAGCCTTACTTTTCTGGTCATTTTCGGAGCCGAAAATTTTTTATCTCGGAATCGATTTGTATGGCCATCTCTGGAGTAATTCGACCCCCAGGAACTCAGAAAACACATCAAAATGAGCATAGGACCAGCAGCAGAGAAATGGCGACAAAAATCATGAGTTTTTCAGCCGTAACTTTTTAAGTATCGCTCGCAGCGTATTGGGACTGCGGTTAATCGATTCCTCTCGCAAAATTACGTCGGAATAGTGCCCCAACGAATTGATTGCAGTATTTTTCATAATCGTCGAATTTTTCGCCAAAAATCCAAAGGGGTTAGCCTTAGTTTTTTGGTCATTTTCAGAGCCGAATATTTTTCGTCTCGGAATCGATTTGTATGGCCATCTCTAGAGTAATTCGACCCCCAGGAACTCAGAAAACACATCAAAATGAGCGTAGGACCAGCAGCAGAGAAATGGCGACAAAAATCATGAGTTTTTCAGCCGTAACTTTTCAACGATGGCTCGCAGCGTATTGGGACTGCGGTTAATCGATTCCTCTCGCAAAATTACGTCGGAATAGTGCCCCAACGAATTGATTGCAGCATTTCTCATAATCGTCGAATTTTTCGCCAAAAATCCAAAGGGGTTAGCCTTACTTTTTTGGTCATTTTCGCGGCCGAAAATTTCTTGTCTCGGAATCGATTTGTATGGCCATCTCTAGAGTAATTCGACCCCCAGGAACTCAGAAAACACATCAAAATGAGCATAGGACCAGCAGCAGAGAAATAGCGACAAAAATCATGAGATTTTCAGCCGTAACTTTTTAACTATCGCTCGCAGCGTATTGGGACTGCGGTTAATCGATTCCTCTCGCAAAATTACGTCGGAATAGTGCCCCAACGAATTGATTGCAGCATTTTCCAGAAACGTCGAAATTTTGACCAAAAATCCAAAGGGGTTGGCCTTACTTTTCTGGTCATTTTCGGAGCCGAAAATTTTTCGTCTCGGAATCAATTTGCACGGCCATCTCTAGAGTAATTCGACCCCCAGGAACTCAGAAAACACATCAAAATGAGCATAGGACCAGCAGCAGAGAAATGGCGACAAAAATCATGAGTTTTTCAGCCGTAACTTTTTAACTATCGCTCGCAGCGTATTGGGACTGCGGTTAATCGATTCCTCTCGCAAAATTACGTCGGAATAGTGCCCCAACGAATTGATTGCAGCATTTTCCAGAAAGGTCGAAATTTTGACCAAAAATCCAAAGGGGTTAGCCTTACTTTTCTGGTCATTTTCGGAGCCGAAAATTTTTCGTCTCGGAATCAATTTGCACGGCCATCTCTAGAGTAATTCGACCCCCAGGAACTCAGAAAACACATCAAAATGAGCGTAGGACCAGCAGCAGAGGAATGGCGACAAAAATCATAAGTTTTTCAGCCGTAACTTTTCAACCATTGCTCGCAGCGTATTGGGACTGCGGTTAATCGATTCCTCTCGCAAAATTACGTCGGAATAGTGCCCCAACGAATTGATTGCAGCATTTTCCAGAAACGTCGAAATTTTGACCAAAAATCCAAAGGGGTTAGCCTTACTTTTCTGGTCATTTTCGGAGCCGAAAATTTTTCATCTCGGAATCGATTTGTATGGCCATCTCTGGAGTAATTCGACCCCCAGGAACTCAGAAAACACATCAAAATGAGCATAGGACCAGCAGCAGAGAAATGGCGACAAAAATCATGAGTTTTTCAGCCGTAACTTTTTAACTATCGCTCGCAGCGTATTGGGACTGCGGTTAATCGATTCCTCTCGCAAAATTACGTCGGAATAGTGCCCCAACGAATTGATTGCAGTATTTTTCATAATCGTCGAATTTTTCGCCAAAAATCCAAAGGGGTTAGCCTTAGTTTTTTGGTCATTTTCAGAGCCGAATATTTTTCGTCTCGGAATCGATTTGTATGGCCATCTCTAGAGTAATTCGACCCCCAGGAACTCAGAAAACACATCAAAATGAGCGTAGGACCAGCAGCAGAGAAATGGCGACAAAAATCATGAGTTTTTCAGCCGTAACTTTTCAACGATGGCTCGCAGCGTATTGGGACTGCGGTTAATCGATTCCTCTCGCAAAATTACGTCGGAATAGTGCCCCAACGAATTGATTGCAGCATTTCTCATAATCGTCGAATTTTTCGCCAAAAATCCAAAGGGGTTAGCCTTACTTTTTTGGTCATTTTCGCGGCCGAAAATTTCTTGTCTCGGAATCGATTTGTATGGCCATCTCTAGAGTAATTCGACCCCCAGGAACTCAGAAAACACATCAAAATGAGCATAGGACCAGCAGCAGAGAAATAGCGACAAAAATCATGAGATTTTCAGCCGTAACTTTTTAACTATCGCTCGCAGCGTATTGGGACTGCGGTTAATCGATTCCTCTCGCAAAATTACGTCGGAATAGTGCCCCAACGAATTGATTGCAGCATTTTCCAGAAACGTCGAAATTTTGACCAAAAATCCAAAGGGGTTGGCCTTACTTTTCTGGTCATTTTCGGAGCTGAAAATTTTTCATCTCGGAATCGATTTGTATGGCCATCTCTAGAGTAATTCGACCCCCAGGAACTCAGAAAACACATCAAAATAAGCGTAGGACCAGCAGCAGAGAAATGGCGACAAAAATCATGAGTTTTTCAGCCGTAACTTTTTAACTATCGCTCGCAGCGTATTGGGACTGCGGTTAATCGATTCCTCTCGCAAAATTACGTCGGAATAGTGCTCCAACGAATTGATTGCAGCATTTTCCAGAAACGTCGAAATTTTGACCAAAAATCCAAAGGGGTTAGCCTCACTTTTCTGGTCATTTTCGGAGCCGAAAATTTTTCGTCTCGGAATCAATTTGTACGGCCATCTCTAGAGTATTCCGACCCCCAGGAACTCAGAAAACACATCAAAATGAGCATAGGACCAGCAGCAGAGAAATGGCGACAAAAATCATGAGTTTTTCAGCCGTAACTTTTTAACTATCGCTTGCAGCGTATTGGGACTGCGGTTAATTGATTCCTCTCGCAAAATTACGTCGGAATAGTGCCCCAACGAATTGATTGCAGCATTTTCCAGAAACGTCGAAATTTTGACCAAAAATCCAAAGGGGTTAGCCTTACTTTTCTGGTCATTTTCGGAGCCGAAAAATTTTCATCTCGGAATCGATTTGTATGGCCATCTCTAGAGTAATTCGACCCCCAGGAACTCAGAAAACACATCAAAATGAGCGTAGGACCAGCAGCAGAGAAATGGCGACAAAAATCATGAGTTTTTCAGCCGTAACTTTTTAACTATCGCTCGCAGCGTATTGGGACTGCGGTTAATCGATTCCTCTCGCAAAATTACGTCGGAATAGTGCCCCAACGAATTGATTGCAGCATTTTCCAGAAACGTCGAAATTTTGACCAAAAATCCAAAGGGGTTAGCCTTACTTTTCTGGTCATTTTCGGAGCCGAAAATTTTTCATCTCGGAATCGATTTGTATGGCCATCTCTGGAGTAATTCGACCCCCAGGAACTCAGAAAACACATCAAAATGAGCATAGGACCAGCAGCAGAGAAATGGCGACAAAAATCATGAGTTTTTCAGCCGTAACTTTTCAACCATTGCTCGCAGCGTATTGGGACTGCGGTTAATCGATTCCTCTCGCAAAATTACGTCGGAATAGTGCCCCAACGAATTGATTGCAGCATTTTCCAGAAACGTCGAAATTTTGACCAAAAATCCAAAGGGGTTAGCCTTACTTTTCTGGTCATTTTCGGAGCCGAAAATTTTTCATCTCGGAATCGATTTGTATGGCCATCTCTGGAGTAATTCGACCCCCAGGAACTCAGAAAACACATCAAAATGAGCATAGGACCAGCAGCAGAGAAATGGCGACAAAAATCATGAGTTTTTCAGCCGTAACTTTTTAACTATCGCTCGCAGCGTATTGGGACTGCGGTTAATCGATTCCTCTCGCAAAATTACGTCGGAATAGTGCCCCAACGAATTGATTGCAGTATTTTTCATAATCGTCGAATTTTTCGCCAAAAATCCAAAGGGGTTAGCCTTAGTTTTTTGGTCATTTTCAGAGCCGAATATTTTTCGTCTCGGAATCGATTTGTATGGCCATCTCTAGAGTGATTCGACCCCCAGGAACTCAGAAAACACATCAAAATGAGCGTAGGACCAGCAGCAGAGAAATGGCGACAAAAATCATGAGTTTTTCAGCCGTAACTTTTCAACGATGGCTCGCAGCGTATTGGGACTGCGGTTAATCGATTCCTCTCGCAAAATTACGTCGGAATAGTGCCCCAACGAATTGATTGCAGCATTTCTCATAATCGTCGAATTTTTCGCCAAAAATCCAAAGGGGTTAGCCTTACTTTTTTGGTCATTTTCGCGGCCGAAAATTTCTTGTCTCGGAATCGATTTGTATGGCCATCTCTAGAGTAATTCGACCCCCAGGAACTCAGAAAACACATCAAAATGAGCATAGGACCAGCAGCAGAGAAATAGCGACAAAAATCATGAGATTTTCAGCCGTAACTTTTTAACTATCGCTCGCAGCGTATTGGGACTGCGGTTAATCGATTCCTCTCGCAAAATTACGTCGGAATAGTGCCCCAACGAATTGATTGCAGCATTTTCCAGAAACGTCGAAATTTTGACCAAAAATCCAAAGGGGTTGGCCTTACTTTTCTGGTCATTTTCGGAGCCGAAAATTTTTCATCTCGGAATCGATTTGTATGGCCATCTCTAGAGTAATTCGACCCCCAGGAACTCAGAAAACACATCAAAATAAGCGTAGGACCAGCAGCAGAGAAATGGCGACAAAAATCATGAGTTTTTCAGCCGTAACTTTTTAACTATCGCTCGCAGCGTATTGGGACTGCGGTTAATCGATTCCTCTCGCAAAATTACGTCGGAATAGTGCTCCAACGAATTGATTGCAGCATTTTCCAGAAACGTCGAAATTTTGACCAAAAATCCAAAGGGGTTAGCCTCACTTTTCTGGTCATTTTCGGAGCCGAAAATTTTTCGTCTCGGAATCAATTTGTACGGCCATCTCTAGAGTATTCCGACCCCCAGGAACTCAGAAAACACATCAAAATGAGCATAGGACCAGCAGCAGAGAAATGGCGACAAAAATCATGAGTTTTTCAGCCGTAACTTTTTAACTATCGCTTGCAGCGTATTGGGACTGCGGTTAATTGATTCCTCTCGCAAAATTACGTCGGAATAGTGCCCCAACGAATTGATTGCAGCATTTTCCAGAAACGTCGAAATTTTGACCAAAAATCCAAAGGGGTTAGCCTTACTTTTCTGGTCATTTTCGAAGCCGAAAATTTTTCATCTCGGAATCGATTTGTATGGCCATCTCTAGAGTAATTCGACCCCCAGGAACTCAGAAAACACATCAAAATGAGCGTAGGACCAGCAGCAGAGAAATGGCGACAAAAATCATGAGTTTTTCAGCCGTAACTTTTCAACTATCGTTCGCAGCGTATTGGGACTGCGGTTAATCGATTCCTCTCGCAAAATTACGTCGGAATAGTGCCCCAACGAATTGATTGCAGCATTTTCCAGAAAGGTCGAAATTTTGACCAAAAATCCAAAGGGGTTAGCCTTACTTTTCTGGTCATTTTCGGAGCCGAAAATTTTTCATCTCGGAATCGATTTGTATGGCCATCTCTGGAGTAATTCGACCCCCAAGAACTCAGAAAACACATCAAAATGAGCATAGGACCAGCAGCAGAGAAATGGCGACAAAAATCATGAGTTTTTCAGCCGTAACTTTTTAACTATCGCTCGCAGCGTATTGGGACTGCGGTTAATCGATTCCTCTCGCAAAATTACGTCGGAATAGTGCCCCAACGAATTGATTGCAGCATTTTCCAGAAACGTCGAAATTTTGACCAAAAATCCAAAGGGGTTAGCCTTACTTTTCTGGTCATTTTCGGAGCCGAAAATTTTTCATCTCGGAATCGATTTGTATGGCCATCTCTAGAGTAATTCGACCCCCAGGAACTCAGAAAACACATCAAAATGAGCATAGGACCAGCAGCAGAGAAATGGCGACAAAAATCATGAGTTTTTCAGCCGTAACTTTTCAACTATTGCTCGCAGCGTATTGGGACTGCGGTTAATCGATTCCTCTCGCAAAATTACGTCGGAATAGTGCCCCAACGAATTGATTGCAGCATTTTCCAGAAACGTCGAAATTTTGACCAAAAATCCAAAGGGGTTAGCCTTACTTTTCTGGTCATTTTCGGAGCCGAAAATTTTTTATCTCGGAATCGATTTGTATGGCCATCTCTGGAGTAATTCGACCCCCAGGAACTCAGAAAACACATCAAAATGAGCATAGGACCAGCAGCAGAGAAATGGCGACAAAAATCATGAGTTTTTCAGCCGTAACTTTTTAAGTATCGCTCGCAGCGTATTGGGACTGCGGTTAATCGATTCCTCTCGCAAAATTACGTCGGAATAGTGCCCCAACGAATTGATTGCAGTATTTTTCATAATCGTCGAATTTTTCGCCAAAAATCCAAAGGGGTTAGCCTTAGTTTTTTGGTCATTTTCAGAGCCGAATATTTTTCGTCTCGGAATCGATTTGTATGGCCATCTCTAGAGTAATTCGACCCCCAGGAACTCAGAAAACACATCAAAATGAGCGTAGGACCAGCAGCAGAGAAATGGCGACAAAAATCATGAGTTTTTCAGCCGTAACTTTTCAACGATGGCTCGCAGCGTATTGGGACTGCGGTTAATCGATTCCTCTCGCAAAATTACGTCGGAATAGTGCCCCAACGAATTGATTGCAGCATTTCTCATAATCGTCGAATTTTTCGCCAAAAATCCAAAGGGGTTAGCCTTACTTTTTTGGTCATTTTCGCGGCCGAAAATTTCTTGTCTCGGAATCGATTTGTATGGCCATCTCTAGAGTAATTCGACCCCCAGGAACTCAGAAAACACATCAAAATGAGCATAGGACCAGCAGCAGAGAAATAGCGACAAAAATCATGAGATTTTCAGCCGTAACTTTTTAACTATCGCTCGCAGCGTATTGGGACTGCGGTTAATCGATTCCTCTCGCAAAATTACGTCGGAATAGTGCCCCAACGAATTGATTGCAGCATTTTCCAGAAACGTCGAAATTTTGACCAAAAATCCAAAGGGGTTGGCCTTACTTTTCTGGTCATTTTCGGAGCCGAATATTTTTCGTCTCGGAATCAATTCGTACGGCCATCTCTAGAGTAATTCGACCCCCAGGAACTCAGAAAACACATCAAAATGAGCATAGGACCAGCAGCAGAGAAATGGCGACAAAAATCATGAGTTTTTCAGCCGTAACTTTTTAACTATCGCTTGCAGCGTATTGGGACTGCGGTTAACCGATTCCTCTCGCAAAATTACGTCAGAATAGTGCCTCAACGAATTGATTGCAGCATTTTCCAGAAACGTCGAAATTTTGACCAAAAATCCAAACGGGTTAGCCTTACTTTTCTGGTCATCTTCGGAGCCGAAAATTTTTCGTCTCGGAATCAATTTGTACGGCCATCTCTAGAGTAATTCGACCCCCAGGAACTCAGAAAACACATCAAAATGAGCATAGGACCAGCAGCAGAGAAATGGCGACAAAAATCATGAGTTTTTCAGCCGTAACTTTTTAACTATCGCTTGCAGCGTATTGGGACTGCGGTTAACCGATTCCTCTCGCAAAATTACGTCAGAATAGTGCCTCAACGAATTGATTGCAGCATTTTCCAGAAACGTCGAAATTTGGACCACAAATCCAAAGGGGTTAGCCTTACTTTTCTGGTCATTTTCGGAGCCGAAAATTTTTCGTCTCGGAATCAATTTGTATGGCCATCTCTAGAGTAATTCGACCCCCAGGAACTCAGAAAACACATCAAAATGAGCATAGGACCAGCAGCAGAGAAATGGCGACAAAAATCATGAGTTTTTCAGCCGTAACTTTTTAACTATCGCTTGCAGCGTATTGGGACTGCGGTTAATCGATTCCTCTCGCAAAATTACGTCGGAATAGTGCCCCAACGAATTGATTGCAGCATTTTTTAGAATCGCAGAATTTTTTGACAAAAATCCAAAGGGGTTAGCCTTACTTTTTTGGTCATTTCCGGAGCCAAAAATTTTTCGTCTCGGAATCGATTTGTATGGCCATCACCAGAGTAATTCGACCCCCAGGAACTCAGAAAACACATCAAAATGAGCGTAGGACCAGCAGCAGAGAAATAGCGACAAAAATCATGAGTTTTTCAGCCGTAACTTTTCAACTATCGCTTGCAGCGTATTGGGACTGCGGTCGATCGTTTTCCCCCGCAAAATTACGTCGGAATAGTGCCCCAACGAATTGATTGCAGCATTTTTTAGAATCGCAGAATTTTTTGACAAAAATCCAAAGGGGTTAGCCTTACTTTTTTGGTCATTTTCGGAGCCGAAAATTTTTCGTCTCGGAATCGATTTTATGGCCATCTTCAGAGTTATTCGACCCTCAGGAACTCAGAAACCACATCAAAATGACCGTAGGACCAGCAGCAGAGAAATGGCGACAAAAATCATGAGTTTTTCAGCCGTAACTTTTCAACTATCGCTCGCAGCGTATTGGAACTGCGGTTAATCGATTTCTCTCGCAAAATTACGTCGAAATAGTGTCACAACGTATTGATTGCAGCATTTTTCAGAATCGTCGAATTTTTCGTTAAAAATTTGAAGGGGTGAGCCTCACTTTTCCGGTCATTTTCGAAGCCGAAAATTTGTCGTCTTGGAATCGATTTGTATGGCCATCTCTAGAGTAGTTCTACTTCCAGGAACTCAGAAAACACATCAAAATGAGCGTAGAACCCGCAGCAGAGAAATGGCGATGAAAATCATTAGTTTTTTACCCGTAACTCTCCAACTATCGCTCGCAGCGTATTGGGACTGCGGTTAATCGATTCCTTCCGCAAAATTACGTCGGAATAGTACCTCAACGAATCAATCGCAGCACTTTTCACCAAAGAATTGATTGCAGCACTGTCCTAAGTCGTCGAAATTTCCGCAAAAAATCCAAAGGGGTAAGCCTTACTCTTCGTTCGGCTGAAAAATCTATTTTCTGGAAATCGATTCGTAAGATTCTCTCTCGACTAATTGTACCCTAGGAACTCAGAAAACACAACAAAAAGAGCGTGGTAGCAACAGCAGACAAATTATGAAGTAATGACTGGCAGCAGCAAAACTGTCAGATCTCCCGTCTCTTGGCCGTAACTTTTGATCAACTGCTCCCAACGCTTAGGGACTTTATTCATCCGATTTCTCTTGCAAAATCACGTCGGAATAGTGCATCCAAGAATGGTTCTCAGCTTTTTTCCAAATCGTTGAAATTTTCAATCCAATTCAAAACGGGGTTACGATCGTGAAAATCCATTGAAATGCTCTTCTCTTCGATCTGGGTTGCGCACTTTCCACCTACTGTCACTAAAAATATCGTTCACACCATGGGAGTACATTTTTACGCCCGAAGTACGAAAATTCATTGCAGACTGCCAATCAAAGTTGCCAATAACTGCATTCCGCGTTTCCAACATTGTTGGGTGTGAAATTACGGACCAATATTCTAAGTGTCGTGATATTATGCTAACTGAATAATAACAAACTGAGTCACGAATGAAATATAATTCATATGTATTTATATATTGTTTAATATTTTGTAAACATTTACATTATATCAAAACTAGTATGTTATAATATATATATATATATATATATATGTATATATATATAGGCATATATTGTAATAGTATATGAATACGGATCACGATATCTGAAATAGATGTAAGAAGTGCAGGCTACATCATATTGAAATGCTCCACCAAGGTCTATTCATTTGATCCTCTGAAACCTTACCCCCGACGCACAACCGCCAGAGATTCTGCAAATAACGTCGAAGCTAACCGTGGCAACTTAAAAAAATTCTTGTTACCAATAATGTTAACATGACGAAGCTTTTGCACGAATATGGCAATGAATAAATGAATTTTGAAAACATGTCGTGTCATATACTTTTTTATTTTATGCTACAGCTTACAATGGTCATTTTCATCACTATCATCCAATGGGGAGCATGAGATAAAGATGCCAGGCCACGTACGATTGACTTTGCGAAGTTGTCGTACCATCAAGGACTAATAATATGCCGTGCTACATCAGTAAACAACGCTACGACTTTGTAGTTTATATGAGCACTAGTGCTTAAAAGTCGATTTTTACACACTAGTGCTTATAAAAACTGCACAATATTATTGTTTTTGACAGGATGACGCACAGAAAATAGGATTTGTGGCATGTGCGCATATAGGCATTTTTTGACTCGTGTCAATTTAGCACTTGCCTTCGGCTAGTACTGTACTTTACACGTATCAAGAAATTCTTATTTTTTGCGCACTTGCCACGAAAATAACTATCATGGATACGACAAGTCACCTTTGGACGCATAGGCATCACTAACTTATTTAAACACTGCTGCAGCATCTAAATCGCGCAATGTGTAGCCAACACATAATGTCATTATCACACGGAAGAACCATAGCTCTTATCTCATAACTTTGCATGGATCATATTAAGTCCAGGTATAAAGCTGAGAAGCATTACTTTCGGTTATATGATAAAAGTAGACTGTGGCATAAAAATTGGCCATCTCCAGTCATAATTAAGCATGATGAGTCTTTAATTGCTACAGGTTCTTCCCACCTATGGGTATGTACGTAACACAAAATTGTTAGCCTCCATTATTGGAAAATAATACGTTGAATTTAGAAAATAAGTATGTATACAAAACGAAGGAATCATACGCAACTTTCTTTCTGCTCTTTTTGACCAACACATGTACAAGTGGACTTTGCGACCTAGATTTTCGAATAAGTTAACACATTTTTCAAATTTGTGTAAAAATTATCTTTAAAATCAGAAGTATTTGACATGAAATACCGTTGGAGAATTTCAGACTTCGTTGAAATCGAAAAACATGTTTTCAAGATTTTAATTAGCAACTAATTTAAATTTCAGCATAAAATAAAAAAATATGACCGCTGTTGCGACACTTGAAATTTTATATCGGCTCAACGATTATTTGTGGCACTCGACAGGAACCAAGCGATATTCCACGCAAATGTGATTTAATAACAATCATCGAAATCTTAGAAACTCGGAATTTGTCCCGCAAAATTCACCTGTGCACACATACGGCAGCAGCACGAGAAAAACGAGGCTCCTATGGTGTACTCTTAATTAATCGGAAGCGCACTTATTATCGCTATTTCACTATATTCATTAATTGTGAAGACAAAAAAGAATAATTGTAAGTACTATAATAATACTATCACAAGACGAGACGGGTTATAAAGAGTATTTCAAATTTTACACTTAAATAAAGAAGCCGCTGGAAAATAATTAAAAAATAAATAAATCATTTGACTCGTTTGCGTCAGAAATTAGTTTTGATATCAACGTTATAAAAGAACAAAACAGTTATAATAAAAGTTCTGATTTTATTACTTTTTCCAGATTTTCTTGGATATTTGGATGGTGTACGCTGAATCAATAGTACGAATGATAAAAACAATGATAATGATAATGATAATAATAATAATCTCTTTTTAAATAGTATAGTAAATCTATCATTTGGATAAAATTTGAAATACCTGTATGAAAATCGTATTTATTGTTTAACGGATTGTAATTACGACAAAAAAGATTTACATCTATGGTATTCTGAAATATATTTATGTATATGATGTATGTTAAGTCTCGTATGAACAAAATCCAATTTTACTCGGTCTAAATTAATCCAAAGTCAATATATACACATCAGTAATACTAATAACAACAATAATAATAATAATAATAATAATAATAATAATACGAAGAACAATAATTATATCATTACTACCATCACAGAATGCGATCCGTAATAGCTTTTTCATTATGTTATAAAGATTTATTTTAATACTTTTAAGATTTACTTTGAGTTTACATTTTTCCTGTGACATCTGTAGTACCTACGTCTCTACTGTAAACATGTAGTTTTTTCCGGCTACATATTACAAATACGGTGGCATAAATGTATAAGGTGTATCAAATAATAATGAATTCTACATCCTACAAAATGTAACACGGTAGTCGACGATTCCGTTGTGAATTCTTAGGATGCGGAAGAAAAAAAGGAACGAAATCAATCACATTTTAGAAGGTATTTTTTCTGATTGACCTGATAAGAATAGTAAAACAAAATCTAAATAATGCAATAATGATTTTGTTTTGCTTAACTCAGATTGTACTGTCAACATTGAATTGATGTAAGCTACTCGAAATTATCGATTGATTAATTGATTCAAATTGATTGATTACCCAATGATCGGTAGTTTGAAAGTATGACGCTTTTGATTCTAACTTACACATAGAAAATATACTCATTGTTTGTTTTCGCATTACTTGATGAATGGAAAACGTCCCTTTCTGGATGAGTGTATAAAATCAACAAATTATGACGCGACCAGTGGAAAATTGAAAAGTAAAAAAATTTCATTGGATAAGCGTCAAGTAGAAATGTTTTTGAATTTTCAATTTACGATTAATCTACAAATATGCTGTGTGCAAATTCATATATTCCGCGATAGACAGAATGTACTATTCTAGTCAAGTGTCATACTTTTTTATTATTTATCAAACGAATACAAAATTTATCGAATTGAATAGCTTAACCAGTTTACCGAAGTGTTGCAGCTGCTTGGACTTGATGGTTTGATATTTTACTTTTTAAAAAATCAGTTCATCTCTTCAGATTATGAATTGTACATAATTAATGATATTCAATCTTATCATAGTACTTTATATGAGCTTGATTATTCGTAGTAGATGTGAGACAACTCTGGTATTAGATGATTATTTCTTTTATTCAACGCCAGCATGGTTCATGCACCTTTTTGCCTGCGTTTCATACGTAAAGTAATAGTTTCTATGACAGTACGAACGCAAGAGAGCATCGGAATACAAATAGTTCACTTTTACGTCGTAGTTTTAAAATGTGCTGTTGTTTGTATTCCACTGAAAAAAAAACAACTTACAAACCATACTTTCGTTCTATAATTTCTTTTAATTCATTATTCAATGAACATGCGCGATGATGGATATGTATCATTTCCCAATTGGGAATCCGGTAACACAGAATTTCAAAGCTATCTGGAGCTGATTAGAGTGCCGTGAAGCGACACCCAAAACCATTTGAATCACTAATTTGTCTTGAAGCCGAAATGAAAATATTTTTTTTTTCCATCAATGAACTGTGGTAAACGTGAAGCTTACGCTATACGTAAACGTAAAGCACTACGACTCTTCCTTAACAGAAACAAGAAATATTTGCTATCTAGTTAAAATTTCTGCATTTTGTCCAGGAATTTCTTTACTCAGGTTATCACCCTGTCCATTCTGGCCGGGTGACCTTCCAGGCTTTATACATTTCAACTTTGTTGTACCGCCGAATTTAAAGTTTACATCGCTACAAGTATCCAAAGGATGTATGGTACCTGTTACATTAGTTAATGAATCCCCAGTTGCGTCCTCCAGTTTCGTCGTTGGTACTTTTTTCACTGAACCAAGTTCGTATGCTGATTTGGACGACTTTAGTTTCAATTTAGCATTGGACAGTGGCAAGGAAATTGACTTCTCTAATGCATTAGGTTCAATTTGCAGTAACTGACCACCTGATTGATCTACGCTGTCAGTCGCGGAGCTCACTGTATCAGTGATTTGAATATCAATGTTGACAGTCTTTGGATCATTTTCGTCGTTACCGCTATCTCCACATTCTCCTCTCAAAGCAGCTATTTGTGCACGTTGTTGCCGGATGTGGTTGTGTGAATTTGCGAAAAATGACGAAACTTTTTCAAGCTTTGCCCCTAAATTTGGCTGACTCAATGTCGACTTTAAAGGATATGGTGTGTCAGCTGTGATACTATTTCCCTTTAACATCTTTTGAGATTCTCTGCCAGTAGAGTTGCTTTTCATTGGTTGATACTTGTTATTGTTGTCTTCAATAACTTTCAATGGATACAATTTTGTACCGATGCTGCTTCTTCTCTTTTCCGCGACACTCAACTGTGCAACTATTCGACGAACATCCCCTGGAATCTCAATATCTGTTCGTGTATCTGCCAAGTGCTGAATAAAATTTCCCAGCGTTGCAACTGTAACTTCAAGACTGCGATTCTGGGATTCTAACTTGTGAGCTGACGATTGTTGAATTGACCGGGCTGTTTCAAGGCGGTGAAGGTTGCTCATAGCAATCTGTGGTAAAGAGATATTCTTAGCTAATTACTCACTAGAACTGCAGTATCGATTCATGTATTCAATTCATTTTCCTTTTTGACATTGAAAAACTTGGATTAAGTTTACCTCGAGTTGCTCGTTGAGATGGACGTTTTCTTGGGTGAGCTGTTTGTTGAGTAATTCCAACTTCTCCATATTTTCCATCTGTGGTTTAACGGATAGCATCTCTTCCTGCAGCACTTGGTATTCAACTCTATATTCGTTCAATTGTTTAACCATTTCAGTGTCCGGGTAGAATACCCGTTTCATTACACGTTCGAGGACCCCTTTGTCGACAGCTGGCACGCGGAGCTACAACAGTAACAATTCTCATTTATTTCATGGTACAGTTTATTTACCGTTCATTACATATTAGTGTCTATTGATAAAACTGCTTTGCATGTTGCCATTTATTTATGCATTGACGAAAGCGATGTTGCGAATATCTTACTTTCAGATACTCCATGATTTCTTCAAAACTATCGCAGCAAAGAAGTTGATCTTGATGATCCTCTAACAACGCAACAGCTACACGGAAGATCACTTCGGAACTTTCAAGAAACAGTAGATCTGTGGAAGGATAGTTCAAATTATAGACGCCGATAGTTGTGTAATCGATCACACTGCGTTGCTCATGATGAAAGTTGATCGAGGTTGAAAAAATAAAGAAAGGATGGAAAAATACTCACCAAACACTCTGGTAACAAAACCCAATGGAAATTGGCTGGCGAATAAAGTCAATAACCACGGTGCTGCATAAAGAGTGGGAGAGACTTCATGCTTGTCAAAATGATTGTATATAGCTGGAAGTCTGTCATGTAATAATCGAGAGAGTTGATATAGGTGTAATTGTAGTGCGGCCATGTCAGGTAGGTACAACTTTCGGAGACCTCTTCGGAACATTAGGTGACGCAGCAAAAAAAAGGCTTGATCTTCGGCCATC
Organism: Diprion similis; assembly: GCF_021155765.1. Classification (NCBI taxonomy): domain Eukaryota; kingdom Metazoa; phylum Arthropoda; class Insecta; order Hymenoptera; family Diprionidae; genus Diprion; species Diprion similis. The sequence goes on along the minus strand of NC_060112.1, from coordinate 14,414,592 downwards.
TGTTGCAGCAATGAAAATCCAAAAATGTATCGTTAGTAAAAAAATATACAGAATTTGAGGAACAATGAACGATAGGAAATTGGGTAGTTATATGATATAATAATTACATGCAACAGAAGAACTCCGGCAACGAAGCTGAGCCCTTGGCAGTATCCAACCTCGGGATCGAGAAGAGAATATGCCTTAAGCAGGTTGAAAAGCGCCAATTGACCAGGTCCTAGGGCACAGCTGAAGTAAGGATGATTGGGAAATGTGCGTCCCAAGTCGATTAGAATCGCATGTTGCTGGGATGTGAGCTGCTTAAGTAAAACCTCATAGGGTACATTGTAGCTTGGGAAAGCACGAGTTTCAATCGGCGGTTGTTTCAAACAAAATTGCTCAGCCAAAAACTGCCAAACCTCGCCACGCTTACCGCGTGGTACACCTAGGAATAGAAGGATAGTCATAATTTGGTGACAAACGGTGAATCCTCAAAAGTCCCAGGGTATATTAGTGAAGAGTGGGTGTTTGTCTTGTTCGTTACTGGTAGTGATTATAAATAAAAAAAAATCTTACCCTGTTTGATGGCTTGAAGCAGCATCTGATTGTCGCATTTTGTAGATATCCTCGACTCTTTGCTTACCAGTAAATCCCAAACTTCAACGAGCTCTCGAGCGCAGCTGCTCAATTCGTCATATTCTAATTTAATTCTTTTTACCGTTGCCTCCTCCTGTCGTTCTGTAAAACGGGATTCAGAGGCAAAGTTATTGCAAAATTGATATTTTATTGAATCAATTGAGTCGAAAATGAGTGTCAACTACCTTTCAGCTTCGTATTCTCTCTCTCCATTCTGATGAGTATCAATTGTTGATTGATTGCCTTTTTCCAGAGACCGCGTAGCTCCTCTCTAGTTTTTCGAATTGGAACAGGTTGATTGTTTTTTCCACTCACACCAGAACACGTAACGTTATCCTTGATGTCTTGATCTTTTCCTGGTGTTACCACACGATTTAATATCGCCTGTCTCCACGATCCACTCGATTGCAGACGATTGCTTCCCTCCGACTCGGTAGGTGACATTTTCGGAGAATTGCCTACCTTTAAAAAACTGTAACAGAAAACTTTTTGAGTATTCGATGGGTTATTTGAGTAACATGACAGAAGTTTTAGGATGCATTGTTGATTTGAGAGAAAAAATTAGAAAAATAACCAGTATAGATATTAGGATGTGGCAAAAAAAAAAAGACTTTGTTTAAACGCGCAGCCAAATATGAGCTCTTAATATTGCTTTACCGAAATTTTGATACGCGTTTAGAAAAAAAAAAATTTCTTTCTTTGGCACACCGTAATAGATATACTTACATGTCCATCATGGGACTTTTTGGCCCAGTATTAACGCTAAGCTGCTGTTCAGGAGACACTCTCAACGATCTGGGTCTGTTTGAATCGGCACAATTGTCCAGTCCAGATGCCACAGAAGAGACCGGACTCTGACTTTCGTCCTTTTGATTTGTAGGGGAATTAAATTGTAGCATTGAATCCCTCATATTAGGATTAAATCCAAAGTCATCACGCGAACCTTTCCGTTTCATGAGGTGATCAAAACTGTTCGTTAAAGACCTCTTAGCTTTCATGAATATCGTACTCCCAACACCGACACTGAGGTATTGATTTAAAAATTCACTCCTGAAAGACAGCAATTGGTGAGATAAACACAGAAATATACTAATAAATCGCAGAGCAACGAATCCGCAAGGCCAAGTAAATTATTTACCTATTTTCAGCTGTGTCGTGAACGTGTCTCGCCTGTTTCGCTTCGCAATGCGCACGTAACAACATCATTAAAAACTGATTCTGTTCTCTAAGGCTGGAACCATTTCCGGAACCACCTAAAGTACCGTTGCAGGCTTCGGCTCCCTTGTATTTTGTCACAATAATCTCTTGTTCATCTTCGGGTAACATACCAAGCCGTGAAACGATGATACTTTGCGTTCTCTTGTCATTTTGTCCTGAAGCATAGAAATTGGTGTCAGGTCAAACAATCACGCTAATAGATTTCCAAAACAATGTTAAAATTCACTCACCTTCAATATCTTGACATAATTTATTGTACCAGACCATGGGGCAGTGATCACAGGAAAATACTGGATGTCTTTCTTTTCTGGAGGCATCACACGTAGCAACAAACGCCTGGGTGATGGCTGAAAAATAAAGCGAAATATTACAGATGTAGTATGCCAGTTCTTGTATTTGCAGTATTCATTGGATTGTAAATTTCGAAATCAACGAGATCAATATCCTCCTGACGTACATACCTCCAACTAAATCATCGGCAACAGCTTCGGATTGACATTTGAAAACATAGCCAATGTAACATTCCATGCCAGCTTCTCTGCAAATAAAGCCAAAGTGCTCTGCGTTTTTGACACCCTGAAAGGTGAACGGAGTTTAATTAAGAGATTACAACTTTACACGGTTTTCTTTTTCTTCTGTTCATTAAAACTGTAAGAGTCATTCGAAATTCTTCAATCTGGTCACATGCTAGAGTTTATCCGTATAAAATACCTAGATAGAATTAGTTCTGACATAATGAAGTATACATCAAAATTAAAATCGTGTGAGAGCAGAATTATTCAAGTTTCATAAAAATCAATGGATGTAGGGTAAAAAAGGAGGCCCAGTTCACGTGGAATTTAAGGTAATGAGGTAACATCTATCAACTACGTAACGTCAAGTCTGAAAATAATGAAGTACATAATTACCTGCACGCAACTGGCGACGTCTTTGAGCTGCTTGTGGAGCAGGACTTGTTTTCTGTCAGGGCTGATCAATCTTAAGTCATATCGACCGACCTGTAGAGCAGGAGAACGTTTTTTAATAGATTGATACTCATATTTCGATTTGTGGATAGGAATCACCCGGATCCTCCGAATCAAGGGTTTGGAAAAGAGAAAAACCCGTTTACAAAATTTCAGGCAATGTTATTTCCGCCATGTATAGTGAGGACAAATGAAACAAAATTCCAAATTCTATGAAAAAGATTTAAAATTCGAGAAATTTTATGTTATAGTATGGTTACAACGTGCAAATGTGAATGTTGATGAGCATCTATTCTACCGTAGTTACGCAAATCTATTCTCAACTACTCTGGAGATAACTGGAAAAATATTTGGATTGGACTTTGCCCATAATCATTTTCCTATTCTAATATCTAGTAGGGATGTTGTTACATTTGTGTTCACTATTGTCAGCGGAATAACGTCGTAGCTAATTGTTTTTGAAGGGTTCGATTTATTTTTCTCATTCAGACGGTCGACGCATTCTCGAACGATTAAGAAAAAAAGAAGCTTATCGCATTAGTTTACGAACCTGGAAAAGCATGGTACGATTGTACTCGTCGCCTCCTTTCGCAGCAGAGTCTCTTCTAGCAGTTAAAACGCTGCCGGTGGAGGCAGCCCTGTTCCTCATTACCTCCGGTGACGGCAAGTTGGCGTTTTTATTTTTTGTTAACTCCGAAGTACTTTCCACTCCGTCATTTTCGGACGAGTTGTTGTTTGTCGGTGACAAGGCTTCAACAGATCCACCCAACGTTTTTGCAACATCCAATGAATTCGTTGGCGACAACACGCTACTCGAGGATATGTTTTCTATGCTGCCCAATTCGCTGGCACTTGAATCCTGAGAAAATGAATTCCCGGGGTAAAGTCATCAGGAGCATGATATCGAAAGGTGAATGCGCGCATGGTAGTTATTTTTTAGTGTAAAAACATATTTCATAAGTGCAGTTTAAAATTCACCTGACTATCTCTTCTGACGTTCAACGTAGGCAAGAATTTCACGCTGGCCTGTCTCTGCAGTCTTTGGCACTCGGTGAGTAGATTATTCGACGACGATTTCGACTTCTCAAGTTCGTAAGCACGAAATCTTATCAGAGCATCGTCGATGAAGGACTCTGGTACTTTTTTGTGAGACACTTTAATTTTCCCGATGTAGAGAACCTGTAACAACAATACATTATTCGTTTCGATCAGCGTAAAACCGCACGCATGAACATTGTCGGGTTAAAGGTATAGAAAAAAAATGTTCCAAGCTTCAAACTACCTCAAAAAAATGTGAGGAACTTGGTGATATATCGGCGCCCAGTGACGTCAGAGCCGCGGCGCTGCTGTTCGACCTTTGAGGGGTTGGTTCTCGGTCCTTTTCGAGTCGCGAGGACGACGACTGTTCCTTCATGGCGCTGAACAGCTCTTTGACCTGGAATCAAGAGAAATACATGATTTTCTATTCAATCGAAATGCGGTGGAAAATATGCAAAAATCCTTATATCAGCTCATCGGGTATTAAGGCAAAGAAAATAAGAATATAAGGAGAGCGTTTAATTATTCTTTTTGTTACATCTAATTTGTATTCCACTAACGTTCTAGTTACGTCGACGAGACGATTATTGTAATTTCTTCCGAGCCTCCGTTCGTGTCGGGAATGTCATGTTCGCCGTAACAATTTCGAATGCCAAGAGTCAGGCGAACCGGTATTATAACGTTATACGTACAAAATCACAGCTTGTGTGCACTATTTGGAAACAACTATTGGTTTGCACGATCGTTCGCGTGTGTGGGGTGTGCGTATATGCACATGTCTAATGAGCGGAATAGTTATACCGATGTACTGTAAAGGACTAGAGTTTCTTTTATAAGAAACTGTGTAGACTGAAACTCGTTACTTATTAAAATTTCTTGATTTGCTTCATAGAGAGTATTTTAAGTGGTGAAAAATGTGAAGTACTTAAAATGCTTGGATGTCGAGGTGAGAAGGCTGGGAGAAAATTTATTTAGGTCAGGAAAGTACAGGTGCGAGGGTTGTGATTTGGCGAGTGGCGAGTGGCGAGGGAGGCACGGCTACTTTCCAGCTGTGCGGAAATGGCAGGTAAAATAATAGATATTTGCAGTCCTAGTATAAGTAAAGCAGGAGAAATTATAGCTCTTGGAATTTAGCCTCTGCACCGGGAAAGGCTCGGTCCTGTGAAGGATTAGGAATCGTGTTGTTCGTAAGAGTAAGTTTGAAAATGAAATGAATCGTCGACTGTAAGGATTAAGACGTAGTTAAGTTAATATGACATGCATAGCGTTTGCAATAAGTAATTAATCCTGACCATGTATGGGTGGTAAGGTACACTACAGTACCTCCAATTCCGAATGCTTCCCGCGATATTTTTTATTCCGTATTCTCTTCGCAAAAGAGCTCAACCGGTCTACGTCCCCCTGTTAAAATCAGTGTCCTAGATGAGTTTTTATTCATTTGTATTCGCTCCGAGGTCACGCGTAGATATTCTAATCACGCTATTCGTGATGTAACAAACGCTCGACGTGCAGCAAGCCATGTGACGTCTATAATATTCACAAAGCACTCGCGCTGAGTAAAGTAGAAAAAGCAAATAACACCAATGGTTAAACTGATGTTAGTGGATCTTCGAATTGACCTTGACCAACGATCTTTAGTATAGTTCGCGTACTTCTTAATTTCACATTGTTGCCTCAAGGGGGGTCAATTGGCGGAAGCGTGACCCACGATGAACGACCAACGACGTCGATGATGTAGTACCATTGTTTATATCGACACGCGATGTGCAAAATGCGTGCAATTCATATAAGCGTGACATAACACTGATCTCTTGGCTATAACGCGACTGATTACCGAAGAAGCCGGCTCATTTGACCTCCCAATAACGAAAACAAATCCAAGGATTCGCGTAATTTTTAGTGATTTCACTACCAGTATCATGCCATGCGATCTCGAATTGACGACGGAGCTTCTTCCACACCAATTAATGGTTTTTCTGCAGCAATTACTGAGTTTTGAATAATGCATTTCGGTACAAGTGCATCCTAATAAAGCGTTACAATATGCATCCATTTTTTAACCAGCTCGGGTCCGTTGCTCCTGTCTGTTCAAACTGTTTGCATACGCATCAGCATCATTTATACGCCCCCTGCTCGACTGCACCCTCGGGATAGTAACAATCAGTGCGTGCCGCATGGACATGTGGTTGACAAGGGTAATATCTGCATGCTTTATTTATACATTAGTTACGAGTGACGCATTACTGGATAAAGTTCAAGCTTTGTGTGGGAGGTAAAAAATGCGAAAGCTTATCAGAAAAATGGTTCAGTTGCTGTGGATAGTTTTCAAGTTGAGGAATCAAGGTTTGATCATTTCTGGATGTTCGAGACATCCCCACGGTGAATAAAATTAAACCAATAAAAAAAACTTATAGAAGCCGTAATTTATGAAATGAAAAAGTAATTTTTCCGCAAAAAGTATAGTCATTTGTTCCACTTCTGTGAAACTCCATATCATCATCGATCGCCGATTAGCGATGAACCGTAACTGAGTTACAGTATATACTTGAACTTTTTCTACAAAAAATCACTGCCTTTTCTCTCAACTTTCATTATAATCGTAAGACCGATAAAAATCAAGTGACTGAACTTGTAATCTCCTTATTTGTTAAAGTTGAAACTCGTTACACCGATTTCTCTAGAAGTGTGAGGTCGTTGGCCTAGAAACTATAATTATATGTTTTCCCACAAACGGTGGGACATCGTGACGTTATCTATTAATTCTTAAATATTTTCCAATCTTCCAATTCATGATACGGATATAGAAAAGGATAAAGAGAAGACCTCGTTAACGATAGAAAAAAATTGACGAAAAAAAAAACAAAGAAAAAAAAAAACAATTCAACGGTATAAAAAGGGAACAACAAAGGTGCTCGCATGCATGATAACGCAAACGACGACATCGGCGTCGATCGAAAATTAATTCCGTAAAGAGACTGTACGGCGACAGGTAAGGCGATCTGATAAAAGGTGTGACGGGTTGAGAGGCAAGAAAAGAGGCCGCCGAGAAACAGGTGCGTCTGTACACACAACACAACACACGCGGCATACCTATACGACATCCTGTTATCATATAACATTAAATTGTATCGCAAACAGGCGGAATATAATAGCCGTGATATGTACGTATTATATACATCATGTACGTAATGAAGTAGATGATAAAACGCACTCGACGATGAAAACCATACGCAAACGAAGCCGCACCTAAATATAGATTCAAGCAAGTTTTAATATACATATAATATGTACATACATATGGGTACCTGTGCGTTTTACGACCTGCGGTATTTTAGATTATTTTTCGATCATCATAAGTGATCAACGCAATCGCGGTCAACACGTGACACACTTTAACATTGATTGTTCTCTCAGCTTATTTACAATGAGAAATTCGTCTCCAACTTATTGAAATATTTGCGAAATATTCGGCCCGATCAAGAAGAACGTTATTTTTGTTTCGTCGAATTTTAAACAAAATAAATAAAAAAAAATTAAAAAAAATTTGCTTCGAATGTAAATTGATTAATGTACGTTGTCAAGAGAGTAGAAAAAAAAATATTTTAATTTATATAATCGGTAACGTAGATAGAGTAATTGAAGTTCAAGATATTGGCAATGGCAAAGCTATTTTCTTTATCCTGCCTGCGTCAATATTATTTAAAAAATCTGTGTAAATACCGTATATTTTTAACAAACTGAGATTAATATACATGTTTATCACGAGGGATATAATTTTAACACATTTACCGCTGTATTCCGTTTCGCTGCGAATGAACACCACGCGTCGTTTTCAATGTTATAAGCGCCTATATATTTTTCTTCTATTTATCCCGCTGAGCTGTAAATCATTAAATTCAATGCTGAGCATGTTTTGCTCAATGAAATTCTTACCATTTGTTTATCGTGTATCCGGTAACGCTTAAAAACTACAATTATTTAGCTACAAAGAAAAAAAAAAACGAAAAAAATATTCAATCCCTGCATAATTTCGGTGCGATAATAAGATAAGTAATTTAAAAATGCGGTTTAGCTCTCCAAACTACGAGAATTTTATTCAAGTAAGTTCATCACGTCGCGCTCAGTTTAGGTGTAGGAAAGTTGAGAAAATAAGAGGCAACGGAATTGAGGAATGCTGTTCACAGCTGAGGAATTATATACTGTTATGCGGGATATAATGTTACATACATCACAGAACGAGTTTATGCTCTGCGGGACCATCAGCATGAGGTAAAACATTGAGTAACAATTATTACTGTAGAAATAAGAGGCAAGTTGATTTAAATTATTGATTCGAGTTGATTTGAATGCGTTCAATTAGGGAAAAAATTTATCGATTGTCAATTAATTGAACGAACGAAATGAAGGAAATTATTCTATCAATTAGAATTAATTACCTTTTATCTGAGAATCTCGAAGTATGTAATTTCAAGTGTAAAAATACAAGCTTTTTTCGATTTAATTATGAGAGTTAAAAATTATAGGCAGTCAAACTTTTTGTGTAATATTATTTATAGTGTTAATTTTGTCCCTGAAAATCTGGATTTTTAGCATAAAAATTGTCCAGAAAATGAGAAGAAAAAAAATCGTAAACAATAAATTTATTTACTCATCGTTTCTCAGTCTACATCTCGCTGGTCGTACAAACTACATGCAAAAATATATCGTTTATATACAAAGCGACCTTGACGATTCGGTAACGATCTAGTTTATTTATATTTTACTCGTGTGTATACTTACGATACAAATAAATTTTCTCAAAGTTAGGATGTAGTTTTGTGAAAAACAGAAAACACGATGCTGAAAGAATGAAAGAAGAGTTTAAAAAGAAAAGACGAAGAGCAAAATAGTTTAACGATAGACGGAGATCGACAAGAGACTCGAGTTAAGAATATTCGTATTTAATCTTTATTGCGTAAATGTTACATAAATCAATCTCCATGATTTTCAGGATTAACTTTTCGGCCTCAAGTTGAACTTTCAAGTTCAAAATAGCGAGGAAATTGTCGCCCTCATACATTACTAGAATACATTAGATAATGATATTTTGAGACAGGACTACATCGCAATTTAAAAAAAAAAAATCGAAGTTACTAGTTTCTTTACCGTATTTGATCTCTAAATGTCATTCCTCTAGCCTACAGTCATCACACCTTCCCATGCTGTAGCAGGCTGAAATAATACTTAAAATTGAAAAAACTGGACATCATAAATATTTTCGCTATTTAAACGATATTTATAAACCCTTTTGAAATATTGACCGCAGATATCTCACAATAAAAATCGAAATCTTGTAATCTGATTTTTCTTCATTCCTCTTCACCGATGGAAATGAGTCGATATTAGTGCAATATGTGGCAGTAACTGACAAAAAAACAAATAAATACGCATGAAAAAGAGTGTAACGTGACGCCCACCCTCCTAAAAGCGTGACGTAATATTTGAATGGTCCGTTTTCTATATTCGTGACGTGTTTCACATGAAACAATGTGGCTTGAGTAGATGTCACAAGCTGGAGCGTCATTCTTTTGGTAAGTGCAAATTGATATATTTTCAAGATAAAAAAATCTTTGTGTAAAAAGACCTCGTGTGTTACATTACGAAAGTGACATCGTCAAAATCGTCATTTCTTTGGGTAATTGAGGTTTAAAATCCAAAAAATACCTAGAATATCAATAGTTTAACTAGAAAAAATGGACAAGGATTTCATTTAGTTGAGAATACATATTTGCCACTTACCAGAGAAACGATACTTCACCTTGTGACATTTTCTCAAGCCATAATTTATATCAGGTAAGATTGTTAGTTTGTGGTAGCCTTTAATATTTTATTACAACCACCTTTGAGTGTTTGAATATTAAATATGTTACTAAAACTGAAATATACTGAGATAAACTAATAAAAAATCTTGTAGCAAAAGGTATGCATCATTCTTCTGACACTACGATCTCCTCAAAGTACGATAAATCCCGAAAAATAGAAAGACGAGTTTGTCCAAGTGGTAATTATGTTTTATAAATTTATGTTCAAAGTCATGAATATTTTTAGAAGTAAAAGCAATTGGTTTTTTTTTTTTTTACGTTTTGTTCTTTTTTTTTTTTAATCCGAAAAATGAATATTGTATCTCCGGAGAAGCATGCAGATACGAATCGTCGTATTAAAGCAAGGCAATGAACTCTGCGACGACTATCTTTCTCGTACTTGGACAGCTTATTATTGGACTTCCCATCTATTTCTGTGGTGGTGCGCATAGTTTTTTAGGTCGAGCTTCACGTTTTCGTAAGATCGTTGCAATGGGAGTGAGAGAGCTGAGCTTGGCCGCTGATGACCCGGGACTAATTTTCTTTACCGAGAAGAAACAAAAACGGAGGAAAGTAAAATAAGCACGAAACAACGAAAAAAATTCTCGGAAAGTAACGTCGAAAATAAACGCTGCTCTGTTATTCCTCACCAGATCTAGCAGCTTGCGCTCCGTACACAATTAAGACTAATTGCAAATCAACTTTTTCAGCCGTAATTAACGACCATCTCCAAGAATGAAAGTTCTAATGAAAATTTCGGTTTCTTCTTCACGCGCAATACTCACATCTGATTGTGGACTCAGGACTTGGAGACGTCGGTTGAATAGGGAAAAACGACGATTAAACGCAGTGTAAAATTACAATAAAAGTGGTGAGCGGTTAAGAGCCGGAAATTAAATCTGATGAAACAGACGTTGAAAAACGAGTAGATCGAGAAAATCAGCATTTCACATGGTAAATGTACAACAGAGCAGAGAAAAAGGCATCGTGCTTCAGCAATAATTATCGTATTTATTATATCTGTATATTTATTAACTACTTTGAGCAATTATTCTGTTATTTTAGCATGATAATATAGAGTTGGCACAACAATGGGCTTATTGTAAATTGATACAGTGCAATGATTGCTGCTAATTTTTTCTGGGTTTCGGTATACGCGATTGTTACGAAGCGTCATGCACGGTACTGCAAAACAAATCAATTAGTATCAATGGGATCGATCGATCATCAAGCGTGCAGAGAAACACACACCGTGAATTTGATCAGATTTTTTGCCCTTGAAATTATATGTGACTAGCAAAATGAACGCAAATGTAGATAAAAAAGAAAACATACTAAGACACGTGATCGTAACTTGTATGGTACCTACGTCATAATTGGATTTTTGCGGGAGAAAATTTTATATGCCTATAAAGCTTAAAAAATAAACAATAAGCTCGTATTTTATCTTCTCTTCGAGTAAATAAAAATTCATGCAAATACAATAAATTCAAACTTGCAATGATGCAAAGTCAGTCAGTGCTAAGATATATAATGGCTTGTAAAATCTGTAATTGCATTTTGTTTTTTTTTTTTACGGAAAAGGAAATATATCGATTGATTATGTTACCCTTCTTTGTTTTGAACAATAAAAAATTGGGCTTTCTTTTATGCAAAGACTCAATTATTTTACAAATAGAGGGAAAAACACTGATTTCCTTAGAAGGTATACTTGACTCGCGTATCGTTGATTTTTGGCTTTTTCCTAAATTTCAAAAAACAAAAGAGAAATGCGTTCCGGAAAAATGACACAAGTGGTGTTCAGAATAAGGCATATAAGGTGAGTGACGGTGTTCAGCGAAATGTACAAACGCTGCTGCAGCGTTACCGTGAGTTGAAATGACAAATAAACAAAGTCGGTTTCGCAATAGAACGTGTTTGGAACATGGCGAGTGGCGGCCATGGACGGAAATATCTTTTTGAGGCCCCACCGATGAGAGAGATTGGAATAAGACTGACCGAGAGCCGCGTGCGTTGAAATCGCTACAACGAAACAGCGACGATATTAAAACGTTTTTTTACGGCAATACGTGAAGTTCGATGCGAGGTGAGAATGATAAAGACAAATAAATTATACGAGAAACTGAACAGTTTGAAAATAAAACAAAATAGAATCTCACAGACGCAAAGATGTTCGGTTAGAATATATTTTCTTTATCTTGCAGGATTTGGACGGCATATCGATTTAAATCTTGAGGGCTAATCCTGAGAAAGAATATTTTTTAACACTAGCGATAATTTTCAAACTCATGTAAGCAATACAAGGTCATTGGAAGTTAAAAAGAGAATTTTTTACAAAACATACGAAGTGCGAAAAAGGTAGGGGAGATTGATGACGTAAATAAATCGGAATTTTTTTCATGCCTAAGTCAAATATTTTATCAGACAAGTTATAATTAATTTTTTACGAGAAAAAATTAAACGGTCAAAATATTGAAACAGTATAATTCTTCGCTCACAGGAAATTCAGATAGTCAACAACCGACGCAATGAATATAAATTATTGTTACAAGTTTAATGAAATAATTTATACCACCATACACTAATTTCCAAATATTTTATATCAGTTTTTAAGATATGTCAGAAAAAACTCACTGACTCAATAAAATCAACGAAATAAATGTAAACGTTTGATTTGCACCTCTCTTTCATGTTATTACATAATTAACACACCAATATATCAACTTGCAAATATTTGTGCAACTCGTGAAACCCGAGTTTAGTTTAGAATTAAAAATTGTTATATAAATTCCAAACATCACAAGCTTTAAATATTGAAATGGAAACTTGAGTTTTTCGGTAACAAAATCGAATAAATATATGCATAACAGACTGTATCAAAAAAATTGACTATTTTTTTTTTTAATGGTATACTGAAAATATTGTTCAAGATGACGAAAAAGAAATACCATAAAAATTTCAGATTTTAATATTGATATTTAGATGTGCCTCATCGCGATTTTCTACTTTCCATAAGAATAACATGGCAAAAATGGTTCTTGCTCCTTGCGATTTATATAACTAGATAACGACGCGTCGTACAGAAAATTCATAAACATGTTTTTGTAGGAAATTGAACGTTGTACAAAAAAGGTCTCTTGTCATTTTACGATAAATCTATTCTTTCAAAAGTTATTTATTTATAAGTTACCTCAAATAACTTTTGAAAACGTTCAATTTCCTACAAAAACATGTTTATGTATCTTCTGTACGACGTGTCGTTATCTAGCTATAAAAATCGCAAGGAGCAAGAACCATTTTTGCCATGTTATTCTTATGGAAAGTAGAAAATCGCGACGAGGCACATCTAAATATCAATATTAAAATCTGAAATTTCTATGGTATTTCTTTTTCGTCATCTTGAACAATATTTTCAGTATACCATTAAAAAAAAAAAATAGTCAATTTTTTTGATACAGTCTAACGCATATACATATATATACACATATATATTTATTCTCGTTAATTATAATTCAAAAATAATGTCTGCAAGACCTTCATTCCAAAATCAACTTAACAAAGAGAAACATATTTAAATTACTATTAAAATAATATTAATTAGGTATACAAAAATACTTATAAATCATTTCGACTATGCTACAACTGTAGAAAAAAAAATTAAATATAAATGCGTTAATTCTCTTGAATAGCCCGAATGTATAAAGAAAACTCAAAAAGTTAAGCAGGGGAGAAAGACAAAGCATATCGGCACACGTCATATACATGGAGGAAGGCTCGGCTCCAAATTACGAGTCAAAAACTATAACCAAGTGTCGGAAATACCCAGGGTCTCAAGGTATGAATGCATGCACGCAGTTAGTATACATATATACTTTCACATACATAACGAGCATGCAAACATTTGCAGGTGTGGTGCAAAGTCGACATAAATGTATGTATATGTGTATATATAAATGTGTGTGTTGCGTGTGTGTAACGTGAATGTGTAGCAGTGCTGACACGAAAAGAAGTTCGCGTATCCAACGGGGCTTCCCCTATCCAATTACGGGCAAGCTTCTTTTTATTACCACGTACAGAGTAAGGAAAGCGAGCTGAGGGCAGCAGAGAGAACCTGCGAAGATAGGCAGAGAAAGTAAATCTGCAGACAAGTATTTCCGGCTGATTATCCACGAGGTTCCTAACGCGAGGACAGGGTTTTTCGGAATCGCGAATTATCTAGTATAATATTAGGTGCAAGAGAAATTGCATGGATGAAGACATTTTTCAGGTAATAGGATAAAATAGAATGAACAACTTAATTTACAAAAGAAAGAATATTTCATTTATGCGATAAATAAATGATTCACTTTGTTGCGAGGATGAGTTAGGATGCATTTGGTTGAAAGAATTTAAATTGGTTTGAACTATGAACGAAACGTGATTCTAGGTTTTTTGCAAGGTTAAAGGGATTATTCTAATTGTCGGTAAGTGACGATTCATCGATTGATTCACATCTAAACGAATAGTTTCCTTAGTGCAACAAGATATGATTGTTTTATTAATTTACAAAGAAAAAAGTAAAGGCAAACAAGTTGATTCGATATTTTTTTAAATTCAGTGATTATTGTGGATCGAAAATTGGCAGGAGCTGAGCATCTTGGATGCCTTGGTATGATGTAAATTTAGATCCACACGTTACAACACGCTTGCGTAGATAAACAGTTGCTGAATCTTGCGGTAAAGGTAGCAAAGTCGAATCGAAAATTTAAAGCTTTGGATGACTCAAAAAGCAAATGTTTTGCACGATGCTCGAATATAAAACTCGATAATTTTCATCGCAAACAATATTTATATTTCGGTGGTTATCGAGACGACGATACGGAATATAACCGCGAAATTCATATTCCATGATAATATCGATGATAATGAACTACAGGAAATATTTTTTCCTAATATGCCTAATTTACTTTATATCGAGATAACAAAAAATTCTAATCAAGACGTAAGAACTGCTGTTTCGAATTATCTACCAGCGCGGTATAAGCAACCTTCAAATACTCACAAAATTTTATTATTTAACTATTTTTACTATCATTCCTAGCATGACTGTTAATACTTTGCACATATTTTAACATTTCTCAATGTCAATAACTGAAATTACATAATTTTAACACAGCTATAAAACATCTCAATACCGGATTCTTACAATAATACCTATTTTCGTGCATGCGTTTGTATTTGAAGAATAATCAAAACCCATTCACGACGCGCAAGAGTTGGTTATACATTTCGTTAATACCTGCTACTGTAACGTCGTTACAAAAGAAAAGCAAAAACACACCACAATACGATTTTTCTATTTTCTCTATTTTCCCTGGACTAGTCATATTTTACCTCTCTAGACCTTGAAATAATTCCGCCACAACAGAGTTGCCAAGTTTCGCAATTCGTAAGTATAACATCGGCGCGTATTACAAAGTACATTATTAATTTTTAATAGACGAAAAAACATCGTAAGGCACAATCGGTGTGTCAAATGCATATTATATATAATAAATATAATAATATCTGCAAAGCGAATTATAACTTACAGATGGCCGTTTGCTAAGAGCGCTGGCATCGCTGTAGGATGTGATAGTCACGTAGGGACTGGATGCGGTAATTGGCACGGTAATCATGTTTAATTCGTCGATTAAACACACTTGTATACAGCAAGCTGCCTGTTGCAGCCGGGAATCACCAGAGCGAAATCTTTCGATGGTATAATTGCGATCGAACGACACAGGAAACGACAAGTGTGAATAAAAAAAAAAATAATAATAAATAATACAGCAGTAAAGTGAATTACCGACGGAGTAAAAAAATGCCGCGGCTATTATAAATTATACTTTATTGTCTGTTCTTCCATTTTCAACGATGTATTCATAGCACGGTGTGAAAACTGAAAAACACTTGTATAATGTATATCGATGAATATTTTCTTTCACTATATATACATATATATGTATATATATTATGTAATTAAACGGAGCGCAATTCTACTTCATTATTCACTCCGATTCGAACTGCAGGACCTGATTGGTGCATATCATAGATACAGCATCAGGAAGAAAGCTGCAAAAGGTGAGCCCAAGAAACTAGATAGAAAGCCGATCAAGTCAGCTGTCAGATCAGCTGTTTTCGCTGTCAAGGAAGTGAGCAAAAAACTGATATATTCGTTCACTTGCAGATATCTTGGGCCTTTCTTATTAGCAATTATATTCTTCCTTCATTTTTTATATCAGAATGCGCATCTTGATTTCGACATCGCCGTTTGTTTTGTTTTATTTGTAAAAATTCATTTGAGGCGGGTATAACGAATGGCGGAATATCGGGCTTCTCGATAGAGGAGACTTTCGACTTTCGAGGCTCGCACAAAATCGGCGTCTTCACCGATGAACGTACGCCACTAGACTGAGAGACCGCAAAAGCGTCGCGACGCCATGCCGGCGAAGATCTGATTTTAACCCGCGGCTCTCCGACTGCGGCGGAAATGCGCGGATCACTTGAGTTTCTCCAGACTCTTGATACGTGCAAAAAGCTGCAAACGCGATCCATAATTAAACATGCAGCTACATGGAGGGATTTTTCACCGGCCATCCGCTCTGCTGATAATTTTTCGTATAATTAAAAGTTTAATTTTAATGCTGTATATATAATATCCGATTTTCGTTCCCCTGATTAACGGGCACATGAATTTTCCTTGCGGTAATAATTATTCCATAATTTAGGAACACGGTGAAGTATATTTGCATCCTATTAAAATCCGTCAATTCTAATTATATCGAATTCGTCCGAGGAACGTGATCATTGAAATTTGTCAAGCGAAGTGTGTAACTGCGTATAAAATTCCATAATATTGTGTACAAGGTGGTTAATGTGTTATACGTATATTAAGTGGGAATAGACTTATTCTCTACGAGAAGATAGGCTGAACTGTCAACGTCAAGCAGGCAATTACAGCTCTACGATGCGAAGTTAATGGCCTGGGTAAGAGAGTCGTTGTACGATGGAAATTTGGCAAATTCCATTGCGCAAGGAATTAGCTGCAGCGTGTTTATGTAAATACCTTATACGTCCATAAAGATCGTGGCGAATTAACGTCGGCGTGAAGTGAGCGTAATTAAAAATCACACACGCGAATGATCCTCGGTATAAGAACTTGTTTTCAAGTTCCTCCAATCTTGAATATTATATATGTATGTATACGAAATATTAGAATAAAACAAACAAACTTTGTTTGTACTATGAGCAAAAACAATGCAAATTAGTAGATGCATAGGTGAACCTTTTAATCGTACACCGAAGATCGCCAGAGTATTTAACAAATTTTCTCAAAAACAACGAGATCTGTATTATTTGTTAAAAAAGTACGATTATATTTGGTCCCCGGTTCAGAAACGTAGGATTTAATTATTAAATGGATGGTTCTCGCGCAACTATTATTTTTCAGGCCGGAAGAGGTAAGTGAAAATAAAAATTATTTATTACATACTTATTTCTTTTGAAAAAGCTTTTAGGGGCTGAACATAGAAAAAAAGGTACATGCCAACTCGAATAACGTGTGACCCTATTTTTTTTAATTAATTGTCGCAAATAAAAATGCGCTTACGTTCGAAATAGAAAACAAAATAATTCTCGAACTGTTGTTTATTGGATAAATATCATCGGTTTTTTTTAGCCTGCAGGAAAAATGGTATGAATAAAAAGTTAGACTGTAATTTCCAATAACTACATCACAACCAGAAATTAAAACAAAAAAAGCCACTCATTTCTACTAAAATATTCAAGCGTTTATGTGATTTGCGGGTAAATACAGTTGGTAATGGTAGAAAAATGGTAAAAAACTTGCATCGTTAATTTATTCCATTCGTCGCAGAATGTTTTAAGAAAACGAACTTATATCTGACTGTCTATACAATTTCTAAAACTATTATTTCAAAATATTTTTGCCGACGTCAGATTTATTGCTTATCTATATAATTTACCTTAATCATTCACGACATATTGGGTAATTATTATTCATGGAAATTTACAAAGCGATGCACCAATCTAGGCATTTAGACTATATGTATTATATATACGTGTATAGACACGAGCGCGCGTGGCGATCGTCCAATCGGACTGCGAAGTTGGAATGGAACGAAATGAAGACAGGGAAAATTCTATTAGTATACATTGTTTACCGGTACAGCTTTATTCATACGACATAGGTATATCGATACAATAATAATACAACTTTCTAGTTTTCCACTCGGTAACAAAACAACACATCGATACGTAAAACTGCGTCTTCATAGCCTGAAGCGAAGAAAAGCCTGAAGCGCATAGCGTGACTCTCGAAAAAATAAAAAAAGACCATCTTGGACATCAAGATTTTGCTAGGAAAAGCATGTCTATATACTTCAAGATTCAAAGTTGTTTACGGATAATTAAAATCTGGACTTTATGCGGTACGAAAACTTTTTTCTTACTACATGATATATTCAACGTCGCGCGCGTTTTATTAGCGGAAGGTGAAATGTGCAAGGTGCAAGTTTCGTTCGTAATTTAGAAAAACAAAAAAAAAAAAAAAAAAACCACAACAACAACAACAACAGCTTTTAACGCAGCGTCACTCCGCGGATACGTGTAACCCGCGAATAAAAACCGGAATATTTTTTCTGCCGTTTAAATAAATTTTTACTTCACCTTAACTCACGTGCCTACGCAACGTCAGATTACATAATCAAATCCTAGCGTGGCTATTTTTTTTTTTTTTTTTTTTTGCCACTTCTTTTTTATCTGGTTACTTCTTTTTTTACCACCGTGAGAACTCGAGTGCACACAGAAGAATATTTTAAATTTACATAATAATGATGGTCAAAATTCGGACAATTTTCCCATCTAACCGGATTTACACCGATTATTACATGATAATAATTCTCGAATCGTTGCATGCGTATCTTCATTGTTTACTTTTTTTTCAATTCTTTTTCTAACTTATTTTACACGAAATATAATTACAATGGAAAAACGATGGAATATTTATACATAAATATGTTTAAAAACAATATTTAATCATACAATCAATATATGTTTACAGGAATATTGAATTGTATATCAGTTTGATAAAAAGGAAATGATGGAATTTTGGCTATCTTTACTTAAATTAGTAAAACACAAAGTGTACCTTTATTTCTCAACGATGAAAATGCAGCGACGCAATTAAATTATAACATGCATATATGTATATACCTGTTACACGGCCATATATACAGCAGAAATGCGAAGGTTATAGACTGTAGTGAAAAGACGTCTGGTGACCAATCATTATCAGATGTTGAATCTTACCTTTTCCGAAGTGGTAAAATTTATCCCAACTAACACGGCCAATAATCGTTGACAATTCGTTTGCAGTTACACTTCACTACATCAACCTTCACGAATTAAATTATTTCACACAAAGATTCATCTGTGCAGCATACAGACGTATAAAGGACCATTGATGAAAATTTAAATGCACCGTATCGTCGTAGAAAACGCGTATTTACATCATTCGCATATCACAATGAGAACTGATAATCGATCGACAGAAAAGAGTGATTATAATAACAAGGTGAGACTGTGAGCGTTTATGAGGACAGCTGATTTAATAATAGGAACGCGGCTCGATCCGCTCGCAGTTCTACACACAACGATTATGTACAACAATATGAGAATAACAATACAACAACATTGAACAATCCGATTGGTGGGAGTATGTATAATGAAGAATGAAGAGACAGTAGCGGTGATTGGTTACCGAGGATTAAACCTCGGCTCGATTGGACACAAACACGTCCTGTTACATGATGATGCTTGGCTTGGCAAATGCGACGGCATGCACGATTACCGACCATACGAATTTGCGATGTATAATCGGTGTTCCGAACGCCGAACGAACCTCGACCGAGCGATTCCGCGTCCACGATACTACTGATTGCTTTAAACTTCGGATCGTGAGTGGATATATAATCGTGTTTTCCGAACAACGAACATGGTGGCAGAGGTGGAAGCCGTGTGCCTCAACAATTTCTTGTTCATTTTTTTGTTATTGTTCTTTTTTTTTTGTTTCTCTTTTCTCAACCTTTGGTTATGCGTATAATTGTTGTTTATTATGGATTTAATATAAAATTATTGCGTGCTGGCAAATTGCGAGGGATTTTATACAACACGAGGTGTTAATACACAAGATACGTTATACATAATATTTAATATGAAATGGTCGATAATCATTTGATATACCGCGATTTTTATAACATCTAGTATATACATGACGTACAGTTAGCGCGTCTTTGATCACCGAGAGACACGGATATAAATTCTTCCTTCCTCGAGGCTATGTACGTAAGTGTGTTATACGGGTACCATTTAATGGACGAATGTATGGCTATTTTACCTGAAAACATATTCTATCCTGCATCGACGGTGCTTACGTAAAGAAACTTAGGCGCGTACATACCTAATACGAAAAGAAAATAACATATGAGAAAAGATATCGAAATAATGAATATCGAAAAAACCGCGAATTGCAATATACTCAAAGAAGTGAATGAAACTCGTCGAAGCAATGCATTCTACTTATAATATTTTCGAAAAACATATTCCTCCTAAATGTGCAAATAAACAACTGCAGAAAGGATCTTGAACCTCGAGTTCTCCACGCAGCAGACGGATCATGATTACATAATCTTATAACGAATTGCAAAGAAAAGAAAGAGAGAAAAACGCCGTGTACACGCATACGTATAATAATAAAATAAAAAGACGCGAGTAGACAAAAATGAAAAGTAATCGCCATATAAATTATATATCGTGAATGTAATGTACGCACGTGAAGGAAATAAGAAAAAAATCACGTCCGAGATATTAATCGCGTATTATACAAGAAGCATTAATAATAAATATAAGTTTTATACGTGGCTTTTGAAAAACTGCTTTTTCTCATACCTGCATAAAACACGGCGACGTTGAGCAGGATAACAATGGCTCTAGGAATAAATCTAGCGATGTTATATCTACTCGATAGAAGTTAAGAGAGGAAAGAAAAAAAAAACGAACCAAGGTTGTACACAATTGCTGCACGTGAGCTGGGATAATACGTAAGGAAAATAAAAAATACAGAATACAAAAAAAAAGCAGAAAAAAAGGGGGTCACGAGTTGAATATGCAGGTAACGAGACGGTGAACAGCTGTTCAATCGGATGAATGAAAAATAAACTGGTTGTTACAGTGTTGTAAAAAATGTTCGATATATCTTCAAGTGAGAAAATTTGCAAAGACGTCAGAAAAAAAACTCTGATCAAATGTAATATAAATTCTTGGAAACTGGAGTATAGTTTGAAAACCTTTTACGACTTTTCGCCGTCGCTCGCCCCGAAGGTTCGCCAAGTGTGTAAAACCACCCCTGACTCTTAGCCCCATACAGGCGACCCTTGAACCGCTTGAACCACTCCAACCGGCAGCCCTGATGTCACCCGAGGAGGCTGAATACGTGCAGAAGCCTCCGGTCCAGTTCTTCTCTACTTTTCAACGGAGAAGACGAACGTGCTTGATTTATCGTTACGGCGCTGCAAAAACGTGACATGATATACCGCGTATGTTGAACGTACTAAAGTGCGTGCATGCCGCACGTGATTTCATCCCGTTTCAATGGATACGGTGTTGAATCGTCGCGATTTACTAATCGCACAATATCAACAATCGCGTAGTTTATAATCTTAGAATACTCATTACCTGTACTTTCCTTAATTCGTTGTGATAATTGCAATTTTCGGTAATAATATAATTAATTATAAAGTTATCGTTGGAGATATTTTAAGGAGGCGGGATGTTTTAATCACTTTTATATCAATTTCTCCGGGGATGTGTAACATATGCTGGCACACGTGTAATGTAGGCAGACTCAGACGCTGTATGATTTATTTTACCTATACGGGCAGTTTATTGTGCAGCAGACACGGCGTAATAACAGATAACATAAAAAAAATACTCGGTCCCGGTGCATATGTACTTCAAATGTCACGTGCGGTCGATATTATAATCATATTTCGTTACACGAAGAACGTTTCGTGTCCGTTATGGGCGTTGATTGAACTCTTACTGAAATGTACATTTCGAATAAATTCTGTACCAACTTTTTTTTTCACGTTGATAGTGAAGGTGATAGGGTTCGTGAAGGTCAATCGTTGTATTTTTCAGTAATCAGGGATTAATAGAAAAAGTTTTTAAACTAAACGATCAGATACGTTTTTTGAAACTGATAACTGCCGGCTAATTCTAGTCTTTATTTTAAAGAAAATTCGAATGATCACGTCATCTGCGATTTAAATTCACGTTGTTGAAAAATTTTCAATAATTATAAAAACTCAACTTTGCTAAAACACGAAGTTAGATGAGCTGCGAGTATCGTTTCTAAACTTATAATGTTAAGGACTGATTTTCCATACCAAAGTCAAAACTCGTTTTCTTATCACAGTTTTTTTGTTTCGTACTTCTACTATTTTTATAATATATCCTATTCGAGTCTGGATTTTTCCCGAATCAAACTATCTGTTCTAATTAAAAAATGAATGGAGGTATATATTTAAGGTAAAAATCATTGACAACCTGAAGAACGTTCGAATTTAAAATCCTTTTCTCAACTTTTGGTTACCTTATACTTAGCTCGTGTTATTCAAATTTTCTCTGATTCAATTCTTCATGACATAAGGAAAATGTTGTTTTGATCCGTGTGTCACTATCACGAACATGAATAATATTTATCTAGATTTTCTAAACGGTTTTTCCCGTTTTCTCAACTTTCATATGGACTATGAGTCTCATCCATCTATTCTCAGCACGATTGTACTCATGGAGTGTGTGTGAACGTCTGTTCTTCTCTTTCCATTTTTTGTTGTTTTTTGTTTTTCGTACTTACTTCTTGGACCTCCGTAATGTATTTTCAATCTTTTTAGTACTGACGCAAGTATAATAAATAAGGAGAGGAAAGAAGGCTACGAGTATCTGCATACGAGTAGGCGAGAAGACGACCGGCATCAAACTCTCGTTAGGTTCACGCGTGGTCGGAGTGCTCTTCACGTGTCAGTATTTCGGTCTTGTTTCAAGAATAGGTACCGATACCTTCATCGCCTGTTTACCACCTCGTCTCTGCCCGTCGCGTTCTGCACTCTATAAGGTCGAGCTGAGACGTCATCGAGTTGCCTTGCAAACCGCGGATATCTATAGATGCAGCACAACGTAATTGTATTCTGCATTCGTCACTATTTTTCACTGTATCGAAATTGTGCCGCAAGTCACAATCAGTAACGATTGCATCACGGTAATAATTATGACACTTCGTGCATGATCTTAATGCAGTGTGGCATAGATATGTATAACATTCAACGCTCGATTAACGTCCCACAATTCATCGTATAATAATATCTGTACCAAGACTGCAACGTTGCGCGTGCAGCCTCTTTATAATTATAGAACGAACGAATAAATATCACGATACGATCTCGAATTGATGCATTTATAAGCCTGTGATCTAAATTCATATTATTTACTCTAGATAGACTTCTGATTTAATGAAATCGATTATATTATTATACGTGCAAATTTGTGTTACACTTTTTGTCGTCTTTTATTTATTTTTTTTTTCTTTTCTTCTTTTACATGCTGCAGAAATACGCGATGGGCGGTAGTACGTGGGTTGAGAATTCGAAAGTCCGTCTGCTCGAGTTGCGCGAACTTGATAGGTTATTCAAAATAATCATTTTCTCTAATCACACTGCGCGATCATTCATTTATGTTAATTCAGAAGAACATTTCGCAATCAGAAACGTCTCGCACACGATCAGCGCTGTAGTCTCAGAATTGATATAAGTATGTCGATATTATCGATTAACCATTTCAATAATAATAATTGTCGGTACCATTCGAATAATTCATAAAAAGATAAAAAGTCACGAGGATAATAAATTCGAGGAGAACACGGATACATGTTCAATTTATTTTTGCGTGCTTTCTTTTTCTTGAGATTAAGCTTTAGAGGTAAACTGCATTACATAATTATTTTGCATTTACTTTTGGGGAAAAATAAACATATTTTGTGAAAACAATGTTTTATTGGAAGTCAGTTAGCGGCGACATTATATTATTGATCAAGGAAAGAATAATAAACACAAATGTCGATTAGCTAAGCCTTGTGGACTATTTGCGGTGTATTTTTTAGCACGGCGGTTTGAATTGTTCGTGAAATATCCGTGCGGAAGAGGATAATTGCGATTAACTATTGCAGGTATGGAGCGACTATAAGGGAATGAATATAAACCTGAACGCGAAAAAGTGAAAGTACGTCTACAGAGAACGTAATTTGTAAGCGACGTTAGCCGAATGTAACTCAAGTTGTTCCCACCCTCTCCTTTCGTAATATCAAGGATTTTCCGCCCACGTATCGGGTGTATCTGAACAAATGACAAATAAAAATAAGAAAATTGCAAGAAAAAACAAGAATAGAAAAAGAGTATAACGTGAAATCAAATTATCTCCTTCGTAATACAATTGTTTACAATTTTATTACACGACGAGACACGATGCAAAAATTTTTCAGAATTATTATTACACCGTTATCATTTTAATTACACTCTACACTAAAAGCTCATCGCGTTAAGCACTGTGTGTATATGTTATCAGAATTACGTGTACGAAACAACAACCAGAAACAAAGTTTGGACATTTTTATCGTACAGTTGACATTAAGAAAAGTTTTTTTTTATACAAATTGAATTTTAGTGAGACAAGATAAAGTTTGTCAAACGGTAAGACGAAGAATCTCGAATCACTAAAATAACTTTGGCTCAGATTTATACGGTTCAACATTACTCATTGTCATCATAAATTATTTATAGAATATGTGAAAAGTTTCACATTCCACGCTCAAATGCGTTTCTTATTCACAGTTAGCATTGGTATTCATAAGGTGAAGGTATTACGCCACGCAAAGTAATTAAGGGGGAAAAATTCATGCAGATAACACGCAGTGAAAGGTCAACGAGATAAGGATAAGCGAGTATTTAAAAAAAGGATTTTCCTGGCCCGTTTTTCCCTACCGTTTGCACACATGCGACACGTGGATTGGATTTACCGGATTTACAAATTCTCTTCACAAATCTGAGACAACGTTTCTTATTCTTTTTTTTCTCCTATTCAATATTTCTTCAACATGATCGAACAAAACTCGCCGAGTTTGTACGAATTCAATTCCAAAAGACGCTTTATTGGAGCACTAAAATGCTCCAGCACTCTGGCTGATCCTATAAGTGCTTCAGGACTCTGGAAGACACTTTACGATTCAACGCTTTACACTCGCTGAAAGGTTTATTCGATTAAATCCCTGCAATTCAATAAAACGCCATGGTTTATATCTGTATGTATGTAATTATATCCGCATTATTAGTTAACGTCACGTGATGTCACGGGATTACCAGTAATAACGGATTAAACGTGAACTTATGTAACTTCAGAAGAGTTTCGCGTATTCGCTTTCTCTTAATTAGGAAGTATGAAATGAAGTAAAAAAATGAAACGGCCTGACTAATAAATTAAAGTGTATCATATTAGAGAAATCAGTCTAGAAATTGTATATAATCGTTATTTCCGGTCCACTTATACAGTTATATATCCGTTACTAGGGTCCTAATATATTAAAATTGCAGGGCGTTAGTTAAAGCGAATGTAAAATGAAGAGTGAAATAAGAGGCGACTATTTACAACAAGGCAACGTGCGACTTATAATAATATAATAATACGAGTTTATCGAGCTAGATGGTGAGTTTTCACGAAGCTGATTGTTCGAGATATTGTACGAGATGTATTGTACGATCGTTGCAACGTTTATTAATTGCAATTCTATAATATCGTATCGCGTTTATTGCCTCAGCATAAATTATAATCAGCACCGGAAACACACTTTTTATAAACAAACAAAGATGCATGCAGGCCCTTTCATGCCTGCAGTTCGAATATAACGTCTAGTAAATCCTGACCACCTGGTACATATTATCAATTGTTAAGGTGTATATGCATAACATATATATCATTGTCCCAATTCATATACTGGGTTTTGGAAAAGCAGTAAGAATTCTATGTTGTAAAGCAAAACTTGTGAGTAACGTTTGCGTGAGAAAAGACATGATTGTTAAATTGGAAAATATCCAGTTGATCCTATGAAATGAATTCTCTTATTATACCGACTAGTGTTAATGAAATATTTAGTCAATTCTACATTTTTCAACATACGTTGGATTTGGAAAATATTCATTCGACGCGAATAAACGTTGATTGCACTCTCAAATGAATATCTTTCCGTGACACCAGATTCCCGTTTTTCCCTGTCAAATAATTGGTTGACTATAATACCAGTAATTAATCTATCTCTGTGAATCGAAGAAAATTTCCTCAATGGAACAGAGCAATTTGTTGTTTGGTAGTTGGGAAAAAAAAGATTCGAAGGCTCATATGTTTATGAATGATTCAAAGCGTAAAATTTTGTGACATCAAATAAATTTGAATTACTTGTCACTTGTTGAAATCCAGTACAGTTTTTTCCTAACCACCTTTTAAGAGAATATAGATTTATTTTAGTTAGCGTATAACGCTGAACAGACAACATCATACTCAGATGTGTGTATTCATTGCGGCGTAGCTTAATTCTGACGCAAAAAGATACGGAGTAAAAAGCTGAGAAATCTCAGGGCTTGACAATGAAACGAGTTTCGCGTACTAAATACATATGCATGTATATGTATGTATGTGTAATATATAACTCGTAAGTACACCTCATGAGCAACATAATAGTACAAGTCCTAAATCAAATCTCATATATATACGTAACTACTAAGATTTTAATTTCATTCAAGGCATTCGGGTTTCTCGCACTGCAATAATTCTAAATTGTTATAATCTTTTCGAGGCCAAAGGTGTGTGTAATAAAAATAAAAGATGTTTACCGGTCGATGATATTGGCTCCTGACACAGATAACAAGTCTGTCTGTATTAATTCTATCGCAAATTTCCCGAGATTTTTGTCGGGATGTTTGTGCGAATTATCCCACCCACGCGTCCTTCATTTCCTGAAAATCTACATGGAGAGATTGTTGCATTCGCCGCGAAACGTGGCTATATAGACATATGCCAGTACATATGCACGTGTGTACATTTTCAGTTGGCTCAACTCGCGAAAAATTGAATTCGCGAACCGCTGCCAAACTGTCTAGGAGAACCGCGCGGGCCGCAAATAGACCGAGAAGAAAACAGACGGCGTACACGACTTCTGGGAATTCATGGTCCATTCAGCACACCGACGTCGGATTGATTACACAATCATGTGGAGCTGATTTCACGTCGTTTAGTCCAAGCTCAGGTGACGGAAAACTTGTCAATGTTCTAAAATATCATCGTGACTCGGTGCTTGGAATTTTAGGTAATTTTCTGTCTTTCTTCATCGATCTCATTAATTTCGCAGACAAAAAATTTCGTCATTTTATATGTGCTCGTATGATTTTGTTTAGAATAATCTCCTGTTTTGATAGAAAGAAAAGCAGTAAAACTTGTGTTAATAATTTTGAAAGACATCTTGCTTCGTTATCTGTCAGATTTTTTTAAGACGTTATAGTGAACAACAAAAACAATCGATTCTTTCTACATTCCGAGATATACGATTGTAGAACATATATTCATTTCTACTTTATTGCTCAATAGCAAGTTTCCATATGAAAATCAAAGTTTTTAAAACTTCCCGATATAATTAGAATTTCCCAACGATTTAACGAATTTGTAAATCTGACGAAATTGCAGTTGTGCCAGTAGATGGATTTTGATTTTAATTAGATCGGTTCGATATTGCTAACAAATATATACGATTCGAAGGCATCTAGGTGTTGCGGGAGCGCGGTTGACGACGATCCTAAAATTGGAGTACCGGGTGTCGACAAAAGAGAAAAAAACAAACATCCTACGATTTCACCTAGAAAAATATGAGTCGCTTTTTCTATACCGTTGATCAATAAAGTCAATTCGTTTGTTGAACTATTCGTTTCGTTGATCCGGTCGCTGAGGAAGTGGATGAGATTTCTCCCTGGTGATTCACCAAGTGATTCACGTAGGTGGATGGATATCGCATATATTTTCCACGCATCGATGACTGCTCAATATATATATATATTATAGCCTTGTTTTAGGATATTAAAAAACTTATTTTTACTACGGGTTGATCATATCTGTTTACATTTAACATACATGTATATTATACATTTGAATTGTTTTATCTTCTACTTGAAAGAAACTATAACCCTGTGTTTGTAAATAGGAAATGTTTTTCATTAAATTTTACGACCTACATAGCTGAATTTATTTAAAAAATTATATTTCAGGACGTAAAATCAGGTATTTTCTTCGATTGTTTTAACGACTTATGCGTTGAATTTGTCTTCATTTTTTTATACCCGAGCAATAAAGTATAAATTATACATTATTAATAAAGATTTTATACGCACGTCTCGGTTAAACGTAAAGATAGATATACGTAAATGAAACCGATTATGATGTTGAAATTTGAAAGTTTCAATTTTCGCTTAAACCAAATACACGTATAAGGTACATACCAAATCTTAAAATTACATATAAATATGATTTCACAATCTCAATCTATTTTTTATCAATAATAATGACAAAATTTTATTTACGCATAGCGAGCTGCGTGATTAAATTGATAAATGAAAAAAGTTACCAAGACTACGTATATTATATATATATTTCGTTAAAATAATTATATTTTTCCGGAAAAAATGATTTAACGAGACTCCATCAACCGCAGAGAAATTATTTGCGATACATAATAATTTGTGTAATGTATGCCACACCTATACTGTGTCTCGTTGTATACGAGGAAAAGTTCGGAAAAGAATCAAGGAAAAAGAATGTAGAAGAAAACACAAAGCAGGGCTGCACGAAGACGAAGAAGAAGAAGAACGTGCAAAGCGTATGCAGATACCTATATATATACGTGACGAGAGGCGCACTTACCGTTTGAGAATCTTTTGCCCTGAATAGGTGACAATAGAACAGGCCGTCATTCCCCTTCACAAGGTACAGGAAGCTCCCCCCGTTAGGGTCCTGGGAACTGGAGGGCACTAGCTGCGCCTTCGACGTGTTGTTCAGCGGGTGTCTGAACAACGGCTGTTCCTTATGCGCCGTATATGCAGATATGCATCCAGAGGCCACCAATAGATTCACCTGAAACAAGTCGATTAACGTCCTTCTTTCATTTATTTATTTATTTTTTTATTTTAATCTAGGTTACGAGAAAAAAAAAAAAAAAAAATATTTTTCATTCGACAAATTATTTGGTGGATTTTCCTCCTTTTATTCGAATCAATTTATTGTCTGGGGTATTTAAAACGTCTCAAATTATTTGAATACTTCTTACTCGCAATATTCACTTGTCATTAGGAAAGAGAAATTGAATCGAACAAAACTGTTGCATTGTCTTATTGTTAGTGAATTCATCAGATTCTTCAAGTACGTCTTATTTAAATCAAAGAAATCATTGAGAAATTATATACATACATACATGTATAATAAAAGATTACAACAATTTGCGTATTTTTATTTTACAAATTTAACTATTACCGATGTATATACAGGAACCTCGAACTACGTAACAATAAAACGATGCTTTGTGATTCCTAAATGCGAAACTTTTTCTCCTGTTACACGAGACATAACTTTTCACATACGTCCCCGGAAAAAAAACTTCACATGAATAGATTGTTTAAAAAACGCCAAGCTTTGGTAAACGTCTTCAGGTCACTGGCTCAAGTATATGTGACTCAAGATGTCATCGGACAGTCGTTTCAATAGCGAGCCGTGTAACGCATGCATGTAATGTACTTTGAAACTATTGTTTATTTTTCAAAAAAGAATGCACATGTATGTTCAAGATTTTTTTTCACCGTAATATTATTCCTCCTGTATCTTCGTGTGTGTTTCATTTCTTTCTTATACTTTTAACGAAACGACATACGTGATGAGAGCCCGTACATTTAGTGGGAAGGAGGGGATGCCATTGACTGCAGGAATGTAATGGTGTCGAGATGACGCGACCTGTGTTTTAAAGCATCGTCGAAACGAGTCACCCTGCGAAGAATCTCGCCTTTTACCGGTAGCACATGTGTGGTAGCTACATCCAACTTCCAAGTTTCAAATCGGGATATATCTCTATACGGAGTCCAGAAACTTGCGCAGGTGCAAGTATACCTACAAGGCATGCATGCAGCAGGTATACAGCAGCAGCAGCGGCAGCAAGAGACACCGACAATCCCAAGTCTCGGGCTTCAACCGTCTAAGATTACAAATGTTCGCTCTCCTTCAGCAGAATGAAGATGAAGGGAATGGCTAACCGCGGAATTATAAACGTTTACAAGACCGCATGGTCTATATATACGTGAGATTTAAAGTGGTTAGATAATCAAACCACAGCATAGAAATCGATCGATCAATCAATCAATCAATCAATCAATCACACTCATATTCAGCGTAATGTCTGTCGGTTAAAATCAACGAATTTTCACTGCACCTGCAGCAGGAAAATATGATTTCTTTTGTACGATACTAATGATTAATGTCATAACAAACTTAAACTGAAGCTTTTAACGTCAGGGTAACGTTGAGTTTTTAGGGAAAATTGTTATTTTGGAACTCGAGGATTATCGAAAATTCAGTAAACTATATATAACGAATAAAAAATACTCATATTTTGCAAACTTGACTACTTTGAAATTATTCTAAATCTATAAAATAGTGTTTTTTCGAAAAAACAAAGAAACAAAAAAACGCTATACAATTACAATAGCATTTGTATCTACAATTTCAATTACTTCGGGTACCTAATTGCACACACGCTCAACGTATATGTATACACTTATATGCACGTTGTGCAGCATAACACGGTATTCACACAACGATTCGAGAATAATTCCTTCTCTTCGCGGAGCACAAAAGCAGTTATAGGTATATAAATATTCGTATGGAATTCTCGTGCGGCAGGCAGTTAAATTGCTATCCTATAGGTTTATTTTCCTCCACTCACTCCGCTCCCAGGAGTCGCGACGACCATTACGTACATCGTATGTAGGTACGTACGAAGAACGTGATATGCAACGTGTACGACGTACATAAGAAGGTATGCTGCATCGGGTAAGAAACAGACTTTGCCTTCACGTACCTGCGTATGAGGCATTCCGTCTTATTTCTTGGACAGTGTTTCATTTACGACTTTTTTCCGAGCGAAAGATTTTGAAAATCGATCTGGTTTAGTTAAACCACTACTTTGTGGATGCCAAGATTTTTTTAATAAAGCTGATCGAATCGTGATACTGAAAGTAGCTTTTCTATGAGAAAATCGATCGATGGTTCGATTACTCTAATGATGTCAAAATTGGTTGATTAAAAAGATGCATTTTGTTCCTTCCATATTTCGATAACTTGATTGATTTCTCTTAAAAATTAACATTTTACGAATCGAATCTCTGAATTAATAAACACTGTATCCTTATACATACAAATTATTAAAATGTTACAGAATCCTTCAGCAAATAAGAAGAACAAAATATTTCAAATTTTGGGAACGAGTCAAATCACTAGTACACTTTGAATAGAATGATTGGGATGAATGAAAGCGGTTTCTGAAGCTTGGAAAAATTATCAGGAGAAAAATATGCAAAATTTGAATAGAATGTAAGAGATTATCAGGATTATACTTTGGTTGAATAGCTAGTACGGAATGGTTCATATGCATGCAAACAAGTATTTTACGTAGGTACGCGCGTGCAATTTCATATAACTCGTTTGCACGATGCAATGGCAGGAATTGAAAGATGTGGGCGGAACGCTGGCTCGTATTCCGTACCCACGATTGACCCGAAACTAATGCACGTAATCAAATGGTTTCTTAATTTAATTACCGATCAAACCAGCATCGTTCAATTTTCTAAAACGATTGCAAGTTTAAAAATAAGACTGGTCGCAATATTCAGATGAATACTTTTTAATGGTATGTTGCAGGGGTGGCGCATGTACGTTAAATGAGAACGGAGCTACGTTTTATGGAAACACAGTGTTCTATGTCTGTATAATTTAAATCCTTTTCCAGAATTTAGTATAAGCACTGACAAAAATTAGAAAAAAAAAGCACCATCTAGTTGGTGAAAACCAGAAATTTTCGAAGCACATTCCATACTGTAGCTAACGAAGCAATAGGCCAAGTATCGTAAATGAAATTCGAGATAAGAATTTAACTTTCAACGGGAAGAAATAAATATTGAGATAGAAATCGCGCGACTTGAAGCACGTTCAAGAATTAACCGACCCTGGGAAATACTCTCGTAATATTATCAGGTTCGAGCTTTGATATTATATATATATATACATATACACGTACATGTAGTACATCATTCACGTTTGGTTCAGTAACCAAACACTTTTTCAAGTGCACCATTTATCACAAGAGAGATAATCACAATCTGCCAGCAGTATATTTTTCCAACTAATTTATTTTTATTTATGGCAGTGATTTCATTTCGTTCTCAACAGGGTACAATATTGTCTAACGACGTACGTACGTGAAGCGACGAGCTAGTGAAATATTACGCACTTTTGCTCACCGTGTAAATATCTCGGTTCTCTGCTAATTACCGGTAATCACCCATACATTATACAAAATTACTTGTGCCGTTGAATTGTAGGGCTAATGGTTCAAATCATTGGATTTTCATTTACCGTTCGGATTTACTTCTTTTCTAATAGTAGTACACGAGCTGAGCTGATGTGATACCTTCAATTAACTTTATTGCTTTTTGATGATTCCAGAAATGATTTTCGAAGATATATATATACAATATACATACATATATGAAATATACATCAGGGTACACTTTTATATAATTTTTTTCACGGAAATTTTACACTCTATCGTTTCTTCGTTTCAACATACGTTAGAACTTGATTTCGTAAACTTACTACCGAATATTGCGAGTCTTTAATAATGACCGTCTTACATATTTCCCGGTGGGCAGCTGGCACGACGACGAGGACGTCATTGGCGTGTGCATTCATCAAGACTTTTTGCCATTCGTTCTCTCCTTTCTTTTTCTCTTACGTTCTTCTTTTGATCCTGTTTCACGTCTCGAGTAAATGCAGTAGGTACTTAGATATGTATGCTAATTTAGGATGAGAATTGGCGCGAAATAATTATCATCGTGTTCGAAAGGAAAACAAAACCTAGATTATGCGAAAAATCAGCAGGAACACGTCCGTAAAGATAAGACAAAATCATATTTCTCTCTCATCATCGACCGTTGCATCACGATATCATTCCAAGTGATCTTAAAAGATACTTAAAAGTGATCAGGAGTAATACAGCAACAGCAACAGCAACACAGCTGTTCGTGTTTACCGTGAGACGGCTCGACTTGGTCTTATTATCATTCGCCTAGTAAATTTTCGTTACGTAACGAGACACTCGGTGTGTACACGTACATAAATATACATTATAGGTAATGCGCATATTTCAGACATTCTTTCTCTGTATTACATCTCTTCGTTGTATCAATAATTAGACACGTAGACCTGTTGGCAATTTTTTTTTCTTTTTACATTTTTTTTTATCGATTTGCCGAGAAGGAGTTCTTGGTGAGACAGAGTTACGTAGTGCGGTCTAATTACAGCTGAACATGATCGGGAAACATATTTATTTCGCAAGTTTAGCCGATCGTTCGACAAAATTCAGTGAACCGACACGAAGAGGCACAAAATATTTGTAGTTTGCACTAATTTTCGGAATTTGAACTCAACTCCATCCATCGCAGTAATTATAAACAAAATGACAAAGTAGTTCCATTTTTAAATTCGACCTAGTGATTAATTTTCGCGCAACGAAACAACGCAGCGTGCAACGTTCGCCGGTAATATTAGAACAACAACACAGTACACACTGACCTAGGCGAATGAAAGATGTTGTCGCAGTTGTTCGGATTGTCGGTGAGATTCTTAATTGACATAGTAATATTATAAAAAAGAGCCCGCCACCCAACATTTGCCGCTTATCAATTTTTACACTCTTCTCTCTTTATCAACGGCGACAAGAAATTGCGGCGAGTCAAGCGTCCTTCGTTCGTCTTACACAACGAGGAGTTTTTGTAATCATTGCCGCAAGGAACGGACAAGGTTTTTCCTCCTTAGCGTTTTGCGTTCATGGTGTTGGGGCAGCGGCACAAACGCTTAGTGCGATAAGTATTTTTTCGTATACATGTCACGTGCGTATATACTGACCTTTTCCGACACGCCGTGTTTTTTTATCTCGCTGACAGTCCAGGGCAGCATGGGTCCGCTGAATCGTCGATCAGTGGCCGTGAAGCCAAGGTAATCCGCAGGGATTAGCTTCATCCTGATGATATCTGGGAAATTCAACAAAAGAACATCGACACACGCGCACTGATATTATATTCGCAGCGAGCGAGCGAACTACTTTTTCATGTCACGCCGTGTCGATTCCTCGTTGACCTTTGATTTTCGATGAGAATGAGGAGGAGGAGGGGGAGAAGGAGAAAGGGACGAAAAGGGCCGAGGACGATAACCGGGGACTGAGATGTCGAAGCCGCCTATGGAAGGAACGCGTTGCGACGACAACCTGTCATATTTACCGTTAAGAATCTCCGCGTAGGCGTCGAAGCGACGTTCTTCGCGCACTTTGCCGTAACTCCCTGAACGCACTATCTCTCTGTCTCACTTTCTCTCTCACTCCCTCTCTCTCTTTCACATCATCGTAATTCCGCTTTTCCGGCGTTTTTTTTTACCTTATTACCGAATACACGCCGAGAGACTGTCGCTCCGTTACTCACTGGAGGATAAAACACTTCGCATCGATGGTTAAATATCGAGGAAATACGGCGGCGCGCGTTCGCGTTAACGGACAGCTGATCGAGCGTGACATTTTATTAAAGTGTCAGTCAATATGGGGGGTTAAGTAACCTCGAATAACAGTTTCCTCGGCAAAGTTAGCCAGCCGGCATCGCGTTATTCCGACCCTCGGACTCGCTGCTTAACCTCGCTCGAATTAAACTCGAATCGCACGAAATCTGACTGCCGAATACCGCGCCGCTTCGCGAAATATGGGCGTAATAGAGGCGAAAACAATGCTTAGCTCCTCTTATGGATCGCCATTTACAACGTGACGACTGCCATCTAGCGGCATGTTTTCGAACTCTCAAGCGAACCGCCGCTCGGTCAAGCGAGTTTGAAATTCCAGCTGGAATTCTTCGACGTACGAACGCCCAGCTGATAAACGACAATGAATCGAAATAATCATAGATTGATTATCTCCTAACGACATTTATACTTTTCATATGAGGAAAACGTGGATATTTCCAACCCAGTAAATAGAAAATCATTCCAAAAGACAGAAGATATTTGAAGTGACCAACAAGCATATGAATTTTTGCCTATATTCTAAAAACCTAGTCTGTAATCTATAGTCTGTGAAAATATTCACTCCTAGAAGATACAGATTTTTCGACTTATCAGCAGGTACACAACGATAAAATTCGTCACACGTTGAGAATAAAATGCCGAATTTTCACCTGAATTTAAATACTCTAGCATGTAGAATCCGGAATCGCCTTCACATCGATTTATTCAGCTATGAAACAACGCATGCAATAATGAGAGAAATTTTGAAACTTGACAGTATCTTATTATGGAATAATAGCTCATGCAAAGTTGAAGAAAGGATTAAATGAATTTCTCTTAGCTTCCGTTTTTCAAGCAAATTACTTGCAAGGGAGGAGCTGAGGGCTGGACTGTGAAATTGCCTGCAGAATTATTTACTCCATTTCTACCTGCGAGATTGGAAGTGTCGATGGTTCTGTTCAAGAATTTATACCTTTTTCGCGGAAGCACTGCTGTTTCGAATTTATTATTCGAGTCAGCCTCAGTTGGCGATTGTCACAAAGTGTAGTTAGTTTCTGAAAAAGACTTAGATTCACATTGTAATTGAATTACTACTCTCTCAACGTTTAACATGTGTTTAATAAAAAATGAAAACAATATGCCGAGACAATTATGGCTTGTCATTATTCCTTCTACATATGTACATATATAGGTTAAATGATTTTGGTTTCATGCGTTGTCTGAAGCGTTATTTAGACACTCGTCTAACAGCTTTTTGAGCTTAGCACGAGGGTAAACATAAAATTAACTATCAAAGTGCAGTTTATCAGCCGCTACGTAAAATTTTGCTTTGAATAAAATGAATAAATAATGCTACATCTGTTGTGATTATTTGATCCGAAATTATCCAGAATTCAGCGGATATTAGCATCAGAAATTGGCCGAGGGCATGTATGTTGGGTGCACACGCCAATTGTCCCGCCAGCTGTGCAGGCACAGCTATTGCAACCGACCTTTACGTTGGATCCAGGTTTGCATTTGGAGCCTGAAAAAAGAAAAAAATCGTCAACTCTTACAGGTGTGCCTAACTAAGAATTAATTATTTCTGAATCGATCTTGTTCAGCTTTAAGTAACTACAAAATTGATTAACATCATATCAATATAATATCGGTCATAAATTTTGTCTGCGCGGCAACTATCGAACAAACATCTCATTTTCATCGTCAGTCGTCAACAAATAACTTATAGTGATCACGTTCGCCAATAAGAACTCAATCAGTAATTACGTACTGTATAATTACTTTCGTTGTCACCGCCATTCGCAGGTTTCGGACCGATCCGTGTCTTTTGGGACAAATTCAATTTCTCCGTTTACAGTACAGAAACATAATTAATAAGAAAGAAGAACACGGTTGACTAATCTGTACCGTGTCAGGTGAATAGTCCCCGTTTTCACGCTTCAGAGAATAATAATTTCGTCGAAAGGTGGAATTTTCAATACAGAGGGCAAGAGATATACTGTATGTTTTCGTTTCAACATGCAGCGTATATGAACAGCGCTTGTGCATAAACAGCAATGTTACTTTAGCTTGCTTTACGACCAGTGCCAATTAGCAAATAATAATATCAGTAATGTAAAAGTATTTCTGCTTATGACAAGATGTAGGGAAATATGTGGCATCAAATAATATCAACACGAATTTTATTCAGTTGCCTCGTATTATTGCTCAATGAATAGTCTACCTAAAGAAAATAAAACGCTCATTGGAATAAAATTCTTGGCAGTAAGGATATACATCGTGGTAAACCACAAGGCTTATCAATTTGTCTGTTCCCTCGTAAATGCGGTTACTTATATACCACATCCAATACACCACTGTCAAGCTGGCACGAGAGTATTCTTTGTTTCAACTGTGCATAACATCTTATAAACAACGTTCCCTGACACAGATTGTTTCATATCAATTAACTTTATACCATCGATACGACAATCGCGCCACGGAAATTGTAAACCGTTCGCACGAATGACTTCGCGGTTGCCAACATCGCAGGCGGTATCTCCTCTAGGGCGTCTATTGTAAGAATAAATATAGATAGTAGCCATGTGTGATATTTCGACCCAACTCAAGCATATAGTGTACACGTTTGAATCAGCAATGTGGCCGTGAATGAATGTACCTGGATTGTCATTATGAGTAAATTACACGAATACGCTTTTTTAAACGCTTATTATATCCAGTTGAATAGTTGTATCGAATCAAAATACGGTGTTTCCGTTCAAATAAATAGTGTTAGAACCGCTCAATTTATCTGCTTCTTTCATGGAAATTACTCATTGAATTTGGTTCAACTTACTTTGGGCTGATGTGGTGTGCAGATAAGAAGCCATTAATATGAGGGCCATCAACCCTAAGAAAACAATGGTGCTCTTCATCTTCATCAACAAGTTCACTTGCAGAGTAGGCTGGACTTCTTGTTACGGGTAACAGTATACGAATGTAATATGCAAAGGAAGTCTGTAAGCAGCCTGTTTGATACTATAGTAATAAATGATGTCACGAGCACGAGCTACTTACCTGCAAGGTGTGCGGTATAAATTTCGAGGAGCAGCACTTGTTGATATGCTAATATTTGCATTTTATGACGCTTAAGTAGAACGCAGTTGTTAACATATAACGAAGATATTATGTTAAAATAAAGAGTACACGTAACTTTACACAAAATTTGAACATATTCTTATGTGGTTTGTCTCTTGACTGACCTATTTTCGCTTTTCCACAAGTTCTTTTATTTCTTGTTTTTTATTTATATTGTACGTATGCTCATTGATTATAATTGAGTACTTGTTCTTGAAGGTGGTTCCAAAATGATACTAGATATCTTTTACGTAAATATGTCAAATTTGTCTTATCACAGAAGAACTGAATCAATCGATCAATGATTGTCTAAGTCACTGGATAAACAGTTCATGCTGTCAAACATCTTCTAACTCTGACAACAAAAAAGATCATTTGATCATCTGCTTCATTATCGGATGACGTCCTTATTTCAGGTGGGCAAAGCTTTTGAACGCAGGGCCTTCTTCCATCTTTAGCGCAGATGTAAGAGACTGCATTCGTTAAACAAGTATCCTGTGTTTAGCTCAACATTTTTCTTTTCTCCTGCACAACGATAAATCATTTCGCGTGTGACAATTACAGAGAAAGCATCGCCACTTCATAATACCCAAATACAAAATGGAAATTACCTTGTACTTCGTCAGCCCACATTCTGGAGTCTACGAGTGAGTAAATCTGGCTGGTGTATGACCTAATGTAAGCTACGCATCGACCTTAAAACGCCAGAAAAGTGCTTTCCCATTCACGTAACTGCCATTTCGGTTGCCTACTCTACGGCGGTATAAGCACGTTTAGTTCAATTATGAAAATTCAAGAATTGTGTAACAGCAGCGCTATGCTGAAGAATAAATGGATGCTCTCTTCGAATTATCAACAACGGTGGAGTAAGTTCGAATATACAGAGCATGCGATATAAGCAAATGGTTAAATACATTGAAAATACATCAGGTCAAGCTGATTGCTGTAATGTGATGAGAATTTTTAATAAATCACTAGTCCCGAAAATAATATTTACCAATCTCTTGAGTACCATCAACAGTTGATAGATACTCTTGTGTTGAAAAAATCCTCGTTGGCAGAATGTTTTCGTCAGTCTTTCGCAATTCGTTCGTAATCGGGTTCCGGCGAACGTGAGTCGAATGCAATAGAAGCAAATGAACTTAACGCCTGAAATTAAGAAATCTGAACTGGCCATGAAAAAACCATTTCAACAAAGTTCGTTGGCCATTATTTTTTCACTCGGTAACTGGGAGATAATTAATATGTAAGCTCGTAAGCTTGAGTGTTACACAATACTTGTGCATGATACGCTCATGTAAGCTAATAAGAAACATTTAAAAAAATTGACACCATTTGAATCAAGGTCACATATTTTCCTGACTTTTATTGACACACCGTGCGTTGAGATTATTACTGTCACTTTAGGCCGTAAGTACTTTTTTGTAAAAACTCATTCCATTCGATTCCTAGAAGCAGAAAGAACCGTATGAAATGTCAAGCTCGTATGTGTTGAAATTCTGTTTTTATAACTGGATGTGTTGTGGAGAATACTGAAACGAGATAAGGACGGTCAAAGTTCAATCACAATTGGTCTGTTTATGGGTATTTGGTCCACAAAAGACAACATGCAACGTGATCGATGCCACTGAAGGATAGTATTCTTAAGAATGCCACCACTTATCTTTAATACTATATGAGATCAGAAATATGAAAAAGTTCGATTAATCGGAAATGCCGTGCTGTGATGAAAGCTGCATAAAATACTGAACG